>NC_138380.1:85857604-85901563 GCF_054177405.1 Leptonychotes weddellii
CTAAACACCGTATCTTCTTTTGTAAATCAAATAATGATAGTATGTTCTATATGAATTTAGGGAATCTGGGATTAAAACGGAAAGAGCTTTGGAATGGAATGGAAAGACATAAGCTCTGGCCCTGGCTCTTTCCTTATTTCTGTAGCTGTTGAGGTCACTTGAACTTTCTGAGACTTCTGTTATTTGGTGTTCCTTTTAAAATGAGAACAGGATTACCTGCTCTGACATTGATGGTGTGTTGGTGAGGACCTAGTGAAACTGTGTAGAGGAAAGGGGTTTTGTGAAGATTAATTGCCCTCCAAGCTTGTCGTTATGAATTCGCTGACCACATGCTTTACCTTTTTATCTTACAGAAATAATAGATTTTGAAATAACATTGTTACTCAACTGGCAGATCTGAAAGGACAGTAAAGCAGCCTGAATTTTCTATTCACAGACCAAAACTATTAATATCTGTGTTACTTCAGGTCCTCTGAGCAGCAGGTACAGGATGGGATTAGCCATGCAGGGGATTGATGAGGAGAAGCCCCTGGAAGGGGAGGTGGGGAGGGAGCTGGAAGGGCTGTGAGGTAGAGCAGATCAGTGCTGACCATTGTCAGGAGAGGGAAGAAGCTTGGGTGGATCTTCCCAGGCCCTTCAGGACAGCCTTTCATCTCCTGGGAATGGGGCCAGCCTGGCTTCCTTGCCACACCCAGCCCTTGGCAGGAGCCACCTGTGATGGGTCATGGGTTCCAGAGCACAACGCTGGGCTCATCTCCAGCAGTCAGAAATCTGAGTTACATTTTCAGGGCTGTCACAATGTCATGAAAATGCCTTAGCATATTTTATGTTTGATGACCATGATTACCATTATTCACAGTAAAATGACTTATTAAAGCATATATTCATCTAGATAATATAAGATGGAAATTAATGTCTAGTTGAAACTAACGGCCAGTGTCCTACTTTATGTTAAAGATATTTCTGTTACTGTCAAAAACAATATGAAATTGACCGCCATTTTTAGCAATTATTTAACATTGATCTGGAGTTCTGGCTAATGAAAGGAAATACAGAACAAAAGCAACGTGAATGGCCATTGTCAAGTTAAGAAAAAAATAGTAATTATTTTTAGGGATATGATTGTATACTTGTAAAATGAAAGAGAAATAGCTAGTTAATTGAATAATTAAGGTAGTTTACAAAATTAACAATATTCAGAATATAAAATTTAAAAGTAATTTAAAAAGCATCCTATTCATAGTGGTAATGAAAACATAAAATGTCCATATGTAATCATTAAGTGCAAGAAGTATGTAAATAAAACTACAAAGCTTTACTAAGAAACATAAAAGATTTACATTAATCCACAGACATTTCATATTCTTTCAGGAGAAAACTGAATATTGCAAAGTTGAGGATATGTTTCATGGCAATTCATATATAGGGTACAGTGTTACAATAAAAATATACTCAATTTCCCTATTAATTAAAATTTTTGATTAACTTAAATTAATAAAATTATTCTAAAGTATTCTGAAAGAATAAGAAGGCCAGAGAGATACATTTATTTTTTTAATGTAAGATTTTATTTATTTACTTGAGCAAGAGTGTGAGAGGGAGAGAGAGAGAGCACAGAGGGAGAGGGAGAAGCAGACTTCGCTGAGCCGAGAGCCTGACGTGGGGCTTGATCCCAGGACCCCAAGATCATGACCTGAGCCCAAGGCAGACACTTAACTGACCGAGCCACCCAGGTGCCCACAGAAGAGATACACTTAAAGAGGATAAAAGAGAAAGAATGAAATAAGGTATTGCCATAGTCAAAGCTACATTCTATTCTAATGAATAGAATATGGTCTTGACTCTGAAAACAACAGTAGATTTATGGAACTGCAGAGTGAGAATTCTAACACATGGAAATTCTGCTACATGACTGGGGCAGCAGGTATCAGCAAGGAAGAGGGATGTTATTCACATGTTCCCAAATAAGCCACAGATGGACTTGAGAGCCAAGTTTTCAGTAGTGCCAACAGCAGCTAGTTGGGTATAAGAGAAAGGGAGAGCAGGGCTTCCTAAGATAACACGTGAGAAGGAGTCAGAAAGAAAAAGCTTGACTACATAAAATTGGAAATCTTTCATTCATATCCAAATATGCAAAATTAGGGCACCTGGGTGGCTCAGGCGGTTGAGTGTCTGTCTTCTGCTCAGGTCATGAGCCCAGAGTCCTGGGATCGAGTCCCGCATCGGGCTCCCTGCTCAGCGGGAAGTCTGCTTCTCCCTCTGCCCCTCACCCTACTCTCGTGCTCTTTTTCTCTCAAATAAATAAATAAAAATCTCAAATGAAAATATTTGCAACAAGCATGTTGGACAAAAGCTTAATATTTTAGGGTGCATAGAATTCCTATACTTAAGTAAAAAATAATACTAAGCGTCTGTAGATAAGCACTCAAAGAACAAGATCAGACAGTTAATAAAAGAGTAATAGGAAATTCCTAATTTTTATAATTATACTGTAGTTCTATAAAATAATGCTTTACAGTTTGAGATTCTGAGTTATGGGTGTCCTTTTTTTCCTGTTTTCTGCTTTTGATTGCTTTAAGATTTTCCACAATAAGAACAAGGTTCTTTCATAAAGGAAAGAAAGAAAGAAAGTGAGAAAGAAGAAAGAAAAAAAGAAAAAGAAAGAAAGTGAGAAAGAAAGAAAGTGAGAAAGAAAGAAAGAAAGTGAGAAAGAAAAAGTGAGAAAGAAAGAAAGTGAGAAAGAAAGAAAGAAAGTGAGAAAGAAAAAAAAAGAAAGAGGAAGAAAGAAAGACAGAAAGAAAGAAAGAAAGAAAGAAAAAGAAAGGCAATGCTATGTTGAAATCAAACATGAAATGGCTACTATAATTAAAGTCGAGAGAAATTTAATTTTTATCCACTTTCTGGCAAATAAAATATATTTCTAGTGTTGGTTGAGCCCGCATTTCCTTAATCAGTCTTTGCAACTAGCTGACGTCCAGCAGGAACTCACGTTTTGGAAAGATGCTTTAGTGTAGCAGCATTAGTGAGTCTCATTATGAAATTCACAGCCATCGAAAATATTCCTCAAAAGACAGAATTCAAAACCCCTATTAAGAAAGGGGCTAAGACCATCAAGATAATAACTGATTGAGGCAAAAATAATTAATTGATACTAAAAGGGGTAGGTGAAAGTTTAAGAAGTAATAGTGTATTTCCATAATCTCAAAGTATCCATAAGATACTTATTAATTGCAGAGGCTCAAATAGCTTTACAGTGGAGAAACCTGACAGACGTCACCTCAACTAAGTAACCAAAGATAACAACATCAGAAATGGGGAGTGATAGCATGTGCACCAGATACGGGGCATGCAGAATTCAGCACCCCTTCTGTGGTGTTCTGGCCCAAAAAGCAGAGCCTGTGCTGATGAAAAGGAAACATCAGCCAAATTTAAGGTGAGAGATACTCCACAAAATCACTGCTCTGTACCCTGGAAGACTATCAGTGTCATGAAATACGAAGAAAGACAACCGAATGCAACGTGTGCCCTGGGATCTTCTGGGTTTTCCTTTCCCATAAATGACATTATTGAAAAAAATAGCATAATCTGAATAAGGTCTATAGATTAGATAACAGAATAGTGTCAGTGTTAATTTCCTAATTTTTATAATTATACTGTAGTTATATAAAATAATTTCTTGCTTTTAGGAAATACACACCAAAGTATTTAGGAGTAAAGAGTCTACAGATTACCTTTTAATGGTTCAGAAAAAATTAGACGTGCACACATATCAATATGCATAATTATATAAATTGTATATGCATATATGCATGAATGTGCACGTACACACACAGAGGCAGAGAGAGAGAGGAAAAACAAATACAGCAAAATATTAACATTTGGAGAAACTGTGTGAAATATATTAGGGAATTCATTGTAATATTCTCACAACTTTTCTGGAAGTCTGGAATTTTGCCAAAATTAAAAAAAAAAAAAAGTAAAGCAGAAAGTGCCTGGGTGGTTGCAGGCTCAGCCAAGCATTAGTATTTCTTTAAGGCCCTGGCTGGAGTGTGAAGGCCCCTCATTTCCTGAACTTGACACACCTTCCTTGATACCGAGGGATGGTATAAACTCATACCGCTTAAAACTTCTTGCTCAGAAGTGAACATCACATTTAAGACACATTTAAAACAAAGAAGTACTAATGTCTCTCTTGGTGCCATGTGTCTGGTACTTTCCATATATTTTCCTACTTAAATCCATTAACAGCACTGTGGAGTAGATACATTCATAATCCGCATTTACAAGTGACATTTGGATAGGTTAAGTAACTTGCTCATGGTCCAAGAGCTGAAAGAGGCAGAAGCTGACTTGAACTCAGACTTCTCTACCCCCCTCTGCCCTTCTGCTTGTTCCACATCTGGGAACCATCTGTCTCTCTCATCACAACCCTTTCAAAGCAACTCTTTTTTTCTGGGTCCTGACAACTCTAAAAGCATCCCTGTGGTTCTCGCACATGATGTGGATTCACTGAATCGATTTGTGCCAAGCGTATGTTATCCCATTTGCTCAGTGTGCCGCCATTAAAATCACGTGGAAGTTCTGCCCTCTTATTCCTTAAACTACTAGATTCTGGTTAGGGAAAATGAAGCAGTGACCCGTTTCATTACGTCTGTAAATCTAAGGTCCTTTAAGCTCTTTGACTTAAAGTGAGCAATCTCTGACTTACTCTGGCTCTGGTTTGTCAGAAGCCCCTCCTGGCCATGGTAGACATTGAAAAGAGACAAGACACTAACTTCTCCTGGCAGGTCTTCTCCCTCCTACTGTCTCCCCGTCCCAGCTGCTATGATCTGAGACTGCTCTTATTCCAAAGTGTAAATGCCTCCAGGAGGACCCAGTTTAAGTCTGTTAAACTCCAATTTTGTAACTGTGTTAGTGCCCTAAGGGGGGCTTTCTATTTACCAGCTAAGAGATTGAAAAGGACTCAAGACAGCAGATCGAAGCAGGAAATGTAGCCTTTGGATGGTGCAGGAGACAATTTCCTGTGGTTTTCTATGTTTTGAGATAAAAACTTAGTAAATACAAGAATTTAACTATGAGCCCTTACCAGCAAACCAGCCCTGCAGCCACAGAGTAGAATCCAATCTTCTCCCTTGTTAGCCAAGAATGTTTTCTTTGTGGGAAATGCTCAGGAGGGAAGGATACAATATATGTCCTGACCTGATGACTGCTGGGACAAGTTTGACCTGAGAGTTGACAGTTCCTAAGGGAGAGTGACCATAAAGAGTTTGGAATTTCAAAGAAAGTGAGAAACCAGCAAGTACAAAAAATAAAAAGTAGAGGACTTGGTTGATTGGGATGGACAAAGGAGAGAAGAAAGATGTCTCTTAGATCATTACCATCTCACAAGTTTATATTGGTGCTGAAACCTCTTCCCCACTCATGAAATAGAAGACCTTTCTTTTAAAGAAGGTCAATTTAGGGAAATGCTAAGTGCTGGTTGGTGCAGAAGAATCAGGATACGCCACATTCCATTGAGCAGTGGGGTTCAATTCAGAGGGTTGGGGGTAGAATAGAGGCTGGTGTGTGCAGCTGTGTTCGTCTGCTTTGGCTGGTTATGTTGTGATAGAAATGTCCACACAATTTGCTTTTCCTGGGTAGGCGGTGAAATAAACATCCTCATAACCTCATGGCTTCTGCTACAAATGTTTATTTCTCCCTCACATCACATTTAGGCTATGGATCGGCTGCAGCTGTCCTTCACTTTGTGGGTTGGGCTGCATGTATATTCTTCCTTCTGAGGTGTAGGCTGAAGGTATAGGCCAATCTAGAACTGGAACACGCTGTGTTGGGGGAGAGGGAACAAGAGCAAGAGGGATGGTGTAAACTCATACCTCTTAAAACTTCTTGCTCAGAAGTGAACATCACGGGGCACCTGGGTGGCTCAGTCGTTAAGCGTCTGCCTTCGGCTCAGGTCATGATCCCAGGGTCCTGGGATCGAGCCCCGCAAAGGGCTCCCTGCTCAGCAGGAAGCCTGCTTCTCCCTCTCCCACTCCCCCTGCTTGTGTTCCCTCTCTCGCTGTCTCTCGCTCTCTGTCACATAAATAAATAAAATCTTTAATAAAAAAAAAAAAAGAAGTGAACATCACATTTAATTGGCCGGAGCATATTACATATTACATGGTCAAGTCCAAAGTGTATGAGGTAGATGTCTATAGTCTTCCCCCAGGTAGCATGAGCAAGTTGCATGGCAGGCAGGGATGTGTGATTCCTGTGGAGGAGAATGGAATGACTGAGGGGCATCATAATGCACTCTAGAATAGTGAGTGGTTTACCGTCCCAGCCAGCTACCCTTTCGATGTTAAGTTATACATCCACTTGTCTTCATTTATTCTGACAGAAAACATGAAGTCTTTGGATGAGAGAACAGACTGATTTCTGTGCAATCTTACCATTATTTCCCCTTGGGGTGAACTGACGGGAGCCAGATGTTCCCTATACAGGCAGGGGTTTGTGCCACAGGAGAGAAACTTTTGAAATTATGAATCTCGGCGCTTATATAGGACCTACTGGCACATCTAGCTATGTTCCTCTCTGGAGAAAGGAAGAAAAACCTTTTTTCTGGAAAATAATGAAATCCTTTCTGAGGAGAGGAGGCAAAAGACTTACACCCCAGCATGCAAACAGATGTTTCCAGAGGAGGTAAGATAACATCTTTCCAGAGGTCTCTATCTTTAGGGTGACCATAAATCACTCTCTAACCGAGGTGCTGGTGCTCTTTGTTCAGAAACCCCTAACCACCAGAAACGGGATAATATTCATAGGCCATTTTTCCTGATACTCATGCTTTTTAATGTTTTGATTTTTAAGACTGTTAAAGTTGTTGTTAAGTTTTAGCATTTTCAGGTGGAAATGAGAACCTCTCTGGTGCACAGTCCTTGGTAGGTGAATATTCTCCAGCTGAAATGTTGAGACCAGAGTGAAAATCTCACACTTGTCTCCCTATCCCAACTGATTGACATTATTGGGTTAGATATTACATCTGGAAATTCTTCATGTTCATATACACCATCAATGTGGAAAAGATAAAGTTACTGAAGAAACCACAGCTTGGATACTATAATTTTTCTTGCCTTATAAACCCTCAACATCTTAGCATTGAGTGGCACAATATTTTTACATTGAGTCCCTAGGACTTTTGAGATGCTATTGTGGAAAAGATGGGTGTTGAGCTCACACAGTCACATATATCTGGGTCAACATATGTCTATGGATTTAATATCTTTATGGATTATGCATTCAAGGAAAATCTGCTATTGTCTTTCAATGTCTGAGGTACTCTTCTATGTGTCTGTAGAATCTTAAAATGTCATCCAGTGGAAAAATGTGTGACCGAAAGAGAGCGGTAATATCCAGTTACCAAAGTGACTGGTAGTGACAGAGTGACAGAGACACCTCTCCCTCCCCCAAGTACAACTTCTATGAAAAGAATTTTATGAAAAGTTTCCAAAATGATGCACAATGATACTGCTCTGGAGCCTGGGAATAGTGATTGATATATCTGTCTCCAGAACTGATTTCCAGGATACAGAGTATGACTGGCACCCGGAAGACCAGGGCCAGACCTCTGTGGACCTGCACATCACCTGCCCTCAGTAGCTCCAGACCAGCACCAACCAACCTCCTGGCCAGCCTCCATTTGCTCCCCTCTTCCTGTTTTCATTTGGGGTCTTCCACTCTCCAAATGCAGTGAAGCTGGAAGTGGACATAGAGATACAGTGGGCACAGGAACTGTGATGTTCACAATAAGCAAAGGCAGAATTGGAGAGAGGCATGAAAACAGATTACGGTTTCTGGCAAGGGAAAGAGAAGCTGCTTCATACTATCCAGCAAGACGTTTCACCGTAGGTAGATGAGCAGGTAAGGACCAGCAAGTATCCCCTTCATTCTGCAAGAGCTGCATGTGATAAAAGCCTGCTAGACAAACACAAGCTTAGCTAGAGGCATTACAAATTAAATGCAATATAACCTTGCTTGTGACAACGCTCTTCTCTCTATAATTCTGACCAAATTCCCACAACTCCTACTGCCCCCACTCTGTTCATGCAGCCTTTATGTCTGTGCTGGATTCTTGCAGCGTCTCCCAACTTTCTCCCTTGTCTCCCCTTCCCTGCGCTCTTAAACCAGGAGTGAGAGACACTCTGCTCATTGCCAGTCAGGTTGTGTCACTTCCCTGCTCTCCAGTGACTCCCTACCTCACTCCCTGTGGAGACCAGAGCACTTCCGCTGAACTAGGAAGCCTAGCACCATCCAGCCCCATGCTCCATCTTCAACTTCATTTCCTACTGTTCTCCTCTCTGTTTTCTTAGTTCTGTCTGGCCATATTAGCCTCTTTGCTGTTTCTCAAATAAAGCCCAGGCACTTTCCTCCTCAGGACCTTTGCACTTGCTGTTCTCTTTGACTGGAACCATCTTTCCCTAAACATCTCCTTAGACCCTTCCTTTCGTTCCTTCTGTCCTTCACTCAAAATCTTCTTTCTTTTGAGAAACCCAATCTAAAATGTCACCGCCTATCTACATCTTAACATTTAATTTCTCATTTATTGTTTTGTCTTAAAATTTCCCACCATCTAACATGTGTATTTTACTTATTTATTGTGATTTTGTTGTTGTTGCTCTCTCCTCTCAAACATGAGCTGCACAGCCAAGGCTTATAGTCTGTGGTGTTCACAAACAGCCTCGTCTCCAGTGCCTAGCGTGTGGTTGGCCCTCAATGAACACTTGTTGAATATATGACTGAATGAAAAGACCCCTCCACATGAAGGCCGAGAGGGAAATATATACACAGCAAATGAAAACAAACAAAGTTAGGTCACTTTGTGACTATCTGGGGGTTTAGGCAGCAGACCCAAAGCAAGATCCTACTAGTCCTCCTCCACCTAATCTCACTGACTTAAGATTGACCAGCATATCAGACCAATCCCCTGCCAGAGCCATGGTCCAGATCCAAGTCCTGACTACCCTTGTACCTGTGAGGCCTGGCTCCAACACACCTGTAGGGAGAAGACCTGGGTAAGGGGGAACCCTCACCTGGAACCAGGCAGAACCTTGCTCAAGGGGTTCTAGAGCTCTGCCCTTTGAGACTCTGAAGGAAGGTGGAGCTCACGCCACAGGCTCCTCACCTGGGGGCGTCCCAAAGAGAACCGCCTGCCCCTACTCCAGGAGTGGCTGGCAAAGGAGACTTTGGTCCTTCCTACAGGGGGATGTAGGTGGGAGTCTGCCCTCTCTGGCTGGTGGTGAACCCCAGAGCAGCAAACTTGTTAATATTTGACCATGCATGTTAATAAAATATGATATGACTTGAGCACAAAACTAGGCTGGTAAAAAGAATCTGAAACAGAAGGGAATAAAGTGCCATTATTCACAAAAAAATGCAGAATAAGAAAGGTGTTCTTTGGCCCAAACCCATGATAATTTTAGAAACCATCTTGAAATCTTAAGAAAGAAAACATCAACTACAAACAGCAAGGACTTTGTGGGACCTACACAAAGAAAGCTACGAGTATTAATTTTAAAAATCAAAACAGGAATTTAGTAAGTGGAGAAACAGATCATGCTCCTGGTTAGAATAACTTAATGTACAAACCCTTCCCCTATTCATTTGTTAGTTTAACTTAATCCCACTAACAAGATCCATGGGATTTTTATGTTCTAGAATGTGGCCAATTGAGTCTAAGGATTGAGTTCCTCTAGATCTTAGGCAGAGTCCTCTGTGTGGTGTGGCCAGCAATCTCTGGCCTCCTGCCTCATAAGTGCCTTGTGATAAACATAATGCTGTTACGGCATTTTACATGTCCCCCTGTGTCCACAGCAGCCCTGGTTCTCCAGATTCTAGACAAATAAAGAAGCAAGCAGAAGAATTTATTTCAAGAATTAATGAAGGGAGTACTTGTGCTACCCGATGTGATATATTATTATAAATATATTATTTAAATAAAAACAAATAAATAATAAATAAAATAAAATAAATAAATAATAAATAAAAATACATTATTTAAATAAAAATATTATTATAAATACATAGTAAATAAGTTTTTATGTTTGACTCTGTGTACGTGTATACACATGTACATGCAAACCTGAAAACTTTGTGTATGAATAGAAGGAACAATAGAAGAGATTGGTAATCTTGAAATACATGAGTTTATAAAAAATTTATTGATTTCTAATATATTAAATGATCGCTTAACAAATTGCACTTAGAAAACTATTTGTAGGGGCAAAAACCAAAAATGAAACAGATGTTAAATATAATAAACCATACTGGAGTTCCAGAAGACATGTCTCCATTAGTGTCTTCAAGGTATTACCGACCAAAATAACTTTTTTTTCCCCAAAATAACTTTTTAATCACAGGATCTGCCTGGACCCTCCTCAGCTCTTAAATTCAATGCTCTAAGAGAGGTTGTGTATTCAGTTGATCTGGTCTGTCTATATTGGTTCCTAAAGGTCCCCTAAAGGGCAGGGGCCAGGTCTATCTGCTCTCTGGAGCCTGATGCCTAGGTCTGCTCCTTATTCTTTGTACGGCACCGTGGCAAGTTACATAACCACCCCATGCTTCAGCTTCCTCACCTGTAAACTGTAGACAGCCACTGTCTCATAGGGTTACTGCAAGGGTTAGGGAGTTCCTCTATGTAAAGCACTTAGAAAGGGGTCTGATGCATCGGAAGCTATATAAATACTAGATATTAGCGCTTAACCACGCTGTTTTTCCAACGCTAAAATGATGCCGGGCAAGTGGTAAACTGTCAATAAATGAACGACTCTGAGCCTGCTTTGCTACCTAGCACCTCTCTGACTCTCTAAGGATACAGGCAAACCCCACCCCTCAGAGACAACTGGTGACAGATTTGAAAATGCAGTTCACCAGCCTTTCTTTTTCTTCTGCCACTTGGAGCATGAAAAGCACTGAGCACGATTAAGTCTGCACATATCCGTGATACATGAGTGAAACGAGCTATTGAAAACAGTGTAAGTGAGCTCCCAGCTGCTGAGGGCAGCGTTAAGCCCATATGTTTTGCGTAATTCTGCCCCATCATACTGCTTATTGTACAAGGAAAATGTTTTGATCGTCTGTCACTGAAATCTGTTTTTAATGAAAACATCCTGGGATCAGCTATTATTCTTAGAAGACAGCTTTGTCGTGGAGTTAGTCAAGTATGGAGCTCTGTTATGAGAGTTTCCCCACCACAGATGTCCTGTGGAGAGAACATGAAGGTTGAGGAAAAGCAGTCGTGGGCTGAGCAGCAGTAAATCTCAGCCCTGGGAAGGATGCAAGTGGTGGGGTGTGGACCCAGCTCATGCCGCGAACACTGATCCTAGCAGGAGGGCTGCTGGGGTCTGCCTCCACTCGTCCTCACCACCTTGGCTATAGGACTCAAACTCACCCCTCCTCCTGGCATTGCCCCTCTGCTGCTCTGAGTTGGGGTCTGAGGAACAAGGTACTGGGAGGAGGTAGCTGCACTCACATATTTATGTTGCTTGCTCGTGTAGTTGGAACTGTCCCTGTAAGGACAACTGGTCATCTTTGGAACCAGTCTTCCTTAGAATCAGCATATCACTGGGTTGGGAAGAAAATGTCAAATGGGACGTTTGGTGAACTTGGAAGTTTAAAGTCAAGACATCTTTATTTTCCTTCTGTGTATCATTATTAATAGACATCTGGTCATGGTTATGCTAGAGAACTGGAGAAGTATATGAATAAATGAAAATATAAGAATATACTAATAAAATGAGTAGCTCTGTGGGTATGCCACTGAATCAGTGTTTGTCGAGAAAAGCCTCGCTAGTTTGTCAAAGCCTCTTTTTTTTTTTTTTAATTTAAGACCGATGATCTATATGAATTGTAGGGCCTGAGAATTTGGAAGGCACTGTAAGTCGTTAATGGCATGACATGATGCTCTAGGTAGTGACTCATGAAGACACCTCCTCCCAGGAAAAGGAACTCAATGACAGTGGTGCCCTTAAGGTTATGTGATAGTAAATCTTATATGTCCTGAAAACGTAAATGGCATCAAGTCGAGGGACTGAAAGAAATGAGCTCGGGATGAAACGAGACGGACGGGTTAGACCCCCATTGGTGCTGACAAGTTCATGGTCATGAAACTGAAAATAGGACCAGACTCATTTGTGTGAGTTCATTGTCGCACTGACGTTAGTAGAGGAGTCCTTGCTGTGACACCAACATGAGGGAAGTTCTAGTGACACAGCTTGTTACTGGGATCTCTCAACAAGAATTGTTTTATCAAATCAGCGAGTGCAATATTCTCGTCTCCAAAGAGAAATAAGCTTTTAAAAATCTCTTTCAAAACACGTGCAGTTGAGCTTAATTTGTCCTTCCAGGTGGGTCTGTTGTGTTGTATTTGGAATTGCCCGCATACAACTTGGCATCTCCTGTTGGAATTCAATCGATCCTAATTGTCAATCATCCATTCTGAGGACAGCTTAAAATAATTGATAGTCACGATTGCAGTCTTTTATGGGGGTGATTGTGCTAGTTGACCAGCTTTCTGAAGATATCAGATACATCCACTTAGAATAAGTGTAAATTCTTTTTAAATATCACAAGCTTCCTTGGAAGGCCAGCAGCTCTGGGGCTTTCCCAGGATGCCCACCCCCAGGCTCATGGGACCTGCTGAGACCTGGCCACCCAGAAGGTGGCACCTTGACTAGGCTTCCCTCAAACCACTTCTTAGAAATGAGAAACCCACTCCCAACCAGAATCTCTAGATCTCTTCAGGGATAGGTTTATGAGTGACTTTTTGTCATACTGTCTGTATGGGTTGGCATTTTAAACAGCAAATGTACATTGTTTCTATAATGACCAAGAAAGGGTTTTTAAAAATCTGTCATCTTTTATATTGCTTCCTTTTATCCATTCCACCCACAATGAGATCGCTCTCTTCCTCAAAAACCCTTCACTTCCTAGATGCAGACCAAATGGAGCAGGAGGAAAGAAAAACAATAAAAATTTTTTTAGCACATGATAAATCACTGTGTTACGCTTTCTGTATTAGTTTTTAACCTGAGCTCATTTGGGTAGGGGCAAGATCAATATTGGCCCTGTATTGATATCTTATCTGGTGTATTTGATTTTTAATCATGGTAACTTCTACCCTGGTGACCTGGTAGCAGGGTGTTGGCACCTTTCAGCCTTGATCACTAGAATGGTGCTGTTGGAGGGTTAGTTTGCAGGGCACGTGCATGGATGTTGGAGCCTCAGAGAGCTGACTTGGGGACCATGAAGGATTGGCCTCGTTGAGGACTATGCTTGCCATGCCATCCCTGCTCTGCTATTAGGGCTTCTACCACAGGCCCTGCTGTAATGATCTTCAGAGGCGACCTTCCCACTTGATTTTCCTTTTGCCCTGTGTAGTGGTGGGCTCTGAGAGTGTCCCCAGGGGTCATAGCCTCTTGAGTACAGTAGTAGAAATTGATATAACTGCATAAAAATGCTCATGAATTTAAAGGAAGAATTGTCTAATCTCAGGTTACTTTCAAGGTACAACTTCGTTGATCCCCAATACTGTCAATTGTCTTTTCCTGTTGGGGTTACCTCTACTTAAAATCTTTGAAGAGCCTGGGTGGATTTGTAAGCTTAGACGGGCCAAAAGCAAAGGGTAGAGCAATTTTCTGGTTACACTCATGTAGACAGTCACTGGGTCCTCTTTTCATTCCTTAACTTCCTTGGGTTCCAATTTATTCCTGATGGAAGAGGTTCCATCCATGTCCTGGTTGGTGGGGTGGCATGAGATTTTGGGATCTAAAGCTGGATCCTTTTTAATCCCCATTCACTTTCTTTATGAAGTCTCCACTCTGCTCTCATTCTTCTTCGCCAGTGTCAAGTTTTGCAGTTAACTATTAGGAAACTGTAAAAAAACAATTAACAGTAAACTGTAAAGTAAAATACACCAGTATTCCCCCGGGTTAAGTGCTAAGTCAGTAATGTGTAATTTGAATAGTCTTTTTTTCTGTTCTGCTTACTCTATTCTAATGTGCATATGCATGTTTGATTAATTGGATCAACATTTGGCTTGGGACAGGTGCATCAAGATGCTTCTTTTATATCTTCTAAAGTCTAGATTGTGAGTTCCTCAAGGACATAAACAGTCAGTCCCCCATCATTCAGCAACGTTTTCATCCATCCAAATCTCACTGCGCATGGTAAGCAAGCCCTTATGCCAGGTCTGTGCTCAGTATTGAGGATGGCAGCCCCAGCAACCAGAGAACTCCGGGTTGACTTCTCAAGACAGACATTAAACAAATTACACAAATTGTTCTTTAGAATTATTTTCAAAAATGTCAAAACAAGTAGAGGGTATTGTTCTAGGGGCATTTATTCTGGCTGAGGAGCCCAGGGGACTGGGGACTAAAGGTTGTGGAGGAGGGCTGAGGGAAGCACGTTTCAGACAGAGGGAACAGCATGCTGACATCTCCAAGAGAAAGAGAAACAAGTGCCTCTGAAGACTGTAAAACTCCCCAAGTTGCTGGGGGGCCATGCACAGGGTGTGGGGAGGCAGGCAGGGGGAAGGAGGGAGGAGGCAGGGCCAGATCCCTTTTGCAGTCTCAAACTTTCGCCTAAAAGAAGTGTGAGGCCACTAAAACAAAGAAGTGCCACAGTCTGATGTCCTTTTATAAAAAGCATTCTACCTGTTGTAGAGAATGTATGTGGGGCATGGGTAGGGTGAGGAGACTGATCTGAGTCAACAGAGATTGGGTAGGAGAGACGCTTGGGCCATGACGAAGGAGTAGAAATGGTAAGAAGCAGTGGATTCTAGAATGGTTAAGAAGGAGTAGCAAAAGGTACTAATGGGGGGAAAAAAGTTACTGACAGGGAGACCTAGTGGGTAACGAACCGTTACTGAGTCTGGGCTTTGGGTTTGAGGATGAAGATCCTAACTTCCTTTTGCACTGTGACTGGGGGCTGTGAGAAGCCCCAGTGGATGTTGGTTTGGAGTTCAGATGAGAGCTCTGAGTTGTCATGGGAATTTGGGAATTGTCAATGCTCAGGTAGTAATTGAGGCCATGGATGGGAATATGGGCCCCTACTGTGAATATAGGAGGGTCTGAGGACCTCCAACATGGAAAAGGTGAGTGAGGAAGAGCCTGCATATGGGGCAGGGCTGGGGCAGCCTGAGGATCACCTGGGAAGCCAGTGGCCACCGTAGGGAAAGGCCGCAGATAGAGTCCAGAATGGGCGGGAAGGGCACACAGCAGGATCTGAGTACATGGACCTTAAATTCTCTCTCCTGTGCAAATCTGCTTGGATCAGGGATGAGAATATAATCTATGCATTCAGAATGCAAGCTTGCGACTTGTTTCTTACACAAGCCCATTTGTCAGCAAAGCTTCAGGTTTCATTGGGGTTTTTGGAAAGCTGATATCATATACCACTCTTTTCTGGAGTGAGACCATATTGATTCTCCTTTCATAGCAACTTTAACTTCAGAGGAAGATGAGTCCATAAAATCAGAATAAAGACTCATGAACCACAGTGATACTGGGATTAATAGGACCCTGGTGGAATACCATCAGCAATTTTCCTATGTCTGGCATCTCTCCTTTAAACTCCTAATTTTTGCCATGGTTTCTCTATACTAAAATGCAGATGGTGTGACCAGTGGTTGCTATTTGGGGCAATACTCTACTGGCCATGTAAGGGACACTACTCCCTCTTGAACCTTTCACATCTGAGTAAGGGCACTGAGATGAGTCAGTGATATTTCCAGCAGTTTAGCCATAGATCCGGTTCCTTTGTGGTTGAGGGAGACTGACAAGTGGAGCACGTCTGAGGATGCTTTTAGGTAGTTTTCCTGTCCTCTCCCCACAAACCCCATGCCAAATCCTTATTTCCTGAAAAGAAAAAACAAAGATTTTTTTCTAGTCCCATGATTCTCACTCCTTAACATTAAATTTTAAGATCTAAATCAAATTACTCATGCCATAAAATAATGTTGCTTGCTACATTTTGTCCACTTCATGAAAATGATTATGATCCTCGTGCAATTCTTCCTTTTACATGTTGATTGCCCAAGCCAGGTATCTCGGTGGGGGTGGGGGCACAACGTTCTTCTTTCGGGTAATGTCGCTGATTTTGTTTGCTTGGGATACACGCTGAGTTAACCTCGTTGGACTTTTCCCCAGGAATTGATGCGCGTACACGTGGTGGGTCATTATGCTGCTGCACCTGTGTAGTGTGAAGGTCAGTGTGTTTTTCTGATTATAAGAACCCATCCATGTCATTCCATTATATACCCACTCCACTCATAATGGAATGTGTCCCAGCCCACAGCCCACTGTGGTTGCCCAGCCCAGGAATTCTCTCAAGTGCAGCTCTGACATTTGAGATCCATCACCCGTCCCTCCCCTGCCACCTGCATCCTCCCCTAACGACCGTGCTCCATTTTGAGATGATGTTTTTTGCATGTCAAGTTTCCCTTGTGTGATGTGAACCTATAGTTGTCGCAAGTGACTTTGTACCTGGAAACAAGCACTCTGTGATGGTCCTTCCAAAGCTACAGCTGAGAACTCTGCTGGGCTGTGGGGAATTACCTTACCGTTGATGTGGCTGCACGGAAATTCACATGGAGACCAGGACAGCAATTTCTCCTGCTGACTCGGTCAGGCCAGCCACCAGGAGGTTGCCAGTTCACTGGAAGGGGCCTCTTGCGGCTGGGGGGGAGGGCTCTCCCTGGAAGGGCTTTCCCCAGATCCCTGCAGACTTCATGCCAAGTCCCCTCCTTCCCGTATTTCACAGCTTCTCAACTGTCGGTGAGAGCCCCTGGTTTATAATAATCATAGTGGACACTATATGTCATGATATGTGTTAGATGCTTTTTCTGCATGAATCCTCTCTACCCGCAACAATATGAAGAGGTAGGTATGACCATTGTTCCCAACTTATTTTCGAGGGAACTGGGCATAAAGGGCCATATCACTGCTGAGTCTCCGGGTGGGTAAGTGAGGGGCAGGGACCTGCCTGTCTGAGCTGGAATCTCCATCCACAGGCCCTAGCGTGGCAACCCTTAAATGAGGCTTTTGTCTAAAAAATAATTAAAAGCTCACATCTGCATAGTACTTCCCAAATGTACTAAGCATATCCACATGCATATTCAGCTAATCTGTGAAATAGCCCTGCAGTAGGGAGAGCGAAGCCCTGAGATGTTCAGTGAGCATCTTGGCATTCATCAGCTTGCAGGAGGCATGCAGTCCTCAAACTCGGGTCTTTCTCCCACCGCAGGGCACTGCTTCCAACTCACCCACAGGGGAGCTGTCTTAATTAGTAAGTTTAGAATAACGCACTTAGGGAATGAGCATTTTATGTGTTGTGTTCAGGAAGCATTAAATTAGTACTTAATCATGTGCTGCCAAATGTGCAGGGACAATCACATGCAGTAACTTTAAATGTTTCACTTTATAATGTTAAGCTTTTCTTATTGTGTCTCCCAGTTTGTTGTGCTGTCAGCAGCAGCTTTATTTCTCTGAGTTTACTCAGCTACCCACCAACTAGTCTTCCCCTTTGAGGAAGACTGGACTTTCTTTAAGAGAATGCTTTTCCCAATGCATAGCACTCTTGTCTGTTTACATTCCCCTGGGACTTCTGGTTTTTCTCTTTCGCTATAAAGATGCAATAGGAAGTCTTTTTTTTTTTTTTAAGATTTTATTTATTTACTTGACAGAGAGAAAGACAGCAAGAGAGGGAACACAAGCAGGATGAGTGGGAAAGGGAGAAGCAGGTTTCCCCATCGAGCAGGGAGCCCAATGCGGGGCTCGATCCCAGGACCCCGGGATCATGACCTGAGCCAAAGGCAGACGCTTAACGACTGAGCCATCCAGGCGCCCTAGATACAATAGGAAGTCTTAAAAATACCTTTTGGATGCATTTAACATTCTGGGAGAATGTTCTCACTTTCCTCTTTTCAGGACTGGTATCCTTCGAAAGTTAGGGCTTCCCTGTCCCAGAGAATCTCAGCTTATGTGTATCTTCAGATACAAGCTTTGCCTCGAACATAACTGCAAAGATAAGTGGGCACACAGATCATCTCAGGGGATTTTATTCAGCAATCCGAGAAACACAATGTCCTAATACTCTCCCTTGACATTTATGTGAGTGAGCTCTCCCTGATTAACAGGAGGGAGAAGACAGAGATCAGACTGATGTTCCCAAAGGACTTAGCTTGTGAAATATGAGCATAACCACAACTTCCTACACAACAATGACCCTGGAAACCCAAAGGGACAGAACACAGCAACCTTATTCCCAGTTTCTGTGGAAAGTCAGTGCAAAACTCCTTGTCCCAATTTGCATGATAAAAGAAATGTTACAGCCCCATTACTTTTGTGTTTTTTATTTAGATCTTCAAAATTGAAAATAATCTCAAGGTTTCCTATGCTTTTCTGTAATATTTTCCAAGAAGATTTACCATGGTCCAAAAGAAGCCTGCATTACTAGCTGGATTTATAAAAATATCTGGAGATGAACGAGAGATCACTTAATGTAGATATCTGATCATTTAATGCAGATACACTTCTCAGGTTCTGGAATGATCCTCAGCAGGATGAATGCTAATCTCTGCAAGAAGCCCAAATAAGGGGGAATTTCATGCCGAGACTAGTGGTTCTCAACAAGGGGTCCGTCTCAGATCACCAAGTATAGCTTTGCATGTGCAACCTGGTCATCTGCATTTTGAAAAAGTCTCTGGGGTGATTCTTATATGCACCCCTAGTTGAGAACCGCTGGCTAGAACTGATGGGAGTTAAACCTCTCTGTATGGGTGAATGAGAACAGAAATCTACACTGCAGATTTTTATGCTACAAAGAGGATCTTATTGCTCAAAGATAGGCTTCCTAAAGCCTGTAAAAGGTCCTTTTTGGAAAAGCAAACAAATAGACATTAGGACTTACATGTTGCAATGACTAGCATCTCTGTGTCTGTTAGGTCCCCCAGGGCATAGATATGGTTGTGCAAGAGAGAAGTAACACCTGTGAAAGAAAAAGGGAGGAAAGAAAATGGGCTGGGAGCTTCAGCCTGACAGTCTCTTCCACCCAGTGGGACCCTCAGGAGCAAAGCCTGCCTGCTCAGAAACACGCATGTTGGGTGGGGAACGGCCAGGCACTTGGACCCCCACCAAGCTCAGAGCGCTGTAAGAAGACCATGACCACACCTCATAAGCTGAGGTGTCCCTGAAGGAGTTGGCAGCTGGAAGCAATGAGTCCTTATCTCCATTGTTTGCCATACTCTCCAAAAACTTTAAAAAATAGGTTCTGGGCTTTTCAGAATTTGGTCAGAAGCAGCTGGAATAGGGAGGCAGAACTAAGATGAGGTCCTGTGCTAGAATTCACTGCCTTCTGTGGAGGGACAGAGGGAAATGGAAGAAATAGGGAGACAAACTTGGCTCATTAGAGTTCTCTCTGTGTCAGGGCATGTGCTAGAAGTCAGGACTCGGAAGAATAGGGCATTAAGATTTGGGGAATCTTAAAAACTCCTCATGTAGGAAGTGAAGCCCAGAGAGGTTGTGTGCTATCCCAGATCATCCAGAGAGGCAGGACTTAAGGGAGCTGGGTCGGGGGTGGGGGGCGGTCAGCCTCTGCTCCACCCAGCTTCACGTCTGCCTGAGACTGACTGCACACCCCTCCTGAAACAGAATGTTCCTTGTCTGTTCATTCTCCTTCACCTCAAACTCTGTATGATAAAAAGAAATTGCATGTCTTCATAACTTTAGTGTTCTTGCTTAAAGTCTTCCAACCTGAAAATGATCCCAAAGTTTCCTACACCTTATCCCCACACCATCATGTCCTGGAGGTGAGCTCTGTATCTAGAATGTATTAGTAGACAGAGGTGTGGATCCTTGGGCATCTGAAGCCCACAACCAGCTTCCCTAAATAGCCACTATATCTCTGTCTTGCTTTTCGGTTACAGTGTCATTCAGGCATAAATGGAAAGTCATCAGAGGCCTTTAATTCCACCCCACAATTTGTCATCTTGACACCAGTAGAAAACCAGCAATGCCAGGGACTTGGGAACTCAATTGAAAGATCCACTGCTCTCCTCCTTCCCCTCCTCCTCCCCCTCCTCCTCCTCCCCCTCCTCCCCCATTTCTCACCCCCTCATAGATTTCAGGTTCTGAAGTCCTAAGCCACCGTATTGCGGTAACTACTGAAGAGATAAGCTCTAAATCTCCCTGCACGTGAAGCCACAAGCTCTAGACTTCACTGAGTTGGAGACCACCAAGCTCTCCCCCCAGCTCTTCTCCACTCAATGCCTTGAATTCAGCCTTACTGGACCTTGAGAGAGAAATTATGTAGCCCAGCACTGCTAGTGGGTGAGCTGAGTCATGCCCTTGGCAGAGTCAAGGAACTACATCAAAGAGACCAATATCCTTAGGTGAACCTAGAAGGGGTCCGACCTGACAGACGAGGTCTCCTTCAGGGGCTGCTTGCCCTCTGCCCCCCAACAAGTGATGGGTACCCCCTCCTCACCCCCCTCGGAGCCCAGATCATCTGGGGAGCGTTGGCTCCGTCTAATACCTGGGGGGAGCTTTGCCCCCAGTATTTTCACATTAAGAAGCAGCAATTTCAGGCGCCTGGGTGGCTCAGTTGGTTAAGCGACTGCCTTCGGCTCAGGTCATGATCCTGGAGTCCCGGGATCGAGTCCCGCATCGGGCTCCCTGCTCGGCAGGAGGTCTGCTTCTCCCTCTGACCCTCCCCCCTCTCATGCTGTCTCTCTCTCATTCTCTCTCTCAAATAAATAAATAAAATCTTTAAAAAAAAAAAAAAGCAGCAATCTCAGCACAGAAATAAAACTGTCCTGCTGACTCGCTCACAGCCTGTCCCAATAATTGTTCTGAGTGTCATCCTGACGCAGCAGCCCGAGCCGAAGAGGCCACACCGGCTCACCTCTTTCTGTTAACCCGGCCTAGCAGGACCAGAGCCTCCAACACAGAGCAAGGCGCTGGCATTGAACGTCCTCTTGGTGTGCTCTTTAGAAGGTGTCTTGTTTTGAATACATAATCTGTCCTGTTCTTTCAAAGTAAGTGCTTTTGTAAAAGGTCTGGACTGTCCTTTAAACATATTTTTCTCTCACTTAAAGGGAAATGTATTTCTAGTTATTTCTAGTCTCTTTGTGGACTCAACTTTAGAAAGGGAGACAGGTAGGGGAAGGATGCTTTTGTGTGGAACTCAAAGATTGCTTTAAACTAGGGCATGCACATTGCATAGCTATTTTCCTCAGACAGCAGGTGGCCGAAAACATGCATGTGTAGCTAATTGTTTTGAGCTTTGCTTGTTTGAAGTAGAGTGTAGTAAGTGGTTTTGTTCAAGCAAGGGAGTGCCAGCTTTATATGTGGCCGCAAACAAGATACCTCTCTTCCTGGTAGTGCTGGATTTAGAACCTGAATCTTCTTTCTCAGCAAGAACTAGAAGTCCCTTGGGCGCCTGGGTGGCTCAGTTGGTTGAGCGACTGCCTTCGGCTCAGGTCATGATCCTGGAGTCCCGGGATCGAGTCCCGCATCGGGCTCCCTGCTCAGCGGGGAGTCTGCTTCTCTCTCTGACCCTCCCCCCTCTCGTGTGCTCTCTCTCTCTCTCAAATAAATAAATAAAATCTTTAAAAAAAAAAAAAAGAACTAGAAGTCCCTTAGTACTGCTTTCTATCCCCTTCTGCCCATTTGCATTGTGCAGAATTCTTAGACAACACGGCATCACGGGTGTCCTGCTGCTGTCTGGGTCCAGCGCTGCATGTCAGCAGATGTGGGTTCTGGGTCTGTGTGCTTCGTTACGCTTCCTTAATGAAGGTTCCTGTTTTACATGATTTCAGGCAATAAGTCAGTATTGTAATGATCACGGCTAACTATATACTGTACCATGAATGGATACGTATTTTCTTTTGTCTCTTGCAGATTTTTTTTTTTCCACAAAGTAGAAATAGGATTTTGGAATATTTTATTCTCTGTTAAAGTTTTGGGTATAGATTATCCGTGTCACTCTGGCCTCATGAGCTGCTAGGAATAAGATATCAGACCCCAGAATAAGGGTCCTGGGACACAGGCTCATCCTGGTTTGGACGATGTAGATGGAGACATGGACCCGTCTTTCATTATTAATTTGGCACCTATTCATTGAGCACCTACTACATGCCAGACACAGTTGTACTGGAGACACGGCCACGAAGAAACAGGCCCCTCCTGCCCTCCTGGGGATTTCTTTCTAGTTGGGGGGAGGGGTTTTTCAGAAATTAAAGTGAGTATACAGCATGATGTCAGGAACTGGGAAGTTCTACGAAGAAAGAGAGAGCAGGGTGAGGATGGGTGGAGAAGAGAGGACCCAGGGACACCCTGTGTTTGCCTGCTTCGCCATTGCACCTCACCTTTGGGTATAATCTCCAAAAACTCATGTTATCTCTGAACTTGCATAAAAATTTAACCCAGAAGTCATCACTTCTATGCTCCCTGGCAAGATTATTTTATTTGGCTGCCAGTGTCTTTTGTAGTTGTTGTGGGTTTTATTTTGAGGAAGAGTTTGATTCTGCTGATGAATTTATTAAAAAACAGACAATTCTATATAAAAATTCAAAATCTGAGCTTCTTTTGAAAAAAAAAAAATCAATAGTTCTTACAGTATTTGGTCCACATTCTGCTTGGCAGTAATTGTCAGGAGGTCCCTCTTGGGTCAGGGGATATATGACCTTCTGATTGTCATTGTTCCCATTTAGCTCCCCTCCTGCTGGCCTCTGAAGGCAGCCCTGGCTTCAGCCTGTTTTGATGCCAACCCTGCAATGCTCAGAGCAGTGGTGTCTCTAGTACGAGGGAGCCTTCCTTCCTGGATGGACGCTGTGGAGCTTTCTCTTCCCACCTGGTCTCACACAGCCCAGCAGAGCAGGGGACTGAATGATTTCATGCATGACAGTTGCAGGTCTAAGTAACTAAGATGCTCTTGGAGTTATGGGTCAGTTACACTCCTGCCTAATTAAAACTGAAGTCCATTCTCTCGTTATATCATCTTTTGTCCTTTATCAATTCAGCCCACCAAAACCTTCCCAGCCTTTCTCTTCCTCAAAATGCGATTAACCAAAGTATGTTATTTTGTTCCAATTAACATTTATTTCATTTCAATGAGCTTTTTCAGAGTATGATGCCATTCATTACCTGGCATCAGAGTGAGACCCCAGCAATTACAAGAGGCAGTGTCCTCTGAGCTAGACCCGATGCTCCATGGGGCACATGCCCTGGGATCCTCAGCTCACCTCCCAAAAATGTCAGCGTTCAGGAGTGTCCTCCTCCTTGTCTCAACTGGTTCAACCAATGTTTGGATATTTCCAAATGTACATAACTGTCGTAACCGTATGTTTGCAGTCTCCCTAATCAATACGTTAGTGTAATTTTCACTTAAATAACCCTTCCCTACTCCATAATGGATACTAGATTCTTTACTAGGTGATGCCTTCTCCCCTGCTGCACGTGTCCCTCCTCATGTCAGAAGCACACGTCTGAGTGTTTTTTACAACATTTCGCCCTGGTCAGTATCCCTGTCAGTGAGGGGCAGTCTGACCCTCACTCCTAGGCTCATTTTCTGGGAGTGGATCTCTTCATAGCCACCCCAGGGTTGCAGCTGCCTCTACGCAGAAACCAGCAACTTTGGCATCAGCTGGGAGCTTAGAAATGCAGACTGCCAGGCCCACTCGGGAAAGGCTAAGTCAACATCTGCATTTTAATAAGATTCTCAGGAAATTCATGTAGACCTCTAAGCATTGACCATAGTATAAAATGTCCTTGGGAACTAAGTAATTCATCAAAACATCTAGATGGTCATTAGGGAAAAAGTAATCTTGCCGTGTAGTTCAACAGTGGATGTGGAACGTGGAAAAACCAATTAAAGTCACTAAAAAACAGTTGTTAAATTAAACAGAATGTTATCACCAGTCAGCGAGCCAGAAAAGTGGTTAAGAGCTGACATGGGAGTCCAGTGGCCAACATCTAGGGTCCTGTTTTGCTCCCAGCTATGTGACCTTGAGGAAGTTACTTACCCAGTCATCTGCAAGTTCACCTGCTCAGTAGAATTGTCTGTAGGGCTTGGAAATACATTTTCGGCTGCCTGGGATCCACCAGTAGAGAGACCTTGCTTCAGTAGCTTTCTGCTAAGACGCAAGCATCTAGATTTCTGAAAAATTTTTAGGTCATTTGGAAGCACAGCTGAGTTTGGAAACCAGTCACATGGGGATAATAACATGGGTTTTTGAGAGAACTTAATGGTAACACAAAGAGAAAGATTAATGTCAAATGCCTTACACGGAGTAGTTGCTCAACACAGGTAATGGTGAGGATGATGATGGGGATGGGGATGACGATGATGATGAATAATAGATTCTTTACTAGGTGATGGGGAAGATGGTGGGGGTGGGAGCGGTGATGGTGATGATGATCATGATGTAGGTTCCATTTACATACTTGCTGGATATGCACAAATCCACATTCCTTTTTCTGAAATATAAGCTTTACTTTATATGTGGGTCTGTGTGGAAGCCCATTAACAGAAATTGTCAGAATAAATACGACTATTTTATTCTGGCTGCTGGTAGGTCTGCAGCAGACTTGAATCTTCCCTTTTAATAATTCTGGGTGTTTTATTTTAATTTTTTAAACTTTATTTTTCATTGAAGTATAGCTGACCTATAATATTAAGAGGAACAAACTTCCAGTTATAAAATAAATAAGTCATGGGGGTGAAAAGTACAGCATAGGGAATAATAATAATGGTGTTTTATGTTTGCTTTGTACTTTCAGTTTTCCAGGTGCTTTGCCGTACATCATCTCCCTTGACATTCCATCGGATCTTAAGGGGTGCACAGAGCTCTCACATGATCTTAACCTCACCTGATAAGGACATACAGAAGCAAGGGGCTTGCTTAAAGCTGCTCACTGCACAACCTGAAAGGGGCTCAGGTCTTTGGGCCCTGGGTCTCTATAGAAAGACTGCTGTACTTCTACTAAAAGCCCATATTAAGGAGAGTTTCCCTGGTAAATTTTTTGGTTGAGTGCTGATGAATCTCTGCCAATTGTTAGATTAACAGTTATCTGGGAAATATCTTTGTTTCCTGGGTCAAGCGTTAATTTAGTCTTATTTTTAGTTTTTTTCAAATCTGAGGAGGCCAAACAGAGGATCCTTTTTTTTTTTTTTAATGGGGAATCAATGACCACTGAGAGCAAAATAATAAAGGCCCACTTAACTGAAAAAAGAACATAATTTAGGTAATTGTTAGAAGAAAATATGACATGGTCTACTAACCCTATATTATAGTACTTGTATCTGCAATTTTTCATTGCTCTACTTCCCTAAGGTATTTATTTTATGAAATATTGCCAGGTGGCACTTTTCTACTTTCCCAGCCCTCTTGGAAATACCTGACAAATGCTCAGACTGGAAAGCTATGTCAAGAAGTTTTGCAGAATGTACTAGAAAGCACATCTATCAAACATTAAGTCAATACACAGTCTCCTGACACCACACTCCTGCAAACCTCTACAAAAAGCTCCTTGCCTCCTCCACCACTGTTTTTCCTCAGCAGAGAGTTCAGCCCTCCAGCCCCCAGAACACGATATGTAAAAGTGTGTGGGAGCCAGGGCCCCCTCAGCTCCATCTCCATTGAATTATCATCCCTCCTCTCTTCTCCACCAGCACTGGTCCTACCTCCCAGAGAAATGGCCACTCTCTACTCTCTTGAAAACCACAGGACCAACTGTAACTGTTATCTGTCTAAAATTATGTCCACCATGGTCACTTATATCCCCAAGGCCCTGTGGTGTCACTAGAGGGAGGGGTTTTTAATTACTTTCTCTCAGGTCACTTCCTCATTACTGACTGGGCTGCCCAGTGGTGTCTCTGTATTACTCAGTCCAGTAATCCACTTTCTGTTTTCTTAGTATTCATGTGTAAAAAGTATAATTACAAGTCAAGAAGGGGAGCACAATGTCTTGGTTAATTATTATGATAGATTAAAAATTAGAGCCCCAATTCTATATTATTTAAGAATTAAGCATCTAAAAGCTCAACATGTGTGCCCAATGTAATCCACATTGCTAACCCATTTATATTGATTCCTCATCTACTTTCAAGCCAGAGATTTTGAAATGAAAACAACTGAGGACACTACAGATACTTTCATACTATAGATTCATTCACTCATAAATATTTGTAGAGTAGTTACTCTGGGCCAGATGCTGTTCTATATGCGAGGAATAAAATGGTGAGCAAAGCCAGTCCTGATTTTCCAGGCTTACAGTCTACCGAAAGAGAAAAGTCACTCAGACCATAACCTATATGGGTGTTCAGAAGGAAAAGAACATTACTCTATGAGCACACACAAGGGGGGCACTTTACCTAGACTGGGATTTAGGAAGTGTACCTGAGGAAGGGACACTTACTGGGGAGCTGACACATGAATTACAGTTAATTAGGTAAGAGAGGAAGATTTTCTTATTATAAAAATTAATGCCATCTGCTTTCAAGAAAATCTGACCTCATGATTTAATATGGAGAGGTGTGAAAAATAAAGCAAGTTAATACTTTTTAGTTCATCTTTCCAGAACAATCTTTGTAACATTTAAAGTGTACTGCTCATTACCTTGCAAACCATCTCCTGTATTTCTGGGCAACTGTTCTTCAAGTTATTGCACACCCTAGATCTGTAGTAGGCTCTCATAAATATTTTGAGAGTCTTCAAGGAAAAGAATAATGACTGGCTATTTGCTTTATCCTACTACCCACAATAATAAATGTGCAGAGCTATTGTGTTGGTCACAGAACCATGTGTGGCAGGAGAGGTCTATTGAGCACCATACAAAGGAAGAATTACAGTTCAAGCCAAGTAAAAATATAGTAGAGTAAAAGATGAGCACCAAAGTAATTTCTCCCAATTACTAATCCCACAGTAAAATACTGGAATAATTAATAATTAACGCATTAGCCTAATGTGTGTCAAGGGAGTGATTGGTTAGTAAAAGCTACTGCACTAAAAGCAATATTTCCTAGAAGAGAGCATTCTCCTCTTTACCTCCCTTCTCTACATATGGCTTCCCTCTCCTCTCCCCTCAAAGGGAAAAAAATGGATACAGATAAGTATTATGAATCATTTGTTGATTCTATTTATGCTCTGTAAGGCTCAATTTTAACCTGAGATCTAAACATTTTAGTATAATTGATACAGAGATCAGGAAACAAAAAGGAAAAATGTCGACTCTCTTCCTGTTCCAGAATTAACAATTTGTGTTACAGTATTACTACTAGGCATTTGCTCGTTCTTTCCATTGTTCATTCATTCTGTGAACCTTAACTGATTACCATAGCAAGAACTGTGGGGCCACCCAAATGAACAAGACACAAACAGATGTTTACATAAATATGGTTATGTGTGTTGATATTCCAAGGTTAGATATTAGTAGTTGTCCATAAAAGACTTCTGTGGTCAAGTAAGCTTGAGAAACACTGGGTTGAACAAATATAATCTGATTTCTTTGCTGCAGGACTTCTCAGAGAGTTTAATGTGTAATGAGAGGGAAATTCAGAAATGCAGCATTTAGGTAGGTAGCCTTTTTTTAAACATCATCTACTAACTCATGATTCCTTAGTTATGCTCCAGGATTTGTACATCTAAGCAGGATTCGGCCTTCCAGGTAAGGAGGCTGATATTAGCAGGGCTGGTTAGGACCCCTAGCAGGAGGCATAGGGATCAGGTCAGAGTTCTGACTCGGATGGAGGGATAGTAGCAAACCTTTAGTGATGAAGAGGTAGAAAACCAAGACAAAGCATAGTCATGTAGACCAAGCAAACTTGATGGTAATTTATTTTATTTGCATTATTAATTTTAATAATATGAGATATTATTAGTAAAAACAAGACGTTGAGGGTCAGTAATACCAGGAATTTCAGCAGAGTGGATAAAGTCTATAGGCTCTTGCTTCAGACTTTTTAGGTTTATATCCATGTTTTGCCACTGCTGATTTCTCTGACCTGAGGGAAGTTACCTTACCTCTCTAAAGCTCAGTTTTTTCATATGTAAATGGAAATAACAACAATAATACTCACTGCAAAGAAAGCATAAACAGAACCCTTACATCAGATAACACAAGTATATGTTACAATGTATATAATTGCTAATATTCTATTTTGATCTACAAAAACTGCAATTTCATAAGGCTCACACTAATAAGATTAAGATGCCTTGTCTTTTTTCTGACACTAAACATGTGCTTTTCCTATTCTCCAACACCAGCTGGGGGTCCAAAAGTTCGGTTCGTTTCTGACACTAACTCCCAGAGTTAGCATAGACCCTACAGCTTAAGGACTCAGTCCCACCACACTGCTCCCACTTTAGGCCCTACCTACAAATGGGGTGCCCAGGTCAACTATAAATTCTTCCCAGCCAAGTATAAATTCCAGGGTTCCCATGACACCTTCCCCTGGTGTTCAATAATTTAGTAGAAAGCCTTACAGAACTCAGAAAAACACTATACTTAATATTATAGTGTATCATAAAGCATTCCAGTTAGCAGCCAGAGATACATAGGGCAAGGTCCTAAAAGGTCCCTGAGGCATAGGAGCCTCTGTCTCTGTGGATTTGGGGTGCACCACCCTCTTGGCATATGGATTTATTCACCAACTTGGAAGCTCCCCTGAACCCTGTCCTTAGGGGTTTTTAATGGAGGTTTCATTAGGTAGGCATGATTGATTAAATCATTGGCCATTGGCAATTGATCTAAAAGTTCAAATCTTCTGATCACGTGTTTGGTTTTTCTGGTGACCAGACCTATCCTAAAGCTCAGGGCCCAGAAAGAGTCACCTCATCGTCATAAATTCAGGCATGGTTGAAAGGGGCTTATAAAAATAAGAGAAGAGGGGCGCCTGGGTGGCTCAGTCGTTAAGCGTCTGCCTTCAGCTCAGGTCATGATCCCAGGGTCCTGGGATCGAGCCCCGCATCGGGCTCCCTGCTCAGCGGGAAGCCGGCTTCCCCCTCTCCCACTCCCCCTGCTTGTGTTCCCTCTCTCGCTGTGTCCCTCTCTGTCAAATAAATAAAATCTTTAAAAAAAAAATAAAAATAATAAAAATAAGAGAAGATGATCTTATCACTCAAGAAATGTGCCAGAAACTGAGGACAAAAACCAAATATATACCTGAAACCACACACCTCTTACAAGAATAAAGATAAATACATATCTCCTAAGAAATTCTCAAACTGAATCAAACTACAAAATTTATGTATATCACATTTAAAGATTTATTTATTTGACAGGGAGAGCACACAAGCAGGAGGAGCAAGCAGGCAGAGGGAGAAGCAGACTCCCCACTGAGCAGGGAGCCCGATGCGGGGCTCGATCCCAGGACCCTGGGATCATGACCTGAGCTGAAGGCATACGCTTAACTGACTGAGCCACCCAGGCACCCCATGTATATCATATTTGAAAAAGATGTGTATAAAGTAAATGATTAAGAGAGAAAAGTGAGAAATAAAAAAAAAAAATAAAAATCAGCTTACTATCAAGTCAAGTACTGTTTTCTGGGAACAGGTTCTTAATGTGACAGGGATGATAATATTATATTGATGAAAATTACAGTCTCCAGTGAAAGAGCCACGAACCTCTACGCTCCTCCTAATAATATAGCTTTGAAATAGGTAAAGCTGCAGGAAATGAACAGAAATGTACTTCTGTTGAGAGTTTTAACTTATTCTTTGGCAGGCAAATGTGACATAAATATTATTACACAGAAGCCAAATAATATCTAAAGTTAAAAATTATACCAGGTTTTGGTTCTGCATGATGGTTTCTGATTCTATATGCAAGAGGCTTAGAAATTTCCACTCCATCCTAACAAATAGGAAGCTGAACAGACTGAAAAATCAACAACTCCTCCTGAGTATTTAAGAGAGAGGAAGACATAGGGCAAACTGCTGCCCCCAGGACTGGTGAGTAGGACTGGCAAATACAGGGAGTCATGGCTTACCAGAGCAAAGACTTATGAGAAGAAACAGCCACAGGAATCATGCTGAGGTAAGAAAACCTGTACTATAATTGATGAACTGCTAGAGGCTCAGTGCAGACAACTCTGAGAATTAGAAACTCCAGGGACCTAGTCTTAGGGGGCCACCATGATTCTGAGAGATTTATCTCCAGGAGCTCAACCAGGTTCTGACACTAAATATCAGGAAAAAATACCCTCATACTTCTGGCAGAGGGAGGGGAAAAGGAACATCTTGAACTACCTCAGAGCACTCTGTTCTTCTTAACAAAGCCTGTCCTCAGTGGAAACTAGTTAACCAGAGTCTAACCTGCTGGATTATTACCAGAGCCTAAGTGACCAAGGTGTAGGGGGAGGAAGGAAATACCCAACTCAGCCCCCTCTAGCTATCCTGTCTCACCTAATGGAGGAGAAAAATACAGAGAAACACTTGTGAAGTTGTTGGAAAGCAAGAATTTGTGTCCCTTCAAAGGTCCACCTAGCTGGACTAAGGATCAAATTGACATGAGGCAGATTAACAGGGGGACACCAAATTTAGTAGTGTACATATGGGGAATCCACACAGACATGGAAATTCCAAAGACAGTCAGGAAAAAAATGAGGTATATATGCCATTCTGAACTAAGGAAAAGGGGGTAAGGGCTTAGGATTTCAGAGGATAGGAGCATCCCTACCTCTAGGAATCTCTAACATTCCTATCTTCTTATCACAGATGTTTGGTAATTGGACGTTTGTCCTACCATACAGATGAGTAACTCGGATAAAATTTATCTCTGCTAATAACCCTTATTCTGGGAAAGACCCCCAACTTAGATTCTTCTGTGATGTTAAAGGAAGGGAAAAAGTTTCTCTTGAGCCCACAGGTTCTCAAGTGCCTTCAGCTCAAAATAACCCACTTGCCAAAGTGTCCTGAACCCCTTCAAACTTCACACTCTCACTTAAAAGACAGTTCTAATCATTGGACTAAAGAATGTTCTCCTTCCCCCTGGTCTCACCACCACATTACTAGAGGCTTATTTACAGCAGTTCCTTTTACCCAGTGTATCATGTCAAGCTATCAGGGAAAAGATGACAAGGCATACTAAAAATAAAAAAAAAAATACAATTTGTGGAGACAGACCAAGCATAAGAACCAGACATGGCAAGGATGTTAGAATCCTCAGACTGGGAATTTAAAACAATTGTGATTTATATGCTTTCCCCAAGATTTATATGCTAAGGACTCTAGGGAATAAAGTAGACAGTATGCAAGAACAGATAGGCAATGTAAGCAGAGAGATTAAATTCTAAGAAGAAATGCTTGAGATCAAAATTGCTATAACAGAAATGAAGAATGCTTTTGAGATGGGCTTATTAGAAGAGTGGTCGCTGCCAAGGAAAGAACCTCTGAGCTTGGGGATATCTCAGTGGAACCCTCAAAAACCCAAAAAGGAAAGAGAACAAAGACTTAAATAAAAAAACAACAACAGAGCATAATATCCAAGGATTGTGGGACAACGTACATGTCATGGGAATGCCAGGAGAAGAAAGAGAGTAAAGAGCAAAAGAAATATTTGAAACAATGACTGAGAATTTCCCCCAAATTAAGACACTAAAACCATAGATCCAGAAAGTTCAGAGAACACCAAGCAGAATAAATACCAAAAAACTACACCTCGGCATATCAAATTCAAACTACAGAAAATCAAAGATAACTCTGAAAGAAACCAGAGTAAAATAACACCTTAATCTGACTTTTCCTCAGAAACCATGCAAGCAAGAAGAGAATGGAGTGAGATATTTAGTGTTTAGACAAAAAAAGCCACCAAACTTAGAACTGTACTTTTCTCTTTCAAAAGTTTTCTCTTTCAAAAGTGAAGGGAAAATAAAAACTCTCAAAAATTGAAGGAATTTGTTGCCTATGGACATGTCTTGAAAGACATGTTAAAAGCAGTTTTTAGAGACAAGGAAAATAATCTAGGTCAGAAACTCAGATCTACATAAAGAAAGGAAGAGGATTGAAGAAGGAATAAGTGAAGGTAAAATAAAAACTTAACTTTACTTATATTTCTTATTTTTCTTGTATTTCTTATTCTTAACTGATCTAACAGGAAACAGTTTGTTCAAAGTAATAATAGCAACAATGTATTTGATTGTATATGCTTATGTGGATATATTATGTATATGCGCATATATGTGTATATACTTATGTATGCTTATATATGAGTGAAATGAATGACAGTAATGATACAATACAGGGAAGGAAAGAATTAGGATTCTTCCTAAAGTACTCACACTACCCATGAAGTGGTACGGTGTTATTTGAGAGTAGAGTCAGATTAGTTGTAAATTTACATTGGAAACACTAGGACAACCAAGAAAACAAGTTAAGAAAGGAGAAAAAATGGAATCACATAAAATCCCTTTTTAAAACCACAAAGAACAGAAAAAGAGTGGAAGACAGAAATAGACACAAAGAACAAGGGCAACAAATAGGAAACAGTAACAAAAATGGTAAATATTAATCTAAAATATCAGTAATCATTTTGAAGACCAGTGGTCTAAATGTACCAATTAAATGTCAGAGATTATCAGAGTAGATCAAAAACTGGACCCAGATATATGCTGTCTACAAGCAATATAAATATAAATATAAAGGGATATATAGATTGAAAGTAAATGGATGGAGAAAAATATGCCATACTAACACTAATCAGAAGAAAGCAGGAATAGCTATATTAATTTCAGACAGCAGAATTCAAAGCAAAGAAAGTTATCAGATATAGAGAAGGACATTACATAATGATAAAGGAGTCAGTTCCCCAAGAAGACATGACAATCCTTAATGTGTATGCACTTAAAACACCATGTTAAACTGCATGAGACAAAAACTGCATAGAGAAATAAATGAGTCCATTATCACAGTCGGATCTCTCAACACACCCGTCTCAGAAATGGACAGGTCCAACAGGCAGGAAATCAGTAAGGACAGTTGAGCTCAACTGTCAGATACTGACAGTCAGTCTAGTGGATGCAATTGAGATCTACAGACGACTTCATCCAACAGCAGAACATGCATGCTTCTTTTTTTTTTAAAGATTTTATTTATTTATTTGAAAGAGAGAGAGCACAAGCAGGGGGAGTGGGAGAGGGAGAAGAGGCTTCCCACTGAGCAGGGAGCCCGATGCGGGGCTCGATCCCAGGGCCCTGAGATCATGACCTGAGCTGAAGCGGCAGACGCTCAACCGACTGAGCCACCAGGCGCCCCTCATGCATGCTTCTTAACATGGAACGTTCACCAAGATAGACCACATTCTGGAGCATAAAACACACCTTAACAACTATGAAATAATAGAAATAATACAATAGCTGCTATCAGACCACAGTGGAATTAAGCTAGAAATCAGTAACAGAAACTTAAAACCACCAGCTGTGTGGATTTTAAACAAGCACTTCGAAATAACACATGGAAAAAGTGTTTGTTTTTAGGTGGGGAGGGGAACAGGGAGAGGGAGAAAGAGAATCTTAAGCGGGCTCCACTCCCAGGGCAGAGCCCCACAAGGGGCTCGATCTGACAACCCTGAGATCATTACCTGAGCCAAAATCAAGAGTCAGATGCCTAGCCAACTGAGCCACCCCAGACACCTATGGAAGAAATCTTAAGAGAGGTTTTAAAATATTTTTAACTAATTGAAATTGAAAACCAACCTACCAAAATTCATGGACCGCAACACAAGCAATGCTTTAGCATCAAATGGGTCTATTAGAAAAGAACAAAGACCTAAAATCAAAAATCTAAGTTCCCATCTTATGAAACTAGAAAAAGAACAGCAAATCAAAGCCAAAGTAAGCAGAAGAAAATAAATAATAGGAATTAGGGCAGAAATCAATGAAACAAAACAGATAATTAATTGAGAAAATCAATGAAACCATAATGATTACAATTACAATTCTGCTCACAATACAATTAGACAATAAGGTTTTTAAAAATCCCAACAATTTTTAAAATTGAAAAATAATTGTTGGTCAAAGAAGAAATTAAGGCTATAATTCTGACTATTTAGGAAATAATGCCAATGTGATTATTATACATTGAAAGTCGTCAAATATTGCTGAAATTATTTATAGGGAAAAAAGTCACAATTATGTTTTTATTACTTAAAATCAAAGAAAAGAAAATTACTAAACACCCAGATGAAGAAATTAGAGAACCCCCAGCCAAACAAACCTAAATTTAGAAAGAAAAATTAAATAATTAAAATATAAGAAGAAATTGATGTACTAAACATAAAATACAGGAAAACAGTGGCATTGATAAATAAATAAATCTAAAAGCATCTATTTGGGGGAAGGCAACATTCTGGCAGACAGACCTAATTAAAGAAAACAAATATCCATGATTAGAATCAGAAAAGGCATATAAAATTACATAAAGTTCAAAGAGATTATAATAACAGAAGTTTTTCTGTTCAAAATTGTAATACTATATTTTAAAGACTTGGATTAATTTCTTTTTTTTAAGATTTTATTTATTTATTTATTAGAGAGCGAGAGAGAGAGAAACAGCATGAGAGGGGAGAGGGTCAGAGGGAGAAGCAGGCTCCCCGCTGAGCAGGGAGCCCAATGCGGGGCTCCATCCCAGGACTCCGGGATCATGACCTGAGCCGAAGGCAGTCGCTTAACCAACTGAGTCACCCAGGCGCCCGACTTGGATTAATTTCTTAGAAGGGGAAAATTACCATATTTGCAAAGTAGAAAATTTCAAAATACCAAAATTATGAAGGAAATTATAAAACTTGCCAGAGAATACCTATTAAAGTTTCCAGAACCACACCATTTTAGAAATGGATATTTATACACCTTCAGGAAATACATAATTCACCTGCTAATTATCAGAGACAAGTAGTAATTATCCATAGTAGTAATCAGAGAGGATAAAACACTTGTCACTTTATTTTTTGGGGCTCTCGTACCCAGTGTCCAAACCTACAAGGACATCACAAAGTAAGAAAACTAGAAACTGACGTCTTTCATAAATATAGGTGCTAACATCCCTTTAGATCATTAATAATCAAAATCAACCATCTATAATTCATTCCTGTATTTAAAAGGTGCTTATTGAGTTTCTCTAATGTGCAAGCCATTCTGCTAAGCATGACGAATACAGGGTCACTGCCCTCAGGGAGCTTCCTTTCTAGTGGGGAAAACAGACACATACAAGTAACTACAGAACTGATTACCTGATTGAGATAAATGCTGGGAGAACCACTATGGGCTAGGACAGTGCGTGATGAGGTGACTTGCTCATGGGCTCAGGAGTTGAGAGCTGTAGTTCAGACCCAGAGCACCAGGGCTGGAATCCAAGCTTTATTAGCTATGAAAGCTTTAACCCAGTGATCCTTAACGGGAAATTAATTTGCTCCCCAGATGATATTTGTAATGTCTGGAGACACATTTGCTTGTTACAACTCGGGAGGCTGCTATCGGCATCTAGTGGGGAGAGGTCAGGGATGCTGTGGTGCACAGGATGGCCCCCACAACAAAGAACTGTCTGGCCCCAAATATCAATAGTGCTGAGGCTGAGAAACACGAGTGCATGATGATGAATCCCCAATATGTTGCTCCAGTGGGGGACAAAGAGCCAGCGCCATATACCTAACTGTTCAGTAGGTCTTTCCATTTGGAGCTTCAAACTCAAAATGTGTCATCTTCCTCTGAAAATCTTGCCTCCTTTTGTTCATTTTTTTCAGTAAATGACATCACCACATACCCATCTGCTCACATGAGAACTCTGAGTGCCATCCTTTCCCTCACCATGGAAATACTATCTTCAATAAAATTCTGACAACCTACCTCTTAAATATCTCTTGAATCCATCTACCAAGCTCCATTGTGGGGCTTCTACTTACTTCTCCAGTCTTCTTACCACTCCCGTTTCTGCGCCTCTTGGAACAACATGCTGGGAACCTTCTCTCTTTTAGTTGTACTGGCCACAGGGCCCTCACATGTTCTCTCTGGGGCTAGGACATTTTGGCATTGCCTACAATCACACACACTTCACCTGCTGAACTCATTCAGGTTTCAGTGTGGATGTCATTTCCTCCAGGAGGCTTTTAATGAAACTTCAGGCCTGTGGCCATCTACCACTCTTCCTTGGCACCTGTGACACGGTCCAACCTTTATTCTAGAGTTATATGAAATTAAAGCTTGGGAGGGATTTAGGTTAGGAAGACAATTTCAGCATAGGAGTGAAGGAACTGGAGAGAATACTTGCGGAGCTAAAGAAAGTAAATTAACAAGAAGGGCTAGTTCACCCATCCATGAATACACCAAGTCTAAGGAACAACCAGCACATGGAACACTGGGGCATTTCTAGAGCTCTTGTCACAGCTGCCCAAAGTCTGTAATGTCTGATAACACACGACTGATCTAATGAAGCCAAGAAAATAAAGCAGTGGTTTTTTACTGGGGGAGGGGAGGTGGTGGCCTAAGGGGACAACTGGCAATGTCTGGAGGCATTTTGGTTTTCACAGTTGGGTGGTTGTTGTTGGCATCTGACTTGTAGAAGCCAGGAACCCTACAGTGCCCAAGACAGTCCCCATAATAAAGAACTATCTTGCTTGAAATATAAAGCAGGGCTGAGAAACGCAGTAAACATGGGCCAGGACAGTGCGTGATGAGGTGTTGGTCATGCACTCATGTGCATGTGTGTTGGCACAGCATGGCACCTATCTCCTCCAGAGCAGGTGGGCTGTCTCCTCCAGAGCAGGTGAGCTGTCACCTCCAGAGCAGGTGGACTGTCTCCTCCAGAGCAGGTGAGCTGTCTCCTCCAGAGCAGGTGGGCTGTCTCCTCCAGAGCAGGTGCACTAAGAGACCAAGGTAGAAGCTACAATGCCTTTGCGACTTAGCCTGAGAAGTGTCACTCCTGCCTGATTGTACTGGTCACACAGACCAGCTCCAACTTAGTGCAGAAAGGTACTTTGTAACGCTGTGAAACACCAGGAGGTGAGGATCCCTGGGAATCGTCTATGAGGCTGGCTAAAAATCTACAAAAATGGGCGCCTGGGTGGCTCAGATGGTTAAGCGTCTGCCTTCGGCTCAGGTCATGATCTCAGGGTCCTGGGATCGAGTCCCGCATCGGGCTCCCTGCTCCTTGGGAGCATGCTTCTCCCTCTGCCTCTCTCTGTCTCTCATGAATAAATAAATAAAATCTTTAAAAAAAAAAATCTACAAAAACAAGTACAGATATTAGAAAATAAATCACTATAACATTTGGAGATGTCAGTTGTCTAAGAAAATAGTCAACTGAAATATTAGAATTAAAAAGAGTTAAATAATGTGACAAGAAACAAAACAGATACATATAATAGATGTCAACAGATTTCATCGAAACTAGTGATATAAAGTTAGAAAGTACGAGGGAAAGAAAATCCAGTCATAAAGTATCTAGAGCTAGCTGCAAAAAGAAGTCCATGGAAACCCTTTGAAGAAAAATATAAAATTTCACAAAGAGACTTAAAAGATTGGAATATTATTGAGAGTTACATCATGTGGCTGGGATGGAAACGCCGAACTTTACGTAACTTCATTCTTCACAAATTAATATATAGACTAGGTACAAATCTAAGCTCCAAGGAGAGAGATTTATATAAATATAATTTCCTATATGTTTTATTGTATATGTATTTTATTAAACAATTCCAGAAACTATCTAGATGAATAAATGGAACAACATAACCAAGAAACTTTAGGGAAAGAAGTGTGGATGTTTGGTTTAACATTAATATATTCTAAAGTAATTTGAGGTGGTGTGTTATTAGTACAGTAATATAATGGAAGATGAGTGAAACTATGTAAATAGGCCAGAAATTGACCCGAGTATAAATTTTGTAAATAATGATGAAATAAAAACTCTTTGAATAAAAAATATATTACACAATAAATATTAGACACAATCAACTAACTACTTGAAAAAACTTAATCATTTTCTCCATTAGCCATACACCAGTTCCTAACAGATTTACATTAAATATAAAATGTGAAACCATAAAGAGTCAAAAGAAAATATGGATGAATATTACCTTGAATTGGTGAGAGAAACATCTTTTAAGCATAGAATAACAGAATGATAACAATGGAAAAGAAATGCAGATATTTGCCAATATAAAATGTTAAATTCTCCGTAAGTTAAAAAAAACAGCATAGGCAAAATTAAAGACAAGATCAGCAAATTTTGTCATATCAATGGAAAGGTGTGGATATCCTGAATATATGAGAAGTAGTAAAATATGTTATGATAAGTAAAGCAGTAAAATCCTACAACAAAATAGAAAAGACATGAGTTGTGTCTCCATTGATTATTCTTTCAATATATATTTAATGAGCATCTATGATGTACCAAATACTGTGATAGGTATGAGTCATACATATAAAAGATTATTGAACCACTGAGAATATATTTAGCCATACTAAAACACAAAACAAAAATTAATGAAAAACACTATGCCATTCTGCCTATCAAACTAAAAAATTTAAAAATGATACTAAAATTAAAAATGTGTTAAATGTGTGCTGGGACAGGCACTCAAAATATGAGTCAAATGAGTCGATGTGAGTCATAGGTTTTGGCTACTAGCAGTTTGCATGCATCAATAGTATGACTGAGTTATCACGGTCCTTAGAGAATAATATAACAAAATACTCAGATATTGGTACAAAGAATAAGCTATAAATAGTTTTTTGCAGCATACATTTACAATAGTGAAAAATTAGAAATAATAGACTCCAATAAAAAGATTATTTAAAATGTTTAAGTACCGTAATATGGAATAGTATGTAACTTTTGTAAAACAAATCTCCTAAGAATATTTACAAAATAAAAATTGCCCATCACATAATGTTATATAAGTAAAGTACAACGTATACAGCACAACATTTTTTTTTTTTTTGGCTGAAAAATGCATTAGAAATAGTTGGAGAGGAAATCCCTGATATATCAGCAGTGCAAATGTTGAGGTGATGGGGCTTGAGGTGGTTTTGGTTTTTCTCTGTATGTTTTTGTTTATTTTATAAGCTGTTTCTAATTAGGTAGCATTGTTTTTGTAATAAAAACTCTGAATTAGAAAGAAATGGTATATATAAGTCTTGAAAAGGCAAGAGGAAGCAGTCATGTAGATGCAGGAAGCATCTGCCCAAATTATGGAGCTGCCTTGCAGCTTGGTCATTAATTTAATCCGTGGGGTTCCCCTCCACTACTTACACCTTACAATCTCTCTCTCTCCTTCACCCCAACCCCACTGCCACACACACACACACACACACACACACACCTGCAACAAATCTAGTCACTGTTCAGAAGAACAGTGTAAAAACTAGACAGGTGGCTTTAGTTTATTCATTCAAATGCTTTAAGGAGTTTCTACCAATAGCCTGCTAATTGATCCATGGCACCATTTCCTCTAGTGATTTGTGGTATTTTATGGTGTCAGCTTTTATTGAATTTCCTTACTGGATTTTTGTTGTTAGAAACGTTTCATAAATTGAGATCAATTATAGGGAATGGCATCCAGTACTAGTGCTAGAAGGAAGTGGAGGCGGCGTAGGGGGGAGAGATTCGTGATTTCAAGAATTGATTGTGCAGAAGGCCCCTTGTCAAAGGGCCAGTCTCGTTCCAGATGATGGAGGCCCTGTGGCAAAAACTGACCCTATTATTTATTTTGCTTCCTGTGTAAAGGATACCAGAAACTGTGGGAAATCACATTACACAAAAACCATGCAACGGACCGTTCGTTTTCCATCAATCTAACAGACTGACTTACAGCGTGCTCTGTTCTTTAGAGTTATCCAAAGGCCAGCAACACCGATTTCCACGTCGAGACTCATAAACTCCAAGGGGGTGTGGTTCCTCTGAGAATTCCCCTTTGTCCCAGCAAGTGACCAGAGACCTTCTGTAATACCACTCCCAGTTTGTCATTAATTAAAAGATACACACACACAAAGGTCTCACACAGTGATTTTTAGAATTTAGGTGTTAAATTTAATCTTTCTAAAAATTATATTGTCAGGTACTATTCAAAGTAAAAATGTAGGCAGAAATTCACATCATTATGACCTTTTAAAAGTTGTGATAAATAGCCCTGTCTTTTCCTATGTTAAGGGGAATTCCACCATCTTTATTAATTATGAATTATTATTAATCCCAATAAGAAGTGTTTCATTTCTTAGATGATGCTATTTATTTTTGCACCGCTATACGCCAAATGCGGTCTTCTGGGAATATGCTGAGAATGCTGGGAATGTGTTGGTAACTCTTCTTGGAACACGCCTGTCCACTGGCACAGTCTACATTTGAAAACAGACCTCAAACCGAAACTGATTAATGTTTTATAGTATTTGCAAAACGAGTTCAGCTTTGCTGTCTCCTTGTATGGCACGTGGTCTAGCTTGTCTTTTTTCTGTTTTGTTTTTCTAAAGTGAAGTCAGCTACCCGAATCATAAGGAACGTACTCTAGCCCTCCTTTGCCTGTGGAGTAGAAAGTACATTCAGCAGAAATGCAAATATCTCTTATCCCACTTATATTTGTCACTCAGAAAATATCAGCTGGGTACACCCAGTGTTGTCTGGAAGCTTCATGTGGGGTTTCTCTGGGGTTCTCAAGATGCTCAGGGCTTTTTTCTCTTCCTCCTTCTAGTTCTGCTCCTCCTCTATGTGAGAACAGACTGTATATTTGTAAAAGAAAAATGAATCCATTAACTGATTAAAATGTGATGATGAACAAATCTCCGCCATGTCCTTCCCGTCCCCCTACTCAGATGAGGGATGCCCCTGCTTCATTGCAAAGGTCAGAAAAGAGGGTCAGAAATGATCAGAGAAAATGTCTTGCCTTTCAGGGCAGGTGAAACTGCCCACCCCTTCTGTAATACAACCCACTGTGGACTAGTCCCTGCTCTCTGTTTCCTAGGAGGACATCACCCCAGCACACACATCCCTGCCCCCCAACCTCTGCTAGATCATTCCCATAAGTGTGAACCAGCTCCTTCTCCCAGACATTCTCATCTCCCTCCTCCCTCCCCACCCTCCCCCACGCCCATCTCCCCTGCTGTCAGGCAGGACTTTTTCAGAGGTGTCTGGACTGCCTCCCGTTCCTTTCCCTCCATCCTCTGATCAAGCTTCCCTAACTGCAGCTCTTGTTACACTCACCACTGGCTTCCACTTTGGAAAATCCAGTGGTCAATGTTCAGTTCTCACCTCCCAGCACCTGACATGGTTGACCGCACCTTCCATGAAACACTGCTTTCTCCGCTTGCAGGAAAACATCCTTTCCTGTTTTGTTTTTTTTTTCCCCTAATTCACTGACTGCTTCTTGGGCTCTTTCCCTGACCCCCCCAAACCTTGAACTGCAGGCTGCCCCAGAGCTCAGACCCTGGCCCTCTCCTCCCCGTTGGTGGTCTCATCCACTGCCATGACTTCACAAAATGTCTATAAGCTGGTGACTCGGGACCTTTCCCCTGAACTGCACACTTGAGGGGTCAGCTCCTGTTTGAGAGCTCCAATCGGATGCCCGACAAACATCTCACACTGAAACTCCAGCTGATGTCCTTATCGGCTCGCCAACTTCCTCCTCTCACAGTCTCCCCAGTGTGTCAGTTGACGGCAATTCCATCTTTCCTGTTTCTCAGGCCAAAAACTGTGGAGTCATCCCTGACTCATTCTTTCTCTGCACCCCGCAAGCAAAGCGTTATCCTTAAAAATAGATCGTTTCTCAGCATGTCCACAGCTAGCGCCCTGGTGGGGGAATCAGCATGTCTCCCCTGATCTCGTTGGCAGCTTGCTAACTGCTCTTCCTGTTTCCATCCTTGGGGCATACAGTAACACTCCCCCCCCCCCCCCCAGCATGCCTCTTTTCAAACCTAGTCTGGAATGTGTCACTTCTCTGTCTGAACCTCTGATGGATGGCTCCCAAAGCCAGTTCGGCAGCCTCCCAGGCCCTCCATGACCTGGTTCCCGCTTTCCTCCCCTTGCTCCCTCTGCCCCAGCCACACGGGCCTCCTTGCTTGTCCTCTGGCACTGCCCACACAGCTGCTTGGGGGTTTCGTGCCTGGTCTCCCCTCTGTTCCCTGATTTCCAGACATCCTGCTCCCTCTCTTCCTCAGACACTAGCCTCCCTGACCACCCTATTAAAATTGCAACCACCCCACTCCCGGATTCGCTTTCCTGCCTCGTTTTTCTCCACGCTCTTATCCCTTTCTAATACAGTTTATAATTGGTTCAATTGCCTTGTTTATGGTCTTTCTGTCATTGGAATTTAAGCTCTGAGAGGGCAGAGGTTTTGTCAATTGTCTGCTGCCCAATCGAGAGTGCTAACACAGAGGCATGAACACCATCAGTTGCCTGATGGAATAAACCCAAAGATTTTCAGTGATTAAGGACACAGGTGTAGATGCGTATTTTTTTTTATTCCTTTGAGCTGGTTTAGGTTACATTTCCTCCTCATTTATCTTAGATGCAACGTTTAGGTGGGCTTTGAGAGGGGGTAGTCAATTTGAGTTACAAGTAGGGGCCCTTTCTTTCCAGCTGAGGGAACTCTGTGATCACGAACTGAGTTTCTTTGCATTTTCTTGAACTCGTTTTGAACAAGTAGCAGACAAAGGACAGCCTTGGGCTTTTGCACTGCTGCCTTTTTCTTTAATTTTTTTTCTAGTTACTACTTATTATATAAGGAGAAAGTTCCAGAATGAATATTTTATGAGTACTAGAAGCAAAATGCTCTTTTGTGTCCCTTTTAGGGTGTAGGCATTTCAATTAGGGGAAAAGAAGCATTTTAAACAAAATGTGATTTGCTCATACCCGGAACCCCTGAACTTCCTTTGGATCACGGCTGACGCGCTCGAAGCCTTTCCCACTGTATTGAGAACAAACTGCCGGTCTTCCCATGATCCCTGCCCGCCTCTGCCCCACGCCTCTCTTTTCCTTGTTCACTATGTGCAGCCTAATACAGTCTTCCCGCGGCTCCTTGAACGGTCAGGAATGCCGGTAAAGCAGAGGGTTTGTAAGGTCAGTACTAACTTTATAGTGAGACTTTCTTTGCCTTTTTCATCTCATTCTCTCGTGATGTGCCCTGGAGTTTTTCAGAAGCTCCATGATGTATTATATCAACAGACTGAAGTCAGAAACAGGTGTGAGAATTCAGCTGTCTTCTATTATACCAGACCTTTACTTGCAAAAATGTAAAACAATGCTTCAGTTCTCTTTTTTTGCTTTGAAAAACATATTTTGCATAAAACCTTTCCCAAGTTAGTATTTTATGAGTTTATTTAAATGACATAATACATAAATCTAAAATCTTCAGCTTTAATTGCTAATGTGATAAATATTGATAGATATAACCCACATGAGTAAAAGTTCTTTCGGATTCCCAACGGTATTTAAGAGTATAAGGTGATCTTGAAGCCCAATGTTTAGAATCACTGATTTAGAGCTACAGCTATACCAATATAAGGGTAATTGTATCATTCAATAATGCCAACGTCCCACAGCCTCCATTCTGCTAGCTTGTGAGCACCTCTCAACCTTCTGGAGTTGTGGGGGCGGATGTCTCTGGAACCTGGGTGACGGTAACAATGGGGTATCCAGCAGCAGTGGCTCACCTGTGTTTGAGATAAGTGATTTCTCTAAAGCAAGCAGAGTGTCAGGAGTGGGGGACCCTTCTCTTTTGGGTCTGTGGGCTCTACTAGTCACAGGCCATTTTACTGAAAGAAATGCAACTACTGTCTTTTCTATAATCTAAAATAATTTTCATTCTATTCTTAATAAAGTAATAATTTTATGAGATACATTCACAAGCACTATTCCACTTTCTTCCTACCTGTGAAATCATAGTATTTGCATTTTTGATGCCGGAGAGCGAGGTTCTTATCTCACGGAGTCAAAGAATGAATCTC
>NC_138380.1:85901663-85907970 GCF_054177405.1 Leptonychotes weddellii
CCTCTCCCCTGGAATAGTAACCCTAACTGCCATTAGGGAATGGGACGATGACCACTCTGGCTGCTTCCTGCTGAAATGGGGCTGGAGGCTACAGGGCAGGTAGAATCTATCCAGGGGCCGGGCCAGGGGCCCGTGGTATGGCTCCAGGGGGGTCATGACGGGCAGGAAATGGTACATGCATCAGCATATGCAAGAGGATAAACATAAAACAAGTATGAGGCCCAAAATTATTATCACATCCATCAGATAAGATCCCCAATTACCAATTCTGTCAAACAGACCAGTGGATATTCTGAACTTATTTAATTGATCATGAAAGTCCCCTATTAATTGGGACACCTTGGGGGAGTTATCTGTAATGTTAAAACCACACGTGAGGAAACTCCTCACACCCAAATGGTGTAGCAAGAGTACAGTCAATAGTGACACAGTTCTCAGGAAGTCCCTCTCCGACTTCACGTAATTTTTGGCTGAGTGCATCTAGCGCCTGGGAAGTATCATTTAGAGTCCTGCTGCGCAAGCATATTGCTTTGCTTATTTTATGTTGCAGTCCTATCGTAAGTTCTGGAAGTCCCATAGTGAGCTTTGAGGCACTTTGTACCAAGAGGACTGTTGTATGCTTGAGCAGTATCGTAATGACAAGGCATCACTGGCAAGTGGGAGAAGACTTGTCTCAGGAGATAAGGGCATCCCCAAGTACATCATCCAATCGAATCATAAAGAAAGTGGGGTCACATCATTTCCATAAGTCCATAGTTAACCCCATGTGTGGGGTACACTCTGGCTTTAAAGGAGCGATTTCGTTATCCCAGCTACACAGAATAGGACAAAGTGCTAGTTGAGTTACACAAGTGCTGGGGAATAATCCCATTTTCTAGTTGTTTAAATAATCATATGACCATGGGGTCCTGTTATTATCCCCACAGAATAACAAGCAAGATTGCCTATATATGAGCTATTGCGGCAATTTCTCTGAAGTTCACCTCAAGTTGTCTAGCTTAGGCAAACGTTCAAAGACAATCAGAACTAAAATCTAACATCCTCAAAGGTATGTTATTGAAACATCATTTTTCTCTCTATAGTAACCCTCATTTTTAATCAGAGGTAGCCAAATCAGGACTAATATGTTTGCAAAACAAGTCCAGTTTTAAAAACTTGGCCTAATTATTTACATAAGCTCAGCAAGAATAATGAAAGATCATACAGATCTTTTAGAATCTGCTTTGCTGGAACTTTGGTTGAACTTTTAGTAGCCTCCCCAGGCCAGAAGCCAAGCCAAGTACTTGCCATTGGACATGGCTGCAATACCTGTAGATGTGGGCAGATTCCTCTTCATGAGGTCCCCAATATAGCCTGAGGTTCTTGCACCTGCCAGGAAGTGACATTCTTTACTCACCTGATGAGGCTGCTGGGAACTCTGTAGGCAAGGTATCCAGACCAACATTTCCAAGGAGCTTTATGGCTCTAGATTTTATAAAGTCAAACTTCCCGTTTCCTAAAGCTGTCTGGTCATATCTGAATCTATGCATGTCTCTCAAGTATGACATTCCAGTCAAAGCCTTGGTAAAATAACCAATATTTCCAGTGGTGTCCTGTTACAAGGAGAAGAGATTTTATTGAATTTATGCAAATGATTATGTTTGCCATGAAAGAAAGCTTATTGAGAACTTTTGGATGTCAGAGGGTTTAGGTAGAGAGAAATGTTAAATGTTTTACAAATATTTTATCACATTTCTGTAAATCGTATCTTAAGAGAAAGTTTCCTTAATCTGGGAGAGCAAACATTAGAGAATCAGCAATGCTTTGAACAAGAGTCACAAAACTATAAACATCTTTTTAGTTTATTTAGTCCCGTGTTACTATTCTTGTTTAAAATGCAACTTTAGTTTTGGAAGTTTTTACCCATTTCAGTTTTTATCTTAAAGATCTCAAAACCTGTATTTGTCCTAAAGTCCTTTTTATGAACCTCCCTGAAGATGAAACTCATTTTGCAAGAGAATAATAACAATTATAAATGACAAAAACTCAGAAACGGACATTGTTAGTAATCTGAGCCAAGAGTTTACAATATAGCTGGCAAGAAAATCAGGTTATTTCTGTGACACGTAACACTTTAATGATCAAAATATTAAGTGATGACCTTATATTAAAACACAGTAAAACTTCAGGAGTTGCATATCATCTCTAGAATAGTTATAGCATTTGCCCAAATAACATAACCTAAGGCTTATTTGTTTAACAGTTCGTTCAGAGTAACTTAACATACAAAATAAAAGGCCTAATGAGTTAAAGAGACCTCATTTACAATTTAAATCTTAGAAAAATTGTTAAAACCTTAGAAAATTTTAGAGCACATGTCTAAATAGGATTAGGGATGTTAAAGACCTGATAAGGGCAAAACAAAGAAACTGGTTTTCCTGGGCAGGCAAAGAGAAAACAGCTGTTTACATTTTCTTATATCAAGAGTAAACCAATTCAAGAAAACTTTCTCTTTTGAACAGAGAGAATTCCAATCTTATATACCATTGTACTTTTAAAATCCCTTTATTTTAATCTTAGTCCATCCTGACCACACCTAAAATTCCTTTCCAAAGATTTCCCTTCACAAACCTACCACTTTCTTTTTTCATTTTAGAGTTTCTTCCCTTATTTCCCATCAGTCTTAATTACAGTTCACAAAATTTTAACTCTTAGAAACTGTCTCCAGTAAAAACTAAGGAGTAACCAATTGTAAACTGTCACACCAGAAGTCTTTAGATGGCAGATTTATGAACCCATTAAGCACAAAGCATGTTTACCAGCAGATTTAAAAATCCTTAGTTTCTCCGCAATAGGAAGTCAAAAGCACAAACCTACGTCCAGTAATCAATGCTTTAGTACATCATCCCATTTGTAAAAGACCTAGATGTCCAATGAATCTAATTATCATCCAAGCAAAACTTTAAAGTTTTAGGTTACTGAAGACTTTGAAAGCTATCTTAACAATTACCCATGAAAACTGAGACAATTAACCATCATTTTAAGTCATTTTTTTGCTAATAAATTGTAACAGAGATAACACGAGCTTATTTGACCTTCAGTAAACCTTGACTGAATAAAAGTTTTACATGTAATGCTGATAACTTTAAAGACATGTCTATTAATTAAACCAAGAAACTTAAATTAGTTTAAATACTATGTCTCACCTGGGCCCACTTTTTTTTTAATTTTTTATTGTTATGTTAATCCCCATACATTACATCATTAGTTTTAGATGTAGTGTTCCATGATTCATTGTTTGTGCATAACACCCAGTGCTCCATGCAGAACGTGCCCTCTTTAATACCCATCACTGGGCTAACCCATTCTCCCACTCCCTCCCCTCTAGAACCCTCAGTTTGTTTTTCAGAGTCCATCGTCTCTCATGGTTCGTCTCCCCCTCCGATTTCCCCCGCTTCATTCTTCCCCTCCTGCTATCTTCTTTTTTTTTCTTAACATATATTGCATTATTTGTTTCAGAGGTACAGATCTGAGATTCAACAGTCTTGCACAATTCACAGCGCTCACCATAGCACATACCCTCCCCAGTGTCTATCACCCAGACACCCCATCCCTCCCACTCCAGCAACTCACCTGGGCCCACTTTTAAAAGTCAATCAATTTGTTTCGCATTGTCAACTTTTACCTGAGACACTGGTGGGGAAATCTGAGGTGAGTGGTGTATGCAACCCACACCCAAGGTCTGCAGAAATAGGAGGGGGAGTGGGAAACAGAAGAGGCAAAGTGCTGCCAGGAGGGAGAGAAAAAGGGTTCCCAGCTGTAAAGCTCATCCACTTGGACAGATGAGCAAACACCATGTTTTTCCACCAAGTGGAAGTCAAGCTGGAGAAGACAGGGAATTTCCTCGAAACAAAGGGAGTTTCGGCGGCTGCTTGGGAATATTCCTTAAAGTCCCCATCCTGAGGTAGACTAACCACAGTTGGCTCCAATTAAATTATAGCCATTAACCTGGGAAATGAATGAGGGAGACGCCTTCACATCTATTAGGAGGAACAGTGGGGGGGGGGGAGAGGGAGTGAGTCAGCATCCCCTTTGCTAGGGTTGGCCTGTGTTTCCTCCAGCAACCAGGGTTTATTTGGAGGATGGCTGTTTAGACAATTATCCAATATGTCAGGAGGGAGTTTACTGTTCTGGTTACCGCCAAACACGTTCTGCAAGAGGCCCTTAGGTCTGGGTCCTGATTTAGAGCCCTGAAAGCCTGGACGGACCTAGGGTACCTCCGTCTATTCACCCTGTTTCCTGCAGAAGACACCTGATAGATCCCACCCTGGCCCTGCAGTGAGCATTACAGGAGCTCAGTCCTTTCCTAAATTTGCAATCCAAATTGTCTCCAGTGGGTTGAAAGGCACCCCAAGGAAGGGTCCTTGGAAACTGAAGAAGAGATCATGCCTTGCCGCGGAGGTCGCGCCTTATTTTACCTTGCCTTGAAGAACCCGCCATGTTTAACACGTAAAAAACACTAGAAAAGTTTTACAAGGGGAAATTGCCCGATTTTGCAGTATCCTGCGGAGAATGGTTTGTTTCCCATCTCGCGATCCCGATAGGAGTTACCCCGTACCTGTTATAGAGAGGTGACTATGAAGGCGTCCCTTCACATCCGCTCTCCCCTGTGAACCAAGGCGTCCCATGGGTTCCTACCCAAGGTGAAAGAGTCGCTTAACATCTTGGGTTGATGAGGGCTCGGGCCGGCTGGAGTAGCCACCCTTACCCTTCGGTCACCTGATCCTCCTTTTCTCTTCTGTATTTCCGCCCCACCCCAACCCCCCACCAAAAAAGAAATCTGGCCTAATCATAAGGGCTTAACGAAGTTAACAGTTTAAACTTTGATATTCTTTTTAGAAGGCTAAGAATGCGAGCGAAACGGGTAGGGTCTCTGAGTGGGAGGCATGTGTGCTGGTTATGGATGAGGCTCCTCCGGGGTGTGAACCACCCGCCCACACACACACCAGGTCTCTATCTTTTTACGTGTCTCAGAGATCCGAAGGTCACCCATGGTACCAAAGGGCAGGTTCAGAGCGCTGGATTGCCAGTCCTTACATTCGCTCCCCGGATGAATCTTAAAGCAGGGAATCCTTTTAATGGCCTCATTCTTCCGAGCTCTCTTGATTGAGCCCTCATTGTTTGCGCATTTAAATTCGCTTGCTTGGGGCACCTGGGTGGCTCAGTTGGTTAAGCGACTGCTTTCGGCTCAGGTCATGATCCTGGAGTCCCTGGATGGAATCCCGCGTCGGGCTCCCTGCTCGGCGGGGAGCCTGCTTCTCCCTCTGACCCTCCCCCCTCTCATGTGCTCTCTCTCTCTCATTCTCTCTGTCTCAAATAAATAAATAAAATCTTTAAAAAAAAATAAAAAATAAAAAAATAAAAAAAATATTCGCTTGCTTTCCTAGCCACAGGGTGCCTGATCCCTCAGGCCAATTATAAGCCAATTTCAATTATGCTTCCCCGTCTTACCCCTGGGCCCTTTTCCTGTCCATCCTGAACTACGTTCTCACGAAAGACATTTTTAAATGAAAAAACCTTATATCTACATAGGCAACAATCTTCCCCCATATGACAAAGTCAGTGGGGCCACTGAACCCATAAAATTCCCACGTGCTTACAGAAGGATCTGTTGGAGGATAAAGGCAATCCTGAAATGAATCCCTCATTAGCAGGGCGTACTGATCATTGGAGATTGGAAGGACCTGAGGCAAAGTCCCTGAAGCGGGAGAAAGCCATTTTTTTTTTTTTTATTTATTCATTTGACAGAGATAGACACAGCGAGAGAGGGAACACAAGCAGGGGGAGTGGGAGAAGCAGGCCTCCCGCAGAGCGAGGAGCCCGATGCGGGGCTCGATCCCAGGACTCCGAGATCATGACCCGAGCCGAAGGCAGACGCCCAACGACTGAGCCACCCAGGCGCCCCCAGGAGAAAGCCATTTAAGAAAAGCCAATGAACAGAAAGCAGAACTGGGTAGGGCTAGGCCAACATTCCCTTCTTTTGAGGAAGGGGGGATTGACCAAATCTTTCTCGAGAAGCCTGTCACCTGAGACTTAAGACCGGCGGCCACGCTATTTGCCTTTGACTGGCCGACAGGTGCCCGGTTTTGTTGTTTGTTAAAAGTGGAGAGACTTCTCTCAGGAAAGAAAAGAGTCCGCTCATACTCACCCTTCGGTGGGAGTATTCCGTGGTTTCAGCACCAAAATGATGCGGGAGAGCGATGTTCTTGTCTCAAGGAGTCGAAGAATGAATCTCGAGGACAACACAGAGTGAGTAAAGCGACAGAAG
>NC_138380.1:85908070-85932067 GCF_054177405.1 Leptonychotes weddellii
TTGATGTTAAAAATGAGGAAATTAAGAAGCAAGAGGGTAAAAGACTTGCCCAAGATTGCAGATTAAGCAAGAGACAGACCCAGGGGAGGGGCAGGCTTTATAATTCAAAATCGCATGGGGGTCTGATTTTATTCATTGTGTTTTATTCATATTGTGCTTTCGATATGGATTTTTTCCTTCTTGCTTCAAAGCTTTAATTTTTATTTGCATTTGTTAAACTCATAGTTATGTGAATTTAGTATAACTTTTTGCTATAAAATAAGTTGGCTGGCTTTTTAAAAGAGCAGATTTTACAAATAACTGGGAACTGCTGGAGAATATTTATAGACATAGTGTGATTCTTGGAGCCCTCACTTTAAAAAGCAGCTTAAGACAAAGGGCAGGGAGTGGGGTGGGAGGTGTGATGGGTCGTTGTCAGAGCTTCCTGGGACTCGATATTGAGACAAACTGAATCAGGCTCTGACCTGGGGAGCTTTGTGTGCCCAGGCCAGACTACCATCCAGTTAAGTCTGAATCCCTGGGGCTGGGGTCCAGCCAGGCATTTACACGTATTTGTTAAAGCTACTCGAGCTATTCCAAGCACTTTCCCAGGTTGACAACTAGTGGACTAGAGAATCAAAATACAGCTCTGCAAAGATCAATGAGGCTCTCTGAATGTCTTGAAGCATATGCCACTTGGATTCCAACTACTTACGAGGAGTACAGTCAGGAATGAACTTTCTCTGAGTCATAAAAAATAAAGGACCCAGAGCAGGCTGGAAAAAAAAAAAAAAAGCAAATAGCAAATAGCAGCAAGCTTTCTCTCTTTGATCCCAGGAAAATGCCTAGCCATGGAAGAATAAGTCATACTGAAAGCACCAGGAATCCAAGTTGGACAAAGGCCACTGGTCTAATTGCAGGAACCGGTCAGAGGTCTCTTGGTCCATGGTGTGTATGTCTCTACTTACACCTTGCCTATAAATGAAAGACCACAAAGATAGATCACAGAGGCTTTGAAGCTGTGTCCACAAGGAAAAGGACAGACTGAGAGCAAGTGCGTCATTGCCCTGGGTTCCAAAGGAAGGAGCTCAGGGGCCTGGAGGGTGGGGGCTCAAGGAGGGCAGGTAGAGAATTGAATTGAACAGAGATGGAATGAGAAATCAAAACAGTCCAGACAAACTTTCAGTGAGGAAGAGACACAGCAGCAGGCTGCAGAGACCCGGTGGTTGGGACTAAGCAAAGCACAAAGCAGGAAGCCCAGCAATCACGCCACCAAGACTGACCTCCGCAGAGCTGGCAGAGAGCCCTATGATACTCTCTTCCTTTAGTTTGTGGCTAGGCTGGTCCTCAAGCCTTCCGAGCTGCAGTGTTTCCTGCTCTCACTTCTTTTCTGATTGTGCAGTTGATCTCTCCTCAGTTTATTCCCTGAAAGAATAAATATAGTGTCCGTTTCTTTATAGTAAATACTTAAAATAATATTTAATAGAAGTGCTGGCCACTTGCTGGCTCTCAAAAATGGTACCTGTTTAAAAAAAAAAATGGTACCTGTTATTTTTTCTTTTCTATTCCTATTGACAAATGCACAGAGTTTCTGTTTGCCACTTTTAAAATGTTTTCGTGTCCAACAGAAGTCCCAACTACCACCCCTAAGAGTGCTCACGAGGAGGGATATTACTGAACTAGTATCACCCAGAACCACTGGGCTTTTAGTTCTGCAGGAAAGTCATAGTCCCCAGACTACTTGCAGTTTGAAAGTCATGGAATTCAGGGAGTTCCATGATGCTACATAAATGCTGGCCCTGAGTACTGAAGCATCCTGAACTTCCTGGGGTGGTCACTTAACTTCTTCATACTAATTAAATGGGAAAAACAATAGATTTGCAAATGATTTACATACAATGACAAGAGTAACATTTATTTATTCACCTAGTTAAAAGTAATTGAGTGTTTTGCTATGGGCACCAGGAGAATACAGCAGTGGACAAAACAGTGTTGGCTCTCATGAAATAAACCTTGTAGTGGAAGACAGACAATAAACAAATGGATCTGTGTTTGTCCATGTTAAGTGTTGTCAAGACAGTGCAGGGGAAAGAGGGAAGCGATTAGACACAGGGAAATGATGCTACTTGGTGCAGGGTGATTAGGGATGAGGTGATGTGCTGAATTGGAGGGAGAGTCAAGGATGCCTCCAGATGTTCAGCCTGAACACCAGGAAGAATGGAGTTCCTGTCTACTGAAATGGGGAAGTGAGGACTTGGGGACGGGTTGACCAAGAACTTGTTTTTTTGGACATGTTGTGCTTGAGATGCTGAGTCAATATACAAATAGATGTCGCTAGTTGGGGGTTAGCATTAATGGTATGGTTCTCTGCATGTTACAAAGGGGAGATATTCTCCATGTTTTTTCTCATTGATAGTGTTTTAGTAACATCTTCTCTTTCTCCAGGGCTTGCACAATTGAACACATAGCTAAAACCACCAGGACTAAGTTTCCTCAATGAATCGGGGAGGGGATTGGCAGGACACACTACAGTGAAGGCTGATAGATAGCAGAGCAAGGGAGTTCTTGCACAAATATCATATGATTTCACTCATATGTGGAATTTAAGAAACAAAACAGATGAACATAGGGGAAGGGAAGGAAAAGTAAAATAAGATAAAAACAGGGAGGCAAACCATAAGATAGACTCTTAAATATAGAGAACAAACAGGTTTGCTGGAGGGCAGGTGGCTGGGGGATGGGCTAGATGGGTGATGGGCATTAAGGAAGGCACTTGTTGGGATGAGCACTGGGTATTGTACGTAAGTGATGAATCGCTAAATTCTACTCCTGAAACCAATCCTGCACTATATGTTAACTGAGTTCAATCTGAATTTAAAAAATAAATAAAAATTAAAATGTTTTTAAGGGAGCTTTTGCTAATTAGATACGTCACAATGGCACTGTCAGAATTTGGAAGCAGAGGATAGAGGGGGGAACAGGGTACCCATACGTATTTGGAAAAAATCTCCAGGATAATTTTGATAGTATTCCTCCCTCTTGCCATTTTTGTGGGAACACTGTGATAAAGCTTTACAGATTTTTAAATTGAGAGGGTTTTTTTTGTTTTGTTTTGTTTTTTTTACTATTTATTTATTTGAGAGAGAGAGAGAGCTCATGAGCAGGGGGAAGGGTAGAGGGAGAAGCAGGCTCCCTGCCAAGCAGGCCCCAGGACCCTGGGACCATGACCCGAGCTGGAGGCAGACGCTTAAACCAACTGAGCCACCTAGGTGGCCCCCCCTTTTTTTTTTTTTTTGAGAACATATGCAATGTATTTGGAGTAAATAACATTTTTTTTTTAAGATTTTATTTATTTATTTGACAGATACACAGCGAGAGAGGGAACACAAGCAGCGGGAGTGGGAGAGGGAGAAGCAGGCTTCCCGCCGAGCAGGGAGCCGAATGCGGGGCTCGATCCCAGGACCCTGGGATCATGACCTGAGCCGAAGGCAGATGCTTAGCGACTGAGCCACTCAGGTGCCCCTAGAGTAAATAACATTTTTGCTAGGAAAGGAAATAGACTGGAAGACCAGGAGCCACAAGCCGGAGGTTTGAGGCCCCACTTCGCTGCTCACTGGGACCCCAGGCAAGAGCCCCTCCCCCCCAGAATGGACTAATCTCTCTTCCTGGGCCACTGTCACCGGGACGATTGTTGTGACATGATAGCTGAGGGAGCTTCTCAGAAACTGAAAAATGCTGTGCACAAGCTCGCTGTTACCATTCACTCACTCGCTTCTGTCAGTCGTGCTTTTCTTAGAGTCCATTTTCATCCTGTTCCTCTCCACCTTTCCTGAAGAACATGCAATGGCATGTTCTTTGCCATCGGAGGTAATGAATCCCAAAGACAGTTTCCCAACATTCAAACCTCCCCAACCCTGTTCCCAGCCTGCCTCTCTCACCTTACCCTTGCATTCCAGTTAGGTCAATATCCAGGTGCTCCGTGCACAACTGAATGCAAGCTTCACCTGGGCAGGGCCATTTGCCTCTTGAATTCACTGGTTTATCTCACTGCCCACAACAGCATCTGGTTGGTAGCAGGCGCTCAGTAATATTTGTTCAGTGAAGGAATGGAGTACAGTCTTTTAATACTGATGCTATTCCTATATGCAGTGTTAGCACTACCCCTTTCGAGGTTGGGTTCTAACCGCTTTCTGAGACCTCCCTGGTGTTCTCACTCGCCAGAATGATAACTCAAAGGTTCCGGAGGTCATGGGCTAGCGTAGAAGAGAATGAGGATCCGGAGACAGTTATTCAAGCACTGTCCAGGGACCAAGTATTTGCAGGATCAACTTGACCCACAGGTGGTATAAGGGAGGTGGCAGGAAGGTCGTAATGTCCAGAGCCAATAGTGACAGGTGGCCGGTCCATGCAGGAAGAGTATCTGTGAAGCCCAGCAAGGAGTAACTGGTTTGCAAGCCAGCAGAGGGAGCCTGGGAGGCCAGATTTGGGGATCCAGCCTGGTCAGTGACATGGTGAAGATCTGAGATCTGAGAGCTGAATGTAGGACTGAATACCAGGGTCTGTCCTCTCTCTAGGGAAAATGACAGGACAAGGTAGGGACCCAGTTTCAGGAGAGCGAAGGAGAGCAGTGAGGTTTCTATCAAGACAAGATGTAAGAATACTCAATAGTAATGTGCCATGCCGACAGCCTGACTGGGCCAGGCACCTCTCTTCAGTTCTCCTTAACTTTACAACCATCCAGGATAGTTATTCATCAGATGAAACTGAAGCTCAGAGGAAGCATAAGGCCTACCTGACTGAGCGTAGCTGGTTTGGGATCACATTGGTAGTAAGGTATACGGCCAGCGGTTTGCACAGATACGCTGGATCTAAAGCAACTACTCTTCCCTGCATATCCTGTGGCCCCAGGGAACCAGCCTCAGGGATGGACACCAAAGTGGAGAGAAGTTAATAAAAACAACTGGAGTCCAGTTCATAATGCCGGTCACCCGTCATAGCAGGAGCGAAGCAAATTGAATTTCCTGCTGTGTCACCATACTTCCCCTCTAAGGACTAATCGCAGGGGTGGCCGGGCACAACCAGCAGCAAGTGGCGCTTGTGGGCTGAGGGAGGGGTGGCAGAGCTGGGCGGGTCGCTGTTCTATTGGATGACCTTCTCCTCCATCCAGCGCTCCTCAGGCCTCCCTGGACTTCTCGGACTTTATCGTGTGTGAGGTGTTCCCTGGGGACTTGTGGATGCTCTGTGTTCAGCTCAGCTTTTCCGCTGGTTCAAGGCAAAACCTAGGTGTCTGTCAGATAATGTTCCATTGCTCTCATTGGCACTTTCCCCAGGCCCCGTCCTCCATCTTAGTCACTGCATGCTCTAGGGTACTCTCCAGATCTGAAGAGAGTCTGGAGCAGAGGTGTGATTTTTTTTTTTTTTTTTTTTACTTAGAAACAGCTTACCTCTAGTGCATTATATAATCTTTGAACCCATAGGGGAAACATCCGGGACTCATTCAAGTGGAAACCTCATAGGGCCGTCTGGCAAACCCTGCTGCCTCCCCCGTGACCTCAGGTACTCTGGTACCTTCAACATGGCATCACCTCTTCTCCAGAGCAGGACCTGTGGCCACGCAGGCAACCACCCCAGGGAAAATCTTCAAGACAATGCCAGCAGTCCTATAACCAGCCTTTCTGGGGCTTGGCGCCCGTGGTGGGAGAGAGGGTATTTCTGAGAAAGCATTTCTTAGCAGAGAGAGGTAACGCGGTTCAGAGAGGTCCTGGGGGATTGGCTGCCGCCGTCACGGTGAAACTAGCCCCTAACAGTTCCCCTGAAGCAGCATTATATAGGGCCAAACAAGGGTGGGTTATTCAGCTCACTAATACCTGGCTCCTCAGTCCTCATCCCTGACTCCACACTGGCTGTAGCAAGTGTGTCCTGAGGAGATCAGGTCTTATTGAATTGACTGAAGTTTGGAAAAGGTCAGGCTCACACAGCAGTTAGAAGTACATTTAAGCCCAAGCCAGGCTGACTTCAAAGGCTTTTACCCCCCAGACCAGCCTTTATGTTACTGGCAGGGACATTCTCTTGCTCTGCCATCCCGGGCTGGCAAGCGGGATTGAGGACCGAGAACCATTCTGGGCAATGGACCTGGATCAGCCCACTCTTAGAGGGAGGTTTTCCACAGAATGAGGGGAAGACCAGAGGCTAAGGAGAAGGGGTGGGGGCAGCTGGTGGAGGAACAGGCCGGTGGTGGCAGTGAAGGAAGAGGACATCTGCTTTGCATGTGTATTTTCCAGTCAATCTAAAGACTTTCAAATTGACCTTTGTTTATATCTGATTATCTCTCATAGCTCTAAGCAGTAGTTCCCAGAACACTTTGGTAAGAGAGCAACAAGTGGTTGTAAGCCCGTTCATTCCAAAGATCCACTAAATTGTTTTTAAATATCAATGGCATCTGTGACAAAAGCATATTGTTTTAAATTACTTTTAACATCTCAAATTATAGACTATTATTTTTAAAACTCAAAATGCTGCTTTTGACTTGGACATTTTCACTAGTACATGGTCATGCCAGCTTAATTAGCATTATTTACAATGGAGAAAAATTGAGCAATCTGAATTTCCAAAAATAAAATTAGTGTGATAATTACTATAAATACCCACGTACTAATAATTATGGTTATGGAAATGACTTTTGTAGCATATTTTTAATAACATGGAGAAATTCTTATACTGTGTTATGCGTGAAAAAGCAAGATGCCAAAATGTGTAGTCTCAACTACCTGACAAAATGGGTAAAGAAAAAAAGAAGAAAATATTATAAATGACCATTCTGGGAGCCTCTGAATGACATAGTTATGGGGACATGATATATATATTTTTAATTTGTATATTTTTCAAATTTTTAGCACATATTATTTTTATATTCCAAAATCCCAACTCCGGACTTCCTCAGGTCCTGGAAATTTGCAGAATGTGGCTCAACTTTTCTTCTTGCCCAGCAAAGACTGTGGCAGTGGTGAGAGTGAGGCCCATAGTTGAGACACACACCTGAATGTTCAGCTCTGCGGTCAGCAGCACAGCCATGGACTCCCGTGGGGTGATAGAGCTGAAAGAAGGGCCAGGGTATGATAATGTCCCTGCTCATCCTCCACTGGTGCTCTCAGGTCCAGAGCAAACTCAGCCATGCCATTTTGCTTGTCTCAGTTTGCTTTATGGTCCCTTTCCACCGTTCTAGGTTGAGGAATGAAGCCAAATGTGCACTAAGGCTGGTGACTCCATTTAGAATCTGTCCCAAGGTTCTTCCTGGCAGCTCTCAAGACATTGAACCTAGGGAGCAATTGGCCGCCTTGGTATCTCTGGTCCTAGCTGGTGTTAACAAAAATGCAGCTAAGTAAATTTGAAGATTAAATTGATTTTATTCAATGATTCAGGAATTGTGCAGCATCCCATCTAACAATAGGAAGGAGCTCTGCCAAACTGTGGTGAAGAAAATGTTTTGAAAGGTCGAAAAAGGAAATTACTAGCAGAGGATGCATTGTTTCAGGCAAGGTTGCCTTCCTAAGGGGAACGGGAGGGGTCTGTTGGGCGGATTAGCTCTCTAGTGCTGACCAGGTAATTCCATGTTGTCTAGTTAAAGATTACATTCCTGGAGGGGTTGAAACTGCAGTTAGGTTAGGTATGAAGCCTTGATTTGCTGGTGTGGGATTTAGCACAGGTTACTCCATTTTGGGAATGCTGTCTCCTTTTTAACAATTCTCCCCTTTTGATCAGACTCTCAGCTTGACTGAGAGATGTGATGAAAATTTAAGGCGTTATCACCACTCAGCTACTGCTCTGTCGTTCTTGCGGCTTTTGTCAATCCTCTGTGTGGTATATTCACAGGACATTCCAATTTTTGCTTAATCTCTGTGATAGTCACAGGCCATGAATTCAGGTTCACAGTTTTTAAGTTGGCCATTTTCTTTGCTCCTTTTCTGATGTTCCAGTCTTAGGGAGATCATTTTCTTGGTGTTTAGCAGCTATAAACATGCATTTAAAGATTTTGAGAGAACACAGTGCACCAAGGAGATCATTGTGACTGTTATAAACAGGATAATTCCCAGTATCTGTAGTACACTTTGGAGTCATGGTCCCCAAGACTCAAACCAATCAAAATCAGAGAAGTCAAAGACTCTGCTGAAGGAGTCACCTGAGTAGATTGCTCAGTGATCTTAAGTAACCGGGTTTCAACTTCCTCAGCAGTGTTAATCCAGGTGCAGTAGGTGGTCTGGCCACAGCTAAAAGATAATCAAGGGCTATCCTCTTACCAAGAACAACTTTGGCCAGAGACTCTTGTGGGTAGTTATTGTTTAGCAATGGATTCTGCAGTATCTTCAAGAGTAAGGAGAGGTTTCTGATCGTATTCTCATTTACATTTACTCTGAACCAGGGAAACATGACTCTGCCAAAGGAAGTGAATCCTGATCCTGAGTCATGAAGGCCTCCTGGTCATTCCTTTCTAACTTGCTGGTGTAGATCCAGGGTATTCGACAAATGAGGTGTCTTAGTTTGTGGAAAGTTAGGGGCCCAGTTAGATAATCTAAGACATTGTCTGGTTCTATCTTGCCATCTAGGCAATCAGAGGCTCAAGGAGAATGATGACCACCATAGACAAAGACAAATCCTGCCAAGGCACAAATCACCCCCACTAAGGTGGCACCGTTAAGGGACAGATAGGAGTTTTTGATGACAAATCCAGCAGTCTGAAAGGCAAAGTTTACCACCCCCTTAGCAATGGCCTGGGAGGAACAAACAGGGGCATTATCTCTCCGGGCTGATGCCAGAGTGAAGGAAAGAAAGAGAAGAAAAAAAGTTTTCCGTCAAAGTATGAAGTCTTGATCTGGTATCTTGTGTGTAGGCAGTCTACCTGAATGTCAGCCCCTTCCTCGTTCATTTGATTTGGGTGTTTCCCGTGTATGTTTATTGGAGCCTTCTTCAGCTATGAGATGTGTATCTAAGCTTCAGGTCCCTGAAGTTTGGCTGCCATCTGGGTAGTTAAAAGAATTTGGTATCTCCTTCTAGGGAGATTTAAGGGCAGTCTTTGTTTTTAGTAATTCCAGATCAGTAGGGTTGGAGAAAATTGGGAACATTAGTTTGGTGAGTTGTTGCCAAGTATTTGAGGAAACTAGGATTCAGGATCTAGTCCAGTTTATAGATATACAACAAAACTTTAAAGATAATTAACAGGATCAGAATCTAATATAGACAAAGGTGCAAATACAGCTTTTTTCTCTACAATTATCCCCATTTTTTTCCAATGACAGTCACAGTAAAACTAATTTACTTACATTAGACTTGAACTGGTCAATTACATAAGTGCAGCAAGAATAGTGGTTGACCATGTAAGTTCTTTTTAGGATTGCTTTGCTGGAACCTTGTAAGGAAAATACCAGGCCAATTTTTCCAAGGGGCTTTATTGGCTCAATAAAGTCAACCTGAGTTCCTTAACTGTCTGGTCAGACTCAGAACAGATTCCTATTGAACTCATGTAAAGAACTATTTCACCATGAAAAGAATTTTGGAGGGATCTTGTAGGGAGAAAAAGTAAATGTTTCATCTTTGTTTACAAAGTTATGCTTTACCAAATTGTTGTAAGTCATAGATAGCTTAAGAGAAAAGATTTCCTTAAATCTGGAAAAACAAAACATTAAAAAAACCAGCACTGTTTCAAACGAGAAGTCATAAAAATGATAATCATCCTCCTCAGTTTATTCAGTCCCAAGTAATTAATTCTTATTCTGCTTGAATCCAGTTTTTCCATTAGCTCTGGAAATTCTTACCCGGTTCAGTTTTATGATCTTACCTGCCTTTCACAAATTTCTTAAAATTTTGTCTTGTTTTTCTCTTTCCCATTTTGAAATAATTAGCCTCTCTTTAAGACAAAATTACTTTCATTTCCCTCCACAAAAATGCATTTCCATTCCTCACACCTTCTTTTACTGAAAACACACATCCTACTTCACTTGCATTCACAGATGTTTCCTTGCTAGCTTTAATTTCTAATAGCTTCAATTATATATTGGAATTTAAAAATTATTTAAAACCTTAATTTTTAGTGAAAATAAGTAAACAACTATGAATTGTCTTTTATATTAGCATCCTGTGGCTTAGCAAATTTAAAAATGCTTTTTATAGTTTCTAGAAGCATGTTTTCTCATAGTAAATTTTTTTTTCAGCATGACACAAAACATGTTTATTAATAGACCCAAATATCTTTAGTTCCTCTGTGAAAGAAAGCCTATGTCTAGTAACTAATGTTTTAGTATTTTATCTTATTTGGAAATGATCTAGGTATTTAATTGTATACATTCAACATTTAATGACTATTCATCATTTAATTGAACTTTCCAAACCTTAAGGTTTCAGGTTACCAAAAAGATTTGGGGGCAACTATTTAAAAAGTTCACCGAAAACATTTTTATTCTATTTACATCTATTTAATTTGCTTGTTCTTAATAATTATGTTTAGGTTACCCACTAAACTTCATGAGACATCAAAGTGAGCCATCATCCCAAGCTGTTTTTCTTGCTGACAAATTTTGTGAGACAACATGAACTTATTTCACTAATAAAAGTCAGGTAAAATAGAAGTTGTATATCAGCATTATATTCAATGCTGGTAACTTTGAAGACATGCTTATCTTAATTAAACCAAATTTAAACTACCTTTTATTTGCAAAATTATCCCAGATCACATGAATCTGAAAAGTAGTTGGGTTAATTTCTAGTATATTTTTGAGATTTTTTATGAGTACTTAATTCTTATAAGAGCTTGTCTAAGTTAATTAAATAGAGCTCTTTTACAAGTTAATTTTAGCAGTATCATCCAAAGGTAGAATATACCACACATCTAGAGCACACATGTATAAACACATGTAAATATACAGAAATATATAAACAGAAACTTTATAGTTTCTATTATATGAGTTACAAAAGAAATAGGATCTATGTTGTTTCTCCGGTAGATAGAATTAATGAAGGCTACCTGCTCAGATGTCTAAAGCTAAGTTTTTTTTTATTTTTTAAAGATTTTATTTATTTATGTATTAGAGAGCGAGAGAGAGAGAAACAGCATGAGAGGGGAGAAGGTCAGAGGGAGAAGCAGGCTCGCCGCTGAGCTGGGAGCCCGATGCGGGACTCGATCCCAGGACTCCAGGATCATGACCTGAGCCAAAGGCAGTCGCTTAACCAACTGAGCCACCCAGGCGCCCTAAAGCTAAGTTTTAAATGACCTTTCCCTCTTTGGTTTTTCTTCTGATAAGGATTACCTCTCTAAAGTTTGTACTTTAACATTTATGTCTCAAAGGCACAGAGAAAGAAGGCAAGTTACAAGCCTTTTAATATATATAGGGGAGACTTCGGGAAAGGTAAAAGGAATAGGTGATGTTTGAACTTCCATTAGAATTACATTTCTAGTTTTGCAAAGATTTGTAAGTTAAGAACAATTGCTCACGGGCGCCTGGGTGGCTCAGTTGGTTAAGCGACTGCCTTCGGCTCAGGTCATGATCCTGGAGTCCCAGGATCGAGTCCCGCATCGGGCTCCTTGCTCAGCGAGGAGTCTGCTTCTCCCTCTGACCCTCCCCCCCTCATGCTCTCTCTCATTCTCTCTCTCTGAAATAAAAAAAAAAAAAAAAGAACAGTTGCTCACAATTTCTCAAAGATTGGGTTGCAACTTGAATGACATCATAGATTGATCCATCCATTCATCTTTTTATAAAGGCTTTAAAAGGTCTGTTTCCCACCCCCCACCCCCTCAAACATAGTTTTATTTTATCCTAGGGGAGAAGGCCTAAAATAAAAAGTTTCTTTTAGGCTCTGCAATTCAGCCAATTTATAACCACAGAGCTACTTTGTAATTTTGGCTGGGACAAACAGGAATGCCGCCCCATGGGGCGATGAGGAAGGCGTGGAGACCCTCCACAACGGGAAACTCAGCAAGAATGGGAGGCCCCGAACACAGGACTCCAGGCTCCTCTCCATCCTGCTTTGCTGTTCCCAGGAGCCTTCCCTGCCCCCCACCAGCCAGGAACTTGGCCATAGGAGGCCCTGGAAGGTGGGAAGGGGCTGGGGAGGCAGGGCTCAACCTGCTTTTCTTCCTTCAGCAAAGCCCTATCCTTAGCTCCTGGCTTGCCCTGTGAAGGCTATTCCAGGAATGAAGAAAGTCTCCCCCAGTCCTGGAGAGGCACTATTCCTGTGGCCTGTCTGAAGCCCCCGGAAGCCCTGCTTGGATTTGGAGGGAAGTAGGAGCCTGTGCCCTGGCCCCGTGGGGTCAAGAGCCTCAGACATTCTGGAGGAAGGCAGAAATAAAATTGGGTGCTTGCTCCAGGAGCCGGGTCTGGGCAATGCATGAGTGCATTTAACCCTGCTGACTGACCTGAGAGGGGCCCTCGGATGCTTACACCCACTGTCCTGGAGAGGAGAGGGACTCAGGGCAGCAGAGGGGCATGGCTGAAGGAGAAGGGCTCAGGAGCAGCAGGGCTAAGGCTTGCAGGATTTCAGTGCAGGGGAGAGCTTGGCCTTTGCCTGCCTCCTGGTCCCAGTCAGGGGACATGAGGGCATGCTCGTGGGAGGCTAAAAAAAAAAAAAAAAGGACGTGACCTCCAAGAGGGTACAAGAATTACTATCTCCCCAAGATCCAGAGTCCCTCCCAAAGATAGCCAAAAAAAGGAACTGACAGCCTGCCTGTCCCAGGCAGTCAGAAACCTAAGCCACACTCTGAGACAAGCAAGAAGGCAATAGCTATCCCTGTGAAAGAAAGGACCAGTAACCAGTGGGTGTGGGTTTGGAAAGAAAGGGACAATGTGAAATTTTATTTTTCTCTATTGATAGGGTGCTGTAGACGGAGATTCATAAAGGCTTACCTTTACCCAGCTTTTGCCAGTTTTTCCAGGCTCCCATCTGTAGCTCCAGTATTTCGCAGAATTGGGCAAGGTTTTTCATTCTCTTTTATTTTAGTTTTCCTTTGGCCATTTAAGACAATAATATAGTAGTTTACCAGAAAATCCCTCAGAGTCTCAACTCTGGGAAGGGCACATTTGGGGACCTTCCTTCAAAGGTAGATATGGGAATGTCTGTAAGGCCATTAACTTGGAGGACTTTTGTTAACAGTCATGTAAAGACCATTCAGACAAAGGATAACTAGAATGAGTACTTGAATAAAGGAAGATAGAGGAGAGCAGTAGGAATTACATCAGTCCTATATTTCTTTGTTCTCGGTACCTCTTGTGTCTTTAATTTTTCATTAGTCTTTTCTGGAAAAACCTTCCAATGCAGCCGTTGTGGAATTTTGAAACCTTTGGATCTTACACATACCAATGAAAATAAGTATCCCATTCTGTTTGCTTAATTTTAGAATTCTTATTTTTAGGTGCACCTCTTAAATGATTTTGTCTAACTGGAAAGTTCCTAATTCTAGGTTGTTTTTCGGAAGATTTTACCATTTTTGTAGATATTTATAGCTTCTAGGACCACAGATTTTAGGCATAAAATAAGCAGGTGTGCCAGGTGTCATGCTTGGCTCTTTAGAGTTTAAGCATCCCACTAGCTAAGGCTTTAGGTTTCTGAAAGCCAATCTAATACCTAAAAAGGATGTGTCCCTGAGTTGTGCAGTGTTTTACAGTGTACCTCGGTGCATGGAAATTTTCTTGAGGATGGTGGGGGACCTAGTATCAATCTGAACCCATTCTGTGACCAACTTATCCCATCATTAGATGTCTTCTTGAGGTGTTGAGCACTCCAATAACCTTCAAATACTCAACACGTGGGGTTCAAGATGGCAGCATAGAAGGATCCTCAACTCCCCTCTTCCCATGAACACAACAAAGCTACAATGACGTATGGAACAGTTCCCTTTGAAAAGGACCTGAAAGCTAGCTGAATGCTGCCTCCACAAGATAAAAGTGCTATATTGGGCTAGGTAGGAGAGGCAGAGACATGGTCTCACAAGGAACCCCATCCCAGGCATGGCATCCCCAGTCATGAGGGATTTCATAGTATGGAGCTTGTTCCTGAGGCACAAGGGGTTTGTGCCCCACATCAAGCACCCCAAAACATTTGGCCTTGAAAACCAGTGAGGTTTAATTCCAGGATGGGACTACAGGGAATGGAAAATCTGCTCTTAAAGGCCTCATGCACAGATCCATTCTCCCTTGGACCTAATGCAAAATCAACACTTTGAAAGGTGCCTAGACCCTACGTGAAGGAGACTCATTTGTTAAATTTAAAGCATCTGCCAAAGAGCCAGAAACCTGTTAGGAACTCTCTCAGGATGGAGGTGCTGGCAGGCAACATTTTTGCACCCCACTTCTAGCCTGCTAACTCTGATAGGAGTGCCCTGCCCCTGTGTCCTGCAGCTGTGGCCCACCCCACCACAGCTAGTGGACATGCACAGCCTACACAGGGGACACCCCTTGAGAGCCTGGCTCTGGTGGCTGGAGGGGGCTGTGCTTCTGGGCCCCATGGGTCTGAAACAGTCAGAGAGACAGCCCTTGGCCAGGTACCACCCCCAGAACACAAACAACAGACCGAAATACGTCCCCAGTCTTCATGTAAAAAAAAGGCCTGTTCTCTTATCTTGGAGCCTCAGCTTGTGGGTCAGGCATCAAGTTTGTCACACAAGAAGCTATAGAGATACCCACAGGGAACATGGGCAGAGAGACACCATATTAGTGCCCTCCCTTAACTTTGCCACAGCTCACTGATATCTCCCAGGAAGAAGCTTATACTATACATAGGTAAAGCCATGGTGTTTGCATCTGTCACCAGGGGACATCTCTGGATGTCCTGGTCTGAAAGTCAGCAAGGTTTACAATTGTGGACAAGCCAGGCTATATATGTACATACCTTAAAAGCTGGTGCCTGGTGATCTGGCTTATAATTAGCCTGAATCTAGACACCATCTAATATCCCTCCCTTTGAAACACTGACAGTCTTGGCACACCCTCAACAACTGGGACCTATCAAGAATAAATCAGGCTACTTAGACAGTCTCAAAGGTCTGAGGAACAACCAAAAGCTACGGCAAGGTTGAACAATTTGTTCATCACCTGCACAGGGCCTCTTCTTCAAGACTGGGAAGCATAGCTGTGTTGCTTAATACATAAAAACAAACACAGGGAGAGTCAAGCGGAGAAATATATTCCAAATGAAAGAACAAGACGAAACCTCAGGATAAGACCTTAGTGAAAGGGAGAAAAGTAATCTACCTGATAAGGAGTTCAGGGTAATGGTCATAAAGATGCAAACTGAACTCGAAAGAAGAAAGAATGAACACAGAACTTTAACAAAGAGATGGAAAACAAAAGAAAGTACCAAACACAAGTCAGAGAGCTGAAGAATACAATAACTGAGCTGAAAAATACATAGAGAGGTTCAATAGCAGACTACACGATAGAAGAACAGATCAGTGACCTGGAAGACAGGGCAGTGTTAATCACCTAAACAGAATAGCAAAAAGAAGAATTAAACAATATGAAGAAGCTTGAGGGACTTGTGGGATAACATCAAGTGGAAAAATACCTGCATTGTAAAGATCCCAGAAAGAGAAGAAAGAAAGGGGCAGAAAAATTATTTGAGGAAGTAATGGCAGAAAACATCCCTAATCTGTGGAAGGATACACACATCCAGCTTCAGAAAGCCCAGAGACTTCCAAATAAAATGAACCCAAAGAGTTACACACCAAGACACATTATAATTAAATTGGTGAAAGTTAAAGATAGAGAATATTAAAGCAGCACGAGAAACAACTTGTTATATAAAAGGGAACCTCCATATGACTCTAAGCTGATTTTTCAGCAGAAACTGCATGCCAGAAGAGAGTGGCATGATATATTCCAAGTGCTGAAAGGAAAAACCTCTAACCAAGAATAGTCTTCCAGCAAGAATAGAAGGAAAGATAGTTTTCCAGACAAGCAAAAACTAAAAAAAGTTTATCACCACTAAATTGGTCTTACCAAAAATGTTAAAGAGACTTACTTAAGCTGATAAAAAGCTTGTTACTAACTAGTAACAAGAAATCATATGAAAGTAAAAATCTCACAGGTAAATGCAAGTATATAGTAAAGGTATTAGATCAATCACTTCTAAAGCTAATATGAAGGTTAAAAGACAAATGTAGTAAAATTAACCATAACATAATAATTAGTTAAGAGATACACAAAATAAGAAGATGTGAAATATGACATCAAAGACAGAACACATGGAAGGGAGTAAAAATGTAGTTATTAGAATGTGTTCAAACATAAGATGCTATCAATTTGAAATTGATACACACACACACACACCACATACATCAATGGATTGATCATCCAAACAGAAAATCAATAAAGAAACATGAGCCTTAAACTAGGTCTTATACCAAATGGCTTCATAGACTTAATAGATATACACTGAACACTCCATCCAAAAACAGCAGAATACACCTTCTTCTGAAGTGCACATGAAACATTCCCCAGGATGGATCACATGTTTGGATACAAAACAAGTCTCAATACATTCAACAAGATTGAAATCGCATCCAGCATCTTTTCCAACTGTAATGGCAAGAAACTAGAGGTGATTACAGGAAGAAAACTGAAAAAAAAATCACAAATATGTGAAGATTAAACAAAATGCTACTGAACAACCAATGGGTCAATGAAGAAATCAAAGAACAAATAAAAAAATACCTGGAGACAAATGAAAATGGAAATACAATAGTCTAAAATCTGTAGGATGCTGCAAAAGCAGTTTTAAGGGGGAAGTTTGTAGCTATACAAGGTTACCTCAAAAAACAAGAAAAGTATCAAATAAACAATATATACTTAAAGGAACTAGGGAAGAGAATGAAGCCCAAGTAAGTAGAGGAAGGAAATAAGGATCAGAGTAAACATAAATGAAATAGAGACTAAAAGGACAGTAGAAAAGATTAATGAATGAATTCATTGAACATCATTAAAATGTCCATACTACCCAAAGCAATCTACAGATACTATATATAGAAAACCCTTAAAGACTCCACTAAAAAGCTATTAGAACTAATACATGAATTCAGTAAAGGATACAAAATCAATATACAGGAATTTGTTGAATTTCTATACACTAATAATGAACTATCAGAAAGAAAAATTAAGAAAACTATCATTTACAAGTGCATCAAAAGAATAAAATACCTAAGGAATAAATTTAACCAAGGAGCTGAAAGACCTGTATGCTAAAAACTGTAAGACCTTGATTAAAGAAATTGAAGAAGACACAAATACATGAAAAGATACTCTGTGCTCATGGATTCAAAGCGATCTCTCTCAAAATCCCAATGACATTTTTCATAGAACTAGAATAAATCTAAAATTTGTATGGAATCACATAAGACACCCCAAAAAGGCAAAGCAAGTAGTCTTGAGAAAGAAGAACAAAGCTGGATTTCAAACTATACCGCAAAGCTATAGTAATAAAAAGAGTATGGTGTTGGCATAGCAACACATAGATGAATGGAGCAGAATGGAGAGCTCACATAATAAACCCACACACTTAATTTATGACAAAGGAACCAAGAATATACAATGGAGAAAGGAAAGTTTCTTCAATAAGTGGTGCTGGGAAAACTGGACAGCCCCATGCAAAAGAATGAAACAAGACCGCTCTCTTTTACCATACACAAAAATAATTCATCATAGATTAAAGACTGGAATGTAAGACCTAAAACCATAAAATTCCTAGAAGAAAACATAGGTGGTAATTTCCTGTCATGTCATCTGCAAATAGTGATAGTTCCCACGTCTCGGCTATTGTAAATAAAGCTGCAATGAATACAAGGGTACATGTATCTTTTCAAATCGGTGTTTTCATATTCTTTGGATAAATACGAAGAAGTGGATTAACTGGATCGTAGAGTAGTTATATTTAAATTTTTAACGATATGTCCATACTGTTTCCAATAGTAGCTGCACAATTTACATTCCCACAAACAGTGCATGAGGTTCCCTTTCCTGCATATCCTCTCCAACACTTGTTATTTCTCTTTTTTTGATAATAGCCATTCTAACAGGTGTGAGGTGATACCTCACTGTGGTTTTTATTCATATTTCCCTGATAATTAATGATGCTGAACATCTTTCACATGCCTGTTGCCCATCTGTATGTCTTCTTTGAAGAAATATCTGTTCAGATCCTCTGCCCATTTTTAAATCAGTTTATTTGGGTTTTTGTTGTGGCGTTACATGAGTTCTTCCTATATTTTGGATATTAACTCCTTGCGGGATATAAGTGACGTTTGTCTTAGTGATTTTTTTTTATCTGATTCGAAAGCCAAAGGTGACAGAAGCAAACATAAACAAATTGGGCTATATCAAACTACAAAGCTTCTGCACACAAAGGAAACCATCAACAAAATGAAAAGGCAACCTACTGAATGGGAGAAGATATTTGCAAACTTAAATTGAGTAGGACTTAAAATATGTGTCTTCTGATCAGCATGCACCATTCTCCCTACCAGAAATATCCACCCCGCTCTCACCCTACATTTGTGTTTCTTCTGGTACCTCTTACCTTAGCAGTAGAGTAGTTAAGACTCCACAGAGTACCTTGGGCCCACTAATTTTTCTAACAAATGTGTTCTGGTTTTCCAGGGCAGATGCTTATAGTCTTGTTCATTTTCCCGTGTTTGACACAACATTTGTTGACCAAATGAATAAATAAATGAAGATTGTCTGGGAAATGCACCTTGAGCAGTTTAAAGCCATTCCAAAACATGGCTCTAGCTACCTTCGAGTAACGTTAATAAAGCAAGAGTAAAATGTTGGCCTCTGACTATGGGTGATAATTGAGGTTCTGACATGGAGCACATTGTTACAGAGAGGATAAGACTTGTCCTCTGCAAAGAACAAAGCTAATGTATTGGAAATACATGCACTTAAGATTCATTAGCATGTACCTGTGGCTCTTGCTTCTTCAGAGCTCATGTTTCATCTTGAACAGCCTTTCAGAAACCCAAATTACTTCATTTTCTCATTTTCCTTTTAATACCACTGTCTCTTAGGGCTTTGTGAAAAAGCCTAATGAGCAGTTTGAATGGAAACCCAGGCATCTCGTTGTGGTGATACTTCTTCTGTTGCTGCCCCTACATCCCCTGGCTCCCCCTACATCCCCTGGCTCCCCCTACATCCCCTGGTTCCCCCTACATCCCGTGGCTCCCCCTACAGCTCTCACTCCCTGGAAGGATACAGAACTTTAATCTTCCCACCTACAAAGTAAAAGAGAAAATTAGAGATGTTATCTGAGTAATTAATTCAAACCTTGAATGGGAAAAAAAATTTTTTTTTCCTTAAATATCCAGATCATTTAGACTTCTGAGTTCTATTTGTCTGGGTAGGCAGCTTATCTTTTAACTAACAGAAATGGCAGTGAGTGCTCTTGAATATATTACCGTATCATTGAGACCCATGACTTCTAGGCATCAGCTTAAGAGTGAAAAATGTCTTAGCCAGATGATAATCTAGTTTGCCTTCTGGTGATTGCTACAGAGAATCAAATTAAATTGTATTCTCATTGAATGTAACGTAAACCTATACTGTACTATTGAGCAAAGATTCCCTGTGGCTGGGAATTGTTGAGAGAAGCACTGAGGCTTGTAATTTCACTGTGTCAGCTGCATCTTTTGTGTATCATAGACAAGTTCAGGTGATGGTCCCAGGCATCCAAAGAGACAGATTAGGAGAAAACCATTCTATTTCTTTAGTCTGGAAAACTGAAAATACTGTCTGCTGGTAGCTTGATTCAAAGGTTCCAACCAGCCTCAATTGATTACCCCTTCTCCTTAGTTCTGAAAAATGAAATAGATTCATTGGTGTAACAAATGTCAGAAGGGACATTCTATGAAAGATATTCAAGAGTTTCAGCAGTGTGTCATGTTTGAAAAAGTAATGGCTAAGTGTTTTCAAAATAGCATTCTTCCTTCCTTTTGTCATTTCCATAAATAATTGATAATAAAGTAATATGTCACTGGGTCACTTGATTTGCTATTTTGACCATGGGGTATATCTTGATGCTGTGGGAACTTCCAAGGGACTTTCACAGATTTAGACACTTTGTCCATTTAGTTGTGGTTCACTTAAAAAGCAGTGCTTTGTCCTGCTCTTGTATTAATTCTTTTTCTCTTCTATAGATGTCAGAAGCTTGATGGAGATGCTGGTGGGTTGACTTTTCTCCCTGTCATTCCAACTCTCCCAACCATTTTATCTTAAATCACTGGAGATAGGCGTAATTCTTTTTCAATAGCACCAGTTCTTAATTTTTTCCTTCTTTTTCCAACAGACATCTCTCGATTTAAGCCATCCCTGCTGGCCCTCATATTATAGCATGGGTGCCAAGATGGCACAGTCTGCTGTGGCTCAGAGAATGAGTGACAGCTAGCACTGGACTTGAGTAGCCTGGGTTAGAAATATCACAGGAGTGGGCACAATGATGGGAGGAAAGGCATGTATTACCTGTGACCCCATTTTAGGACATGAACTGGCCGTGTCACTTCCCAAGGGAAGTAGAGAAACAAGAATGACACAGAAAGGAGAGACCAGATGCTGTTTGTTTGCCTCTTCGTCACTGCTCTAGGTTGTCTTCCAAAAAATGGTCTCAGGAATTAACACTGAACTTATCTCAGTTTGATAACAAAAGGAAGTGCTGTTGTGGCTAGTGCAGTTCACTTGTGTGCTGATAATGGGCCAGCTGGTTCGTGTTCCTGAAGATTAGCTCCTCTGTTAGAGCTACAGTCCAGGATGGTGCCTTCCTCTGTCCTGCTAGGTGATCTGAAAGAGCAGTGCTGACTACCCCTACCTTCCTGAGGGGAGAGCTGTGCATACCTAGCTACCTGGCCAGTACTTCCTCTAGGGCTTTGGCTGGAACTTCTGACACATTGCTCCTGAAGGAAGGTGTTCAGCATCACAATATTCACGAGAGCACGGTGTAGATGAGCCCACCACTACTACTTTCCCTGTCTTCAAAAGGGCTCAGTGTCCCCAAAAGAAACACCTCTCTCCTTACCTTGAAACACTTGGCTTTAAAATCGGTCTTGATTCTGCTCCAGCCTCACCACTCCCCACTGCTCCTGCTTCACATACCCTCTGCTTCAGGCACACTGGTCTTCCAGTCCCCTGGACATGTGTGGGCATTCTTTATGATTCTCATCATGCATTTGCATAATTTCCTTCTGCCTAAAAATACTTTCTCCATTTCTCCCTAAATCTTATTTCCTTCCCTATCTGACGAAATGAGTAATTATCTTCCTATCTTGTAAATCCCTCTAAACTTGTTTGTTTTTCACCCTACGTTGAAATGATTAGTTTATGTATCTTCTCATCACTAGATTGTATCCAGCTCATAGCATGTACCACATCTCCAGTGTTGAACAGGTCAGGTTGTACATGTTCACATGTATTTAACTTAGAGGTTAGTTAGCTCTACTACACCATTGGTGACATTACTATATAACAGTCAAGAATAGCCTTTGTACTGTATTCCATGGCAAAATAAGATTATAAATTCAGTATGTTCCAGAAAGTCAGTCCAATTCAGTTTGTATTGATGTAAGTGCTGTCCAAGCTTTGAAAATGAAGGATGCAGAAGTCCTGAAATTTACTTCTCTTGATTAGTTCTGAGGAGCAACGTATCCCGGGGCACGTGTTATTAAATGATGCAGCGTCCCCAACGATAAAATTAGACACAAGTACCACTGGCACTGCCCTACTCGGGGGTGGATGCAATGGCCACGAGATCCCCGTAGAAACAGGCCACACAATGGTGCTGTCCATGGTCCCTATTACTGTGCCTTTGGATTGTTCCTTCATTTACACACACCCCTCAAGGACGCAGGCCATTCTTTGTTCCTTTACCTTTCATCCTCCCACAATGAGACTTAGCGCCTGGGTCGCAGATGGCACTAAGGGATCATCTGAGGCAGCTCCTCCCTGCAGGTAGACTGGGCTTTTGGGATTGCTGTAGTTTTGGCTTTCCCAGACATAGTGGGCTCCTTGCCCCTTGCACTCATCTCACTGCTGAAGGGTGATGTTTCTAAGGTGAACAGATTATATCATTTCCCCGACCAAAAATCTCCCGTGGCCCTCCCATCTTCTAAGGGGGGGAGGTCCTATCTCTTGGTGTGTCAAGGGAGACCCTCCTCTAGCACTTCTCGCTGCCCCTCCTGACACTCTGTGGCAGGCAGCTGGGAGGAGCTCTGTTGAATACACAGGCACAACATGCTTGTTTGTAAAGCTCTGCCTTTATACATAGAGTTCCTTCTGCTCAGATTGGATTTCCCCTCTGCCCCTGACCAGTTGGGTGACCTTCCTACTCCTCCTTCCAAATACAGTGTCGCTGTTCTCCCATCTGGGAGGACATTTCCAGCACCTCTCTCCCATGAGGACCTTGCCTACCACTCCTGTCATGGTCCTTGTCATTGTGTCAAAGTTGACTGCTTAAATGTTTTCCTCCTGCACAAAACTCTTTGAGGGTAGGAGCACTGTTTAATTCATCTCTCTATGCATACTCGATACTTGGTACAGTGTCTGGTACGTACTAATGACTCAATAAACATTTGCTCATTGAATGGGCTAAAGGAAGGAAGAAAACAAAACAAAACAAAAAAACAGTTTACTTAAAAATCTTGCCAGCTCTGCTGAGTCCAACTTCCCACTGGGTGGAGGAATTTAAGAGAGCATCGATACAGCACCCTGAACTTCCACAACAAATAATAAGGTATTTGAACATTAACTTCGGTATGTATGCCAACTTAGCACCTCCTTTGCAGTCCTGCTGAAATGTCCTTCTTTTTTTTTTTTTTTTAATTTTTTTTTTTAATTTATTTATTTGAGAGAGAGAGAATGAGAGACAGAGAACACGAGAGGGAAGAGGGCAGAGGGAGAAGCAGACCCCCCGCCGAGCAGGGAGCCCGATGCGGGGCTCGATCCCGGGACTCCAGGATCATGACCTGAGCCGAAGGCAGTCGCTTAACCGACTGAGCCACCCAGGCACCCCCTGAAATGTCCTTCTTAGAACTGTATTCCTTGCCTGGCCACAGTGCCTCTTAGCAAATCTGAACAGGATTGTGGATAAAGGCGGAAAACACACGGTGACTTAAATTCTCGGCAAGCCTGATGCTCCCTTCTGAGGGAGGCAGCAGGGTCCAAGCCATGGGGCTGGGGTTCCACTCTTGGCACTGCTGCTCCCTGGCTGTGCCCAGGGCAGGCCACTGCCCTTCTGGAGCAGTGGGAGAGGCTGGGCATGACCTCCCACCACTCACTCTGGGAGTCTGCGTGACTCGGTTTTATGGGTAAGGTTTTGAAGACTAGACTGTCTTTAGGCAAGTGGTAGTGCCCTGGCTATGAAAGAGACACAGACAGCCCGCTTGGTACAGCAGCTCTGTGGAGCTCCAGGAGTGGAGCTGTGGTGGTCAGGGGTGTTGCTCATGGCTGCCCCATTCTGCAGCCATATTTCTCCCCTGTACTCCCACCAGGTGGCTCCTTGGTGGTCAGCAGGGTCCCTGGGGCTTGGGTGCCATGACCTGTTGGAGCATCACTGTGGTTCTGGGAAATAAAAGCATATCCTTATACAAACAATTATAAGAACATATTATGAACAACTATATGCCAGCAAATAGGATAATCTGGAAGAAATGGATGCATTCCTAGAGATGTATCAACTACCAAAACTGAACCAGGAAGAAATAGAAAACCTGAACAGACCTATCACCACTAAGGAAATTGAAGCAGTCATCAAAAATCTCCCAACAAACAAAACCCAGGGCCAGATGGCTTCCCAGGGGAATTCTACCAAACATTTCAAGAAGAATTAATACCTATTCTTCTGAAACTGTTCCAAAAAATAGAAATGGAAGGAAAACTTTCAAACTCGTTTTATGAGGCCACCATTACCTTGATCCCCAAACCAGACAAAGACCCCATCAAAAAGAAGAATTACAGACCAATATCCTTGATGAACATGGATGCAAAAATTCTCACCAAATTACTA
>NC_138380.1:85932567-85959086 GCF_054177405.1 Leptonychotes weddellii
GTGGAAATGCAGGCCAGAGGGGCCGGGCAAGGCCCATGCTCTCTTGGCACTTGCTTCTCAGTAGAGGAGCACTGATAAGAAATAAGTAAGACAGTTGCAGATAGAACAGGTCATTCAGGCTCCTGTTTATCTGTGTCAAGGCCAGAGAGAGAGAGATGTGAGGTTGAGAACAGGCACCCAATGGAGAGCAGGAGGTTTGGGGCATAAGGAGTGGAAGAAGCCAAGGGGGCGTTTGAATGTGGTCAGAAGGAAACACAGCTATACACAGCCCCAAATAGACTCTCTATATTATAATCCCAACTTTTGTCAAAAACTTGTGCAAGAATCTGCCACTGTTTGTGGTTTTTAAAAAAATGTTTTTTAGAGATGATGGTCACCACATCATGTGGTGCTCTCTGTATGAATAAAGTCTAAAATGAAGCATTTTATTAAGAAGTTGGAGGGAATGGTGAGTGCTGTGAATTGTGTAAGACTGATGAATCACAGACCTGTACCCCTGAAACAAATAATATGTTATATGTTAATAAAAAAAAAGTTTTTTTAATTAAAAAAAATAAAAGTAAAAAAAAAAACTTGGAGGGAGAAAAAATTCAAATATTCTGATCATGAGAACTATGCTTTCCTTTTTTTATTTTATTTTTTTATTTATTTATCTGAGAAAGAGAGTGAGAGAGAGCATGAGAGTGGAGTGAGGAGCAGAGGGAGAAGCAGACTCCTGCTGAGCAGGGAGCCTGATGCCGGGCTCGGACTCGGGGATCATGATCTGAGAAGGCAGACATCTAACCGACTGAGCCACCCAGGCTCCCCGAGAACTATGCTTTCCTTATATCTTCTTGGCTGTCAAGAAGATTAGAGGAGTATCTGAATCAATTTCTGCAAGTATATCTGCCCATGTTATAATTTGGAGAGAGTGCTTCAGAATGATAAAAGTGCTTACTTACAATCACACAGAATAGGCTCAAATCCCCATTTCCTGCTGTAAGAGGACCTTGGGAATGTTTATTAACCACCATTCTGAGCCGGGTTTTCACCAACAAGGGAGTAGTGATACCTGACAGGTTTTTAATAGGATAATGCACCAAGTTCCCTGCATAGAGTGAACGTTCATAATTATTATCCTTTTTCATATTGCTATTCCTGCTTTCTGTCTGGTCTCTCCCTATTTGTGTACATTTCTTTTGTTGTAAATTTTCTCAAATCCATTGTAGAAAGAGAAAAGTTACATATAATTTTTTTTAAGTTCCATTACCTCCTTGATGGCATAACCAGAGCTGAGTGTAGGATAAAAAAGCTTCAGGCATCTACTTGCTCAAAATAAAATCTGTTCCTGAACTCAAAAACTATTATGCTCTTCTTCCAGCTAAATAATACCAGTTTCTATAACCTCATCTCATATACTTTAATGAGGTTTCCTTCAGGGCCTCTGTTTTCCACTTACTGTTTTTGATTTCTTAGTGTAGAAGCAATTTTTAAGAATCATTTTCTCTATTATAGATGTGCCTTTTGTCCACTTTCTTTTTATTTCTGAGATGGTACTCACTCACAGCTTTATATGTTTCAAAACAGAAAAGCTATTAATGACTTAGTCAGTTAGAAATTGACACAGCAGAATCTTTTGTTTTCCTGTGTTCTGAAAAAAAAAAAATCCATAATAACATGTCCCTTTCCTAGAAGTGACAATTTTTTAAGATTCCATCTCCTTACATGTTTTGGTTTTGCTATGTACTATAATGCATAAGAATAACTTAAAACATTAAACATGTCAGACCTGTTCCAAGATTTTTTAAAAATCCAAGAACATATCACTTAATTAAAAACATTTTAACAATTTGAGTTATTTAAGTTGGAAAGCAAAATAAGTAAACAAAACATCATTGTTGGATCCTCGGCTACAAATAGGAAACAAGCCAGCAAATGGAATCTTACTCCCTATGAAGTAGGTCACAATGTGATCAGATTGTCTTCAGTGGCTCACTCATCGGATTCACTTTTTCAGGGGTCAGTTAAAATCTGTGCGTAACATAGCCCATAACTAGAGACCCTTGCTTACAACCAATAATTGGAAAATTACAGTGGCACTGAAACTGTTACTAATATTCTTTTGGTTTCTTTTCCATGTCTTTTACCCATCACCAAGGTAAGGGGAAATAAAAGACACTCAAATTACTTAGTGGAATGGAGAAAAAGCTGGAAGCAATTTAGTGATACTGTTGACATCCTCCTCAGAGATAATGGGAAAGCCACTCCTACTCTTCACAGGGAGGAAGAAGAAGGCAGGTCTCTGTCCCGCGAGATTTGCCTTAGCGATTAGGAAGAATTGCAAGGTTGCAGGACAGTGAAATCACTGTCTGGGAAGAGAGTGGTCTTTTATCCAGGGCTATTTAAAAACAGGACAGATCCTCCTCGATCTCCCACAGTTCAGATGTGAACAGAGAATGATTAAATTGTTTCTTCCAGCTGGATGAGTCTATAGTGTGAGCTTGGAACCCTTGTGAATGCCCAGGGGCAAACGTAGCCACAAAGGAATCGCACGTTGGGAATCAACTATCCACCTGCTGCATTCAAGAAGCAGCTGTTGTGAGTCTTTAACAATAACACCTGTTTAGGGACATGATGGCATATAGTTTGTACATAACTTTTTGTCTCTTTATTTTCTTCTCTCTCTGCACTATCTACTAACTTATGTCTTACTATATTTTATCTATTTTTTTAATAGCAAACTTAAACGCTTTCTGCAAAAAGAAGGGGCATCATTGAATAAAATCATATTAATTAAAGTTTCGAGGGCCTTTTTTTGTGCCAGGAGTCAGGCCAGTTCCAGGGGATATAAAGAGCAGGGAACACTGGCTTGAAGTCTTCACTGCTTAGGGATGTGCGTGAATTGGTCAACTAACAATAATATAGTAAGACTCTCTGCAGGGGAAGGGGATTCCTGTGGGATCAGAGAGCTGAGGCCCACATTTTGGGGAATCGGAAAAGGATGCAGGGGGCGGTTATAGCAGAGTTGGTGCTGGGGCATAATCTTGAATCAGAAATACAATTCCTGCGAGTACAAATGGAGAGGGTGTGGACAAAGATGGGGGTGGGCAGGGTGGGGGAGTGCAGTCTAAAAGGAGCAGCTTTGAAACTGCCCTTCTTATTCCGGGCAAATACCATTATTCCAATCCAGGAAATTACTGACAAATGTCTTCCTTGACTGATGTTTCCTTCTATGCCTTTGTTCCCACCACGTGGACAGTGAGCACTGGTGTAATTTGACAGTTTCAGGAGAGTTGCCTGATTTCCAGGGAATTCTAATAAAAATACCACAGCAGAAGTGTCTTCAACAAAAGAAAAGCAATCTATAATCTTTTTTTGCGGCCCCGGCTGATACTACGTCGGTAAAATTCCCTCAGCCTCAACATTAATGCAAAAACATCCTATTCAAGCATAAACCTTACAGATAAAGGGAGCCTTCCCCTCCAAAAAATTGGTGTATAGGGTACCTTTATAAATACACTAGACTGTTTAAGCTTGGAATTTCAGTTTTGTAAGAAAACTTGCGGGGCCGTGACTAGAAACAATCTGTGGATTTGTTGCAGAAGGAATTAAATGTGAGGGCTCTGGGGATGATGTGAGGGCACCCTTGGCCAGTGAGTGAGCCCGGCCAACTGCCCGGGACCTATGTTTCAGTGAGGCTTTCTTAGTAAAGCAATACCAGTAGTATTTCAGTAGATTTTTATTTATTGAGTGCCTACTATGGTAAGAGCTTGATTTGCATTACCTCATTAAGTTCTGACAACAACCCATTTAAAATGAGGAAAGTGAGGACCAGGAAGATTAAGTAAAATGTCTAGGGATGCACCCACTTTGTTTTAACCTGTAATCATAAATTTGACTCTTTAATTCCAAGTTGTTTTGAATCTCCATAATAATACTATAAGAGGTCATTTGCCCACACAAAGTATATGTAAACTACAGAAATGTTATGCTCTAGCAACAGCCTTTCTTTTTTGGAGATGTCATGAAGGTCTCTGGACAAAGCCCCCCAGAGGATGGTCAGGTTAGCGATGTCCTCTCTGAACTGCCCAGAGCCAGGCGGCCTGCTGAGTGCATGGACGGCTCATGCTTCTTGGGCTTTGCCTGGCTTCCTGAGAAAAGGACTGGTTTCCAGGCAACACCAGGGTCTGTCCATTTTCATACTGTCGCAATGACAAGCATTTAAAAAAAAATAAGACCATATGGTACCAATATGATGAGATGCTTTCTGAAGTCTGGCTTTTCTGCCTATAGTAATGCATGGTTACCACCAGTGGGGCCTGAGGAATTCCTAATAAGAGACTCAAATAACGAACGAATAGGCCTGCCACATGGCCATTAAGGACTGAGATGGAGAATGCCAACACTGTGCTTCATCAGGTTAATTGACTTTTTACAAGTGCCCTGGTCTTAGAGGGTGGAAAAAGTGCAGACCTAAGTGACTGCTAAACAGACTTATGTAATCTGAAGAGCAGAGCAGACCGCTGCTGAGGCCTGGGCCTCATGACCAGTAAACAGAAACTTGCATCTGATTGATGTGTGCAGTAAGTAACTGTCCCTGGGATCCAAACTGCATGACTCAACACGTTTTCAGGGCTTAATCTCCATTTCTGTTGTCTTTTGGGGGGTTTTGTTTTTGTTTTTCGTTTTTTGTTTTTTGTTCTAGCCTTCCCTGTGTGAAGCCCGTGGAGGATGCTCTGTGCCGTATTTCAGATCTTCCTTGGACGGCTGCTCCCTCACAGCTCCTTCTCCCAGCACACCCTTCTAAACCTGTGAAGACCGTCATTGAGCAGCTGGTGTCTTACACCCCTGCTAATTGTCTGTTTGCCCCCACAGAATCTGTACCAGAACAGGTTTTTAGGCCTGGCCGCCATGGCATCTCCATCTAGAAACTCCCAGAATCGCCGCCGGTGTAAGGAGCCTCTCCGTCACAGCTACAACCCTGGCCAGTTCCACAGCATGGCCATTCGGAATGGCCCCCATGGCGCCGTCACCATCCCACGCTCCACCAGTGACACCGACCTGGTCACCTCAGACAGCCGCTCCACACTCATGGTCAGCAGCTCCTACTACTCCATAGGGCACTCACAGGACCTGGTGATCCACTGGGACATCAAGGAGGAAGTGGATGCTGGAGACTGGATTGGCATGTATCTCATCGGTGAGTAGGGCAGCCCTTAGCCAGACCGGCTAACGGTGTGCTGCGGACAAAACGGTCTCCGCACTGTGGTTTGGGTGTTCGACAAGTATATCATCCGCAGTTCACTTTTACATATGCTTTAATATTTCAACAAACTCACACAATTTGCAGTCAAATGTGTTACCCCCCGAATTCCAACACACTGCAGATCATGTACGGAGGCCTCTCTTGCTATCTCCATTCAGTGGAAGAAAATCGTAAGATAGAAGGGCCAGGTGTGGTTGAACACAAATGTCGTTACCATTTGCAAGTATAGAAGCTCTTTTACTTACAAATAAGTTAATATCAAAAGCCTGTTTTCAAGTCCGTATGTTCGTAAGACCAAAGCAACACCACATACACAGCTGGTGTGCACCCATCTCTGTGCAGGGAGTTTCACTTTGTTGCCAACATAATCATGCACCTCTTCTCACCTGCTCTTTCAACATTCTCACTGCTTTGTATTCGAAAGATGTAACTCGATTCAACGTACAGTGAACGCAAGCACACCGCAGGCTGAGGAAGAGAGTGATAGCTGAGAGGGAAATACACAAGTCTGTGTGCTGCAGAAAACAGATCTCACAGATTTGAAATCACCTGAAAAACAGATTTGATCTATTGTTCATGATAGAATCGGGTGTGGTGGAAATTGGTGCATTTATACTGGTTAATCAGAAATGAGGGTATGGTTGCTGGGGAGTCTGTAGAGTCGGGCATCCAATTCAGAGGAGGCCAGGCCTTCTGCTGTCAGTCTGTGCATGGAGCAGTCTACACATTCAGACACACAATGCCTGATTTAATATCATGGACTATCACAGGAACCAATGGATCGTTACGAGTATTTTATAACCGTGGACTGTTTTTCTGACAAAATAAAGGGGATCTTATCTGACTATCAGGGAAGCATTTTTAGCTCTCATAAAGGTTTTGAAATCAGCTTGGCTGGTGTATTTACAATACACACTTTATTATAAAGATGGAGAAATGTAATTTTTTAAATTTGTACACAAATAGTGGTTACTAGCTAAATTGGACTTAGGTAAAATTTCATTTGCTTAAAAAATAGTTCTTGAATAAAATTGTTCGGATACCATCAATCTAAAACAGAGCTTGTAAAATAACAGCCCCCCTAAGCATATTTTTAGTCTATATTATTTTAAATTTGATTAGTTATCAACATTGAAAAATGTAGAGATTTCACATTGAAATCGAAATTTCTAGCTTCTTTCACAAAAGCCCTCAATTTGGCAGACTGAGCCTATAATTCTGCTTGGCTTTAGTTCACTAAAGTTAAGCATTGGCTGCTTCGGGTAGCCTGTCTGTACCCTTCAGTTTTGCCACAGTCTCCCTCCCACCCATCCCTACTTTCATGATGAATGTTACTTGTTAAGCACCTTGGGCAATTAGATTTTTGGCCACAGATCTGGTTTTGAACCAACCCTTTAAAGCTGTATGTTCCTGCAGTGGGGAGTACTAATGCCATTCATTCCCAGGTCAGGGAACATTTGGAGGAGGAGCACGTGTTGGGGGGAAGGTGTGACACCCAAGGACATTCATCCAAAGTGAAGGCAAAAAATGGGTGGATCTGGAGCTCAGCCCTAGGTCCGGGCTGGCGGTGGAGGTTTGGGGTAATTGGCACCCCGAGGGTTGATGAGGTCACTGTGGGTTGTGTAGCACCAGAAGGCCTCTGTCGGAGAGACGGGCAGAGGATGCACTCACAAAGGAGGTGGAGGAGGGATGGAGACTTAGGACCAAACTAGGAGACCACGTCACAGAAGTCAAGAGAAGGCGGTGGAGGAAGGAAGGAGTGGTCAGCAGCATCGAATGTCGTGAAACTCTGGAAATGAATCAGATCTGGTGTTAACATGACATTTTGACTAAGACAAAAGTAAACAGCTCATCATCTTAGAATCCTAACTTGACAGTTTGTTCTCATAGTAGCTGCATATATATAACTGTGAAGTTATTTAATTCAAAACGCCAACACTTTCGGCAACATAGCATTTCAGAAATAATTTCCAAATCCAAAATTATCTGTGAGTCTTTAAGAGCTCATAATTTGTAGGTCCTTAGTAAAGTATCTGTCAGATTTGCAGTGCCTTGCCAAAGATCAAATCACTGATGTAGGCCTAAAATTTTAGAGGTGACGGTTTAATTTAATCTGTCATTTCGCCGCAGAAGTAATGCCAGTGCGTGGCTCCCACGGCCACAGAGCTGCCTGGTCTGGTGGCAGACCCTGTGCTGTCCATAGGGTCAGCTCAGCACATCCTGGTGCAGCGTCAGGTAGGGACCACTCTGCATCCACGGACAAACGAAATGCCCACGTGAGGCCAGGTTTGTGATGCTGTCAGCTCCGACCTTCGAGCTTCCCAGGCAAACACGACTGGGGAGAGAGTGAGACACCTGCATGTGGAGGGGGATGTGTAGCCTGTTCACCGACCCCACTTAGGAACCCAGTGAGGGGGCAGGGACAGTAGCTTCACCATTGTTACTATTATCGGGGAAATCCCATTTGGCTGCCCTCCTTTATGGAGTGGTTCATGAGCTCGATACCGTGTAATGAAGGATTCTCTCTCCTAGTGACACAGAATGGGGAAAGATCATGTGGTTTCAGTGACAGCGTGACCTTGTTTAGAATCATGCCCTACCACTGGCCAGGTGTAGGACCCCAGCCAGGTACCATCGAAAGAGCTCCAGGTTCCTGATCTCCAAAATAGAGGGGAAAACAGAACTTTCTTCTAGAATCATTGAGTAGAATTGATGAGACACTGCACATTTACTGCCTGTTGATCGATAATTCATGTCTTGATCTACCTTGTCAGGGAGCTCTCTTCTCTGGGTGTGTGATAGCAAATTACCTTAATTCCCAAACTGCGTCTTAAGGCTGTGTCCTCACTCTGCCCAGTTCCATAGCAGCTGAGATAACAATGGTAACAGTTTCCAAGAACCTTGCAGAGCAAGGACACAATTCTGATATAAGTTTCAGTTCATAGGGCACCTTGCAAACCAAGGATTTTCTGTCTCTCCTGTGTATTTAATATGTAGAAAGTTTAATCAGGTATATTCTGATTTTTTTGTTCCTTCTGATTTTTGAATGGAGTGTGTCAAAAATTGCTAGTAAAATTCTTTAAATTTTCATCTTAATTTATCTATCTCTACCTTCACTTCTCTAGATTTTATGCTTTGTATATGTTGATGTGAATTACCAAGTACATAAATGTTCATGATCTTTTACTTCTACAATTTCTTAGTTTATTATTACAGATCTGTGTTCCTTGTGCTACTCTTTGCCTTGAATTCTGTTCTTTTTTTTTTAACTATTTAAGATTAGTCTCTCAGTTTCCTTCTGCTTCACATTTGCTTAATCTTTTACTTTTCTTTATTTTCAAACTCTTTTTTTAAATGTAGCCATTTGTGTGTGCTTTTATATTCTGATCTAGGAGTCTCTGGCTTCTAATTGGCCAGAAGAGCACATTTCTATTATTGTATTTACTGTTACATTAAGATTTATTTTTACCATTTCTTCATATTCTTTACTGCATTTTCTTTTTGTTTCTTTTGTTTTTTCTTCTTTCCATTAGATAGATCTATCAATTTAAAAATTATATTGTTCTTATGATGAGTGCTTTTTTTTTTTTAAGATTTTATTTGTTTATTTGACAGAGACAGAGATAGCAAGAACAGGAACACAAGCAGGGGGAGCGGGAGAGAGAGAAGCAGGCTTCCCGTCAAGCGGGGAAGTCCCGATGTGGGACTCGATCCCAGGACCCTGGGACCATGATCTGTGCCGAAGGCAGATGCTTAACGACTGAGCCACCCAGGCGCCTGATGAGTGCTTTTAATCATAGACCAGATGTTCTCAGTCAAGGGTGTTTTTGCCCCCATTTGATTATCAGAAGACGTGAGTTCCTCTGAGAAGTGGAAGCCAGGTTGCATTTTCTTTGTTGGGCTTAGGAGATGTACGTAGTGGATCAATTCTCCTTTTTAACTGATTCTGTGCTCAGTGGTCCATGCTGTTCTCAACAGCAATGGTCTTTTTGTTGTACACTTTTCTATTACAGATTAGGGTATAGAAAGCATAGCTTCAGTTTTCATTTTGAAGACAAGAGAAGTACATTTCATGTTTCTCAGGTGTGCTGTTTCTGTAAACTTCACTAGAACTTTCTGAAACAAATTTTTAACAACCTGTAAAGATCTTTTCTCTATTGTAGACTGTGGAACAGGGAGTGGGATTTTACACGCTAGAAGAAATATCATTCAGCAAATATAATGTTTTTTTTGAGGAACTTAATACATCTCTATGTGTTCTGTACAAAATGAGTAATGACAAAACTTTAAATGGTACTGGCCTAAGCTAATGTTCCAGGTTATTATTAATGGTTTTGCATGTTAATCATAGAGCTTTGCCATAGAGGGCCCTGTTGTTAGCCCAGACTGTAAACAGAAATATCTACTTACTAGTGATGTCTGTTCTAAGACCACTACGTATCTTCATTCACTCAGTCTTCACAACAGACTTTTGAGGTTGGTATTAATAGTGTACCCATGTTGTAGTGAGGAGGTAAAGACACAGAGGGATTGAATAAGATGCCCAAGACCGCATACCTGCTAAGGTAGCCTAGCCTTCCTGCCTCAAGGGGCTGTAAATATCCCTGTAATTACACAAACATTGCTCCCATAAAAGGACTTCCACCATGACAAAGAATATGAAAAAAAGAACTTTGGGACATAGGACCCAGGGACTGCCAATCCTCAGGGTGGCAAAGGGTCTGGCTGGGCCCCCACCGTCCATTTCAGACCTCTTCTCTTCTCCAGTGCCTTCTTCTAGTGCAGAATCTGGTCCCCAAAACTTACATGTTTCAGACTCCTGTGCAACCATCTTCCAGATGCACACTGGTCCCTTCGTCAGATGCAGTTGTGCAAGATGAGGAAGGAGGAAGTGAACCCTGGGGTTCCTCCTACTGGTTAGCCTGCGGCTGCCTCAAGCATGGCTTCGAGAAATTCAGCTTTCTACCGTGATGCCCTGCTGTCCACTCACTCGCTTCATGAGCAATGTGGTGGTGGCAGGTACTCATTCTGCCACGGGCTGGGCACTCTCTGCTCACTGGCTACAGCTGCTCTATGAGGTTCTTGAACACAGCAGTTCCCACGAGTCCTCTCTGAGTGAGGCAGAAGCAGGGCCTTGGAGTTACTCTCTTATTCTGGGGCTGTTCCCAGAGGCCCAGCCTAGAGTCCATTTCTCCAAAACCTAATTCCCTGCATTAAATCCCCTTTTGCATGAACTATCTGGACCGATTCTGTTTTTCTGCATCTGACCCCCACAATACACTTGGATTGCCAAGCAAAGACCAGTAACTTTTCTAACAATTGGCAATAAATGCCTTTGGGGAAGGAGCTGACCTCTCAGCACAGATGGTCCAGGCAAGAATATAGACTATTCTATTTTCTTGTGTGGTATTTGTTACGAAGTATTATTAGTGTAAGAGAATGGGCTATTTATTAAGACCAACTGACGGTTTCTTAAAATGTGTTGCATTTAAACGTGTACAGCAGCATGTATCTTGTTCTCTTTAAAATGTGTGTTATTTTGCCATCCTCATTTAGTCTTTTCAGATTCTTCCCACCTATTCACCCCATCCTTTTCTCATCTGTGCCCCTGAGCTTCCTTGATATCTAACCCATTCTTATATACTTACTGTAATCTAATGAAATTGTCTATTTTCTTGAATAAATCCCCAAATTTATTAGAAACTTTCTGAGAACATAGACCATGTTTACCAGTGTGTCCCCATGGTTTAACACAATGCATAAAGTGGAGGAAATACTACACAATTGCCTAATGCATGAATGAACATCCCCTTTCTAGGTATTATTTACATGGATACCTGATTGTAACTGTTAAAATGAATATTCTGGTGATCAGAGTGGATAGATTCAAGTAAATACCTCTCCTTAGAGAATTGCCATAACAAAGCGAATCTCTATCTGGATGTGAGACTCGTTGTATCTGTACTGAAGACCTAGGGAGCTAGGAAAATATTATGTCCTTTTTGCAGAAATGAGGCAATTACTGTAAAAGACATATTATGTAATCATCTTAGTAACCCAACCAAGGCTGTGAGCACACACTGTGAATATTAAGACTGGCAAATTTTGCAACCAAGTGATTTTCCAAGGGATGCAAAGAGTTCTTGCCATTAATGAAGCAGACTGTTGTGCTTTGCCCAGTCATCTTTGCCAAAGAAGAGACAGCCAAAAATGTGCAATCAACACGGCAGGTCACAAGCACGTTGACCAGTTATCTTATTTAATCCTCCACTAGGAGGCCCTAGTTATTAGGACTCCGTCCCCTACTTTGCAGGTGATACCATTGGTGCATGGCACAAAGGGCCTTGAGAGCTGGGTCCTTTAGCTATAAGACCTGCCCTCTTTGCATCTCATTCTAGCCTGTTCTCCCAGTCCTGTCAGATGCAGGACGTGAACCTCAGGGTATCTTAGTTGCAAAAAGGATAACCATGACCGAGCTCCTCTCTGCAGAGCTGGGGCTTGGGGCCTGCCTTCAGGAGCCCCTGAGTTCTCTTAATTCCTCCCATCACTGTGGTGGATTTGGATTCTTAAACATGGTTTTCCCACAGCCTCAGATCCATCTAGCTCAAGTGGTTACTTTCTGGTGAAGTGGAAACTGCCAGGGCCCCAGAGATGATCAAAGTAAAATTCATATCCCTGTCTTAGTCTGCACTGAAAACATGAGGTCTAGACCCAGAGAGGAGGAAGTCAGCTGGGTCTTCAGAGATATGTCCTATCCAGGAATGCTGTGTTCCTCTCTGGACACCAGCTGTAGGAAGGATATTGACAGTTGCAATGTGATGAGCAGAGAAAGAGTAGGAAAGGAAAAGTACATAGTCCCCCACAAGCTCCTCTCAGTGCCACCATGCTGTCCCTCAACTTGGGCCCTGGACACCACGTCAGGGCCTCTCTTTCTGCCCTCCACACACCCACCCTCATCTCTACCCTTGTGGCTTCTTTATCCCTCAATGCTTCCCTGAACCCCTGTTGGCCTCCCTCCTTGAAACTCCCTGTCAGAGCACCCTGTTCTTTTCCTTCCTATCCGCCATCACAACTTGTAATAATACCTTTATTTCTTTACTTGGTGTTTAAAGTCTGTATCCTCAATTGTTTGTAAGCTTTCGTTCAAAAAGGACCATCTTGGTTTTGCCCATCCATGGCTCTTGCATTTTCCTCAGCATAACAGATGGTTCAATCTCAACAAATATCTGTTGAATGAACAAATGAATGTATGAGTGCATGAAGGATGGATGGATGTATTCATGAATGAGTCCCGGGTATTACAGGATGATAGGTATTCAGGCTGGAGAAGAGATGCTATAGGTTGGGGCCTATGATGACTGGGACCCAAATAGAAAATGTGATTGGATGTTTTCTTTATGGCTCATTCACAGACCCCAATAGAGACCAGCTACTGAAAGTTTTAGGAAGAAGATTTTCACACTCAGATTTCACACATGTAAGGGCTATTCAAAAGTGAAATGGACAGCCACAGGAGCAATTATTTTCTGTCCTTGGAAGTGTTCATGAACTAGCTAGATGATCTTGGGAGTATTGCAGAGTGGGGAGGAGATTCTTGCATTACGAAGGGGTTGGTTCAGGGGGTACCTGAGGATACTTCTAGCTCTCTGATTCTGATTCCAGGTGCTTTTTCTTCTGTTGAGTTGGAGGTAGCATTAATATCCTTTTTTTTTTTTCTAAATATGCTGTTAGCTGATATATTTTTCTATTCTGCTTTCTTTCTTTCCCGGGAATATAGATGAGGTCTTGTCAGAGAACTTTTTGGACTATAAGAACCGTGGAGTCAATGGTTCTCATCGGGGCCAGATCATCTGGAAGATTGATGCTAGCTCTTACTTTGTGGAACGTGAGTACTTTTCCCATTCTTGTTGCTCGGGATAAAACAGAGTTCAACTGCTTTGTTCTTTGTTCTGTTGCATTGCATTCCCTTAGAAATGTGCCATGTTAGAAAGCCATAGATTTATGAAATGCTTAAAAACAGTAAGAGGTGAGCTCTAGAGCAGTTGGGCAACAGCCATCCAAACTGGCCCAGGGGGCCATTTCTTTTCGTTTCAAAGAGAAGTTTGGCTCATGGTCATTCATAGGCCTCTGGATTCAGGACCTTTTGACTTAGATCCCTTAACTTTCTAACTCTGTGGCTCCTCCAGGTGCTCTCTAACTTTGCAATAGTTGCCCCTGCTGTATCCAATCATCCAGTTTTGGCTTTGCTTGAGCCGGTTCTTCAAGGCTCCCTGCTCATGGCCCCATCATGTTGGGGATATTCCATGCTTTTCCCTGATCTTTGACTCTGGCCACAGTTCCCCAGGATGCAGATAATACATTACTACCACCAACCTATTTCTTTGATGCCTGATCTACTGATATTTCTGGGTGTATAAACTTGTCATCGTGTATTTTACTGAGCTATTTTCTAAAATTTTTATCTGTCTTTGAAAAAAAAATCATTTTTACAGTTAAAGAAGGATTCTTTTCATAGGTCCCCATACTGGTACATTTCCCATTGCACAAAGAAATAGCCATGTGGGCCTCGTGTTTACCAGCTGAAGGAATGCAGAATTTACCCTTATCTACAAGTCCTTCCCTTCCCACTTGGGTACTGGAGAGTGCTAAATGCACAAATCCCTTTCTGCACCTTCTTGTTCAGAGCAGGGATTCAGTGTAGCACTTCTGAAAGGCAATGATGAAATACTCCCTTGTTCCAACCATCCAGTTCTCAGAGAAAAGCATATGTGGCCAGGAACCTAAAGTTGTCTATTATCATTTGACTCATTCAAGAAAAACTATATGCTCTCTATATGCTCATGTTTTGCTCCCATTTTTCTTCACTCTCATTTCTATTCATCCACTCAGTAAGCATTTTATAAGACCTACTATATTTCAAGGATCAGAGATTTGAAAGTGAAAGGTCTAATGTCTGCCCATTAGAAGCTTATGGTATCTCTCCTAGAAATGACACAAGTGCCCCTTTCTTTTGCATTAATTAGCCACATGTAGAGTGTGTAGACAGTCAGGAGATTTGATACTATCAGATGTAGAGGGGACATGATTTTATGAGATGTGGTTGGGCCCTTGGCTTTGGTTTAGTCACAATGAAGTTCCCAACAAGAGATTTCCTTTTCCTTAATATTTATCTCCCTGACTCTAGCTTTTCTCCTCCTAATCCTTGATACCAGACAAAATGCCTTGAACTCAACTCTGATACCATCTGCCCAAAAGCCTCATGGCTCTGCTTTCTGACTACATGAACTGAAACTTCTCTGCCCTGCTGCCAAGACCAAACAAGACCCCCCTCACTCCTCAACCCTGCTTCTCCATCCTCCCCAGCATGCCCTCCTTTGCCCAAGTCATGCCAGTATCTTCCCCATCCCACAAATAGCATTATTTATCATAAAGGTCATAGATGGGCTTGATTTGGGGATAAAGATGCTTTCCAGCTCATGGTACCTAATATGACTTCCCAAATGGCAGTAAGAACATAAAAAGTAAAAACTTGCATTAGTAATGAATATTAGACATAATAGCTGACAGTATGCCCTAATCTACATTGGAAGTTGGGTGGAGAGGCTTTCTTTACTGTCCACCTATTTTCTTCTTTGGAGTTCTAACTAATTGAGAAAAAAACCATGTAGGGTCAAAATGTGGTATCAGCTCAAAATGGTGCAGGAATGAGCACATCCTACAAGTATTTGTCTTTTTAGAGGCAAGGAAATAAGTATTAAGAATAATGTGAAATTTTATGAGCTAATGTGAAAAGGAGGGGTTTGTGTATAAATTAATCTGGCAATAGTGCTGTTCCTTTCGAGGCAGTTCTCTTCGAGATTTCTGTGACATATAGAACATTTTTTGTACATTCAAATAACAAACCATTTAATATAATTGTCTTCATCAGAAGTATGAAGAGACACTTTAAGGACCATTAGAAAGATATTATAATATAAAACCAGCTCTGTAAATTATGTAAAATATTGTCAGAATTGAGTGAAAGTATATTCAAACTTGGTTAAGTAGCCATGTCCGAGGATAACCAGTGGCTTGCCCAGTCATAGTCAAAAAACTAAAAATTGAACACTTTAGAAAAATGACATTTTACAAATGTCCTGGTGCAAACTTGAGAATATCTCACTTGGCAGTGTACCTGTTGGACTGGCAGTATCTCAGTGCTCTGGACAAATGGGTGAAAGTGAAATTGAGGGGCACCTGGGTGGCTCAGAAGGTTAAGCGACTGCCTTCGGCTCAGGTCATGATCCTGGAGTCCCGGGATCGAGTCCCGCGTCGGGCTCCCTGCTCGGCGGGGGGTCTGCCTCTCCCTCTGACCCTCCCCCCTCTCATGCTCTCTCTCTCTCATTCTCTCTCTCAAATAAATAAATAAAATCTTTAAAAAATAAATAAATAAAAATAAAAAAAAATAAAAAAAAAGTGAAATTGAGATGGTGGACGCAAATACATCAAACTAGTGTTCAAGATACAAAGAATGTATTATTCTGTACAAATGTAATAGAATTCGTCAAAAACTAAAAATTTATCAAGAAAAACTTAATTGAGTTTGTAAATGATTAGAATATTAACTCAGGGCACACGTATAAATCAAATAAATTAGAATGCTATAATGGATTATAGCTTTAGGAGTCTGAATGCATTAAAACTGTACATAATATGCTCTATGAATTTATATTTTTAAAATGAGATAATTGATATTTTCAAAAATGTATGATTGAAAAAGTGCCAAATGAACAAATAGGAAGGGGTTGAATGTACAAAATGTTCTAATATGGCTATCTTTCATTAATGTAATAAAGCATCAAAGGTCCTCTTGCTATAATAAAAATGCAGAAGCCAGGCCATTATCCAGAAGGTTAGAGAAGTTTTTGATATTAATAAAAATAAGACTCTTGCAGTCTCTAAACAGTAATAAACACATTAATCTAATTGGTAAATTATACCTTCTTAAAATTAAAAATTATTTTACAAATGTTGCACATTGGCCAGATTTTAAATGCTGAAATACAACAGAAGGCCATTCCTTCTATCTGAGGATTAAATTAAAATAATAAATGAGGGGGGCGCCTGGGTGGCTCAGTCGTTAAGCGTCTGCCTTCGGCTCAGGTCATGATCCCAGGGTCCTGGGATCGAGCCCCGCATCGGGCTCTCTGCTTGGCGGGAAGCCTGCTTCTGCCTCTTCCATTCCCCCCTGCTTGTGTTCCCTCTCTCACTGTCTCTCTCTCTCTCTGTCAAAATAAATAAATAAAATCTTTAAAAAAATAATAATAATAATAAATGAGGTTTTTATTTTATTTTTATTTTCTGTTTTTATTTTTTCCTTTTATGAGAGTAGAAGTATATCACTGATTACCTGGAGTCTATAATGTTCTAACAGTACATTTCTTTGGGGTTATGATTCAATTTAGAATTAGGTAATTGCTATTGATTTATATGATTTTTTTAAAGGTCTGACTAAATCAGATTTGGAAGTATTACCAAATTAGGAAGCTTCAAAACAAATATTTCCTGCACTCTCCCAGGAGTTACATGCATAATAAAACGCAAAAGAAATAAAACCTGAATTGTTTCCTTTTCTCTGGCGTAATTTTCCCTAGTGGGCCCTTGGCTGTTTGACTATAGTAATAATTGCTATAATCTGAGAACTGCAAAAAGATGCAAATTTTAACCCTGACAAAAGAAAGAACTAGTGGAGTTTTAGCCTTCCTCATCCTGATCAAATCTTACACTGTTGTATCGTTATTGTAACCCCATTACTGTTTTTTAATATATGCAGTCAGGCTAAGAGGGGACCAGACTCAAGCCTCAGGAGTCACCACAGCCCTTGCTGATTATGTGCTGCTATCAGAACTCCTTCAAAATTGGGGCTTGCGTTGCCCAGAAGCAATGATTCTACAGGAAAGGCATCTTCTTCTTGATCTGTTCCAAATAGCTCCCTGTTCACTGTAGCTCCCCATCGCTAGCAGGACGAATAGAGTAGTGTGCCTTCAGCCACCACTGATTACGGCTAAAGAGTTTCTCCCAAAGGGACCTCCTTGAGTTGTGTCATGTTGTCACAGTCATGAGCGTGGCCTTCTCACAGCTGTCTGGGTGTAAACCAGAAATCCGCAGTCCTTTCTGACCGCTCTGCCTTGCCTTGGTTTCCTGCCCCTGCTCAGGTCACTGGTCCTGCCCCACGTCCACGCCGGCCCCTCACATTCAGCCTTTTCCCATTTCTGCCCTCACTTCCAGAGTCACGCCCCGATTACTGCTTGCGCTGATTCTGTCACCCAGCATTTGTCAGAAGAATGTCCCTCAAACATCAGCACATTTCCAATCCATTTCCATCCATCATCCCAAAGTTAAAAAACACACGGTGGCCCCTGATTATACTTAACAGCAAATCTAAGCACCTAGTCCTGCTGTAAGTTTTTAACGACACCCATTGAGTATGGTGAGGTAAAATTTACACAGGTGGGAGGGGGTCAGGATTTGCCTCTCAGTCCACACTTAGGCAAGGGGCTTCCAAGCAAGAGGTATGTGGGCTCAACACTCACCCTGGTGTGGCCCATTCTGTCTCTTCATCTATCAAATGAAGTTAATGTAGAGTGCTGATAAGGCAGCCCCATGAAGATGAACTGATTCACCCCACGAGGGCCAGATGTGTCTGGTACAGCCAGGTCTGCTATGTAAGCAGAAGGCTTTGAATTAGGGACTGCAGTGCCACTCTGAGAGGGGTCAAATCAGCAGCGTCCATTCCACTCGACATTTCTCCCCAGGGAATGGCCAAGTGGGTGTCATGGTGATGACTGTGAACGGAATGGCTTTATTTGGAGAGTTTTCTGTGGGAAATGCTTTGCAGCTAGCGTTGAAGACCGAAGGACACTGAAGGAAAAGCAGGGCTCCAGGAGAACTAGCTGGCTTCCCCTCATTAGCATTTCTGGCCCATGCTTTCTCCTCTCCGGCAATGCAACGAGAGCAAGGACGAGCCCTGCTGGAGCTGGGAGGCCACCCAGATCCATGATTAGACACAGTGATCTTGTCGGGTCGACAATCCAGATGGTTCAGGTGACACATTGTTGCAGCCTTTTATTTGAATGTGGACGTACTTTCACCAGGACTGCTCTGTTGTTAGCAGCAGTATGGCAAAGAACTGCACCGGGGGCTGCCATTTTCAATCACTGATTTGTTATTTCCAAGGAGACGTCTCCATTTGTAGTACAGTAAATATTTGAGTCATAGGCTCCAAGCCCTCAAGAAGTCTCAAGTCTACTTGGGGAGACTCAACATAAACCCGGCCCTCACACGGCCTCACAGGTTTTTTGTGAGGAACAAGTATGGCTCCATATAAATATTTGCAAGACAGTGGGCATGCATATTATTATGTCATCTTGTTTTTATTATCTAATTCCTGGGGCACCATGACAATGCCGTTGTTCACCCAGTTTAATATAGTATCCCAAAGGGAAGTCATGGTCAAAGTTGCACTCTGCAACAATCATAAAGTAATTTCAATATTGCCTACGTTCTTATATTTCTTAAAGTTTGAGAAAAGAATGTACAGTTCACACGACACTCCTAAAATTCATTTTCCTCTTTCACCACTTAATCCCTCCGGTTTTCCTCCCACCTAAACTTCTCCACTAACCTACTCCTGATTGTAGCTCACACTCATGGTGCTCTCCTTCCCTTCCTTATTTCCTTCACATTTTGCTTTAAAAGCCTAAAAGAAGTAATCTTGCTGGAGATGAAGCTCCTGGAATGGTAGAGGAAGGAACCCACATCACCAAATATACAATCACTCACTCTTTAGCAGACCAGAGTCAAATGGTTGGAAGTATTCACACAGTAATAACGTTTGGGCTAGAGAGGCCAATCTAAGTGTGCAGTGGTTCTGGCTGAATAGGGCCAATGAAACAATGGGAATGTGGCAGTGGGAGGGCAGAGGTCCATGTGGGAAAACAAGTCATACAGAGACATACAAGTGAGGAGACACACACAGCAGGCTTGCCCTCAGTTGTCAGATTCTCCCAATGAGATAAAAGCTCTTAATCAATACAAATAGATGATCAGGCCCTATTATCACAGACAGACTATTCTGGTGTAAACCTGAGTCACTGTGTCAATAAAAGAACATACAGATTCACCTGCCTCTCATAACCCTAGAGTGCTAGAGGCCTCCTGGGAACCGTACTCATCTTCAGGACCTCAGATCTAGAGGTACAGGCTTGGTCCCTCGCTGCCAAGGCTGTTGCATTCCGGTAACAATGTGCTTATCTCTAAGCACATACTTTTTACTGTGTCCTGTATCAGTGAAGAGAAGGAGCACCCAGCCCAGCTTTGCAGTACAGAGTTGATCATCACCCATGCATAAGAGGAGCTTGTTGGCAGACGGGGCCAGTGGGAAGGAAGGGCTGGCGTTGGGGGGCCAAGTGGTAGAGAAAGCATTGCAGGCAAGGGACAGCACCTGCAAAGGCAGGAAGGCATGGGGTGGGGGTGGGCCGGCAGGGATAGGTGAGAGTTGAGGACAGAGTCCTGACAAAGAGGGGGAGGAAATGGAGGAGGAGGAAGCGAAATCATCCAGTGTGCAGGATGAAGTATGGCCACAAATTCCTTGACAGTCCTCTCGAGAGGAGGCATTCAAGTCTCCTCTCCTGTGCGAGTTTCCATGCTAAAGTGATGCTGTGCCAACTTCCAGGCCCAGATTTTAAGAGACTGGTAGCTTCCACTTCCTACCCTTTAGAACACTCACTCTTGGAGCTGTGAGACATCTGTGCTAGGAGAAGCCCAAGGTGGCCATGTGTAAGGTTGCATGGAAAGATCGTTGGCCAGCCCAGCTGCTCCAGCCATCCCCACCCAGGGGATAACAGGTGCAGCCCAGCTGTTATCCACGGTAACAGTATGTGAGACCCAAGGGAGAGCTGTCCAGCTGAACCCAGTCACCTCACAGAACTTTGAGAGATCATAATGCAGTGCTGTTTTAAGCTGTTAAGGTTTTGGTTCCTTTGTTGTGTAGCAATCGTAACTGTAGCATCAGAGAAACCAAAAGAGCGGGGCCATGGAAATAAGGAAGAAGAAACTCTCGGAGGAGGCCTGTCCACATGACCTGGTGAGTGCCAATGGAGGAGTCATGGAAGACATAGTCTGGAATGCATCTGTGGAGAGTTGCCATATGGGGGCTGTGGTGTTTGTAAAAAGAAAATTCAACAAGCTGATGAGAAAGTCTGCAGGCTGAAGAGTAGGGTGAGCAGTTAGTTCATCCCGCTTTGCTCAGAGGGATCCTGGTTTTGGCTCTGAAAGTTCCCAGTCCCAGGAAGCCTCTCAGCCCTGGGCACACTGGACTGGTGCTGGTCCTCTGGTATGTCTTCATAACGACAGAGAAGTTCAAAATGTCCGAGCGCTCCTCCAGCAAGGAGGCAGTGAGAGACTCTAAGGTGCAAGCATGGGGAATAGGACTGAGATGGGCTCGAACATGTGTACCAACTGAGTGGAAGGAGCCATAACGTGAGAACTCTCATTGATTTCCCTTGTGTCCACTTTCTTACATCCTGTTATGTTGATGACAGCACCATGAGGAGGACAGCATCACCACTGCATCTGAGAAGAAACAGTCTTTGAGAGATGTGGTATTGTGTGTGGTAGACCTGGAGCGTACACAGACTCACCTGTTTGTGCTTGTCAGCCTTAGGGAAGAGTCATGGGGATGTTGGGCATTTGATGGAGTGGGGTTCATGGTCAGAAGGAACAGATGCAGAGAAAGTGAAGAGCCCAGCCTTTCCTGGAAGCCCTTGACCTGCTAGGAACCAGGTGGCTAGAAGTGTGATGGGGCAGGATAGGGACAGGACTCGGGGACAAAATGCATGTGCGGACTACCTTCCAGCACCCCTTTCCTAGCAAGAGGGGAAATAAGAAGAAACTGGAAGGGCTCAGGGGTGATTTTCACCTGTACCGATGTGGTAGAGTGAAATTAGCACTCCCCAAAAAAAGATTCTCTCCGTCCCTCTCAAAGCCACTCTGTACGCAAAATTAATCTCTTTTACTCAAGACCACAGACACAGGGAACTAGAAACAAGCAGGGCTGATGAGGCTCTCCATATCTCTGCCCCTAGACAGTGCTTCAACAAGGTAAGGAGGGAGTATTCTGCCCATTTTAATCTCCATGAGATGGGGACACAACAGCTCTCTCCTAAAGGCCTCTGCCGGTGAGGGCAGAGAGAGGCCACATTTGGCAGGAGAGTATGTGGGGCAGACAAGGGAACTTGACCTAACTAAGACGCTGTGTCTGGACCTGCAGCCAGGTAGGTGAAGCCCTGTCCGAAGGGCATGGCCAGCTGATTACCGTGATGTCCAATTAGACAGATAGAGCAGATGGGCATGAGGTGGCTACAGCCATCCCACAGGGGGTGGCCTGTGCGTGTCCCTGGGGATCTGTGCATGGCTTATAAATCTGACCCCTGGGCTGCCATTTGGCGTAAGGCTGATGTCCTGAATAGAGGAGTCATAATAGTAATAGTGCAACTAAACATCTCTGAGCTCTCCCGGTGTGCCAGGCACCATGCTGAGCACCGAAGACGTATTGTCCCACTTAACCTTCATGAAAGTCCTGGGAGGCAGATAATATCTTTCCCTTTTTGTTGATAAGGAATCTGAGGTGCAGGAAGGTAATGCAACTGGTCCACTATTCACAGAGCAGGACCAGGACTTGAACCTTGGCAGTCTGACCTCAGAGCCAACCATGACATCCTGATAAGATCAAAGTAGGCCAAAAGGGCTTCCACCAGTAAGGTGGAGTTTTAGTGCAGGATTCCAGTCCCATGGAGGGTGGCTTATCAGGTAATACACTAGATAGAACTTTGAAGTTGGAGTCAGTGCTGGGGGCATACCTCCCAGAATGATTGGCAGGAAAATTATATGGTCATCAAAATGGGAACCCAGATGTCACTGCACTAGCAAATCCTTGACCAGAAGAAGGAAAGTGGAGTGGCTAATATATGGCCTTCCTCCCATCCAGATGATTCTGAGTGAGGAGCTCAGTAGGCTCCACCATAAAAAGCTATAGGGAAAGTTCAAATTAGAAGACAGACACTATCCACGATGTCAGTTGCCTTCTCACACATAAATCCAGAGTCTTCTCTATTTCATTGTATTTGTTAGGTGTGTATGAATCCCATTTGTATATACATTTTTTTAAAGTTTACCTGTTCCTGACAAAATCTGAAGAAAAGATCAAAGTAAAAATCATCCAAGATTTTCAACACAAGATAACATTTTTAAAGATTTTTTTATTTCTAGTAGCATCTCCCTAAGAGGGGCCTAATAAATATTTATTCAATTAATTAATGAACTAATTAAGCTAGTGCTCAGAACTCCTGTGTAGAAAGCAAGAGACTTATGCTCAAGGACAATAACCATTATGTCTTATCTTTCCCACAGATGGCCCCTGAGCCATCTAGAGGAAGAGACAGAGAAATATGGGTAAGGGAGGGAAGCAAGTAGTCCCTGGACAGATATGTATGGCAAATGAGTGCTGCAACGACAGAATGCAGTCTTCTGATCTGTCCAACTTCTTGGAATAAGGAGGTAGCAGAGAGGTACCACCTTTTAAAGCAGAGTTACTCTGCTCTTCAGTAAACACGGGCCAGTCCACACTGGGAATTTGACCAACCAATTTAGTGATTAGCAACTCTTCCTTCTTTGATTCAGGTCCTGGAAGCTGCTGCTAGAAGAGTAGTGGAAAGGGAGAATTTTCCTTTTTCTACTTCTGTCCCAACTTACATTTCTTCCTTTTGACCCACTGAGTCTTTCAGCCAAGTCTATGTCATGCACAGCTGTAGTGTTCTTGTAAGGACAGAAACCCACAGAGGTCAGGGGAACCTGCCTGAACACCATGTGTGCCTTCCTAGACACTTTTTCCCTGGTCCTTTGCACATACCTGGGGCCAGTTCAGAGGTTACCCCCAGGAATTGCTGTCATCAACCAAGACAGTTTTTCCCCAAGTCAACTCCAGGGCCATATGCAAATGATGCCAGCGATGCTATATCCATATGGGCTTTGTAGAGCCAAGAAAGAGTTAGGAGTTCTTATACTATAAAAAAGCACTAACTCCTCACAAATTCTCATTAATCCAGACCTCAGTCTCTCATGTCTCCCACTTTCTCAAAATCCTAGAGTTGATATGATACCCACGAATACTGAAAAACCCAAAAGCACCCACAAGGTCTAGAAAATGCAAGCAAGGGCACCTGGGTGGCTCAGTTGGTTAAGCGACTGCCTTCGGCTCAGGTCATGATCCTGGAGTCCCAGGATCGAGTCCCGCATCGGGCTCCCTGCTCGGCGAGGAGCCTGCTTCTCCCTCTAACCCTCCTCCCTCTCATGCTCTCTGTCTCTCATTCTCTCTGTCTCAAATAAATAAATAAAATCTTTAAAAAAAAAAAAAAAGAAAAGAAAATGCAAGCAATGCCTTGTCCCTGGAAGCAGCTGCTAACCTTAGCCCTGTTTCCCGTTTTCCAAGCAAAACCAGAGTTGGCAGGTCCCGGTCCATATTTAGACCCACGTTTCCACTGCTAGCTGTTACCTGAGAGAAGAGGACAGACAAAAAGCTGAAAGGAGAAAAGAGCTAATTGTGTTTCGTTCAGCTTCACCATAATGAGTGCCAATCTCTCTTTAAAATCCAAACCAGAGAACATGTCTTCTAAGGGAGGAACTATGTCATTATGCCCTCCATAGCCTTGCAGAAAATATAGTTAAAATACCACACCATCTATCAGAGAACGACATACATGAAGCACTGCTATTTTTATACAAAATCTAGAAATTTGAACCTATATATTCAAGCCTTTCATGGGACTTCTATTCCTTATACTTAAAACCTCTGATCTCTTCCCCCCCCCACCTCTCTCCATTAATAGTTACCCCTGAAAAAAAGAGGCTTCTTTTATTTCCATAACAGAGAACATGAATTTCTAGTGAATGCTAAAATTTTAAGGCCTGTCTGGCCCTTTAACAAAGGAACAGATGAAAGAATAAAGAACAGAAATAATATGAAATATCTTTCAGAAGGGGAGGATTAGATCATGTCAAAAAAAAAAAAAAAAACAGTAACAGAAGGGAAAAGGCAAAAAGGGTGTGGGAACATGGAAAAGCATAGCCAAAATCATCTGCCACGAGACCTCACTCCTTCTACTAGCCTAATCACAGGTCGTTCCCAGATTGGACAAAATAAATTTCAGGCAAACTCCATACAAAACAATGAATGTTAGAACACCAGAACCGGTTAAATAGAAGCTCTGGATACTTGACTCAGACGAAGTAACCACACGAGGCAACTGCACAAAGCAAATTCTTATAAGAGATGGACTCTTCAAAGAAGATCCGGCCCCCCTGAGGGCTCGCGAGGGTCCTAACTTGGCTCCATCACCTGCTCAGCCCGACGGGGCTGTGGGGTCCCGACGGGGCTGTGGGGTCCCGACGCACAGCCCGTCCAGCGCCCTCTGTCGGCGGCGGAGCCAAGAGGCACAGGAAAAGATTGTTCCTGCGCCCCCGCCACCTGCCAAGGCTGGAAAGGAGCCAAGGAATACGGAACTTGCCTAAAGGATCAGGGTGTCCTGAGATTCTGCATGAAACGCGGAAGGATGATTCAAAGCTTATAGGAAGCTCCAAGCTGGCTGCGGGCAAGAAGTTAAGCCAGATGCAAGATAGTAAGAATTTCATAAAGCCTGTGATTCCTGACACCTCGAGGAAGTGTAGAAGTAAGGGAATAGTTACTATTGGGATATTTATGTCAAATTAAATGACGCCTGCTCCTCTTGCTTGACCATCTCGGACTACAAGCAAGAGCCTGAACTTGATGTGTTCGATGATCTTCTGTCACCTCTCCCACCTCCACACACTTTCCTTTAGGACAATTCGTGATTATCTGGTATAGACTGCCCTCTGAGCCTACCCAGAAAAAGACCCTGAAATTTCCAGTTCCACAGATTGGCCTGTGCATGCCAGACATGTGGAAAGGGAGGCCCTGCTAGCCCATCAAAGGCATGCACCATTAACCAGGTTAATAGTTCTGGGTTTTATGGGATGGCATGTGTGCCTCATTCATCACTTTTTTCTCTAACAGCCCTGACACTAACCTGCCCCATCATACCTCTTGCTGTCTGTAGACTCTCTTCCTGGATGGCCTCCCCAACTCTGCCATCTAGTGAAGATCAATGCCTCCAAATCAGAAATGAGTTTTTCCCAAGAGACAGTAAATTCTAAACCTGAAAATATTTTTTTTTATGAAATCCCACATCAGTGGAGTGCATTATCCCCTTTTCAGGAAAGGAATTTGCCTGCCATAAGGCTTCTTTCTTGATGTCAGAGGTCTCTTAGAGGGACCCAGGATTCAGTTGTATCCTAGACTTTGGAATCAACTGCACCTGGGAAAAGCAGCAGCCGATTCAATATGCAGCATGCCAGATGGCCTGGCATCTCTATATGAGCTTCAAGCTACCACGTCCTGTGTGGCAGGGAGCCAGACTGGTGGGTGGGCTCTCCTGGGCCGGAACTGCAGGTCTGAATATTCCTAGCCTGCAAGATTCTCTCCACAGAAAACTGTGGTCCCATCTGCAGCTGACCACGTTAGTCCTGACTGAGCATCAAACTGTGAGAAAGTTTAATGTCTCCTAGAATCTAAGGGAAAATTGGGTAGGGGGAGAAGAGAGGCACCCTGTGAGGCAAAGGGGAATCCAGGGACAAAGCAGCTTTTCCTACCAGGGTGGATTCTTCACTTCTTGCCAGACTAGCCCACCTCTGAGGATTTTACCTTGTCAGGCAGCCCATTCACAAGATTAAAGCGTGACTGTCTGTGTTACATGACTCCGGGAGAGCTATTTTGGTGGATTTCTGTGAGCTGTGTCCCGGGAGCTGGTAACGTATCAGCCCTGTTAAGTATGGTCACGGGAATATCTGGTGACCACGTATCAGAAATTACACCACGGTACATCTCATGCCTTAGTGTCACGAAAACTATTCAACAGTTAGGTCTTCTGAAATAGGCCCCTGACATTCATTTGAGGTTCTCACCTTGATCCAGTTTTATAAATCAATACTCAAAATGCTCTTACTGATCCTAAACAGTTCATTTTTTTTTAAGATTTTATTTATTTATTTGACAGAGGCAGTGAGAGCAGGAACACAAGCAGGGGGAGTGGGAGAGGGAGAAGCAGGCCTCCTGCTGAGCAGGGAGCCCGATGTGGGACTCGATCCCAGGACTCTGGGATCA
>NC_138380.1:85959586-85985661 GCF_054177405.1 Leptonychotes weddellii
AAAAAAAAAAGCAAAAAACAAAAACAAAAAAAACCAAAGAACCAGCTTCTAGTTTCATTGATCTCTTCTAATGTTCTTTTGTTTTCTATTTGATTGATTTCTGCTCTAATCTTTATTAATTCTTTTCTCCTGCTGGGTTTAGACTTTATTTGCTGTTTTTTCTCCAGCTCCTTTAGGTGTAAGGTTAGGTTGTGTATTTGAGACCTTTCTTGTTTCTTGAGAAAGGATTGTATTGCTATATACTTCCTTCTTAGGACCACCTTTGCTGCATCCTAAAGGTTTTGAACAGTTGTGTTTTCATTTTCATTTGTTTCCATGAATTTTTAAAATTCTTCTTTAATTTCCTGTTGACCCATTCATTCTTTAGTAGGATGCTCTTTAGCCTCCATGTATTTGAGTTCCTTCCAAATTTCCTCTTGTAGTTGAGTTCAAGTTTCAAAGCATGGTCTGAAAATATGCAGGGAATGGTCAATCTTTTGGTATCAGTTGAGATCTGATTTGTGACCCAGTATGTGATCTATTCTGGAGAATGTTCCATGTGCATGTGAAAAGAATGTGTATTCTGTTGCTTTAGGATGAAATGCTCTGAATATATCTGTGAAGTCCATCTGGTCCAGTGTGTCATTCAAAGCCCTTGTTTCCTTGTTGATCTGCTGCTTAGATGATCTGTCCTTTGCAGTGAGTGGGGTGTTCAAGTTCTCTACTATTGTTGTGTTATTATCAATATGTTTCTTTAATTTGGTTATTAATTGGTTGATATAATGGCTGCTCCCATGTTAGTGGCATAAATATTTAAAATTGTTAGGTCTTGTTGGATAGACCTTTTAAGTATGATATAGTGTCTTTCCTCATCTTTTATTACAGTCTTTGGTTTAAAACCTAATGTGACTGATATAAGGATTGCTACCCCAGCATTCTTTTTATGTCCATTAGCATGATAAATGGTTTTCCACCCCCTCACTTTCAATCTGGAGGTGTCTTTTCATCTAAAATGAGTCTCTCACAGAGAACATATTGATGTGTCCTGCTTTTTCATCCAATCGGATACCCTGTGTGATTGGGGCATTTAACCCATTTACATTCAGAGTAAATAGTGAGAGATAGGAATTTAGTGCCATTATATTACCTGTAAAGTCCCTGTTTCTGTAGATTGTCTCTGTTCCTTTCTGGTCTATGTTACTTTTGGGCTCTCTCTTTGCTTAAAGAATCCCCTTTAATATTTCTTGCAGGGCTGGTTTAATGATCACAATGTCTTTTAGTGTCTGTTTGTCTGGGAAGTTTTTTTTTTTTAATCTCTCCTTCTAGTTTGAATGACATCCTCTTTGGATAATGTGTTCTTGGCTGCATCTTTTTCTCATTTAGCACTCTGAATATATCATGCCAGTCCTTTCTGGCCTGCCAGGTCTCTGGATAGGTTTGCTACCAGTCTAATGTTTCTACCCTTGTAGGTTTCAGACCTCTTGTCCCAACCTGCTTTCAGGATTTTCTCTTTGTTTCTGAAATTTGCAAACTTCACTCTTATATGTTGGGGTGTTGACCTATTTTTATTGATTTTGAGGGGGGTTCTCTATGCTTCCTGGATTTGAATGCCTGTTTCCCTCCCCAGATTAGGGAAATTCTCTGCTATAATTTGCTCTAATATACCTTCTGCCCCCCTCTCTCTTTCCTCCTCTTCTGGGATCCCAATTATTCTAATATTGTTTCACTTTATGGTATCACTTATCTCTCAAATTCCCCCCTCATGATCCAATAGTTATTTATCTCTCTTTTTCTCAGTTTCTTGTGTTCTGTATCATTAATTCTCTCTTCTGCCTCATTTATCCTAGCAGTTAAGAGCTTCTGTTTTTTGATTACATCTCATTAATAGCCTTTTTAATTTTGACTTGATTATATTTTAGTTCTTTTATTTCTCCAGAAAGGGATTCTCCAATGTCTTCTATGGTTTTTCAAGTCCAGCTAGTATCTTTATAATCATTATTCTGAACTCTAGTTCCTACATCTTACTTATATCCATACTGATTAGATCCCTGGCAGTCAGTACTGCCTCTTTTTCTTTTTTTTGAGGTGAGTTTTTCTTTCTTGTCATTCTTGCAGAAAGTGGTTGCTTTTCTATTTGTAAAGTTGCAGCTATTCTTTTCTTAGATCTCCGGTTGAGTTCACAGGAGTTCAGAATGATTTAGTAGTTGTCTAGCTGACCAGACAAAACCAAGGTCTCCCAATTTTCATTTTAAAAACCTCTAGTGTTTCATGGCTAAGTGTTGTAATGTATGAGTATACATTTGGTTTGTTAGATTGTGGAGAGATGATCAAGCTCATGTAAATAAGAAAAGAAAAATTCATATATAATTATATATATGCATATATATGTATATCTACATTTATATTTACGTCTACATCTGTATCTGTATTTATATGGCTAAGGAGACAGGACTGGTGCTCTAGGATCAGCATTCATCTCCAGTGCTATTTCATTATAGAGTCCCTCCCAGAAAATTAGACTAAAATCCTTACACTTTAATATATATTAAATATATAATTATATACTTATATGATAATATGTATTTATATAAATATTTAAAATATATATTATGTACAATGGTTGATAGCGAGCTAGCTGTATGAGATCTCCTGTAGCACAGGCACTCTACGCAGACAGACAGAGTAGACTTTGTCAAATCAGCGCAAGGAGACAGTGGGTCTCTGTTATGAATGTTGAGGTCCTAACTCCTAATGTAACTATATTTGGAGATAGAGCCTTTAAAGGGGTAATTAATGTTAAATGAGGTCTTTAGGGCAGGGCCCTAATCCAATCAGACTGGCATCTTTATAAGAGGAGGAAGAGACACCAGAGATGCACGTGCACAGAGAAAACAGCAGGTGAGGACACAGGGAGGAGGAGGCCATCTGCAAGCCACAGAGAGAGGCCTCAGGAGAAACCAACCCTGCCAATACCTTGCTCTAGGATGTCTAGCCTTCAGAAGGCTAGAAGAGAGAAAATAAATGTCTGCTGTTTAAGCCACGCCATCTGTGGTATTTTGTTATGGCAGCCCTGCCCGCTAATACAGTCACCATGTGAGTCCTCTTTGCTGCTCAGGAATAGAAGTGCTCCCTCTCTCTTTTGCTCATTCTCTCTCTCAAATAAATAAAATCTTTAAAAAAGAGTTTTTAAGAGTGCCTTTTTAATTAAGGTTAGAATATTTTTTGTTCAACCCATTCATGCAATAAATCATACAATGTATGTTTGAATAATAAAACAATAATGTATCCTCACAATTATTTTGCCTATCATTTTATAGCTAATTAGTTTCCTTATTCACTTTCATCCACAATTTCCTCAGACCTGGGATTGTGTCTTTGATGTGTGGGCAATTTCTATATTCTTACATGCTTGAGAATATCTGTCTTCCCTTGTCTTCACCTATCTTTGACAGCTGATACAGTAGAAAACAAAATGTTTCCTTTAAATAATCTTCTTGCCACCTTTAGTGCTGTGGAGGGAACATTCAAAGTTTCTTGGCTTTTGTTTTTTTTCCAAGTATGCTGAAAGTTTCTTCTGCTTGTTTATAGGATTCTTCAGTTTGAAAATTCTTCCAGATATAGTTCCAGAGGCTTGCTGCATGTTGGATTATCATTTTTCCTTCTTATTTATATGCTTACTCAATTTTCTACCATGAACATATATATGTATTTTACTATGTAAATTCAGATATCTGAAATATGATTAGGATTTTCAACGTTTAGTCTAACGTATATATTTTTTTAAATCAGAAAAGGTTTTTATCTTTTATTTCATTTGTAATTTTTTTTTTTTTGGAAATTCCTATTGTCCCTAGATTTGATCTCTAGATCTTTTTTATTCTTTCTCTATTTTTGTTTCTTATTTCCACTGGGTTTCAGGTGAACTTTCTTATTTTGTCTTCTAACTCAGTGATTCCCTTTCCTGTAGCCTTTAGGTCAAGCTTATGTGCTAGCTGTGTAAAGATGCCCCATTATCTCCTAGCTGTCACTTCCTACAAAGTCCTTCTCTTACAAAATTTCAAAGATACCATGTTGTTTTGGATCATGTTATATTTGCTTTCTGATTGGAGCATCTCTCTCTTTTTTTTTAATTATTTTTCTTTAAGAGCAGTTTTAGGTTCACAGGAAACCTAAGCAGAAAGTCCAGAGAGCTCTCAGAAACCCCCTGCCCCGACACACACACAGCCTCCACCATCATCAACATCTTCCATCTTTGTTACAATGTAGGAATCTATGTGCTTCCATCATTATCACCCAAAGTCCCTGGTTCACATTGGGGCTCACTCTTGGTGTCGTACGTTTTGTGGGTTTGAACAAATGTATAATAACATGTATGCATCCACCATTAGAGTATCATACTGTTCATCCCTCCCTCCCCACAACTCCTGGCAATGACTCATCTTTTTACTGTCTCTATGGTTTTGCTTTTTCTAGAATGTCATATATTTGGAATCCTTCAGTATGTAACATTTACTGATTGGTTTCTTTCACTTAGCAATATGCATTTAAGATTCCTCTTTGTCTTTCCATAGCTTGATAGCTCATAATAATATCCTATGGCCTGGATGTACCATAGTTTATTTATCCACTCACCTAATGAAAGACATTGTGGTTGCTTCCAAGTTTTGGCAATTATGAATAAGGCTGCTATAAACATCTGTGTGTAGGTTTTTGTATGGACTTGAATTTTCAATTTTTTTGATAAACGCTATGGAGTGTGATCACTGGATAATATGGTAAGAGTATGTTTGGTTTTGTACAAAACTACCAAACTGTCTTCCAAACTGGCTGTACCATTTGGCACTCCCACCAGCAATGAATGAGCATTCCTGTTACTCCACATCCTTGTCAGCAGTCAGTGTTGGCAGTGTCTGGATTTTAGCCACTCTAATAGGTGTGTAGTTGTATCTCCTCATTTTAGTTTGCATTTCCCTGTTGACATATGCTGTGGAGCATTTTTTCCTGTACATATTTGCCTTCTGTATATCTTCTTTGGTCAGGTGTCTGTTCAGATCTTTTGCTTATTTTTAAATTGGGCTGTTCATTTTCTCGTTGCTGATTTTAAGAGTTCTTTGTATATTTTGGATAACAGCCCTTTATCATCTATATATTTTCCAAATATTTTCTCCCAGTGTGGTTGTCTTTATATTGTCTTGATGGAGCATCTTTTTATGTGTTTATTGGTGATTGTATTTTTTCCCCCTAAAAACCGACCTCAGGTTCTTTGCCTGTTTCTAAAATGGTTTGTCTTTTCTTTAAACAATAGAAATGAGTTCTATGTAAATTAAAGAAGTTAGCTTTTTGCCTGATTTTTTATCAGTTTCTTCTTTTTATTTTCTACTTTTTACTTTTTAGAGTTTTTTTCCATTCAGATTTTTTTTTTAATGTAGCTAATACAATTTATTGCTACTTTTCCTTTATGGCCTTAGATTTTGTGTTCTGATTAGAAAGAACTGTTCCTCTCCAAGATTTTAAACTATGCATGCTTTCTTACTAGAATTTTTATGTTTTTTAAATATTGAAAACTTCTATCCATATGTACATAAGGAATTAGGAATAATAAGAGGGTTTGATGTATACATATATATATATATATTTTTCAAAACTTTGCTTAGCTGCCATAATACCACATATGGTAAAATCTCTCTTTCCCACGCTGATTTTAAATATTACTGTTAACTGTTAATTAAAGTTTCCAATATCCTGGAGTCTATTTTCTTACTCTCTTCTTTTCCATTGTCCTATTAGTCTCTTTCTTCATTAATGATTTTAATTTTTATAGCTTCATAGCCCGTTTTAATTCCTGGCAAGCTAGTCTTTCCTCATTATTTTCATTTCCCAAAACCATTATAAACTTTTCTCACATACTGGTTCCGATGAAGTTAGGGTTACTCTGTTGTCAAAAGCAATCTATTTATATTTATTTAATTGCAGTTGTGTTGAATTTATAAATTAATTTACAGGGAATTTATATAGTTTAAACAGTGCTTCTGAAACAGGAACACAGTTCATCTTTGCATATATTCAAATTTTCTATACCTTTCAATAGTTCTAAACTTTTCATTAAATTGGTCTTGCACAGGGGTACCTGGGTGGCTCAGTTGGTTAAGCGTCTGCCTTCAGCTCAGGTCATGATCTCGGGGTCCTGGGATCGAGTCCTGCATCAGGCTCCCTGCTCGGTGGAGAGCCTGCTTATCCCTCTCCCTCTGCCTCTCTCCACCCCTGTTCGTGCTCTCTCTCACTCTCTCACGCTCTCTTGTTCTATCTCAAATAAATATATAAAATCTTAAAAAAAATAAAAAATAAATTGGTCTTGCACATTTTTTTCCATTTCTATTGAGATATAATTGACATATAACATTGTGTGAGGTCAGCCTTTTTAGATTCTACATGTGAAACAATACAATATTTGTCTTTCTTTCTGGCTTATTTTACTAGCATGATGTCTTCAAGGTTCATCTATGCTCTCACAAATGGCAGGATTTTCTTCTTTCTCACGTCTGAATAATATTCATCTATGTCTGTCTGTCTCTCTCTCATATTATCTTCATCCATTCATCCATTGACAGACACTTAGGTTGCTTTCATATCTTGGCTATTGTGAATAATGATGCAGCGAACATGTGAGTGAAGATAACTCTTTGAGGTCATGGTCTTGCACATTTCTTACTAAGATATTTTATTTTTCTTGGTTAATCTAAAATGAAAACCTTTTTCCATTATGTTTTCTAATTGGTTTTCTTTGCTTATAGTATAGCTATTAATTCTTACATATTAGAGATAATTTATTGTTTCTAAGAGTCCCAATTATTTTGGATAATATAGTCAGGTCATTTAAAAGTAATGATAATTTTGTTTCTCTTTCCAATATTGAATCTTCATTTCTTGCCTATGTTTCTGGGGAACCACTAGAAATGGTTTCATTAACCATAACCAGAACAAGACAGAGATCACTACTAATACCTCTAGTAATACCACTATTACTTAGCATTATTCTGAAAGTACAAGCATTATTAAGAGAAAGAAATGTGAGATGCTTTTTTTTTGTATCTATGGAGAGGATGATGTGGTTTTCTATTCACATACTTTATTGTAATAATAATTTTCTGAATATTGAGGCAACTTTACAACCTGCGTATAATTTTATTTTAATAATCCTTTTAAAATCTATTTGCCAATATTTAACTTAAGGATTTTATATTTACATTCATCCATAAGATTGACCTATAGTTTTCTATTTTAGTGCTCTCTTTGACAGTTCTGGTTTTAGTTCTATGGTGGATAAGGAAAATTATTTAGAAGCTTCTTTCTTTTTGCTCTAGAATGTTTAAATTGTATGAGATTTACTTATACCTCAATTGTTTGAAAGACCTCACCTATGAATTCATCCATTTTGCTTTGCTTTAGGAAGAATAAATACTTTTTAATTTGTCTACTCTGTGCCAAGCTCCTTGCCTCTAATCCCTGGGATGTCAATATTTGTATCCTGCTGCAGAAGAAAAACAAAAAGCTTTCTGTTTAAGAGGCCTTCATTTAATTTTCATGTCCTTCTGTATCAGGTTCCCTGAATATATTCATGTCTAGATTCATCTCTTTTCTAGATTTGGGTCTCTTATCTAGGTATTTACTACTTGTTTCCTTTCATTAAGAACATTCTTGGCTTTATTCTTTGGGTTGCCAAAGACTGGGGTGTTTACTCCAAAAAAGGCAAAGGTAGACTTTTAACAGTACAAAGCCGAACAAATTAGGTCTCTATATCAGCAAAGAGTGATACTGGTGTTTTCTCTAACAGTGATAAGCTTTCTGGGACCATGAACCCTGTTCAGAACCTAATGAATGCCTAAGAGCCACCCTCTAAGACATTCATGAACACATCCATATAACATCAGGGCTTCACAGATACCCCAACCCTGGTGTAAGAACGTGGCTCTTAAAAAAATACAGAGGATCTCCACTTCCCACTAGTGATATGTGTCTAGGTATTTTCAAATTTGGTTTCTATGGACAATGAAGAGGATGTGATTTGGCATTTGCTTCCCACACCCCAGAAAGGAAGGATGTAAACCACCCCTATGCCAAAACAAAGCTGGTAGAAGAGCCTTATCAAGAAACACCACCTCCAGACTCAAGACCCCAAAATTCCACTTTAAAATAAGCTCTGAACCTCTTCTGCTGAAATAGAACAAAATTTCTTAATGTTGGGCCACGATGGAATCCAAACTTTCAGGGTACCTTTTTAAGAGGTATGATTTTGGGCAGGACCTGGGTAAATTCTCTAGAAGAGGATGCATGGTGTGGCTGTGATTTCCTTTCCTCTTATTTCTCTTCTACAAAAATGAGTCCATCTGATGTGTTAGCCAAAATACAAATGTCTAAATGTTCCCCTGTTTTAGTCTAATCAAAACCTCAAGGGACTTTTGCTGAAGATATACATGTGAATAACATGTCCCGACACTTGGGTAAAACAGTGTAGACAAAAATAAAGGGATTGATCAGGAATCCTGGCCATGATTTGGTCTGCTCCACTTAGAAAGCCTTCCATCATGTTCTGGGCCTGCTCATCCTTGGTCCTCCCGAAGTGCCCTATGTGTCCATTCCCACAGCACTTAGAATAGTCCTTTGTTATTGTCTGTTTTCTAGTCTGTCTCCCCACTACTTAACCCCATCCCAGGCAGGTGTCTTCAAGAGGATGGGCATTTATTCTGTTCAGTTTTGTATAACTAGTGGTCAACACAGAAGAGCTCACTAATAAATAAATAACTGAATAAATGAATTAGAAAAGCCATAGGCTATACAAAGATGTACAAAATAACTATGTTCTCAGCAGACCTCCAAGGTTGGGGAATCAGAGTGCTGCATATACTGGGGGCGGCGGGGGAGCGGGGTTTGCTCTCGAGGAGTTGGGAGTGGTTTCTGGAGAAAGAGGATTAGAGGCAAGAAGTTCTGAGCACCATAAAACAATTTGCCAGATTAGGAATGAGACAAAAGGTGGCTATGGATTCTCAAATAGAAGAAATGATATGTTATGTCAATATCTAACTATTAAATTGGCTCAGGGGATCAAAAGGTTAAAAAAAAAAAAAACCTAACCACCAACTTCTCCCTATTCCCCCTGAGAAATCCCTTTCCCAGTGCACCCCAGACTTTGTGGAATGGAGACAGACTTTAAAGTCACAATAGTCAGGAGATCTTGTAAAACACCCCCTTATAAAATCATTCTATAGCTCACTATAATGTCTGGGCAACACTGATCCTTTGCATGTAAATAAATCACGCATGCAGCTTTAGCAGGAGCACTCAAGTTTACATTTATTGTGTTTTATCTGTAGCATTTGATTTATGGCTTCTACAAATCAAAATGTTTTCTTAAGTTCTCTCCTAAAGAAAGGCTAATAGGCATAGATATGAAGGAAAGAAATGAAAAATTAGAAAAATGTACAGTCTAATTACTTCAGACTTCTTGCCCTTCTAGTGTAGCTGAGATTATTTCATTTAGAAACTGATTTTCAGAATATTAGGGACTAACTCTCAGAATTTCATCTCATCATCGGATTATTGATGAAGTTCTCTTTTAATGCCTGGTTGGACAGGTGCTGGTGACAAGCTACAAAAATACGTTATGGATGTGTTAGTGAGAAAACAGACAAAACAGAATTAATTCACAAAAGGCTCCTACGGCAATTATAAAATCCACATCCAATTATAAAATAAACATCATGTCACCTTCCCAAACTGTCATGGGGCCAGGTTTCCAGCATCAGAATGGGAAAAGAGGGCAGATTTAAGAATATGATTGTAGGACACAAGTCTGGTGAGATCACAAAGGGCTCAATTCCGACTAAATCCTTACAAGGCCCTGTTTTCTTACGATTTAAGGAAAATGGCTCTGAACTTCCCTCAAGTCCCTCTTTCACTGTGTAGAGGCAGTTCGTTACATAGCAAACTCATTTAAAGAACTAAAATCATGGAATAGTAGCCCTTTGGGAAGCGCTGCCATCCCAAGGTTTGCTCAAGACTGCCTGTGCCTGGGGCTGTGAGAACCTCTGCAGGGTCTCTCGTGGGTCCAAAGCCAGGGCCACTCCAGCAGAGCAGTGCCGGACATCCCAGGTAACAAGAGGGATAAACTCTTTACTCCTCCTTTAATTTGGGGAATACTTCTTGGCACATTTGGGGGTGAAGCTGAGACTCCATGTGGACAGACAGGAGGAAGGGGACCCTTTAATAAACTGGGAGACCTTCACCCCCAAACTGATGATACATTGCAACTGATGCTTATCAAGAATGACTTCATTCAGCAACTAGTCTTGCCACTTAATCTCTCCCAATGGTAAACCACAAGATCATTTTACTATCTTTTATGAAGCTGATCAAATTATCGGTTTATGTCTAACAATTCTGTTTGACAGCTGGTCCCATCAATCACTTGCCTGTGAGTTAATTTTGCAACTAATCTGGCCAGAGTGTTTTCCAGGAGGTTCATAACTTTAAGGTAGCTATTCTATAGTTATTTTTAATGATTTAAATTTTTTTTTCCGAAAAATCTGCTTTTAAAATTCCCAAGACAAATATTACTAGAACAAAGTTTAATAACTTAGAGTTTGGGGGCTATTATTCACCTATTTGTCCATTGTCCATTGCAGGAGACCCAGACTGTTTGTAAAGAAAATCTTAACCTGATCTTATTTTATTTTATTTTTATTTTTTTAAAAGATTTTATTTTAGAGAGAGACACAGAGAAAGAGAGCATGAGTGGGGAGAGGGGCAGTGGGGAAGGGTGGGGGAGAGGGACAAGCAGACTCCACATATCCAGGTTCCAGAGCCTGGAAAGGGGGGCTTGATCTCAGGACCCTGAGATCATGACCTCAGTCAAAACCAAGAGTTGGCCACTTAGCTGACTGAGCCACCCAGGTGCCCCATGAACCTGATCTTATTTTAGAGTACTAACTTAGCCTACATTTCCAGACAAATGGCCTATTCAGTTTTTTTATTTTTCCAATAGGAGAATGTGAACTCTATCTCTGCTTGGTAGTCTGACAAAGCAAATGAATGTGTGAACATGAACTTACAGAAATATATTTCATGTTTTGGCAGAGAACTTTGCTTTGAACTTTCTGCTGTTCAATTATCATCAAAAGCTTGGTTGCTGAGACATTGGATCAAAGTGGTGAAAGAAGGAGCAGAAACGGGTATGTTCACTTCCAATTTCTCATTGAAAAAGCTAGAAGATACTAATAGGTAGCCAGACAATAGCAATGTGAGTTAGGGATAAAAACAATCCAGAATAACAAAATTCTGATGGGATTTCCACAAATTAAAATCTTGATGAAAATATTGTTCAAATTTGTGTTTTTGTTGATTTTCTAATCTAGTTGTTTCCTCTATTGCTGAGAGAGGTGTTAATGTCTCCACTATGATTGTGGAATTTTTTATTTATCCTTTTAATTCTGTCCAGCTTTCCTTCATGTATTTTCAAGTTCTGTTAATAGGTACATATTTAGGATTGTTTTATAATTTATTTGTGATTTATGATTGTTATGGCCTCCTGGTTACTCTTCTATTGTTATGACATGTCTGCAAATACTTTCTGGTGTTGAAATCTATTTTATCAGATATTAATAAATCCACTTCAGTCTTTTTAAAAAAAAATCTTGATAAAGACTGAGTAAGAGATACATTCCTGTCTAAATCGAAATCTGGGGAAGCCTCTACAGCAAGCCCCAGGTAAGGCAGGAACTAAGATCCTCTGTCTACCCCTCACTGTGGTGGCCCTTCCCCAACTCCCTGGACCCGGCTTCCTGACCCTGCTGCAATTATGCTTCCAACAGCTACCTATTTTCTGTATCCAGAGGCTACAGTCCCCAGGCCTCCTCACGGCTGGGGACGAGGGAACTTGTGGTGGTCACTGCACCGTGCAGTGAACGCCCCTCGGGGACAGTCCTGGGAAGCAGGCGTGGGGAGCACACACTGAGAACAGCTACAGGTTGCATCTGAATATCTTGCCCTGCAGAGAACCCAGCAGGCAGAGGGAGAGCTCTCCCCATCCAGTAGATCCCACTAGAGGATGCCCCGTGGTCCACAAAAAGGGAAGGGCAGATTGGAAACCTACTGTGGAAGAAGCATGGACCTGAAGGAAAAGCTGGAAAATTCACAGTGTGTTGAGCTAAGGACAATTTACCGTTCCCATCTTTTGGCAAATTGTAGGTATGGAGGGATTTCTGTCCCTCGATGTATGAATAGGGAGAGGAAAAAAAAATACCATGAGGCTTATAAGAGGGGCTGTGATGCACAGCGAAAGGTAGCAAAAATACTGAGAGAAAGAGCTTATTTTGAACGTGATTTTCTATAGAAAATATAAGTAAAACCATATGCTAGGTGCTCCCAATAAGATACAAACAGTATGGGAAACGAAGTACAGGGTGCTATATGGCAAAAATTAAGTAAGTCATATATTCATTGGATCTAACACAATTTAGGTCTCCTTCCCTGTCAGGCCTGTGGCACTTCCCTATCCCCACACCTTTGCACTTGCTGTCCTTCACCCCACACCTTTGTCCTTGCCAGTGCCTTACTCCCTCCAGAGCCTCACAAATCCCATTCATGCTGCCCGCATGCTACCTCCTCTGACGGCCTTCCCAGCTGCTGCAGGCGCCTCCTCACTGCTTACTCTACACACCAGCCCGGTGGGTTTTCACACCCCAGCACTGGACATTTCAAATCGTATTTGTAAGTCACAGTAGCATAACCGTGAGTTCTCAATGCCAGGACTCATATTTCATTTATTTCTATACCCCTTACTCATCATAGTTTCTGATATACAGTTAAGAATAATAAATCAATGAGAGCCTTGGAAAGATAATGATAGGTGACAACCTCTTTTTATTACTGGGACCTCAATGACTGTCGGTAGGACAAAGGCAAAGGATAAGGGGGAATGACAAAATGAGAAAAAGAATTAAAACACACTGAGAATCTGCTGTGCTCAAGACACTGAAGTGCTGATTATATACCAAGGGGGCATTTGACATCTTTCCCTCCTTTCCAAAGAATTATACTTTTAGCATAGTGCCACAGACTAACTCACTGACCCTCAGGGCATGACATCATGGCCATTGGCGGTCATCTTTTTAAGAGATTAGTGCAGCACCAGAAATCCTCCATTGAAAAATGGATGCTCAAAGGTTACTGGCAAAGTGATTTTGGAAAACTTGAATAGCATTTCCCCTTAGAAATGCTATTCAGTGTGCATAAGTCCTTAGACCAGACTGCAAGTACTTATTTAACCCAGAAGGCTGCTAGATTTTATCAGAAACTCCATCACCAGATAGCCAAAATGGTCCTATAACCAAAGTGGTACTTCCTGCCTGTCTCACAGATGCGCTGTGAATCAACTAAAATAAGGCGAGAGAGACTCCTCTGAAGAGTGCACCATGTTGTAAGAACCAGGGGTTTAACTATTCTAAAACCCAACTGCACATTAAAATACTGTCTGCTGGAAAATGCATGCTCCCTCTGCAAATTCCACCACAGCAGTGGGAGCACTACTCTCAGCTCCTGGCGTCATTTGGCCTTATGATCTGGTGCTCGCATGCGTGGGGATTAAGAAGAGAAACAAAAGTTGTCTGCGGAACATACACAAAAGCGTTAACCCGAGTGTCTACTGATGTATGTGAGAAAATCATTATGGGGATGATCATCAGGATGACGGCAACATGTCAAAGTATTTCAAGACGTCTGCGATTTAAGAGCAAGCAACGGTAGCCCAGGTGGAATAACAAAGATGAGGTCAGGGCTGACTCACATTCAATGCCGTCTCCTGTACTTCCTGTCAAATAACAAGTTGAAGCACCCCACATGCCGTTTCCTCTTCTCAGACAGCACCCCTGTTTCTTGTCGGCAGCCCCTGGAAAACCTGTTTGTTGACAGTTTATCCCACTTTGTAAAGCTTGTCTACTGTGCAATCCAGGCAGTTTTCCAGGTAGCTGGCACCTTGTTTTCTTTTAGGTTTAACACTGCACACTTCTGTGATGATGTGTATCACATTTTGCTTTGGTCTGAGAAGCAGATTACCTCTGGAGTCCCCGGTAGGCTCAGTTCAGAGAAGCCAAATGTTCCAGAGAGTCTTCTCCAAAGAGGGAATCCTAAAGATTCCAGTGCTGCCCAAGCTCACCCATGGTACCACTCTGAGCAGAAGCAGGTGAGGAACTCTCCTCTCCCATTCCAGCCTTGAGCCAAAAAAGCTTGTCCATCACTGTGCAAAACCCACCCTGGCTTGAGAAATCAGTGTGTCTGGAGAGAAGCTGCCTCATTGCATGACAGGCTGTGCCTGGGCCTGGAAGGCTTTTCCTGCTTCAGTAGCCTCCATGTCCAGCCTCCCTTCTTTGTCCGCTGTGTGTTTGGGCCTCTGGTTCGATTCAGCCCCAACTCCAACTTGGCCGCCTTGATTTAGCTGACCCTCCTGCCTGGACAACTGGCCACTTCTATCAAGGCCTCTTTGGCTTTTCTAGGCACCCTCTTTTGAGAATGTCCCACACGTGATGGGCCCAGGGAGGGGGGTCTGGCACTCTGGGAATACTTCCCCAAATCATTTGATTATACCACCAAGGACTCAAGTCACTCATCTTCCACACCCTAAAGGACTGACTTATGAAACAGCAAAACCGTGTCTTTTAGAGGCAAAGGTCTTTCTAAATCATACGTATTCCACTTCAAGTTTTCTCACTGGAGCCCGACATGGGGCTTGAACTCACAACCCTGAGATCAAGACCTGAGCTAAAATCAAGAGTCCGATGCTTAACTGACTGAGCAACCCAGGCTCTCTCTCTCTCTTTTTTTTACATAGAAGAAACCAAATCTTTTCTACTTAACACACCACCCTGACAAAGTCCTTACTGGTTTTTGGTCAGCCTCCCCCACTGACTAATCTTTATTTTATGTGAAAAGGAAATGGAGTGCCACTTCAAAGTAGATTTCAGCTAATCAGATGTATTGAGAACAAAGGTAAGAAGCACCACAAAGACGCAAACTAGACTGTAATTAAGGAAAAGACAGCATTTATTACTGGAGTACTGAGCAAAATCAGAGAGCAACAAACAGAAGACATGACTTAAATCCCTGGTTTGCAACTGTGAGCTTAGGTAAGTTACTTAGGCACTTCAGGCAGTTTCCTCATTCACATAAAGGAAAAAAGGACCGGCGATTCTAGTCTTTCCTAGGCCCACCATTTTATAATTTTATGACCCAAATCAGTCTGAGATTATAAATTTCTATTCCATAAATTTATTTATAAGCCTAAAAAGAAATTAAAACATATGAAAATATAAATACTTAAAACCAAGGAATTTTAAAAATGCATTCCAAAGAAACACTTGTTATTCACTGCTATTAAGCATGAGTCTATTACAAACATCTCACTATTGAAGCTTAACATTTCACAAACAAAAAGTGGTATGATTTTAATAAGATTGCCTTTGGATCTCATTCCTCTTCACTATTTTGAGATTGTTTCTGTCTATCTGCTTATAATCTATCACTATATCTCCATATGTGTACACACACACACACACACATACACACACACACACACACGAAACGGGAAAAAGCAAAGAAGCACCAGGATTAGCTCTGACCAAAGAGGAAGAAATGGGACTTACAGGAGCTGCAGAGTTTTTGACTGTGACACTGGGCGTGGTGGCTCGCAGGGCTCCACTCACACCATGGTAGTATTTGAAGCAGATCTTAGTTTCAGCTGAAAAACAAAAATCAAATGGTACTGAGAAGCAGGGTATAATCCAGGGAGAGATAACCAGCTCCAGAGGGACAGCCCCAGGAAATGCCATGTAATTCCTCCCATGAGCCAAGCAGGCCACATCTGATGATGCTTATTCAACATGTGGCTCCATGGACAGGTCTGACATCTTTCTAAAAATGTGCCATCAAAAATTGCCCTTTGTACCCAAGTGAAATCCATTATTTCAACTTCTCAGCATCCATCCAATCCCATTAGAGGTTATTTGGAATTAACCCTTAATCCTAAGATTCTGGGCGGTTTGATGCCTACCACCAGTCTGTTCTGTGATTTTTGGTTATTTAATTCATTGTAATTAGTATCTTAGCAACTTGGAGGAGGACTTTGAGAAGTTACTGAAATACATGGATGGGAGGCATATTTTCCAAACTCTGATACACATCAGTGATAACCTCTTTGCATCACGGTTTGTTTTTCTTCAAAGTCCTATCTATGTAAGTAGAAAAGATGTGGCCTTGGGGGCCTACTCTGCCTGGGTTTGCTTTTTGGCTCCATTACTGACAATCTATGAGACAACAAGCAAGTCCCTTAACCTCCCTTACTCCATGTTCCTTGTAAAATAAATAGAACTAACAATAGTACCCACCTCATAAGGTATTGGATAAGCAAATAAAAGTTCTTAGAGTGCAAATAATGCATGATGAGCATGATGACTAAAGACAAAATCTGTGGCCAACCTGAGTCTAGTTCATTTGAAGGTGACTTGCTTTTCCCAATTTACTGTTTTTAGGATTTTTCCTTTAAATTTGAAAAATTTGCCAGGCTATGTGTTAGCCCCTTATATTAATTTTGTTTGGAACAACATGAGAAATCTCCAATTTGAGATCCTGTTTCTCAAATCTGGGAATTTGTCGATTGTAATGTTTCAAAAAATAATGTCGACAATTTTCTTAGCATGAATTTTAGATATGTTCATTATGGAGAATATGGACAATGAAGAAAAGTATAAAAAAATCTTCTATGAGTGTTTTTATGTACATCTGAGAGTATAAGCTTTAATATTATATGTAATGTAGTAAAATAATAATGCAATAAAACTGCATTTTTAAAAATTAACATTAAACAATCAGGTTCAACTATCAAACCTTTGTTGATAACATTCTTTGTTTTATGGAATCATTGAATTGATTTGTAATTGTAAGTATTCCTGTAATTTTGAAAATTTGGGCTTTTCCCTAAAAATGACTGATTTTGAAAATTATGTTGAAGTTCAAGATTTCTCCATAGGATAATGGAGCAAAACTTGCTGGTTACCTACCCAACACCCATTCTCCCTTTCCTCCTTAATGACAAAATCTCAATTTTACTTTGGATGGTACTGTCCAGCTAAAGTACTTTATTTTGGAGCCTCCCTTGCATATAACATTTATGTTGTTTTCCACTGTTATTTTGGGGTTTCTGTTACCTGTAAACTTTACTATATATAGAAAGGTTTCTTGACATAGAAGATATGAGTACTGCAATATTATTCTTTAGAAGATGTGAATATTTTAAGGATTCTCCCTTCTTGTGCCCAAACTGCTTCCCAAAGAGCACTTTACACTTTCATCAGAAAATGTAGCTCTGACCATTTCATGGAACCCTTGTTAATATTGAGTATTATCAATTAAATGTAACTTTAAAGTAATATTTCGTTTTTATTTCATGTATTTGATTAGTAGTGAGATTAAACATTTTTTCATCAAATTTTAATTAGCCATTTGTATTTACTCTTTTTTATCCATTGAACTGTACTTGTCAAGACTTCCCACTGCCTGGATGATACCTGGGTGCTCACCTTTTAGTGGATATGCTCTTCCTTTAGATACATCAATACTTTCCAATTCCTTCCTAAGTCATTCTTTCCCTGCAGTGATTTTACATTATTGTCTATTGCCTTTTAAGCTCTTCTTGTGGACAATCTTCCAACCTAATTCTGCATTCTTCAGGGCACCTCACAGTTATCTGCACGTTGTTAGGTATACACATCCAGATCCACTACTACTTCAGCCTGAAAGGCAGATATCTTGTAGGTTAGGGATCACGGGGGACACTGAATAAAGCAGTGAGCCTATATAGCTAGGCAACCTCACTGAGCCAGTGCAATTTAAGTTCCTCTGCTTGTAGGTGCCAATGACATCAGCAAGGAGGGGCCAATGGCTTCACCTCAAGCACAGTTGGGTGGAAGAAAATTTTAGATAACAGGCATTCTAAACAGGCACTACTAGCTTTCCTTTCAAATAAAATTATTCCAATGCCTTTAAGTAAGAAAGGTCAGGGTAGATAAGAGCCATATGATCCTCAGAAAAAGCATTTGACAAAATACAGTATCCATTCTTGATTAAAAAAAAACAAACAAACAACAAAGTAGGGATAGATGCAACATACTTCAACATCATAAAGTCCATATATGAAAGACCCAGGGCTAATATCACCTTCAAAAGGGAAAAACTGAGAGCTTTTCCTCTACAGTCAGGAAGAAGACAGAGATGTCAACTCTTACCATTACTATTTAACACAGTACTGGAAGTCTTAGCCTCAGCAATCAGAAAACGAAAAGAAATAAAGGCAACCAAATTGGCAAGGGAGAAGTCAAATTTTCACTATTTACAGACAACACAGTACTCTATGTAGAAAACCCAAAAGACGCCACCCCCCAAATGCTACAACTAATACATGAATTCAACAAAGTTGCAGGATATAAAATCAATGTACAGAAATCTGTTGCATTTCTATACACCAATAATGAGGCAGCAGAAAGAGAAATCAAGGAATTGATCCCATTTACAATTGTACCAAAACCCATAAGATACCTAGGGATAAATCTAACTAAAGAAGTAAAAGATCTGTACTCTGAAAACTATAGAATACTTATGAAAGAAATTGAAGAGGACACAAAGAAATGGAAAAGCATTCCATGCTCATGGATTAGAAGAGCAAACATTGTTAAAATGTCTATACTATCCAAAGCAATCAACACATTTAAGGCAATCCCTATCAAAACATGTAACATATACATTTTAATAATATTCTTCCAATCCATGAGCATGGAATGTCTTTCTATTTCTCTGTGCACCCTCATCAGTTTCTCTCATCAATGTTTTTTTTTTTTTTAAATTATATTTTGTTAGTTAATGTACAGAGCAATATTGATTTCTGGAGTAGAATTCAGTGATTCATCACTTATATACAACACCCGGTGCTTATTGCAAGTGCCCTCTTTAATACCCACCACCCATCTAGCCCATCCCCTATCCACCTCCCTCCATCAACCCTCAGTTAATTCTCTGTTGTTAAGAGTCACTTATGGCTTGTTTCCATCTCTCTTTTTCTTCTTTTCCCCCTTCCCATATGTTCATCTGTTTTCTTCCTTAAATTCCACATGAGTGAGATCATATGGTATTTGTCTTTCTTATTTCATTGAGCATAATACACTTTAACTCCATCTGTGTTGTTGCAAATGGCAAGATTTCCTTCTTTTTGATGGCTGAGTAATATTCCAGTGTGTGTGTGTGTGTGTGTGTGTACACATCTTCTTTATACATTCATCAGCAATGGACATTTGGGCTCTTTCCATAGTTTGGCTATTGTTGATAATGCTGCTATAAACATTGGGGTGCATATACCCCTTGAATCTGTATTTTTGCATCCTTTGGGTAAATACCTAGTAGTGCAATGGCTGGATTGTATGGTAGCTCTATTTTTAACTTCTTGAGGAACCTCCATACTGTTTTCCAGAGTGGCTGCCCCAGTTTGCATTCCCACCAACAATGTAAGAGGATTCCCCTTTCTCCACATCCTTGCCAATGCCTCTTGTTTCTTGTGTTGTTAATTTTAGCCATTTGACAAGTATGAGGTGGTATCACACCATGGTTTTGATTTGTATTTCCCTGATGATGAGTGAGGTTGAGCATCTTTTCATGGGTCTGTTAGCCATCTGGATATCTTCTTTGGAAAAATGTCTAGTCATGTCTTCTGCCCATTTCTTAACTGGATTTTTTTGGGGGGGGGTGTTGAGTTTGGTAAGTTCTTTATAGATTTTGGAAACTAACCCTTTATCAGATATGTCATTTGCAAATATCTTCTCCCATTTCATATGCTGCCTTTTAGTTTTGTTGATTGTTTCCTTCACTGTGCAGAAGCTTTTTATCTTTAGATAAAGTCCCAATAGTTCCTTTTTGCTTTTGTTTCCCTTGCCTCTGATGATGTGTCTAGTAAGAAGTTGCTATTAGCTGAGGTTAAAAAAATTGCTACCGGTGTTGTCCTCTAGGAATTTGATGGTTTCCTGTCTCACATTTAGGTCTTTAATCCATTTTGAATTTATTTTTGTGTATGGTGTAAGAAAGTGGTCCAGTTTCATTCTTCTGCATGTTGCTGTCCAGTTTTCCCAACACCATTTTGTTGAAGACACTGTCTTTTTTTTCCACTAGGTATTTTTCCTGCTTTGTCAAAGATTAGTTGACCATATAGTTGTGGGTCCCTTCCTGGGTTTTCTATTCTGTTCCACTGATCTGTGTGTCTGGTTTTGTGCCAGTATTATACTGTCTTAATGACACACATTTAATGCAATCCATATCAAAACACAAACAGCATTTGTCACAGAACTAGAGCAAAAGATCCTAAAATTTGTATGAAACCACAAAAAAATCCCTGAATAGGCAAAGCAATCTTAAAAAAGAAAAGCAAAGCTGGAGGAAGCACAATTCCAGACTTCAAGTTTTATTACAAAGCTGTAGTAATCAAAACGGTGTGGTGCTGGTACAAAAATAGACACATGGAACAGAATAGGAAACCCAGAAATGAACTCACAACCATATGGTCAATTAATATTCGACAAAGTAGGAAAGAATATCCAATGGAAAAAAGACAGTTTCTGCAACAAATTATATTGGGAAAACTGGACAGTAACATGCAAAGAAAGAAACTGGGTCACTTTCTTACACCATACACAAAAATAAATTTAAAATGGATTAAAGACATAAATGTGATACCTGAAACAACAACAACAACAAAAAAAACCTAAACAGAACACAGACAGTAACTTCTATGACATCAGCCATAGCAACTTTTTTGCAGAAAAGTCTCCTGAGGTAAGAGAAATAAAACCAAATATAAACTATTGGGACTTCATCAAAATAAAAAGCTTCTGCACAGCGAAGGAAACGATCAACAAAAGCAAAAGGCAACCTACAGAATGGGAGAAGATATTTGCAAATGGCGTATATGATAAAAGGTTAGTACCCAAAATATATAAATAATTAATAAAACTCAACATCCAAAACCAAAGAATCCAATTAAAAACTGGGCAGAAGACATGAATAGATATTTCTCCAAAGAAGACATCCAGATAGGGGTGCCTGGGTGGCTTAGTTGGTTAAACAACTGTCTTCGGCTCAGGTCATGATTGCAGGGTCCTGGGATCGAGCCCCACATCGGGCTCCTTGCTCAGTGGGGAGCCTGATTTTCCCTCTCCCTCTACCTGCTACTCTGCCTTCTTGTGCTCTCTCTCTCTCTGTCAAATAAATAAATAAATAAATCTTAAAAAAAAAAAAAAAGAAGATATCCAGATGGCCAAGAGACACATGAAAAGATGTTCATTATCACTTACCATCAGGGAAATTAAAAATAAAAACTACAATGAGATATCATCTCACACTGGTCAGAATGGGTAAAATCAACAACACAAGAAACAACAGGGTGAGCAAGGATGTGGAGAAAAAGGAACTCTCAAGCACTATTTGTAGGGAAGGAAAGGGGTGCAGCCACTGTAGAAAACAGTATAGAGATTTCTCAAAAAGTTAAAAATAGAACCACCCTGAAATCCAGAAATTTCACTACTGGGTATTTACTGAAAGAATACAAAAACACTAATTCAAAGAGATACATGCACCCATATGTTCATAGCAGTGTTATTTACAATAGCCAAATTATGGAAGCAGCCCAAATATCCATCAACTGAATGGATAAAGAAGATGTGGTATACATATACAATGGAAATTTATTCGCCATAAAAAGAATGAAATCTTGCCATTTGCAACAATGTGGATGGATCTAGAGGGTATTATGCTAAGTGAAATTAGTCAATCAGAGAAAGACGAATACCATATGATTTCATTCATATGTGGAATGTAAGAAAAAAAAAAACCAAACAAGCAAAGGGGAAAAAGAGAGAGAGACAAATGAAGAAACAGACTTTTAGTTATAGAGAACAAACTGATGGGTACTGAGAGGGAGATGGTTGGAGGAATGGGTTAAATAGGTGATGGGGATTGTCTGATGATCATGAGGTGATGTATGGAATTGTTGAATCACTATGTTGTACACCTAAAACTATTATAACATTGTATGTTAACTAACTGGAATTAAAATTAAAACTTTAAAAAAATTATCTGGCAATCCTACTGGGTATTTATCCAAAAGAACTGAAATCAGGATCTTGAAGAGATATTTGCACTCCCATGTTCACTGTACCACTATTCACAATAGCCAGGATGTGGAAACAACCTAAAGGTCCATCAGTGGATGAATGGATTAAAAAATATGGTAAATATAACAATGGAATATTATTGAGTCTTCAAAAAGAAGGAAATCCTAAATATGCAACAACATGGATGGAACTTGAGGGTGTTATGCTAAGTGAAATAAATCAGTCACAGGACAAATACTGTGTGATTCCACTTATATGTGGTATTTAAAATAGTCAAATCATAGAAGCAGAGAGTAGAATTATGGTTTCCAAGGGCTGGGAGGGAGAGGGAAATAAGGAGTTGATAATCAGTGATGTAAACTGTCAGTTATGCAAGATAAGTAAGTTCTAGAGATTTGTTGTATTAAATTATTCCTATAGTTATCAATACTGTATTATACACTTAGAGATCTGTTAAGAGGATACATCTCATGTTAAATGTGTTTACTATAACAGAATAAAAGTAAAAGTAAAAAAAACAAAAATTAAAAAAAGTTAAAACAAATTGGTCTTAACAGTTAATTAGCATTTAACATGTACCAGATCAGTCATACTATCTTCTAATTTGATCCTCACAAAATCCCTATGAAGTGTAGGTAATTATTATTAATCTTTTTTTAAAATGCTTAGCACAATGCTTGGCATATAATAAGACCTCAACAAATGTCATCTATCATTCTTTTTTTACATCTAAAAACAAAGAGGCCAAAATATGAAGCTAATTATAAAGGTCACATATGTAGTTCATGGCAACTAGGAAATCAGTAAACATATTAACTTTCCATTTGGTGATTTGTCTTTTAAAAATTTTTAATAACTCAAGATTGTTGACTAGCTAGGCAACAGCAAACTTCCACTTCCAGTAACAATGTACTAGGTAATTCAGAAAGCATCTAGAAAAGCTGGAAAAATATGGACATAAATCTGCCTGAAGTAGGACTGCCAGGTAAAATATAGGATACTCAGTTAAATTTGGGTTTCAGATAAACAGAGAATACATTTTTAGTATAAGTATGTTCCAGTTACTACATGGAACAGACTTATACTAGAAAAGATATTCATTGTTTATCTCAAAATCAAATTTAGTTAGGTAGTCTTGGAATATTTTCCCTCTAAAATTGGAAATCCTAGCCCGAAGTCATCAGAGACCTGGTGAGACAATGGGAATATTGAGGACAAGATCCAGAAAAAGGACACTTATAGATGAGCCTAGGATTTGGGGTTGCTGTTTTCCTAGCTGGGGCTGGGGGCTGTGTTGATTCCAAAAAATGCAGCTGAGAAACTGGAAGAGCTAAAAGAACTTTTTTCAGACTTGCAGGGCTAAGGGGATCAAACGTAAGGGTTCAGGTCCCGCCAAAAAAGAAGACTTTGGTAAATCCTTCATGATTCAAATTGGAACCCTGAACAGCAGAATAGATATGCTGTTGAGAATATACTTGCCCTTGCCCTTCATATCATTTCAAGTCTTGAAATTCAATTGAGCTTATTAGTCTGGATTGCCAGGTATCACCCAGACAGAAATGTAAATCCTCTCAGGAGGGAAATAACATCATTCTTAGCTTCAAATTATTTCTACAAGTTTTCACTTACAATGTCCAGTTCTCGATGAAAATTGTCCAGGCACATGCAGATACTAGGCAATGTACAACATACCAATAGAACAAATAGGCATTATAAGCTGATTCATATGGCTTCTAGATATTGGAATTATCAGACACAAGCTTTACTGAACATATACTGAAAACATTCAAGGAAATAAAAGGCAAGATTGAAAATATCAACAAAGAATGAAGCCTATAAAAATGAACCAAACAGAAATTCTGGATCTAAAAAATTACAATACTCAATAGATGGGTTTTAAAACAGATTAAACAAAACACATGAGCATATTTAGGGAATTGGAATATAGGTTAGGAAAAAATTCAGAATGAAGTATGCAGAGAAAAAAGGTATAAAATATAAAAGAGAAGTAAGAAACATATGGGATACTAGGGGGTGGTCTAAAGTATGTATAAATTGGAATCCAAAAGGAGAGGAGAGAGACAGTGGTGTTAAAGCCAAAAATTCTCCAAAAGTGAAAACTTCTCCAAAAAGTTCCAAAAGTTACAAAAAACATCAAGCTATAGATTCAAAAAATCCTATGAATCCAAAAAGAACACAGCATGCAGACATCACTATAAAACTTCAAAAAAGAAGATAAAAATCACATCATCAACCAGTGAAGTTAAGAGCTAGATTATCTTCATAGGAACAACAATTTGACAGATGAGTATTCAATATCAGCAGAAACCACAGAGGACAAAGGAATGACAGCTTCAATGTGCTAAAACAAAACAAAAAACAAAACAAAACAAAACCGTGTTATATAGAATTCTGCGACCCAGAAAAATATTCTTTAAGAATAAGGTGATTATTCCTATTGCTGTCTGAACATTGCACAGATTGCCATCACCATGAATATCTGAACTTCATGGCGAGTCTTTAGCTATCCATATGTTACAATGTCTGCAACGCAGAAATGCCCAAGTCTTATGAATCAAAATATGATCAGAGTAGATGACTGAGAAAGACATTTGGACCAGCCGGAAGTAAAATGCTTTCCTCTGTGAACTACTTATTTGTGCAGAAAGAACCAAATTATCTATGCAATAACATTCTGTAGCAAGAAAAATGAGCTTACATCTACTAATATTTCATTTATAAGAGATGTGAGACAAATGTAAACCATATCTTCAACATCCAAGAAAAACAATTTTAACTCGAGAGGTCATAATAACTGTGAGAGAGTCAGTCCCAACAGTTATTTAAAAGGAGTAATGGAGAGTATAATATTTTCAAATGCTCAAAAAGATCAAGAAGCAATGGAAAGGATGTGGAGAAAAAGGAACCCTCATGTACTGTTGGTGGGAATGCAAACTGGTGCAGCCACTGAGGAAAACAGTATGGAGTTTCCTCAAAAAATTAAAAAACAGAATGACCATATGATCCCATAGTTCAATTACCCAAAGAAAATGAAAACACTAATTTGAAAAGATATATGCACCCCTATGTTTACTGCAGCATTATTTATAATAGCCAAGATATCAAAGGAGCTCAAGTGTCTACTGATAGATGAATATCCAGATAAGGAAGATGTGGTATAAATGTACAATGGAATATTACTTAGCCATAAAGAATGAAATCTTGCCATCTGCAACAACATGGGTGGAGTTAGGGTATAATGCCAAGTGAAATAAATCAATCAGAGAAAGACAATACCATATGATTTCAGTCATATTTGGAATGTAAGAAACAAAACAAGCAAACAAACAAAAAAAGAGACAAACAAAAATACAGACTCTTAAATACAGAGAACAAACTGGTCATTGCCAGAGGGGAGGTGGGGGGAATGGAGAAATACATGAAGGGGATTGAGAATATACTTATCTTGATGAGCACCGAGAAAAGTATAGAATTGTTGAATCATTATATTGTATACCTGAAACTAATATAACACTGTATGTTAATTATAGCTCAATTAAAAAAAAAAAGCAATGGAACAATAAGATACAAATTAAATTTTGAATCTGAAGAATACTTAGCTTTAGTAAGAGGAAAAAATACCAAGAGCAGTATTTTTAAAGAAATAATCAACATTTTTTTTTAAAGATTTTATTCATTTATTTGAGAGAGAGAGTGAGAGAGAGAAAGAGCACAAGAGGGGGGAGCAGGAGAGGGAGAAGCAGACTCCCTGCTGAGCAGGTAGCCCGATGCGGGACTCGATCCCGGGACTCCAGGATCATGACCTGAGCCGAAGGCAGTCGCTTA
>NC_138380.1:85986161-86023449 GCF_054177405.1 Leptonychotes weddellii
AACTCTCTTTAGTTTGCCTTTTCTTAAGGACTCAAAGAGCTAATATAAGGTGATTTTGCTCTCCTATGTGCACGGTAACTATTGGGTGAAGAAAAAGGGGACTTCTCAGGAGGAAGTTTATTCAAGAGCAGGAGAATCTGACTTGTCAAAGAGCTACTCTATAACCTGGAACAATCACATAGTTTATGGGTGGAGTGCTCCCAGATAACCTGCCTTAGGAAGATTCTGCATTGTTCTCTCAGACGTTCCAGTGGTGCATGATGAAGCACTTTAACTAAAAAGAACATATAGGCAACATATATCCCAGGTATAGGACATGGGGGGCTAATTATTGCTTCTGGGTGTGTGTGCGTGTGTGTGTGTGTGTCTGGGTCTGGGTCTGTGCACATGCACAAGCACGCACCTTGTTAGGCTAATAGGAGTAGGAAATTAAGAACACACTGAAGGCAGACAGAATTGGATTCAAATCCCTGCTCTCTGACCTACTGACTGTATGCCTTTGAAGCTGGGAATAAGATACCCAACCCCAACAGTCGTATGGGAATGTATCCTAGAAATGTTAAAGCAAGTTAGCAAGGGGGAAATGGTTTGTGTGGAAGCAAAATCATTTTATAGGTATCTTTTCAGGAACATCTTTCATTTAGTGAGAAGTAAATACTGTCCCAACAGTTGTATGGGCATTTTTTGCCTTACTCCTTCATATACTTAGTTCCCGCTCTTAAAATCTTTAAAGCAATAATACAGGGGGAATATGGAATAAGAAAGTGGATAATACCATTTTGTCATAATTTTTCTTCTTACTTGGATTGTACAAATTAAAATTGGCCTGGTGCTTTCCTCATTCGTTGCCAAATATTGAAGAAAATATCCAATTACCCTATATTTCCCATACAATATTCAGGGATGTCAAAAAACTGAGATGGGTTCATACTCCTGGCCAGCAGGGTTATTCATGTAGAGTTAGGGTCCAGAAATGGGCATTATGGGTTCAAGGTTTGTCCCCGATGGGTCTAAGTCCAAATACTGTCACAGTTTCACCAAACACTGAAATGGATGAACCCTGCACATCCCTCCCTGGATGATCCCTTACATTGCCGGTATGCTCAGTCAGAGGGAGTGGATGGTAAAAAAGAGCTCTGTGCAGAATGCAGTCCTTGTCTTTCATTCAGCAGACTTTGACCCACATAGAATAGCAGCTGACATACTCCCCATGATTTAATTTACCCAAAGGTTTTCAGTAAATTAATTTAATAGCTGTTTTTAAAAAGCAGAATTAAAGCAGTTTCTTTTTCCCCTCCAACCTCGCAGATTTAGATGCAAAGACCTAACTGTTGGCACTCTTGCCTTCTTAGCTACACTTGCTGGTGGTAAAGTACAAAACCCAGGTCTGGAAGGGCAATGGATTTTAGGAATTTCATAATCCATTAGAACAAGATTCTAAATTCAAGGAGAATACAAAGACAGAGCTTCAGTACAGGGCTCCTCTCTTTCCCTGAGCACCTTCATTTACCACTTAATGGAGCAAGGCCCCCTCCACCCCATTCTCCTACCACACTGTCAGGACCCTCATTATGCTTCATCTGGACCATTGCAGCTGCCTCAGTGTTGTGCCTTCTGATTCCATGGTTCTCAGCCTGAGGTGCAGCCTAGACTCACCTGGGGAGCTTTAAGGATATATGTCCATGCCACACCCAGAGGGTCCACCTCCCTGGGTCTAGAGAGGGTTGACGTAGTACGAAATCCCCTTCACTTCAGCCTCCAGGCTATGATCATGGGAGCCTTCAGAGCACAATCTAAGCATTGAACTCCTGTCCAGAGCATCACCAAGCTTCTGCAATGAGTATGTCTTCCTTTCTGAAGTAAATTTGATCATTTAAATACAAAGTTATTTACCAAAAAAATCAAACCAAACATTCAATGGCTCTCTCTTGCCTATAGGTAAAGGTCAAGTTCCTAAACATTTACCACAATAAAAAAGAAATAAAAATAAAGCATAAATAAATTTAAATGTCCCAAACGTAGCAACACCAGCCTCCATTTCCTGACCCCTGCAGAGTCTCAGGGTCACCACGCTTTCCAGCTCAGGGATGTGGCTGTGCTTGCAGCTCCCAGAACACCAGGCTAGTTTGCATTGCTCTTTCTTTGCTGCGGCAGTTCTCTCTTCCTACAGCCTCCTTCCTCCCCTTCCTCCCCTGGCTCATTCCACCTCATCCAGAGATACCCAGTTCAGGAGTGTCCAGCCTCCAGAGCAAACCTGGGCCATACCTCCACCTGCACAATATTGAAGCAATCTGTTGCCTGTCAAAAGATCAGCTCCTTAACGGAAGATGCCAAGTCCCCCACGGCACTCCAGGGCCACAGGAGAGAGATTGTGGGTGGACCTCCCTGGGTGACACACACAGCAGCCCCCTGGCCCTGCCTCTCCAACTGCCATTCTCCCCCTCATGGAGTTTTGTGGCACCTTTACCCTGACTTCTTTCCGTTGGCTTTCAGAGTATACTCTGGCATGGTTTGGCTTTAGTAAAAGTATGGTCTATCAGTGCATATCGCACACAAAATGGTTGCAGATATGCGAGGAACACAGAGTCATGAAAGGATTGTTCCTGGGCGCCTGGGTGGCTCAGTTGGTTAAGCGACTGCCTTCGGCTCAGGTCATGATCCTGGAGTCCCTGGATCGAGTCCCGCATCGGGCTCCCTGCTCGGCAGGGAGTCTGCTTCTCCCTCTGACCCTCTTCCCTCTCGTGCTCTCTGTCTCTCATTCTCTCTCTCAAATAAATAAATAAAATCTTAAAAAAAAAAAAAGGATTGTTACTTAAGGGGAGGTTATCATTCAAGAAGACTAGAGAGATAAGTTTTATACATTTATACATATGTACATATACACATGTACATACATATACATTTTTATAATATACAACATAAATTATTCTATATGCTATACGATGTTTTATACACACATTTTTTCAAAAAGTTGAGAAACATAGAATAAACTTGTTTTTAGATAGTAAGTTAGTTATATTTCCAAATGATACAGTTAATATATTTGTCTTTACCCTCCAAACACCTTTCCAGGTGTTTTACATTTAAAGCAATGGTTCCAGTTGTTAATCATGAACTGTCAATTTCTTGCCCCTACAAAGTGTCGTAAGAATCTGGAAATGCAGGCAAAATTGTGTGTGTGTGTGTGTGTGTGTGCACCTGCCCTGCCTTGCTCCAAAGAGGATTTCAGGTTACTTACAGAATACACAAGCATGTACTTGTAGTCAGTGAAGCGTGGGGCTCCTGGGTCAGGTGAGTGTGCTCATGACAATGGTGGGCACACATTTTACAGGGGCTGTGGTGGGGGCTGATGGCTGTGTGTTCAAGTGGTCCTTGCTAACAGAGGAACAAGTCCTGTTATATAGTTCATGGTTTACCAGGGGATGAAACCCAGCCACAGTTGCTCAGGAGAAGTACATCTGTTGGTTCTAAGATAGGGCAGCTATTTCTCACAAGGCGAAAGAATGTGTTGAAAATGAGCTCTGGCTCATAAAGGAAATAGAGTGAGGAAGGGTGTATTAGTCTTCTATTGTTGTGTAACAAATTACCACGAAGCTAGCAGCTTAAAACAGCACATATTAGCTCACAGTTCTGTAGGTCAGAAGTCCAGTACATGATGGCTGTGTTCTCTGCTCAGCGGAATGCAGATAAATACAAAATCAAGGCATCAGCCAGGCTGAGTTCTCGTCTGGGAGTTCCAGGGGAAAATTCTGCTTTCAAGCTCAGTCCTGTAGGGAAGAATTCAGTTCCTCATGGTTGTAGTTCCCATTTCCTTGGTGGCTTTTCAAATAGCAGTAGTGCATCAAACCCTTCTCACTCTGAAACTCTGACTCCCTCTGGCCTCTAGACCCAAATTTAAAAGGCTCATGTGATTAGATGCACCCTATTATCTCCCTCTCTCAAAGTCAACTGTGACATATCACATCACCTAATCATAGGATCAGTCCCTGGGATTATGCAGGGCTGGTATACCAGGGGCAGGAAACCTTGGGGCCCCAGGAAACTCTTAGGCCCCTTCTTGCCTGCCACAAGGCTTAAAAGGGCCCCTTCGGTCCTCCCAGTTTTGGGGGGTTGAAGATGGAGGCGGAAAGAGATTGGCCAAGCCAACTCAACCCAGAGTTCCTAACTACCTACGTTATGCAGATGTTCACTCTCAGGGATGCACATGCCCTCTGAAGAAGCAGTGCTGCCGCCTTTCCTTCCCCATGAACTGCCAAGTACTTGCTCTAAGTCCAGCCTTATCACAAAGTAACCAGGGAGATGCTCAGAACTCTATATGTTTTCCCTATCTTCTGATGGAACCCTTCCAGAAGTTCTGCCCACTCCCACCTCCCTGCCTGCTGCAGCTCTGTGATCCCTAATCTCCACTTATGACCCTTCATCCCAGGTCCATGGTCCCTCAGATCGGCTCCAAGATAAGGGAGATGTGCTCATCTGCTGTCTGGGCCAACTGAAGAGTGGAGAAGCTTACTGCACAGTTGCTTCTATTTTGTATTTCATGAAGGCCAAGTATGATTTACAAAATTATTTAAAAAGCAGCTTGACATGAATTTGTTGGAAAACTGAGGATGGAAAAATATGGACAAGATTCCAAGTATATTAAATTAATCCAGATGAGCGTGGCATAACAGACAATGGATTTGTTGACCTGAAGTGTGGATTTTTAAGAAAGTCTGGCTGAGCAGAAAATTGACCCACACATATAGAAGGCATGGAGGCAGCTCTCAGAGTACCCTTGGGTCACGTCTCTTTTTCACAGCCAGCCAAGCAGGTCCCTCGATTGACCTTTTTATGCTTCACGTTCTTCATTGAAAAGTAAAGAATAAAATATTAGATAATTTGCTAACATAATACTTGTTATACCAACACAAGGTGGTGGTGTAGGAGATTCCAGCTTCTGTCACCGCACAAAGATCAACAATTAGCTATCCATGAACAGAAACAGCTCTGGGGAAGCTGTGGAGTCCACCTAAGAAACTTCAGCAGCACAGTGAACAAAAATCCTAAGAATAATCACAGAAGAACAGAAGGAAGACAGCTTTGTTTGGCTGCATCGCCGTCCCCTTCCCCCAGCTGACACTGCTCAGCACCCCCAGGGATGCTGAGGGAACCCCCCAAGTAGAAAGAATTCCCCTCTCTGGGAAAGGAAGAACAGAGTGAGTGACCCCAGTCTTTTAGGGCACCACCACACAAAGGTCCCACTTGGATTTCACCACACTCAGATCAGCAAAGCTGAGCTGTATAGGGAGAGGTAGGAACAAGGAAGAAAAGTAGGGTCTACCAATAGCAGCATGCAGCAGGAGCGATTGTGGTTCACAGTGACCTGCTCTGTAGACAAACCCAGCAGCTTTCACCACTGTAAAAGGAACTAAGGACCAGCTCAGCTGTGGCAGAACCCCTCCAGATTTTACCAGCTTTTGTCCCATAGGCACTTGTGTTTGCCAATGCAAACTACCAGAGTCCCTCTTAGCTTTCTCTGCCCCCTTCCACCAGAGCCTGCCAGCCTAGGCCTCTACAGCTGTGCAAGGTTGCAAGATGCCACCCTCAAGCTCCATGGCTGACCTTCATCACTGTGTATGCCAAAAACTGTAATAAGAAACAAAGATCATCATATAATTACAAAAGGGTCAAGAACGTACAGCAACTATCTATCTATCTATATCTGTTTATAAAACAACACATTCTTAAACAACCAATGGGCCAAAGAAGAAATCAAAAGGGAAATTTAAAAATACTTTGAGACAAATGAAAATGGAAATACAACATATCAAAACCTGTATGATGCTGCAAAAGCAGTTTTAAGAGGGAATTCCATAGCGATAAATGTCTACATTAAGAAAAAAGAAAGATCAAATAAACAACCTAAATTTACACTTTAAAGGAACTAGAAAAAAAAAGAGAACTAAGCCTGAAGTTAGCAGAAAAAAGAAATAACAAAAACCCAAGCAGAAATAAATGAAATAAAGACCCAAAAAACTATAGAAAAGACTAACAAAACTAAGAACCAATTTTTTTGAAAAGATAAACAAAATCGACAGACCTTTAGCTAGACTAAAAAAAGAAAAAAGAAGACTGAAATAATAAAATCACAAATGAAAGAGGAGACATTCTGATACCACAAAAATACAGAGGGTAACAACTGATTACTGTGAATATTTATACACCAACAAATTTGATAACCTAGAAGAAATTCCTAGAAACATACAACCTATCAAAACTGAATCATGAAGAAATAGAAATCTAAACAGATCAATAACAAGTAAGGAGACTGAATCAGAAATCAAAAACCTTCCCTCAAAAAAGCCCAGGACCAGATGGTTTCATTGGTTTATCCTATCAAACATTTAAAGAAGAATTAACACCAGTGCTTTTCAAACTTAAAAAAAAAGAAATGAAGAGGAGGGAACACCCCCAAACTCATTTTACAAAGCCAGTAATACCCTGAAACCAAAGCCAGATAAGGACACTATATGAAAGAAAACTGCAGACCAATATCTTTGATGAATATAGATGCAAAAATTCTCAACAACATATTTGCAAACAGAATTTAACCGTACACTAAAGGGATCATACAATATGATCAAGTGGGATTTATCCTTGGGATGCAAGAATGGTTCAACATATGCAAATCAATCAGTGAGTAAAATAAATATTAATAGAATGAAAGATAAAAATCATGTGATCATGTCAATAGATACAGAAAAAGCATTTGATAAAATATAACATCTTTCGTGATTAAAAAAATGCAACAAATTGGGCAGAGAATGTAATAATTGGGCAGCCCAATATAATAAAGACTGTGTATAACAAGCCCACAGTGAAAGCCCAACAGTGAAAGGTTGAAAGCTTTTCCTCCAAAATCAAGAATAAGACAAAGGTTCCCTTCTCACCTGTTCTATTCAGCATAGCATTGGAAGTCCTAGCCAGACTAATCAGGCAAGAAAAAGAAATAAATGCATCTTAATTGGAAAGGAAAAAGTAAAGTTGTCTTTGTTTGCAATGACATGGTCTTTTTTTAATATGATCTTATATATAGAAAATCTTGAAGACCACACCAGAAAACTGTTAGAACTAATCAATCAGTGAATTCAGTAAAGTTGGAGGATACAAAATCAACATATGTAAATCAGTTGTTTCTATATACTATCTGAAAATGCCAAAGAAATAAGGGAAAAAATACCATTTACAATAGCATCAAAAACAATTAAATACTTAGAAATACACTTAACCAAGGAAGTAAAAGTTTTGTACACCGAAAAGTACTAGGCTTTGATGAAAGGAGTTAAAGAAGACACACAAAAATAGATATTCCATGTTCATGTAGCAGAAGAATTAATACTGTTAAATGTCCATAACTACCCAAATCAATATTAGATTCAGTGCAATCTTTATCAAAATTCCAATGGCACTTTTCACAGAAATAGAAAAAAACAATCCTAAAATTTGTATGGAGCCACAAAAGACCCTAAATAGTCAATGAAATCCTGAAAAAGAACAAAGCTGGAGTTATTACACTTCCTGATTTTGAACTATACTACAAAGCTATAGTAATCAAAACAGGATGGCACAGGGCATACACATAGAAACATGGACCAATGGAAAAGAAACTAGAGCCCAGACACAAACCCTTGTATACATAGTCAGTATTTGACAAGGAAGCCAAGAATCCTCAATGTAGAAAGGATCGTGTCTTCAATAAATGGTATCGGGGAAACTGGATAACCACATGCAGAAAAAATGAATTAGACCTTGATCTCATACCATTCACAAAAATTAACTCAAATGGATTAAAAACTTAAGTGAAATACCAGCAACAATACAACTCCTCAGAGAAAACATAGAAAAAAAGCTCCTTGACATTGTCTTGGCAATGATATGTTGGATATGACACCAAAAGGACAAGCAACAAAGCAAAAATTAATAAGTGGGACCACATCAAACTAAAAAACTTGTGCACAGCAAAAGAAACAATCAACAAAATGAAAAGGCAACCTACAGGGTGGAAGAAAGTGCTTGAAAATCATGTATCTGATAAGGCGTCAGTATTCAAAATATATAAAGAACTAATGGACCTCAATAGCCAAAAGACAAACAATCCAATTTAAAAATGGACAGAGGACCTGAATAGACATTTTTCCAAAGAAGACATACAGATGGGCAACAGACACATGAAAAGATGCTCAACATCACTCATCATCAGGGAAATGCCGATCAAAACCATAATGAACTATAACTTCACACCTATTAAAATGGCCATCATCAAGAAGATAAGAGACAAATCCTGGTGAGGATGTGGAGAAACAGGAATTCTTGTGCACTGCTGGTGGGAATGTAAATTGGTGCAGCTACTCTGGAAAACAGTATGAGATTCCTCAAAAAATTAAAAATAGGGGATGCCTGGGTGGCTCATTCAGTTAAGCGTCTGCCTGTGGCTCAGGTCATGATCCCAGGGTCCTGGGATTGAGTCCGCATCGGACTTCTTGCTCAGCAAGGAGCCTGCTTCTCCCTCTGCCTGCCACTCCCCCTATTCATGCTCCCTCTCTCTCTCTCTCTGACAAATAAATAATAAATAAATCTTTAAAAAATTAAAAACGGAATTTCCATATAATCCAGCAATCCCACTTCTGGTGTATATCCAAAAATATGAAAACAGGATCTTGAAGAGATATCTGCATTGCCATGTTCATTGCAGCATTATTCACAGTAGCCAAGGTATGGAAACAACTTAAGTGTCCATCAATGAGTGACTAGGTAAAGAAAATGTGAGATAAATATAGATATATAGATATATGAATGATATTATTCAGCCATGAGAAAGAAGGAAATCTTGCCATTTACAACAACATGGAGGGATCTTGAGAGCATTGTGCTAAAAGTGAGATAAGTCAGACAGAGAAAGACAGATACTGTATGGTATAACTTATATGTGGAATCTAAAAAAAGCCAAATTCATGGAAACAGAGAGTAGTAGAATGGTGGTTACCATGGGTGGGGAGGTGGGGGATTATGGAGAGATTTTGGCCAAAGTGTACACATTTTTAATTATAAGATGAATAATGTTCTAGGGATCTAATGTCGAGCATGGTGATTATAGTTAATAATATTATATTATGAACTTGAAAGTTACTAAGAGAGTAGATCTTAAATGTTGTCATCACAAAAATGAAATGGTAGTCATGTGACATGACAGAGGTTTACCTGGCACTATGGTGGTAATCATTTTGCAGTATCTAAGTGTATCAAATCAACACATTGTATGACTTAAGCTTATAACAATGTTATATGTCAACTATATCTCAAGGCTAGGGAAAAAATAATTTGACAGGATTTCAACAACAACAACAAAACTGTGGCATATACATCCAATGGATTAATCAGCCATAAAGAGGATTAATATGCTGATAGATGCTACCACATGGGGAAACCTTGTGATGGTTAATTTTATGTGTCAACTGGACAGGGACACAGGGTGCATATTCAGCCATAAAGAGGATTAATATGCTGATAGATGCTACCACATGGGGAAACCTTGTGATGGTTAATTTTATGTGTCAACTGGACAGGGACACAGGGTGCACTGATATTTGGTCAAACATTATTCTGGGTTTTTCTGTGAGGGTCCTTTTGGATGAGCTTAACATTTATATTGATAGACTGAGTAAAGCAGATTGCCCTCCCTAATGTCAGTGGGCCTCATCCTATGAACTGACGATCTAAATAGAACAATAATCCTAACCTTCTGTTGAATAAAAGGGAATTCCTCCTGCCTGACTGCCTTCTAGCTGAGACATCAGTTTTTCCCTGCCTCTGGACTCAGACTGAAACATCAACCCTTCCTGGGTCTTGAGCCTGCTAGCTTTCAGACTAGAACTTACACCATCAGCTCTCCTGAGTCTCCAGCTTGCTGACTGCAGATGTTAGGACTTGTAAGCCTCCATAATATGTGACCTGATTCCTTATACACACACACACACACAAACACACACACACAACACACACACACACACAACTATTGGTTCTGTTTTTTTGGAGAGCCTTGATTCGTACAAACTTCAAAAACATTATACTAAGTGAAAGAATCCACAAAAGGCTATATATTGTATGATTCCATTTATATGAAATATCTAAAATACGTAAATCCACAGAGACAGAAAGTAAATTGGAGGTTTCCTGAGGCAGGGGAGGAGAGAAGAATGGGAAGAAACTGCTTAATGGGCAAAAGGTGTAAGGTTTTACTCTGAGTCATTAAAATGTCTAAGTAGATAGAAGGGTGGTCACACAACACTGTGAATGTGTTAAGTGCTACTGAATTGTTCCATTTAAAATGGTCAATTTTATGTTATGTGAATTTCACCTCACAAATTATTTTAAATGAAACAACAAAGTAAAAAATACATGCATACGTACTCACACACACACATGCATGTACACACGTGCGCACACACATGCATGTGTGGTTACATGTGTACACGTGTGTGCATGCCCACGCATGTGTGCATGTGTGTGTGTGTACCTGCATGCTCACATGCACACATACACACTCTACACATACATATAAATACACCAAAAGCTTCCAGGGAGCCAAGTTGGTATCACATGTCATGGAATCTAAAATGCCATGGATATTAAGATGCATCATTGATTCTCATACCACCATGCTGGAAGAAGCTTTCCAATTATAATTCTAAGACACATTGATGATTAGCCATACCCTGATCTCACAGTATTAACATGGAAAGCAAAGGATGTCTTAGGATTGATGAAGACAGCTCCTGAGAGAAGGCCTGGGAAGGTATGGTACTGCTGCTTCTCAGCTTCAGTTGCTTACTGCTGGATATTCCGAAAAAGTCTGAAACCCACATTCTAAGTAAATAGTTTAACTTTTAAAAATATGCTGGAAACTAATTTTTTTAAAACTCTATTACTGTATTAGCCAAAGAAAACATGTCACTAGGCCATACAGCCTGTAGCCTCACTTGTGCCCAGTGAGTGAGAAAGAGTGCCTATTGCAGGTGGAACCAGGCAACAATGATCAGCTCACGGAGAGTAGAGTGAAGGACCCCTCACAGACTGACGGACTAACTGGCTAGGCGATAGTCATCCGGACGAGGAAGTGAGATCTGCGCAGAATGGATTTTTTGTCCCTAATGGGTACAGGCTTGAGCCCTGTACATGGGGCCTCCATGGGTCAAGGCATTATAGAACCTGCTCCTGATGCTTGGAACTAGCATCAAGACAGTTTGAGATAAGAGTTACAAACAAATCTAAGGCATCTTTCTATTACCATTTGAAAGAAGTAGAGACTTAAGACTGATGCTTCTCCAAATGTAGTCCCCTCAGCAGCATTAGCCTCATCTGAACCTTGGTATAAATACAGACTTTCTGGCCCTCCCCAAATCTACAAAATCAGACCCTTTGGGATGGGGCCTGGCAATCTATATTTTATGAAACCCTGCAGGTGATTCGGATGCATGCTAAAATCAGGGACCTCAGCCCCAGAGCAAACAGAATGGCTCAACTATGTCTTAGAATTTGGTAGAGTTTGTTATATCCCTACTTTCAGAATAGTCTGAACTACACAAGAAACTATGTTTAAATAAATCGTTAGAAAAACCAAAAATCATCAGGGAACATCCAGGATTTGCTCACTTTCAGCTAGCATTCTCATTGCTGTGTAAGTCTCCTCACTTTCTTCAGAGAGAGCCAAATGCCTAGCCTCTCAAACATAGCAGCTCCTTGCCCCAAGTAGATTTGCTCCTGGTGCTAATATCTGCAGTCCTGTGTTGCCCAAAGCAGTCAGAGATAGAAAATCATTCCTAAGTAATTAACATGTTTTATTTAATTCACAAAATGAAAACTAGGAGGACTTCCTCATTTTCCAACCCCTCTGTTTTTGCCCATAGTGATTAGCAGAAGACCCTTGAGATTGGGAAGCCCATGCCTTGCCTTCAAGGTAATAAAGTAGGAGCAGTGGGGACTCTGGAAGCTGGCTTGGTGACAGCAGCATCAGAAGGTAGAGAGGAGCAAGGAGCAAGCAGAATACGAACAGAATACAAGCAAAAGAGAGCCGAGCAGCCAGATTGGGTCTGAAGAAATGGCCTCACAGGGTTGAAGGACTCTCTGGCAGGTTCTGCAACTCATTCTATTTAAGTCAGAGGGACCAGAGATTGATTCATCCCAGGTGAATTTTGGGAAGTCAACAAATTGTTCTGAGCTCAGCTTTCATGTTTGTGAACTGGTGATGAGTGAATGATGCTTAATTTGCAAACTGTTAGAATGTCTAGAACTCGCTCTGTGCTTGGCACCTAAGCAGCTTTCATCCCCGTTACTTGTCTCTTGCCCCTTCAATGGGCCTTGTAAGTCTTCCATCACAGGTGTCCCTGGGGTTGGGGAAATTGCCTGGGATGTGGTTGACTGTTAGAATTTTATGTCTTATTCTTTTATGCCCCTAAAGATGACTTTGCACTTTAGCTTTATAGGCCTTTCTGCTGGAGAACTTGGAATGAGTTCCCTAACCACCTAATAATCATATTATGAGGACTCAACGAGACAAATTACTCAAAAGTTCTCTATAAACATTTGTCGTATATGTTTCTTTGTTTATTGTTTGCACTTTTGAACATTTCAGAGACTTGGAGGTAGAAATGAAACTTGGGACTTGGATTTGTTTGATTTTTTTTTTAAGTTTTTTAAGGCAGCTTGGAGGCATATCAGATTATTTATTAGACTTTATCTTGGAGGCAAAAGATATCAAGTGAATAGGAACCACTGATCTCTGATGTAAAATGGAACCTGTAATCCCCTGCTCTTGGCTGCTAATATGCCACAGTTTGGCTATTTTATTATTTGTAATGCAGTGTTACTTGGCGCCTGATTTTTATTTTTTTATTAATTTTTTTTTAAGATTTTATTTATTTATTTGAGAGAGAGAGAATGAGAGAGAGCATGAGAGGGGGGAGGGTCAGAGGGAGAAGCAGACTCCCCGCCAAGCAGGGAGCCCGATGCGGGACTCGATCCAGGGACTCCAGGATCATGACCTGAGCCGAAGGCAGTCACTTTACCAACTGAGCCACCCAGGCGCCTGGCACCTGATTTTTAAATCCACATCATCAGTCATGGAGCCCTGCACTTTTCATTTATAGGAAAATCAGAGTTATCCGGGTCAGGTAAATAAATAAAGGTTCAGTGAAGTCATGAATTTCAACTTCTGGCATCATTGTTGGTTTAATTTTTTTGTAACTAAACACAAACCTTGTCAGCATTTTAGGGGGAAGAGCCGTCTACAATTATGTGAGAATAACTGTGGATATATAAATGGGGTTAATGCATGGAATTGAGCATAATGTGGCCACACCCCTGTGGGAAACGCTGGGTATGTGTGCTACATGGAGCTCTTCCAGCTTTTACCTGAGGAACAAGAGCCAGGTCTGGGACATTCAGAGAAACAACTCAGAGTCACCTTTCACATGCAAGAGAGTTCTTTGAAAACTCCTGTTTTACCTCAAAATGCACACACATTTTGCATTCAACTTTAAGTCTCTTCATGTTTGTTTTTAAATTAGTTTTACCCCGAATTCTGAGAACAGTGGGTGCTCCACGGCAGGCACCCTTGCCCCTGGCACACCTGCCCACCTCTGGAAATGAGAGCGCACCTGTCTGAGAAACCTCTGTGTTCTCGGAGGCTGGAAGACGGAGGATATAGGTCAACACGCTTATCTGACCACATGTTTGAGGCACGTGTGTTTCCAGCAAACAGACTCATCTTCATGAGGTGGTACCATGAAAGGAAAAGTAGAATTTAAAGAACGTGGCAGAGTTAAGGCGGAGGGGGCCTAGTCATCACAGCTACGCATCTTCATAATGCTGAAGCAGAGTTCCCTGGCCAGGGTAAAAAGGCCTGCTCGCCACTCTATTTTTTGCTGAATTGCGTTTTGGGAGTATGCAACAGTGGTGTCGATTCATACTTATAGCCTTTAAAACAGCAGACATAATGAGAAAATGAGAATGGGAGTAGAAGGGATACATCAGAATTAAACCCCAGAGCCCTTCACTCAACTCCAAGAGCCTTCTCAGTAGCCTACGGGATCTTCCGCACACCACCAACAGATTCAGCTTTGAACATGTTAAACCATTTGCCAAGGAGGCTTTGTTGTGGAAATATCTGTCTGTGAAACAAATAGTGACACTTCATCTGAGAGGGGGCATCAGGACCCAGCACCCAGTGGTTAGAGTAACAGCGTGGCATCACACACAAGGAAGAGCAAAGGGAACAAAGAGAACCTGCAGACCCGAGAAGATGAGCAATTTGTTCATGTGCCCCCTTCACCTCAGGTGGTTCCAGGGTTAACTCTTTGGCTGAGTCTTCACACCGTTTTCACAGGCAATAAATGGTAGAGCGTCGGTACGTGCAACAGATTTTTTAACCTCAAACATGCCCCTGGAACTCACCTTAAACAAGAAGGCAAGATGCGGAACCTTCCTGAGACATGCAAATATTTTTACTCCCTGCAAAATGTTTATCACAGTTATGGTTGCCTCCATGTTTATCTCATCAATCTGGTGGCGAGATGACTTTGTAAATGATGTTAGCAAAGAGCCACAGGTTAAGTAGACTTCTATGGAGTTTTAAATGTGTCTCCCCTTTGAGCTTAGTAGCTTCTGAAAAATATACATTTCTCTCTTTGTCTACAGACCTGTTTTTTGATGCCATAAAGATGGAGAAACGTTTTGTAAATAGCCTGAATAGCCAGCAGAGGAATATTTAAATAGGAAGAAGCAAAATATGTATGCTTTAAACTGGAAGAAGCAAATATACTATCCTCTGTTGTGATTATCAGCATGTTACTTGTGTTAGCCTACTACGAAACGTGTAGTTTAATCCTATACTTTTTAAAAATTGGAATGCACGCACTTTAGACTTATAATTCTACAAGTCTATATTAAAAGTATAGTTTTTGTTGTGTCTTCAAGGAACTTATATTCTGAGGAGATAAGCTAGATGTTGGCGTCTTTAAACTAGAACTAGGAAGATAACTGTCATTGTCCTACTTTGACAGGTACAGCAGCATAAGGGGTTGTGGCCAGCCTGTTGAGGGCTCCTATGGCCTTCATCTGGACGTAGGTTTGACAAAGAAGAAAAATTTACATTAAGGAATTTTGATTTATTGGCCACTTCAAGAGTTAGGAGAGTGGTCCAGCCTGGGGACGCTGTTTCTGAGCTGTTTGTTGACCCCTGTTGCTGTATGTCAGCCAGGCAGTGTGAAGAACAGAGTAGGAAGAATCGGGCTTTCCAAACTGAAGGAAGATAATGCCTTGGGACCAGCCCATATTCCCAACTCACAAATCCCAGGCCATGTCTTCCTCTGATTCTTTATTATCAAATGAGACTCTTAGGGGACAGACCTGTCTCTTATCTCACGTGATGCCATGATCCATTCCATTTGCCACTGACATTGATTCTCTCTGCTGAGCAGCCCAGCAGCCCTGAAATGCACCTTGCACTTGGGTCTGGAAGCCAGCATACTAAAGAAGTTTGCACATTAGCTGAAGCTAAGCACAAAGGCACACCAGGGGCACCAGCTTCAGTGTGAGGAAGTATTCTAAAAATCCCTTCGTACTGTCCTGGGCCAAAGCTGTGAGCCCCAGTGATGCCCAGTCGTTACACTCATGTCTTATAAAGGCAGCTTGATGGTAACATCCAATCACACTCTTACAGCATCAAAGATACTGAAAGAAAGAGAAGCAGCCCACACAAACTACAGCAAAGAGACTTTGAGCTAGAGGTCATCAAGTTTTCTATCTTTTCCTTCTTCAGTACAGATTATCTTCTAGAAAGTGGATACTGTATGAATTTGCTTAACACTCCGATTTTAAAAATTATTTTCTGCAAATGCAATGTATTAAATAGTAAATCTGCCTTTGAATAAATATTCAGAATCATTTCTGAGTAGAACTTTCCTAGAAGAAAATGGAAGCAAGGACTTTAGATGTTCTGATGAATACATTAGCAGATATATATTGAGCAGTGCTGGAAAAGAAAACATTTTAGCAACCTGACTTGCAAATACCTACTAGACTACAGATGACCCATGTAACAATTATGTTCTGAAATTTCCCAGGAAGGCAATTAAATAAGAGAGACCTCAGAGTAGTTTCTTAATGCTATGCTCAGGCTCTTCCCTAATACACAGAATTTTCTGGAAATCCCTAGATAATAATACAGATCAGAAGAAATGGAGGTACAGCAGTTTAACAGTGTACTTTGCTAAGGGGAAACACATTATAATTACAACAGTAAACATCTATTGACCTATTTTATTGCCTTAGGGTCTGCTTTAATAAATAGTTTTTGCAAACTTGAATGTGAAAAGACCTTGTTTACATTAGTAGTTACAAAGAGCCTCTAATATTACAGTAATTGTGTTTGTTGATTTCCATTACTCTGAAAAATACCCCTCATCCCCACTAGCAGATCCTCTATTACTGGGAAAGACATTAGATTGCTAGAAGCTTGTTTTAATCAATGGTAGCCTAATAAAATCACAACACTGCTGTCTTTGTAGACTGTAGTTGGAGAAATAGCTGTGATTAAGCATGTTTGTTTTGCAGTGTGAGTATCTATTTCAATGCTTGTTTTGCTTGTCTCCCATTTTCCTTCTTCTTACAGATTTTTAAAAGCATTGGCTCTGATGAGACTGTCCAAGGGCAAGGAAGTCGGAGGCTGATCAGCTTTTCTCTCTCAGGTATGTTTTGCTCACCTGAAGGCCTATGGAGACAATAAGAAGGTCAACCATCAGTCAGGAGACCTACTTCAATTTGACTCTTACCTACAAGTTACTCCACCTCTAAGTGCCTCAGTTTCCCCATCTGCTAATTTAATTCCCCATCTAATTTAAAACAAAAATTAAAAATATCTGCTCCATTTTCCTTGACCTCATAAGGATACTGGAGGAATCAATAAGTAATAGATGCTAAAGCACTTTGAGATGATGAGGAGAAAAGCTGCAATTTCACTTTGTTTCCATCGTCACTAGCATTATCTGAAAGTTTATAAAGTGGAAGTAGGGGAAAGCCCAGGGAGAGAAGCAGCCAGCAGACTTTGTCTAAACAAAATCTCACATGAAGCTCAATTGGTAAAAAAGATAAAAACCAAGCTGCTCAAAAAAGTACATTTGTGGAAAAGTCAGTGAAAATCCAAATAAAGTATGTAACTTAATTAATAGTATTTAGTTGAGTAATCTAATTTTTTTAGTTTTCATAATGTATTAATTAATTAATAATGTATTCTGTAATATATTAACAATGGGGCAAACTGGGTAAAAGATATGTTGAAAATCTTTGTACTATCTCTGCAACTCTTCTGTAAATCTAGAATAATTTCAAAATTAAAAGTATAAAGAAAAACTGAGTTACCCTGCCTAAAATGATATACAAAGCTCAGAGCCCTACACACTAACTTCCATCCTAAGTGGTCTTTGAGGAGACACAATGGCATGAAGCTCTAGGACTCTATAGAACACAGTTGGAAAACTGTTGCCTTAGCTTGTTATCAACCAACAAATGTTGCAGACCATGAATGTCAGAGATCTAAGACCACAGAAATTAAGTACATGAGTGTCCTTGCATTTTTCATGTCTAAGTGAGCCCCAGTAAAGAAAATGTGTGCCTAAAGAGCCACTGGTAAGCAATTAGAGCAAGACTGCAGGATACAAGGTTAATAAACAAAAAGTCAATTGCTTTCCTATATACCAGCAATGAACAAATGGAATTTGAAATTAAACACACAATGCCTTTTTATATTAGCGCCCCCAAAAATGAAATGCTTAAATATAAATCTAACAAAGTATGTACAAGGTCTATATGAGGAAAACTACAAAACTCTGATGAATGCAATTAAAAAGGAACTAAATGAATGGAGAGATATGCCACATTGATAGATTAAAAGACTCAGTATTGTCAAGATTTCAGTTTTTCTATAGAATGCAATCCCAATTAAAACCCCATTAAGGCATTTTGTGGATATTGATTAAATGACTCTAAAATTTATAGAGAGAGGCAAAAGAGCCAGGATAGCCAACACAGTGTTGAAAGAGCAGATCAAAGTTGGAGAACTGACTTACTTAACTTCAAGACTTACTACAGCCATGGTAATCAAGATAGTGTCATATTGGTGAAAGAATAGGCAAATAGATCGGTGGAACAGAATAGAGTACCCAGAAAGAGACCCACATAAATTTAGTCAAGTGATCATTGACAAAGGAGCAGTGGCAACACAATGGAACAAAAACAGTCTTTTCAACAGATGGTGCTAGAACTACTGGACATCTACATGCAAAAAAAAAAAAAAAAGAATCTATATCCAGAACTTATATACTTCACAAAAGTTAACCCACTAAAAAGCTAGTAGAACTAATAAATTCAATAAAGTTGCAGGATACAAAATCAAAATACAAAATCTGCTATTTCTTCACTAATAATGAACTCTCAGAAAGAGAAATTAAGAAAACAATCCCATTTTTAATTGCATCAAAAAGATTAAAATACCTAGGAATAAATGTAACTAAGGAAAGATGGACCAGTACACCAAAAACAAGAAAACATTGATGAAAGAAATTGAAGAAGACACAAATAAATGGGAAGATAGTCCATGCTCATGGATGAGAAGAATTAATATGGTCAAAATGTCCATACTACCCAAAGCAATCTACACATTCAATGCAATCTCTATCAATATTCCAATGGCATTTTTTCACAGAAATAGAACAAAGAATTCTAAAACTTGTATGGAACCACAAAAGACCCCAAAAAACCAAAGCAATATGAAGAAAGAAGAACAAAGGTGGAGGAACCATTCCTGATTTCTAACTATATTACCAGAGCAATCAAAACAGTATGATATTAACATAAAAACAAGACACATAGATCAAAGGAACAGAAAAGAGAGTACAGAATAAACATACTCGTTTATGGCCATTTAATTCACAGCAAGGAGCCAAGAATATACAATGGGAAAAAGACAGTCTATTCAATAAATGATGCTAGGAAAATAGGACAGCCACAGGCAAAAGAATAAAACTAGACCACTGTATTACACCATACACAAAAAATAACTCAAAATGTATTAAAGACTTGAACATAAGGCCTGAAATCACAAAACTTTTAGAAGAAAATATAGGCAATAAGCTCCTTAACATCAGTCTTGGTGGTGATTTTTTTAGATTTGACACCAAAAGCAAAGGCAACAAAAGCAAAAATAAATAAATGGGACTATATCAAACTAAAAAGCTTTGCACAGCAAAGGAAACTGTCAACAAAATGAAAAGGAGTAATAGAAAATAATTGCAAACTGTATGTCTGAAAAGGGGTTAATATCCAAAATGTATAAAGAACTCATGCAATTCAGCAGAAAAAGAAAAGTCTGACTTAAGAATGTGCAGAAGATCCAAATAGACATCTCATCAAAGAAGACATACAGATGGCCAACAAGTACACAAAGAGATGTTCGACATCACTCATCATAAGTGATATGCAAATCAAAACCACAATGAGATCATCCTTTCACACCTGTTAGAATGGCTAGTATCAAAAAGACAAGAGAAAACAAGTGTTACCGAGGAGGTAGAAAGGTGCACTGTTGGTAGGGACATAAATTAGTGCAGCCACTATGGAAAACAGTATGGAGGTTCCTCAAAAAATTAAAAATAGAACCACCATAGGATTCAGCAATTCTACTTCTGGGTGTTTATCCAAAGAAATGAAAAAGTTAACCCACTAAAACTCACGAACTCAAAAAGATATATGCACCCCCATGTTCACTGAGGCATTATTTACAATAGCCACAACACAGAAGCAACTGAAGTGTCCACAGATAGATGAATGGGTAAAGAAAATGTGCTATATATATATATATATATATATATACAATACAGTGATATTCAGCTATAAAAAAGAATGAAATCTTGCTATTTGTGACAACATGGATGGACCTTGAGGGCATTATGCTAAATGAAATAAGTCAGACAGAGAAACACAAAGACCATATGACCTCACTTATACGTGGAATCTGAAAAAAAAAATCAAGCTCATGGATACAGAGAATAGATTGGTTGGGGCTGGGCAAAATGGGTGAAGGTGGTCAAAAGATACAAACTTCCTGTTATAAAACAAATAAGTCATGTGGATGTAATGTACAGCATGGTGACTAAAGTTAACAAATACTGTATTGTGTATTTGAAAGTTGGTAAGAGAGTAGATCTTAAAAGTTTTTATCAGAAGATAAAAAGTTATAACGATGTGTGGTGACGGCTGTTAAATAGACTTATTTGGTAACTCTTTTGCATTATATACAAATATAACGCAAATATACAAATCATTATGTTGTACACCTGAAACTAATATAATCTTATGTGTCAAGTATATCTCAATTTTTAAAAATAACTCAAAGTGGATCAGACCTAGGTGTAAAATGCAAAACTATAAAACTCCTTGAAGGTAACAGGAGAAAACCTACATGACTTTGGGTATGGCAATGGCTTTTTAGCTACAACACTGAACATGTGGTGCATGAAAGAAATAATTGATAAAGGACGAACTTTATTAGAATTAAAAACTTCTACACCACAAAAGACAATGTCAAGAGAAAGAGAAGACGAGCTACGCTGAGAAACTATTTACAAAATACTCATCCATTAAAGGAACATTATCCAATATACAAAGAACTCTTGAAATTCAATATGAAAACCAACAACTCAATTTAAAAAATGGACCAAAGATCTTGGCAGACATATCATACAGATGACAAATAATCATATGAAAAGATGCTCCATATCTTATGTCACCAGGGAAATGCAAATAAAAACAACCATGAGATACCACCACATACCTATTAGAATGGCCAAAATCCAGAACACTGACAACACCAAATGCTGACAAGAATGTAGAACAATGAGAACTCTCAACGGTTCCTAGTGCGAATGCAAAATGGTACAGCCACTTTCAAAGACAGTTTGGTGATTTGTTACAAAACTAAACATACTCTTACCATAGGATCCAGTGATTGCACTCACTCCTTGGTATTTACCCAAACGAGTTAAAAACTTAACTCTGTACAAAACCTGCACACAGATGCTTATAGCAGCTTTATTCATAATTGCCAGAACCTGGAAGCAACTAAGATGTCCTTCAGTAGTTGAATGGATGAATAAACTGTAGTACATGCAGATAATGGATTGATGTTCGTTGCTAAAAGGAAATGAGCTGTCAAACCAGAAAAAGACATGGAGGAATCTTAAATGCATATTACTAAGTGAAAAAAAGTCAACCTGAAAAGGCTACATACTGTATGATCCCAACTATATGACATTATGGGAAAGGCAAAACTGTGGAGTCAGTAAGGAGATCAGTGGTTGCCTGGGGGTGGGGCTGGGGGAAGATAGGGAGAGGTGGAGCACAGAGGATTTTTTAAGGCAGTAGAAATATTCTGTATGATACTCTAATAATGGATACATTTGTCAAAACCCATAGAATGTACACCACCAAGAGTGAATGCTAATGTAAACTCTGGAATTTGGGTAATAATGATGTGTCAGTATAGCTTCATCAGTTGTAATAAATGTGCCCCTCTAATGGGAGATGTTAATAATGGGGGAGGCTCTGCATGTGTGAGGCAAGAGGTATATGGGAAAATCTGTACTTCCTCTTAATTTTGCTGTGAACCTACAACTCCCCCCTCAAAATAAAGTCTTTTATTAAAAAAAAAAATCAGCTGATGACATTAGCATGTGTCTAAGTTAAAAGAAAAAGGAAGAAGAAACTCAATACTTTTGTGTTATTAGGGCAGAAAGCCAACAACTCCTGATTTGCCATTCTTATGTTCCTGTTGAAATGCTTAAGAAATAACAATTATTTGTACAAACCTGCAGAAACAGCAGGAGCCTGGAAAACTACTCAGCTACCTTCCAGAAACCAAGAGGAAATTTCATTAACCAAAACTCAGTGAAATCCTGAAACCCGAGAGGGATGCCATGCAGGATGGGCAGCATGGGGCTGGGGAAGGAGACAAAATCTCTGTTAATTGGTTCCCATTTTGGTTCTGCCACATAGACATGGGTTGATAGACCTACTATATTCATTGTGAGACTACAGCCCTTGGTTTTCTTACATCTCCACTTTGCAGGGGAATTTTCACTTAGACCCATAGAATTTTCCATTGGATTTTTTCCCTCAGTGTCCACCAAGTTTCCTGAGGTGACCTCAGACCCTCACCCCAAGCTTCCTGAGGAATGCTGGAAGTCCAGTCCAGGAAGGGCCAACCGTCCTCTCTTAAAACACATAGTGACCACAATACCTGTTGTATTGACTTCTGACAAGGAATGGTTTTATACATGCCAGTAAATGTTCCATATAATGGGTTCTGTAGACATACCAGTCCATATTTGTAACGAGGTAGAAAATAGTCTAAAGATTGGAAAGACTTTTCCATATTTTAGATGGACTTTCTCCTTGTGTAAAGCCTGATATGATCTTTAACCTTACCAAAATACATTTAAATTAAAATGTTCCTAATTTTATAGATTTCCAGGCCATGGGGTTGAAGAAAGGGATGTTTTTCAACCCAGACCCTTACCTGAAGATTTCCATTCAGCCTGGAAAGCACAGCATCTTCCCTGCCCTCCCACACCACGGACAGGAGAGGAGATCCAAGATCATAGGCAACACCGTGAACCCCATCTGGCAGGCCGAGGTGAGTGCTGTGGGCCCTGAGAAGAAGCCTAAGGTGGCCAGCTGAAACAACTGACCACAAGCCAGCCCACATGCCGTGCCCTCCTTTCTTGGAGCCCCAAACTGCTGCTAAGTTCATGGCTCTCTGGTCTTAGAAGGGAGCTGTGTTCTCTGTGGGTTGTAACTCAGGGATCTTGATGGAACCCCTCGAGGCAATACCAGGAAACTCTTTGTTGCAGCTACACTCAGTAGCCCTGCTACAGCTTCTTCATCTGATTCAGAACCTGCATCTGAAAGCAAGGCAGCCTCTCCCTACCTCTGTGTGGGAGAAGGAAGAGAAGCATTCTTACACTCTTCCTCCGTGTGCAGTCCTTAGGCAAGAGTGCCAAATTTTAAATGTGTCCCTCTAGACCAGTTCCGGAGATTCTAAAACTGTCAGTTTCCTGGGACAGGTAAATCATTAAGCCCTAGAATACCCCTGGGAGTTACATATTATTTGATTTAAATAAACATGAATCCTAATTGTGTACCCCATCTTCCTGGTCTGAACGGTGCTAGAGCATTGAACGGTTTGTTCTGTCTCGTGAAGGCCCATCTCCACTTCCAAATGTGTGTCCTCCACCAGCCAGGAGTGAGGAGGTTCCTCAGCAAAGCCACATGATGTCAGGCTTGGCCTCACAGTGACTAAGTCCTCTCCTGGAGAACTAGCAGAAAGTTGTCACAACCCATTTGGCAGCTAACTCACATGCTTCAGCTTGAGGGTGTGACCTGCTAACTGTGTGGGCGGGGAGACAGGGAGGCTTAGGGCATGGGAGGGGCTACAGAATAATGTTGGAGTTAAAAGCACAGATTTGCAGCCACACAAATCTTGGTTGAAATCCCAGCATGGCTTGTTACTAGTTGTGTAGATGTAGGAAATCAGACATCCTCAATCTGAGCCTTGGTTACCTTCATCAGGCTGTTACTGATGAGAACGCGCTACTCCTACCCAAGGCACTTGCTTTGGACAGGTTTCCTTCCTTTATTCTTCAGAGTAGGTCATCTCTGACATAGGCTTTTCAAGCATTCTTGAACAAGAAAGTGTAATTAGATATTTGGGGGCAAATCTTGTTCATTGTCTCTTAAATTACACCACCCACTTCCTAGGCTTAATTAACCCAGACCCAGGCCTTACAGAGGAGCAATGTTACAGCTTTGAAGTTAGAGCAACGTAAAGGAAATTGAATTGCACTTAAACTTCCTACTACTTTGGTTATCAACAGATTCTAAAGCACTGAAGATACCAGTAGCATGGAATAATGAATCTTAAATTATTTGTTCCTTCAGTCCTGGCTCTTCTCACCAATTATTTCTGGTCTCCTCACTGCATTCCTGGGGATAATACATGATGCTACAGGAATTTATAGTACATGAAAAAAAAAAAAAAGGTTTCTCTCTTCTGAAGAACTTCAGAGCAACTTGTTCTAAAACATTTAGTCATAAAGGTATTATAAGTCCTCAAAGAACATTTCAGAAACCCAACACCATCAGAATGTTTTTTGTCTAAAACTGTCAGCTAGAATCCACTTTAAGTTCTGAAATTATTCCTGAGTCTTTAGTTAAGATTTACTTCACTCTGGAAAGATCCTAGCAAACCCTCACTAGACCTCTGCTTTTGACCTCCTGCATTCTATCCAGCATCCCGTGGTTAAAGTTGGTATTCTTTTTTTTTTTTTCTTAACTGGGTGATGGGCATTAAGGAGGGCATGTGATGTAATGAGCACTGATGAATTACTGAACTGTACATCTGAAACTAATGATGCACTGTAGGTTAATGAATTGAATAAATAAGTAAAAAAAAGTTAAGTTGGTGTTCTAAAATAAGTTTTGCCACGTCTCCCTGATGAGGCTCAGACTGAGGATAACTGATTTCTCAAGTTCAACGTCAAATAACTTGACTGAAGATCTGCACTTTCAACCCCTAAATGCTCTCCTGTGCAGAGCATTCAAGGACTTTGCTGTCCCAGCATGGCTTACCACTTGTGTAGTTATGGGTGCACTTGGCTCTAAGCTAGAGGAAGTGGGGCCAGCTGTGATATTTCTCACAACCAAGAAGTCCAGACGGAAGTGGTTCTGGTAGTGCAGGTTACTGAGAGCACCAACGAGGGACTCGAGCTCTCTGGGTCTTCCCACTGCGCCCTTAGCAGATGGCTCTCATCCTCCTATCTTAAAGCGTCAAACTCAAGTTCCAGGTAGGAAGAAAGCAAAGAGGCAAAAAGCCTTCTCCTTGTAAGGCTTTGCATTTTTATTCTGTAAGAGAAGCCCTTCCCAGCAAAAGCCCTATGACCTGTCACAGACCTTCACCTGTTTGGGAAAATCTAGTGCTTCAGTTCCCCAGCTCTATAGTAAGGAGGGCAAAAGGAGAGGTGGTTGAACATGGGTGTTGAATAAAACAATCTGTAGTGTGGGCAATGGGCTTCAGCTCCACTGTACGGTACCTTACACCTCAGACATTATGCTAAGACCACTCTCAGTAGCTGCTGTCCCCCACTGCCCCTCATGCTTTCACATGGTTGCATAGATTGTCTTTGCTCGTGTCTGCCTAAAATGTACGTTCCCAATGAATCCAACTAGCAGCTCCTGCTCATCCATCAAGACTCAGCTAAAACACCACCTCCCTTATGGGCCACTCCTTGACCCCCCCACCCCGGGCCTCAGGAGGAAAGTGCTCCTTCCTCTCTGCCCCTTTGTCTAGACCTCTATCATACTGTCTTTTATTTGCACATCTGTCTTTCCTGTGAGCCTTTGAGCTCCTCAAGGGAAGGAATCATATCCAATTCCTGGAACCTACTAATAATAGGCTATATAAGGCTTATATATAGGGCTTACTATGCCAAGCAGTGTAAACATTTTATATAATTAACTCAAGCCTCACAACAACCCTATGAGATATGTACTATTATTATCCCCATTTAAAGATGGGGAAACCAAGGCACAGAGCAGTTAAGTAATTTTCCCCAGGTCTCATAGCTATTAAATGGCAGAACCAGAATTTGAAGCAGGTCATCTGCCTTTAGAGCCTGATACTGATCAATGTTGTGTGTAGGTGGTTGTAGATAAATTCTGGAGAGAGTATCCATAGATTCCATCGGATATGCAAAGATTCTATCGGATATGCAGTGAGGAGACCAGAAATAATTGGTGAGAATAGCCAAGATTGAAGGAACAAATAATTTAAGATTCATTATTCCCCTTCAGAGGAAAAATAAAGTTTAAATCGATAGCACTGGATGATAAGGCTGAAGGCAGTTATCAAAAAGTTTAGTTTGGTCTTTCAGCTAATCATATGAACTACTACTCCTTGAAGATAAGTTTGAAGGTTCTGTGAGAACTTTTTTAATGGGGAAAGCCAGGTGAAGTTCTTCTGGCTGATTATTAATTTAAGAAATGTTACTAAGTATCTATTCTGTAGTAGAAACAGAAACCTCTGGAAGGACACAAAAATGATTGATAGGTAAGACCTCTCAGGCTGGTGGAAGGAGACAAGACAATGAAATAAATGTTCTAATCAAGGTATGGACTGAATGCAGCAGAATACTGAGGGAAGACTTCCCAGATGGTGTGCTGTGGGACTTAGGTCTTGATGGGTGATGAGACATTTTTGGGGAGTGGGTTGGGGGCATTCCAGGTAGAAGGAACAGCATGTGCAAAACTACCAAGGCATCTCACGAACACTTGGGGAACTCTATAGAAATGGCATGTGGTTGAAAAATAAAAAGAAAGAAATGCCATGTGGTTGGAGCTCATGGTACACACAGAGAAGTGATGGCTATTGGGCTGGGCTTACTCCAGTTACATACATCCAGCGTGGTTCTCTTATTTCTTTTCTTTTTCTTTTTCTTCTTTTTTTTTTATGTTCAGTTAGCCAACATATAGTATATCATTAGTCTTTGATGTAGTGTTCAACAATTCATTAGTTGCATATAACACCCAGTGGTCATCACAACATGTACCCTCCTTAATACCCATCACCTAGCTACCCCATCCCCCCACCCCCCTCCCTCCAGCAATCCTCAGTTTGTTTCCCAGAGTCCAGAGTCTCTCATGGTTTGGTTTTCTTATTTCTTACAAACAAAACCTAATGTTGGGTTCTGGGTCTCACATTGCAACTTCGTGAATGAAATGAAGATTCCCTGCTCCTACAGAATTCATGCACATCTTTAAATTTCTATGCAACCGGGTAAGTGAGAACCAAACTGTCCTACTTTCTGTATATACCTAATAACATATAAAGGACATTCATGAGAAATAATTGAAGTTACCTGAACTTAAGAGCAAGAATATCCTTTAGTGTATAGTTTAAATGCTAAATTTATTTCTGTGATTAATGTTGCATTAAAATCTTATGCAATTTTTTCAAATTTAGGCAAGTTCAAACTTAAAACATGTTTTTGCTGATTAAAACATGCTAAATCTTAGAAAAATACAGTTACTATCAGAATTTTATTTATTTTTTTACTATCAGATTTTTTTTATTATTATGTTATGTTAATCACCGTACATTATATCATCAGTTTTTGATGTAGTGTTCCATGATTCATTGTTTGCATATAACACCCAGTGCTCCATGCAGAACGTGCCCTCTTTAATACCCATCACCAGGCTAACCCATCCCCCTATCCCCCTCCCCTCTAGAACCCTCAGTATGTTTTTTAGAGTCCATCATCTCTTATGGTTCTTCTCCCCCTCCGATATCCCTCCCCTTCATTCTTCCCCTTCTGCTATCTTCTTTTTTTTTTTTTTCTGGTTTCTCTTCAGATCGCATAAATCTTTTGCCTTTTACTATCAGAATTTTAAAATGAGGAGGGAAAATTGAGAGAAATACATACTAAATATAATGTCAACTAAAAAATTTTTTAAAGAAGACTACCATGTTGATTGATCTCTTTTTTTATTATTATTACTGTAATTAGAAACTGTTTTCACCCAGGGAAAACTCTCCTTGATTTTCAGGTCTGTTTACTTTCCTGAACGGATATAATGGGCACTTATAAGATTATAACCACACAGAGAAGTTAAATAGAAAATGGCAGCAACTGAAGAGTTTTGGGTTATTTATTCAGAGTGCCTATGTGGAGAGTATATTTAAACCCCTAAATCTAACAGGGAACTCCTATGTGCAACTTCTCAGAAATATCATGTGGGTTGAGCAAATATTAAAATCAAGCCTGGGGCCATGGTGTTTGTCAGCCTCTACTCTATTCCGTCTCAGCCCTCAAAGCTGGGTGGATTAATCCCACACATGTACAGTATCAGTCTGCTCCAATCTGGTCACAAGATTTGAAGACAAGACATTGCCTCCTAGAGCTTATATTCTAATGTAAGAAAACAAAACAAAAAATTAACAAGACAATCGCAAGGGAAACTAAGCAACACGAAGGAAATACTACATTGTAACATGGTGTACATGATGGAGAGGAGCTAACTTAGATAGCCATGGTCCAGGAAGACCTTTCTGAGTTGCTGTCACATGAACTGAGAGACCAGACACATGAAGACCTGGTTAGATGTATGTTGCAGATCGAGGAAGCAGCTAGTATGAAGGGCCTGAGTGTACCAAGCTTGGCAGGCTTACACAACAGCAGGAAGATCATTGTGGCTGGAGAAGAACCGTGTGTGAGGGATGGGAGTGAGATACAAGATGAGGCTGGGGAGGGAGGCAAGGCCCAGCATCTTGTAAGTCAGGGGAAGTGGTTGGGATTTTATTCTAAATGTGGTAAGAAGCTATTGGGGTAGGAAAGCATCATGTTCTGATCGAAATTTATCCAAATGTTCCTGCTGCTGTGTGCGGAATGGATTATAAAGAGTCAAGAATGGAAACAGTTGGTATCTGCTTCTAGTTGTCCTGGAACAGCATTATGGCACACTAACACATAAAACCTAGAACAGCCAGGTATAATTAGAAAGAAAAAGAAAAAAGGATTTGTGATCATGAGAGATGGTCAGGACAACAGGACTCATGTGGCCAAAATCCTGGAGAGAGGGACATCTGGGTGGCTCAGTCGGTTAAGTGTCTGCCTTCTGCTCAAGTCAGGATCCCGGGGTCCTGGGATCGAGCCCCGCATCGGGCTCCCTGCTCTGCGGGGAGTCTGCTCCTATCTCTCCCGCTCCCCCTGCTTGTGCTCTCTCCCTCTCTCTCTGACAGATAAATAAATAAAAATCTTTAAAGAAAAAAAAAAAAGATCCTGGAGAGAAAGGAATTTTAAGTGAGTCAACTTTCTGCAACTGCTTTTTATGAAAGGGATAAGAAAGTAGGCCAAAAGCTGCTGAAGATCAAAGAGGAGTTTTCTGTAGTTTGACTGCTGAAGAGACAAAACGTGAAGTTCTGGATCCTCCAAGGGGAGATGTCCTAGCAAAACCATAGATTCTCAGTTAGACCCCTGGCTGGCTACAGTGAAGGAATCAGGGCCAACCAATGGTAGAAAATTTCAAGATAGCTCAAGCAGCCCAGTCAGTCCCTGATTCGTTAAAATAGTATCTGACCTCAGTAACAAAAGGAATGGACCATGGGTGACTTTTTATTATTATTATTATTATTATTATTATTATTATTATTATGTTCAGTTAGCCAGCATATAGTACATCATAAGTTTTTGCTGTAGTGTTCAACAATACATTAGTTGCATGTAACACTCAGTGCTCATCCCAATACGTGCCCTCTTTAATACATGGGTGACTATTATTGGAGTTATCAGAGGTAGATTTTAAATACTATTTTATGTTTTTAAACTTAAGAAGCTAGACATAAATAATAAAAATACAACTAGAAAATGCCCATCCACTTTGAAAATTAAGCAAAAAAACTCCTAAAAAATCTAGAGGTCAAGGAAGAGATCATAATAAAAACTAGAAGATATTTTGAACTGAATAATAATGAATATATAACATATCTAAACTTGTAGGATGCAGCTAAATTGGAAAATAAGCTGATCCCAGTGATGTGAGTTTCCCTGTGATTAAACTACTATACCAGTACCGTGGAGAAGATGAATGCAGAAATCACTGAATTAGAAAACAAATACATGATAGGGAAAGTTAACAAAAATTACAATGTAGTGATTGTACTTGTATTAAAAAGATGAGTATTATTAAAATATTTATGCTAATAAATTTGAAAATTTAGAGGAAATGGGAAATACTCTTTACATGATTATTTTTATCATGTTTATTAAGGAACAATTTACAAACATAAATACAATTCATTACATACAACAAAAAGCTGCATTAATTTAAAGCAAACAGTTTGGGGTGGGGGGGCGCCTGGGTGTCTCAGTTGGTTGAGCGTCGGACTCTTGGTTTCAGCTCAGGTTATGATCTCAGGATCATGAGATCAGGCCCCTCACTGGGCTCCATGCTCAGCAGGGAGCCTGCTTGAGCTTCTCTTTCTCCCTCTATCCTTCCTCCCCCACTCAAATAAATAAATAACTCTTTTAAAAAAAATAAAGGAAATGATTTGATTGTAACAAGGTTGCAGGATACAACGTTAATGTACAAAAAGTCCATTGCTATCCTGTATACCAACAATGAGCAAATGGAATTTGAAATTAAAAACAATGCATTTATATTACCATCCCCAAATGAAACACTTAGATATACATCTAACAAATTTGTACAATAGCTATATGAGGATAACCACAAAACTATATTGAATGAAATCAAAGAACTAAAAAATGGATATATAGTCCATGTTCAGGGATAGGAAGATAATATTGTCATTAAGTTCTTTCTAACTTCATCTATAAACTCAATGCAGTCTTAAAACCCCAACAAGTTATTTTATGGATATTGACAAACTGATTCTAAAGTTTACATGGAGAGACAAAAGACCTAGAACATCCAGCACGATTATTGGAGGAGGAGAACAAAACTGGAGGACCAATGCTACCCAACTTCAAGGCCTACTATAAAGCTGCAGTATCAAGAAAATGTGGTATTGGGGGGAAAAAAAGATAACTAGATCGATGAACAGAGTAGAGAGCCCAGAATTAGACCCCCACATAGTCAACTGATCTTTGACAAAGGAATAAAAACAATACAATGGAGCAAAGATAGTCTTTTCAACAAATGGTGCTCGAACAACTAGAAATCCACATGCAAAGAAAAAAATCTAGAGACAGACCTTATACCCTTCACAAAAATTAATTCAAAATGGATCATAGACCTAAATGTAAAATGCAAAATTATAAAAACTCTGAAATTAACACAGGAGAAAACCTAAATGACCTTGGATTTGGTGATGCCTTTTTAGATATAATACCAGAAGCATGGCCCATGAATGAAATAATTGACAATCTGGACTTCATTCAAATTAAAACTGCTCTGTTAGAGAGTATATCAAGAGAATTAGAAGATAAGCCACAAACTGAGAGAAAATATTTGTAAAGGCATATCTGATAAATCGTTGTTATCCAAAATATACAAAGAACTCTTAAAACTCATTAAGAAGAAAACAGTCAATTTAAAAAATGGGCCAAAGATCTTGACAGGCATTTCACCAAAGATATATGGATGGCAAATAAGCATATGAAAAGATGCTGCACATCTTATGTCATCAGGAAAATACAAATTAAAATAACAATGAGATACCCCTGTAAGCCTATTAGAATGGCTTAAATCCAAAACACTTGCAACACAAAAGCTGGAGAGGATGTAGATCAACAGTAAATCTCATATATTGCTGGTGGGCTTGCAAAATGGTACATTCACTTTGGAAGACAGTTTGTCAGTTTCTTAAAAACTAAACATACTCGGGCGCCTGGGTGGCTCAGTCATTGGGCGTCTGCCTTCGGCTCACGTCGTGATCCCGGAGTCCTGGGATCGAGCCCCGCATCCGGCTCCCTGCTCCGCGGGAGGCCTGCTTCTCCCTCTCCCACTCCTCCTGCTTGTGTTCCCTCTCTTACTGTGTCTCTCTCTGTCAAATAAATGAAATCTTAAAAAAAAAAAAAAAAAAACTAACCATACTCTCACAAAATGATCCAGCATTCGAGGTCCTCAGTATCCAAAGGATTTGAAAACTTATGTCCACACAAAAACCTGCACAAGAATGTTAATAGCACCTTTACTTATAATTGCCAAAATTTGGATGCAACCAAGATGCCTTTCAGGAGGTGAATAGATATATAAACTGTGGTAGATCCAGACAATGGAATATTATTTAGCACTAAAAAGATTCAAGCTATCAAGTCATGAAAAGACATAGTGGAAACTTAAATTCTTATTATTAAGTGAAAAAAGCAATCTGGAAAGACTACATACTGCATGATTCCAACTATATGACGTTCTGGAAAAGGCAAAACTAGAGACAGACAGTAAAAGTTCAGTGGTTGTCAGGAATGTGTAGGGGAGAAGGATGATAGGTAGAGTGCAGAAGATTTTCAGGGCCATAAAAATACTTGGTATATTATGATGATGGATATATCTCATTTTACATTTGTCCAAATCAATAGCTTATACAACAGGAAGAATTAACCCTAAGGTAAAGTGTTGACTTTGGGTGATTATGATGTGTCAGTGCAGGTTCATTCTTGGTTAAAAAAAAAAAAGTGCCATTCTGGTGAATGATGTTGATGACGGAGGAGACTATGCATGTGTGGGGCAGGGGGTATAGGGGAAATCTTTGTGCCTCCCTCTCAGTTTTGTTATAAATCTAAAAGGGCTCTAAAAAATAAATTCTTTTAAAAATTGCTTTGGCTCCTCTAGAATTTTTGTATTTTCTTACAAATTTTATAAAGACCTTTGAATCTGAAAAAAAAAGGAGTTCTGGAATTTTATTTGTAAATTTGTTGAATATTAATTATTCCATTCTATGAAATGATACATTTCCATTAATTTAGGTCTTTAATTGTGTTATGTGGTTTTCAGTATAGAAGTCTTGCATACTTTTTTTTTGGTCTATTGTAAGTAGAATCTTTTTTTCATTTCATTTCCAATTATTTGCTGCCTACATCTAAATTTTTCTATGTTAATCTTGAATCCTGCAGCCATACTAAATTCTCTTACTAATTCAGTAGTTATTTTGTGTGAGGATATTTAAGTAAACATACTGCAGCAAATAGAAGTAATTTTACTCAATCCTTCCTAAACTTATGCCTTTTGATTTGTTTGTTTGTTTTTGATGATTTGCCTTATTGCAATGTCCAGAGCATCTAGTACAATGTTGAATTGAAGAGGTGACAGAAGGCATTTTTGCTTTATTACTGATTTTAGGGGGAAAACATTCAATATCTCACCATAAAGTATAGTGATACTAGATTTTTTGTAGATGCTCTTCATCAACTTAAGAATGTTTCCTTCTATTCCTAGTTTGCTGAGAGTTCTTTTTTTGATCATAGATGATTTTGAATTTTGTTAAACACTTTTTCTACCTGTTGAAATGACTCCACAATTTTCACCTTTATTCTATTAATATGGTAAATTACCATGATTTATTTTCTAATATTAGACCAACCATGCATTCCTAAGATAAATTCTACTTGGTTAAATGTATCATTATTTTTATCTATTGTTGCGTTTCTTTTACTAATATTTTATTAAGGATTTTTACATGTACATTCATGAAGAATGTTGATCTGTAGTTTTCTTGTATTAGTCTGGTTTTGGTATAATTTTATCTGGTCTTATGAAATGAGTTTTGAAGTTTTCCTGCTTTTATATGTTCTGGAAGGATTGTGTATAATTGTTATTTCTTCCTTAAATGTTTAATAGAATGTATGAGTGAAGACATTTTAGACTACAGTTTTAAAATATGTGAAAAAGTGTTAAAACATGAGTTCAATTTTTAAATAGAAATAGGGCTATTCAAGTTAACTGTTTCTACATGGGTAAGTTTTTGTAATTTTTGTCTCTCAAGGAATATTGACATTTTTCTTCCTGCAATTTTTATAGGGTTGTTCCACATAGTGTTTTATTGTCCTTTAATGTTTATAAATTAATTAAGGATAATATTTTTCTCATTTTTTTAATGGTGAACTGCATTTTCTCTTTTTTTGTTGTTAACCAATCTAAATATGGCTTTATAAAATTTGTTGATTTTTTTCAAAGAACCAGCTCTTGATGATAATTTTCTCTATTTTTCTTTGTTTTCTATTTCTTTCTATTTCTACTCTTAATTTTATTTCTCTGCTTCATTGCCTTCTACTTACTTTAGGGTTATTTTGCTCTTCTGTTTCTAGCCGCTTAAGGTGACATTTTAGGTTTTGATTTTAGACTTATTTTTCTTCTCTAATATGATCTTCTAAAGCTATTAATTTTCTTTTAAGCCGTGGTTTAGCTGCATTCCATAAAATTGATATCTTTTTTATTTTCATCATCATTCAGTTCAACATATTTTTTAATCTCCCTTCTTTGACCCATGGATTATTTTGAAATGGATTGTGTAAAGTCCAAATTTTAAGATTTTCTTAAATATCTTCTTGTACGGATTTCTAATTCAACTTCATTGTGGTCAGAAAACATACCTGGTATGATTTCAATCTACTTGAACACATTGAATCATGTTTTACAGTGCAGTATATGGTATATTTTGGTGGATTTTTTATGTACACTTGAAAAGAATGTGTATTCTATTGTTTTATGTGGTGGTCTGTAAAAATTAAATTCAAGGTACTGCTCTTACTGTCTAGCTTTTTATCAATTGCTGAGAAAAGGATGTTTAAATCTCCTGCTATGATCATGGAATTATTGCTTTCTCCAATTCTGCCAACTTTTGCTTTATGTATTTTGAGGCTCTTTTGTTAGGTACATGCATAGTAATGTTGTCCTGATGAATTGGCCCTTTTAACATTATGAAATATCCCTCTTTGAAATACCCTATCTTTGGCAATACCCTTTGTCTTTCAGGCTGTTTTATCTCACATTAATATAGTAGCTCTAGCCTTCTTATGTTTGATATTTGAATGGTATACCTATTTTTGTCCATTTACTTTCAAAATATTTGTGTTCTATATAAAACGTGCATATCCTGTAGACAGTTTTTCACCTACTGTGATAATCTCTACCTTTAAATAGGAGTCTAGTTCATTGTCATTTAATGTAATTATTCATATGGTTGTATTTAGGTCTATTTTTTTTATTATTATTTGTTTTCTGTCTGTCCTCTTTATTCTTTTTTCAGGTTTTTTTTTGTTTTCTTTGTTTTTGGATTATTTGAATACTTTCTAGAATTCCATTTTAATTCATCTATTGGATTTTTAGCTACACATTTTTGCATTACTTTCTTTGTAGTTGCTTTAAGGACTACAATATACCTTCTTATATTTTCATTATCTACATTGACTTAATATTATACCACTTCACAAAAATGTGGTAACATTTCAACAATATTTACCTGCATTTACCTGTGCCCATGATCCTTTATGGTATAGTTGCCAAATATGGTACATTTTATAATACATTATAAACCCCACATGACTATGTTATAAGTTTTGCTTTAAACAGACATGTGTATTTTAGGGGCGCCTGGGTGGCTCAGTTGGTTAAGTGACTGATTCTTGATTTTGGCTCAGGTGATGATCTCAAGATTGTGAGATCAAGCCCCACATCAGGCTCTGCACTGGGTGTGGAGTCTGCTTAAGATTTTCTCTCTCCCTCTGCCCTTCCCTCCTCTCCCCACTCTCTAATAAATAAAAGGCCAGACCAAAATATGTATTTTAAAGAAGTTAAGAAAAAGTACAGTCCCTTATGCTTCCCCCATTTGTTTCCTATTTCTAATGTTTTTCATTCATTTCTGAAGATCTGAGTTTCCTTCAGGTATCATTCCCCTTCAGCATGAAATCCTTCCCTTGGCATTTCTTGTAGAGTGAGCCTGGTGGCAGTTCTCTTAGTTTTTTGTTTATCTGAGTGTTCTAATTTGATCTTCATCTTGGAAGACATTTTCACTGAATATAAAATCCTGAGTGACTGGTATTTTCCCCCCAAGACTTTAAAAATGTAGTTCCACTGTGTTATGGTCCCCATAGTCTCTAGTAAGCAATCTGCAGTAATTTGCATTGTTGCTCTCCTGTATGGGGAAGGTGTCATTTTTCTTTGATTGGTTCAAGTTTGTCCCTTTATCTTTGGTTTTCAAATTTGATTATGACATTCCTAGGTATGGTTTTTATATTGGTTTTCTAGGCCTGCCACATACATTTTCCTGCCATATACAGAAATGTATTATTTCATAGTTCTGGAGACCAGAAGTCCAAAATCAAGAAGTAATTGGGGTTGGTTCCTTCCGATTGCTCTGAAGGAAAATCTGTTCCATGCCTCCGCCCTCGCTTCTGGTGATGCTGGCTGTCTTGGTCATTCCTTGGCTTGTAGATGTGTTGTTCCAATCTCTGCCTCCTTCTTCAAATGGTATTCTCACCATATGTCTCTGTGTCCATATTCCTCTCTTCTTATAAATATAACAGACACATTGGATTAGGGCCCACTCTAAGACCTCATCTTAACTTGATTACACCACAAAGACTCTATTTCCAAATATGATTACATTCACATGTTTAGGGCTATGTTTTGGGGAACAACATAATTCAACCCATAACAGTTTTCTTCTAATTTATCCTATGGGTTCACTGAACTTCTGGGATCTATAAACTTACATTTTCACCAAATTGGTGAAGTCTGGCCATCACTTCTTCCAATATTTTTCTGTTGAATGCTCTCTCTCCTTTTTTTCTTGGACTCCAAGTATTATATGCTAGACCTTTAGATATTGTCCCACAGGTCTCTAAGGCAATTCTCTCTCTTCTTGTAATCGGATCATTTCTATTGATCTGTCTTCAATTTCACTGACTCTTTATCACCTCCATTCTACTATTATCTCTACTCACTATGATTTATTTTCATAGGTTAGATTTTTTTAATTCTAAAATTGCAGTGTGGTCTTATGTTATTTATGTTTTGCTGATGATATTTCTTATCTATTTATTCATAACAAGTATATTTTCCCTCACTGAGTGTAGTTAAAATAGCTGCTTTAAAGTCCTTTTCTGATAATTCTAACATACATGCCCTTTTGTTGTTGTTGTTATTTGTTATTTTGTTGTTTTTGTGATAGGGCAATTAACTTGGGTAGGCTCACACTGCCATGAATGTGGTGGCCAGCAGTTCAGATTTCAGTTCAGTTCTTTAAGACCTAACTGCAAGCTGATTTCATTTTCCCTGTGCATATATGATTCTGTGATCAGCCAGAAACTTGGGCTGAGTTTACAAAAAGAATTTGGCACTTTCCTTCTTTGCCTTTCTTCTTTCTGGCATTCTTTCACTTTTTGGTGATACTGGTTACAGTGGGCTCCTTTGCCTTGTTTTGCCAGCCAGAAAGATGGTAGGGTTTTTATTGAAGTTTTAGCTGCTCTTCACCACTATTGGAGTGACTATAGCTGCGTTCAAGTCAAAGGCCCCCAGTCTCTTATTTCAGTGAACAAATTTTATAATTCAACTGTATCACAATTATAAACAGTCCTTTTACATTTTTCTGGACATTGCGAGAATTTGGATTTTTTTTGCATTTTTT
>NC_138380.1:86023549-86032343 GCF_054177405.1 Leptonychotes weddellii
TATACTAAGTGAATTTCTAAGAGAAATTAAAAACAGCCTAAAAAAAGGAAAGATAGTATACTTTTAAGGATTTGAAAATTCAATACTGTATGGTGTCAATTCATTCTCAAATTGATCTGTAGATTCAGTGAAATCCCAATCAAAATTCTAAGAGGTATTTTTAATGTCACTTGACAAGCTAATTCTAAAACTATATAGAAATACAAAAGGCCAAGAATAGGCAGGAAGATCTTGAAAAAAAAGCAAAAGGACTTATGCTTCCAGATGCCATGATAAATATAAAGCTACAGGAATTAAAATGGTATGCATTGGCATAGAATAGACAAATAGCTAATTGAAAAGATTAGAATAACAGATTAGATACACACATAGCATCACTGTTTTTGACAACAGTGATACTGCAATATATAGTAAGGGAAGGATAGCCTGTTCAAAATTTGATGTTGGGTCAATGTGCTATCCATATAAAAAACAAATGAGTCTTGAATGCAGTCTCATAGCATACACAAAAATCAACTCCCAATAGATTGTAAACCTAGCTATGAAAGTTTAACAATAAGGTTTCTAATTCATAACATATGAGAATTCTTTCATGACCTTATGGAAGCCAAAAAAAAGCTCTTAAGTAGAATATGGAGAGCATTAACCAGAAAGCAAAAGCTTGGTTAATTGGATGACATTGAAATTACAAATGTCTGTTCATCAAAATTCTACATTAAGAGCAAGCCACAGAGTGGGAAAATATATTGAACTCTAGATAGCACACACTACCTCTACAAATCAAGAAGAAAAGGACAGACACTAACAGAAAAATGGAGCAAAGACTTGAACAGGCAGCTCACAAAGGAGGTTGTCCAAATGCCAATAAACATATAAAAAGCTTCTCAGCTTCATTAGTCATCCAGGACTAAAAATTAAAAGTGCAGATACGACTGCACACCCACCAGCATGGGTAAAATGAAGGAAATGGACAATAACTAATGCTGGTGAGGTATGGAACAAATAAGACTCATACTCTGCTGATGCTGGGGGTGGAGTGAAAGAGAGGAGGGGGAGAAAGGGCATCAGTGAGGAGGCAGGTGCAGAAGCTAGGTGGGAGATGATGAAGCTTGGACCAGAACGGTTTCAGTGAACACAGAGAAGTGTAGATGTAGATATAATTAGTCATTATGCCTCACTTTTGTCTACTGGGTCCCTTCAATATCTCCCAGCTACCATGCACTTAAAATAGGGCTCTTGCATGTGAGAGGAACTTCAAACAGTGCAGGTAGCTCAGGGCAGCTTCTAGTGCTGGGGCTGGCTAGAAGTCCGTATTAGGTACCAACAACCAAAAAATTAGCTTACAGTTAAGCAAACGACAAACCACCACCCTGACAACTGGAAGGGTCAGATGTGGGTTAATATGTAACTCACAAGAGTTGGGCTTGGGCTCACCATTTAGAGTATTCTAGATGCCAAGTACTAATAGGCTGTTACCAGAGTTTTCACATTTAATCACCCCAACAACATCACAAGTGGGTAAGGATGAGACTTATTGTCAGAGAGATTGCCAAAACCTAAATGACCAAGCAGAGCAAGTGGACCAGGGTAAGCTACAAGCCTCATCCTCTAGAGATAAATAAAGGAGCCTGGCTAAGGCCCATGATCTGTAAGGCCAATGCTAGATGATTAGTGTAATCAGCCAGCCCTAACAGGTTTTAAACAAATTCTGATTGGTTTAAAATAGATTGTTAACCTCAGTCCAGATTGATTAGAAATTGAAAGGTAATTTAATCAGAAATTAAACTGTAGTTGTAACCTGGACTAGATGAATAGTTTCACAAACACAAAAGTCACATTTATGGAAGAAAAGCATTCTTCAAAATGCAAAACTGGCACTGGTGGTGAGTATGACAGAAGCCCTAGCCGACAGCCCTGTTCCAGGACAATAGTTTTTATTTATTTTTTTATTAAGTTCAGTTAGCCACTGTATAGTACATCATTAGTTTTTGATGTAGTATTCAATGATCCATTAGTTACATATAACACCCAGTGCTCATCAGATCACGTGCCCTCCTTAATACCCATCACCATTACCCCCTCCCCCCACCTCCTTCCCTTCTGAGACCCTCAGTTCATTTCCCGGGGTCCATAGTCTCTCATGGTTCATCTCCTTCTCTGATTTCTCCCCCTTCAGATTTCCCTCCCTTCCCCTGTAGTCCTCTGTGCTATTGCTTATGTTCCACATATGAGTGAAACCATATGATAATTGCCTTTCTCTGATTGACTTATTTCACTCAGCATAATACCCTCCAGTTCCATTCACATTGCTGTAAATGGTAGGTATTCATCCTTTCTGATGGCTGAGTAATATTCCATTGTATATGTGGACCACATCTTTTTTATCCATTCATCTGTCGGTGGACATCTGGGCTCTTTCCACAGTTTAGCTATTGTGGACATTGCTTCTATGAACATTGGGGTGCAGGTGCCCCTTTGGGTCACATTTGCATCTTTGGGGTAAATACCTAGAAGTGCAATTGCTGGGTTGTAGGGTAGCTCTATTTATAACTTCTTGATGAACCTCCATACTGTTTTCCAGAGTGGCTGTACCAGTTTCCATTACCCCAACAGTGTAAGAGGGTTGCCCTTTCTCCTCGTCCTCACCAATACTTGTTGTTTCCTGTCTTGTTAATTTTAGCCATTCTGACTGATGTGAGGTGGTATCTCATTGTGGTTTTGATTTGTATTTCCCTGATGCTGAGGGATGCAGAGCATTTTTTTATATGTCTTTTGGCCATTTTTATGTCTTCTTTGGAGAAATGTCTGTTCATGTGTTCTGCCCATTTCTTGACTGGATTCTTTGTTTTTTGGGTGTTGACTTGTTAAGTTCCCTATAGATCCTGGATACCAGCTCTTTATCTAATATGTCATTTACAAATATCTTCTCACAGTCTGTAGGTTGCCTTTTAGTTTTGTTGTTTCCTTTGCTGTGCAGAAGCTTTTAATCTTGATGAGGTCCCAATAGTTCACTTTTGCTTTTGTTTCCCTTGCCTTGGGAGATGTGTCTAGCAAGAAGTTGCTGCAGTGGAGATCAAAGAGGTTACTGCCTGTGTTCTGCTCAAGGATTTTGATGGATTCCTGTCTCCCATTTAGGTCTTTCATCCATTTTGAGTTTATCTTTGTGTGTGGTGTAAGAGAATGGTCCAATTTCATTCTTTTGCATGTGGCTGTCCAATTTTCCTAGCAACATTTATTGAAGAGACTGTCCTTTTTCCATTCGATATTCATTCCTGTTTGTCAAAGATTAGTTGACCATAGAGTTGAGGGTCCATTTCTGGGTTCTCTATTCTGTTCCATCAATCTATGGGTCTCTTTTTGTGCCAGTACTGTACTCTCTTGATGCCTACAGCCTTATAATATAGTTTGAAGTCTGGCATTGTGATGCCACCAGCTTTGGTTTTCTTTTTCAACGTTCCTTTGGTTATTTGGGGTCTTCTTCTCTGGTTCCATACAAATTTTAGGATTATTGTTCCAGCTCTGTGAAAAATGTCGGTGGTATTTTGATAGGGATTGCATTGAATGTGTAGATTGCTCTGGGCAGCATAGACATTTTAACAATATTTGTTCTTCCAATCCATGACCATGGAATGTTTTTCCACTTCTTTGTGTCTTCCTCAGTTTCTTTTATGAGTGTTCTGTAGTTTGTAGAGTACAGATCCTTTACCTCTTCAGTTAGGTTTATTCCTAGGTTATCTTATGGTTTTTGGTGCAATTATAAATGGGACTGATTCCTTGATTTCTCTTTCCTCTGCCTCATTGTTAGTGTATAGAAATACAACTGATTTGTGTGCATTGATTTTATATCTTGTCATATTACTGAATTCCTGTATGAATTCTAGAAATTTTAGGGTGGAGTCTTTTGGGTTTCCCACGTAAAGTATCATGTTATCTGCGAAGAGTGAGAGTTTGGCTTCTTCTTTGCCAATCTGAATACCTTTTATTTCATTTTGTTGTCTGATTGCTGAGGCTAGAACTTCTAGTACTATGTTGAACAACAGTGGTAAGAGTGCGCATCCCTGTTGTGTTCCTGACCTTAGGGTAAAAGCTCTCAGTTTTTCCCCACTGAGAATGATATTTGTTGTGGACTTTTTGGAGATGGCTCTTATGAATTTGAGGTATGTTCCTTCTATCCCTACACTGTGGAGAGTTTTAATCAAGAAAGGATGCTGTACTTTGTCAAAAGCTTTTTCTGCATCAATTGAGAAGATCATATCGTTCTTGTCTTTTCTTCAATCAATGCAGTGTATCACACTGATTGATTTGCAAGTGTTGAACTACGCTTGCAGCCCAGGAATAAATCCCACTTGGTAATGGTGAATAATCCTTTTAATGTACTGTTGGATCCTGTTGCCTAGTATCTTGGTAAGGATTTTGGCATCAGGGATATTGGTCTGTAATTCTCCTTCTTGGTGGGGTCTTTGTCATATTTTGGGATCAAGGTATCACTGGCCTCATAGAATGAGTTGGGAAGTTTTCCTTCCATTTCTATTTTTAGAAACAGCTTCAGTAGAATCGGTATTAGTTCTTTAAATGTTTAGCAGAATTACCCTGGGAAGCCATCTGGCCCTGGACTCTTGTTTGTTGGGAGATTTTGGATTACTGCTTCAATTTTCTTCCTGGTTATGGGTTTGTTCAGGTTTTCTATTTATTCCTGTTTCAATTTTGGTAGATTTATGTTTCCAATAATGTATCCATTTCATCCACATTGCCTAATTTGTTGGCATATGGTTGCTCATAATATGTTCTTATAATTGTTTGTATTTCTTCTTTGTTGGTTGTTACCTCTCCTCTTTCATTTATGATTTTATTTATCTGTGTCCTCTCTCTTTTCTTTTTGATAAGTCTGGCCAGGGGCTTATCAATCTTATTAATTCTTTGAAAGAACAAGCTCCTAGTTTCATTGATCTCTTCTGATGTTCTTTTGTTTTCCATTTGACTGATTTCTGCTCTAATTTTTATTAATTCTCTTCTCCCGCTGGGTTTAGGCTTTATATGCTGTTCTTTCTCCAGCTCCTTTCAGTGTAAGGTTAGGTTGTGTATTTGAGAACTTCCTTGTTTCTTGAGAAAGGATTGTACTGCTATATACTTCCCTCTTAGGACTGCCTTTGCTGCACCCCAAAGGTTTTGAACAGTTGTGTTTTCATTTTCATTTGTTTCCATGAATTTTTAAAATTCTTCTTTAATTTCCTGTTGACTCATTCATTCTTTAGTAGGATTCTCTTTAGCCTCTATGTATTTGAGTTCCTTCCAAATTTCCTCTTGTGATTGAGTTCAAGTTTCAAAGCATTGTGGTCTGAAAATATGCAGGGAATAATTCTAAGCTTTTGGACCAGTTGAGACCTGATTTGTGACCCAGTATGTGATCTATTCTGGGTCTATGTTCCATGCGCACTAGAGAAGAATGTGTATTCTGTTGCTTTAGGATGGAATGCTCTGAATATGTCTGTGAAGTCCATCTGGTCCAGTGTGTCATTCAAAGCCCTTGTTTCCTTGTTGATCTTCTGCTTAGATGATCTGTCCTTTGCAGTGAGTGGGGTGTTAAAGTCCCCTACTATTATTGTATTATTATCAATGTGTTTCTTTAATTGGTTATTAATTTGTTTACATAATTGGCTGCTCCCAAGTTAGAAGCATAAATATTTATCATTGTTAGATCTTCTCATTGGATAGACCCTTTAAGTATGATATAGTGTCCCTCTTCATCCCTTATTACAGTCCTTGGTTTAAAATCTAATTTGTCTGATATAAGGATTGCCACCCCAGCTTTCTTTTGATGTCTGTTGGCATGATAAATGATTCTCCACCCCCTCATTCACAATCTGGAGGTGTCTTTAGGTCTAATGTGAATCTCTTGTAGACAGCATATTGATGGGTCTTGCTTTTTTATCCAATCTGATATCCTGTGTATTTTGATGGGAGCATTTAGCCCATTTACATGCAGAGTAACTATTGACAGATAGGAATTTAGTGCCATTGTATTACCTGTAAAGTCCCTGTTTCTGTAGATTGTCTCTGTTTCTTTCTAGTCTATGTTACTTTTGGGCTCTCTCTTCGCTTACAGGATCACCTTTAATATTTCTTGCAGGACTGCTTTAGTGATCATAAATTCTTTTAGTTTCTGTTTGTCCTGGAAGCTCTTTATCTCTCCTTCCATTCTGAATGACAGCCTTGCTGGATAAAGTGTCCTTGGCTGCATATTTTTCTCATTTAGCACCCTGAATTTATCATGCCAGCCCTTTCTGGCCTGCCAGGTCTCTCTGGATAGGTCTGCTGCCAGTCTAATGTTTCTTACCATTGTAGGTTAAGGAGCTCTTGCCTTGAGCTGCTTTTAGGAATTTCTCTTTGTCTCTGAAATTTGCAAACTTCACTATTATATGTTGGGGTGTTGATCTATTTTTATTGATTTTGGGGGGTGTTCTCTCTACCTCTTAGACTTGAATGCCTGTTTCCTTCCCCAGATTAGGGAAGTTCTCAGCTATGATTTGCTAAAATATACCTTCTGGCCCTCTCTTTCTTCTTCCTCTGGGACCCCAATAATTCTAATATTGTTTCACTTTATGGTATCGTTGACTTCTTGAGGCCTCCCCTTATGGTCCATTAGTTCTGTTTCTCTCATTTCCTCAGCTTCTTTCCTTTGTATCATCTTATCTTCTATGTCACTGACTCTCTTCTGCCTCATTTACCCTAGCTGTTAGAGCATCCAATTTAGACTGCATTTCAGTTAAAGCATTTTTAATTTTGGCCTGATTAGATTTTATTTCTGCACTAAGAGATTCTCTAGCATCTTTTATGCTTTTTTCAAGCCCAGCTAATAACTTTATAATCGTTATCCTAAATTCCAGCTCTAACATTTTACTTCTATCCATATCAGTTAGATCTGTGGCAGAGAGAATTACCTCTGATTCTTTCTTTTGTTATGAATTCCTCCTTCTAGTCATTTTGCCCAGAGAAGAATGAACAAGAGAACAAAATCAAAAATATCACCCATGACCCAAGTGAAATGTACACTAGACAAATTCGAAGAAGTCTGAAACCAAAAAACAAAAGAAAAATAAGAGAAAAAAAAAGAGGCGGAGAGAATATAATTTCTCAGGTGGACAAAACAGGGTGATCCACTTGGTCCTGGGTGCATTTCAGTCTGTTTGTTAGAAGACACTAAATCCCAAAATTCTAAAGAAAGCAAAACTTATATATATACAAAAATAAAATTGAATACAGTGAAAGGAAGCCAAAAATGAAAAATATGTCTATAAAATGTAAATTAAAAAAGTGAAAATTAAAAAAGACTTAAAAACAAAGAGTTGATAAAATAAGAAACTAGTTGAAAAGGAAAAAAGAAAATGAAAATTTTAAACTGAAAGATAAAGGAATCATGAGAAAAAACCTCGAATTCCATATACTATTTTCCCCTAGCACTGGAGTTTTGCAGTCCTATGTGCTCCATAAACTTGGTGTTCATCTGTTGTTCCAGCTGGTCTTCTGGGGGGAGGGTGTCTTTGCCTGCACTGAGTTGCACTGCTCCTTGCCAGGGGCTGGGTTCAGTGTGAGCTGCTTTGGATTCTTCTATGTGGCTTTTGTTCCCTGAAGGCTTTCCACACCACTTCAGAGGATGAAAATAAAGATGGCCCCACCCAATCTCCAGCCCTGGAGCTGAAAGATCTCAGCCCCCTCTCTTCAGTAAACCCTCAGGGAAAACAATCTTCACTTTTTTGTTCACTTTTGTGTGCACCAAACTCTGTAGACTCCTGTGGTGACACCATCATGGATCTTCCTGGGGAAAGATGGAGGGTCACCAGGTTTCTGCCCCTTGCAGGGCCCCCACATGGGGGGGGAGTGGTCACCTGATCCTGCTACTGTTCACAGTTTATGACAAACTGAGCTGAGCGCCCACTCCCAGGCTCACTGACCATAGCCAGTTTCCCCACTCCAATGCTTGGGAACTGTGCCGGCTCAGGCACCCTGTTCTTTCCGTGACCCCAGGGATCCTGAGACCATACTGTCCCACCTAGGATTCTGCCCCACTTTGCCACCTAAGCACCTTTCAGGCACCTTTCTGTCACTGGAGCAAATTTCTAAAAGTTCCAATTTTCTGCTCAGAGGCTATATCACTTTCTGGAAGCTGGCTTATGGAGGCTCCCACCGGTTATCTTCCAATATGTCTCTTCTGAATCACTTTTCTGCACCTCCTACCTTGCAAAAAGTGGTCGCTTTTCTATTTGTAGAATTCCAGCAATTCTTCTCTTACATCTCAGGTTGATTTCATAGGTGTTCAGAATGATTTGATAGTTATCCAGGTAAATTCAAGGGACCAGGTGAAATGAGGTCCCCTACTCTTCTGCCATCTTGCCTCTCTCCTCCAAGTCTTTATTATTTGAAAATGTTTTTATCTTTACTTCACTCTTGAATGAGAATTTAGTAAGTATAAAACTTTAGGTTGACAGTTATTTTTCCCTCAGCACTTTGAATTATAACTGGACACAAAACTCCAATTTCCCAAACTATAATCTACCTTACAGCAGTCTACCATGGAACAACACACACACCCACAGACACACATGCATGCATGCACACATGCCCAGAGAGGTGCCACAGTCAAATATGTAAACACTGCATTCTATCTTGCAGACTCATGATGCACATTTGTATAATTAAAGCCCCTGCATCACCTGCCATTACAGAACTGTTTCCTGTGTTTAGCTCAGAGTTTCTTACCAGAGCTTTCTTTCTTTCTTGTTTTTTTTTGTGTGTGTGT
>NC_138380.1:86032843-86132764 GCF_054177405.1 Leptonychotes weddellii
GATATAGATAGAATACACGTATGTATAATATATACTTTTGCATTTGATATATTTTATATGTAATATGTAATCACATACACATTACATTATTTACATGCACACACATACAGATCTTGCTTCCCATTCAACCAAGCCATGAGTAAATCTTGGCCTAACTTTGACGTAGCAGTACCTACAAGTGAAATTAATAATACTCTATTCTGAAGCTGAGGATTCTTAGAGGCTCATATGGAGATGCTTGAGGCCCTGCCAAAATCCAGTTCCTTTGCTCTTAGGCATAAGAAGAAATGGAAATTTCCTATATATCGCAAATTTGCAAGAGCAGCCTTTACTATTCAAAACAGTTAGATTCCCTGCAGTTACAAGGCTCATGTCCCAACAGGATTGTCTCTGGCACTTCCTTCCTAGCACAGAGTTAAGCCACACACTGCTTAAAGGGGCAGGTCTCCCCTACGCCTAGACTCCAGGGGCATCACTTCTTAGTATAAAACCCTGTGATCTTGCGAGGAAGAATCAAAAAGTTTCTCTTGATTCAATTATTGCCCTACTGATGGAGTTATTTTTCTATCCTGGGCTTTAGGCAACCCTGCTTTCAAGGGCGATTTTTAAACTCAATGAATAGTGCCACCTGGATTGAAAACCATATACCATGCAAGGTTCCAAGGAAGAGTAGCTGCAGTTTGTATGCTCCATTTACTTCTTTCCTGCTTTCCTCTTCCTTGAAGAACTTTTGCACAGGAAACAGCAGACCTAGTCCATTTAACTTCATTAGCAATGAGTAATAGTGTTGGCTGGGTTGTACCAGGCAGCCTTCTGTGAACAGAGCTGGTGACTTATTTCCCCATTATGCCCCACTGCAGTAGAGGTGAGGCAAAACTAGATGCCCCTTCTAATTGACCTGTTTCACCAAACAGGACCATTCTTACTCCACATCACCAGTTATATATTCTTGGCTTCTAGTTGGTGTCCCTGCCTTACTCCTGAATGTCCTCCTACCTCTTCAAAAGCAAAGTTAACCATCCCTACCATTTTTTGATTCTCAGCCTTTTTCAACTTGCGTAAGTTTATAAATAAAATACTATACTTCTGCTGTTAAAGACTGGGGTCATCTTTTTCTCATACCCCTCCCTAAACACCCAAGTGAAAAATACTTTCCAAATCATGTTGAACATGTCTCTTAAATTTCCCACAACTATTTCCTCATTTTTTATTATAATATCATCCTCACATTGATATCCGTATCATCTTAGCTTCATTGAGGCAATAATGAGTCCCATTATTTACTCTGCCATGACCAGTAAAGACCTTTCTACCTGTGGTAACATCTTCCCTTTCTATCCAAGACCTGCTATTATTATGGATGATCATGGTCCACATGAATGACCTATCAGACATCCTAGTTTTTTTAACCTCCTCAATTTCCTTGATCTTCATTTCCATTCATCACCAACCAACCACTCCAACACTTATACCCTAGATCTTGTTAAAATATCACAAGCTCTCCAGCTCTCTCTTTACCGTCAACTATCTTTTGATACCCAACCCTTCATTTTCATCACTCTGTTCTCTGATTACTTTGGGACATTTAGTTACTCAGCCCCTCTTTTCATTCCTAACTATCAGTTCTCCCACATGCCCTTAATCTTGGGAATCCAATCTTGGGAATTTGTGGCCTCCTTCTCTCCCACATGCCATGGCTCTCACTAACATTTAACCAGTCCACAGATCTGCCATCCTCTCCTCCTTCCCTGCCAGGCTTCCTCCCCACATCTCACTTGTCTCACCTGATCTGCCCACCTTCAGGTCTGACATATGTATGGGCCACCTCCTCAGCACTACTACAATCCTCAAATGCAAGACCTCAGTGTGTCTGTCATCTGCATGATTCACTTCCTTCAGTTCCTCCCAGATGCCTTTGGAATAAATCCAAGCTCTGGCCAGGAGGCTGGTCATGATCTGGATCCTACTTCTCCATCCAGTTTTATCTCACAACATGACCCCCACCATGACCCAGACATACTGAGCAGCCCACAGTCCCCAAAGGGACCCGTGAATTCTGTGAATTTCAACCCCTTGTCCATGGTACTCTCCCTCCCTGGAATGTTCTTCCCACATCTTCTTGACCTGGCAGATGTGTGCTTATGTGTTAAGATTCAGTTAAAGCATCGCCTCCTCTGGGATGTCATCTCTACCTGTCCATCAGGCTCCTCCCCACCTTCACAGCTCTTCTCTTTATTCATTCATTAAATAAAGGGCCTTTGGGGACCCTCACTATAGCACTTCCTGTCTTATGGTTGTCTACTTGCAACATAAGCACTGTGACTTGTAAGGTTAGAGATCTATGGCCCCAGTATTTAAGGGTGGTGGCTGTGACATCGGCACCCAGCTCAGAGCCAGTGCTCAGCAAGTATTTGTGAGTGAGTATATAACATTCCCCTTCTTCTAGTCATTGGCTCCTTCATTAGTGACACTCCTAATTTCTTGCCCATTGTGGAACTGCTGCCAGCTTACATAATTGCACTAAATATTCCCTTTAGTTAGCTACTCTTTGTATTTCAATAAGTTCAGTTCATGGAAGTTCTTTTTATAAAAGATCTGCCTCATGTTTTTTCTGAAGCACTATGGAACATAATAAATAAAGTATCTTCTTTCTATAAATGGCCTATTGAGTAACAGTGCCAACCAAAATAAATAAATTTGCCCACAGATTGTAACACCAGTCCAATATCTCTCTGGAAAACTGAAGATGGCAGCCCTACATCAGTGGTTCTCAACAAGGGCAATTTTGTCCCTCGAGAGACATTGGGCAATGTCTGGAGATATTTTTGGTTGTCACAACTAGCTATTACTGGCATCTATTGGGCAGAGGCCCGCTAACATCCACTGCTATTACTAAGAATGCCAAGACCAAAATAAAATTATTAATCTCGGATGAAGAATGGGTTATGAATCATTGGACTAAATATTTAAGCCACAGAAAAAGATTTAGATTTGATCTAAGGAATATTTTCCTAACAATGAGATTATTTGGAGTTAAAATGATTGTTATTGAGAGAACTGTGACTCTTCACTCTGAGTCACAGCAAAGTAACCTGGGAAGCTTGAAACACTACCAGTGCCCAGCTCCACCCCCAAGGGAATCTAATTTAAGTAGTCAAGAATGGGATCGACTTATGGGTATTTTTGTGAAAGCGCCCCAGATTATTCTAATGAGAGCCAGAGCTGCATACCAATGGCCCAAAGCAAAAAATAAGAGTCCCAACAGTGTGTGCTTAAGCAAAATGTTTACTTTGTGTTTGAAAGTTTACTTTTGTGCGAAGTTTACTTTTAACCAAGAGGAGGCTTGTTGCTGTAGGAGTACTGCATATATCACTCCAACTCACACCCAGGCATTGGGCCTTGAACAGCTTTCTTCCTGCCCTTGCTGCCCAAGTGTAAGAGATCTGACAATTATGACAATTCTTGCCTAATTGGACAATTATTGCCTACAGCACAGCCAAGAAAGGGGATCCAATGGAATGGTGACCTGTGGAACTTTCCTTCTCTGGCCCTTGGGACACCAGGAGTGCCTTTGTTTAGGACAGTCTCATGTTTAGGCAGAGAGAAGGAGCCATTTATGTATTGGTTGGTCCAAGCATGTGTTTGTAGATTCACAGTTCTCTAGGGAGCTTTCCTAGGTGTAGTCTGAAACCGGACCCCCATATGTAGAGGGCAGGGAGAGACGAAGAAAGAGGCATGCCACTCCAGGTTGGTAGGTAGCAGTTTTAACAGTAACAAAGGGAACTTACATATGAGGCTTGTCTTGGGCAGCAGTAAGATGAATGGATCCCCATACCTACGCTTTAAATCTTAAAAGGTTATGAAAAGACCCTAAATGGGTTTAGTTACATGTACCATGCAGCTGTTTTCAACATCACATCACCATCTTGAGGCTATGTCCTTCGAGCAGACTCTGGGAGTGAGAAGGGCAAGCAAACCCACATTCCAAGGATGGGGGTTGTGCAGCAAGGAGCCTGTGAGTGTCTGGGTCCAGCTCACAGGTCAACCAGTGTTTTTTGTTTTTTGGAGTTTTTTTTTTTAATTTATTTTTTTTATTTATTTGAGAGAGAGAGAGACTGGGGTGGAGCAGAGGGAGAGGGTGAGAGAATCTCAAGTAAACTTCTTACTGAGTGTGGTGCCCAACATGGGGCTTGATCCCAGGACCCTGAGATATGACCTGAACCAAAATCAAGAGTCAGATGCTTAACAAACTGAGTCATCCAGGTGCCCCTCAATCAGTGGTCTTTTTTATAGCATTCCCCAACAATGTTACAGTTGCTTTTAGATGCCCATGAGCAAAAAGAGGATGAAGTGGGAAATGGCCAAACTTTAGAACCTAAGAATGTTCAGGGTTGGCTCCTTCATTTGCCACATTGGTTTTCTTTCACAGGTGAATTAGGATAAAAAAAGATAAAATTCCCAAAACAAAGAGGGCTTGGAGCAATAATGCATCTTTTCAAAAAATCGTTTGCAGATACAGTTCATAGATTTCTATTTTGGCCAATAGCCAAGCCATTTCTGGATAAAAAGACAGAGGGGGCATTAGCAGTAGGAAAACTATAGCTTTTGTCTGTGCTGTAGGCATTTGAACCAGGCCTTATAGATTATTACAAACAGCTGTAGAATTATTGGTCATTATGGGCCAGCTGAAATGAGATAGTAAATTTTAAAAAGTACAATAATTGGAAAGTCAAAAGGAGAAGGAGATAGGACAGATAATCCCCAACTTATGGTGACTGGCCTTAACAATTTTCAACTTCATGATGGTGTACTTCAAATTTTTTATTTTGATCTTTTCTTGGGCTAGGGATATGTGTGTGATACTCTCTCATGATGCTTCACTTATCTGGTGATGCCACAACTCCCAGTCAACCATGTGATCATGATGGTCAACAACCAATACACTTACAACCATCCTGTACCTATACAATCATTCTGTTTTCACTTTCAGTACAGTATTCAATAGGTTACATGAGACACTTTATTATAAAAAAGGTTTGTGTTAGATGGTTTTGCCCAACTGTAAACTAATGTGTTTTGAGCATATGTAAGGCAGGCTAGGCTAAGCTATGATGTTTAGTAGGTTAGATGCATTAAAATGTATTTTCAATTTATGATATTTTTAACTTAAAATGGATTTATCAGGATGTAATTCCATTGTAAGTTGAAGATCTGTAGTGGATGTGGCAGATAGAGTCTGGATAGAGCAGAATTGGAAGGAAAGAATGCAGTTTAATTTAACATGGCATGAGCCTTCTTTTCCCGTTCTACAGGTGAAGATGCTGAGCCTCAGGGAGGTTGTGAATGAGACTCAAGAATTTGGATGTGCAGAGCTAGAAATAAACACCAAGTCCATGTCACTCCAAAGGCTCTTCAAGGGCTTCAGGTAAAAGCCAGGTCAGCAGAAGCAGGCAGGAGAAACACCCTGGTTCACGGGTGCAAGCAGCTTGCTCATGGATACACAGACTTTTACATTTTCAGAGCTGCTCACTGGTTCTTAAAAGAACCTCACATAGCTGGGGGTTTACATGGACTCCAATAACGATGGAATGGAAGCAAGGGCCTAGTGGGGAAAGCTTGATGCCTGGGGTGGAGGGGTAGATTTTTGAAGAAAGCCCAAAAAGGAAGTCCCTCTGCAGAGAGGGAAGAACTCAAGCATTCCTACTGAACTTCAGAGTGAGTTTTGCTAAGTTGACTTCAGTGTCCTGTGTAGGCTGCTATAACCAGAAATACTCTTTGTTTTAATAAAGGTGATTTTTTCATTATGAAAATAATACATGCTCATTACAGGAAGTATGGAAAATACAGAAAAAGAAATGAGGGGAAACAATCCTACTTGGTAAGACAACTGCTATTAAAACTGATTGTAATTCTTTCCAGTTTTTTTATTCATATAATTCATATTCTTGTGATCATGAATTAAATGTTAAGAAAAAGATGCTCTTATCACTTAGCATTGTAAAATAAGCATTTTCTATCTTTTGTTTAACATGTTATAATATTGTAATTATATATATAAATCTAAATTATTGTAATTTAGAAAATTATAAACTATTCTATCATATGCATTTACTACAGTGTACCTAACCTATTGTTGAGCATTTAGGTTAGGATATTGATTACAGTACGCTTCAGAATGGAATTACTGGATCAAAGATATAGAAGTTTTGAGGACCTGAGACAGTTAGTGGGGCTGGATTCTTGCTTAGATAGACCTTCTTAGAGAAGTCCTATTCCTGGTTTGATCTTTAAGTTTGCCTGTCCATAAATTTTGTTCTGTTAGTACCAGAAATGATTGGTTCTTAGGAGTTGTATAGAATTGAATTATACTAATGTAAAATGGAAATTAGAAGCACTACATGGAGGTATGGAAGTCATTAGTGCTGTTTGTCAATATTTCTGCTCTTCGCTTCCCAAACACACTATAGGATCGTATATCCTCCTCCCTGTGGTTGGCTGAGACATGTGTCTAGTCGTGATGAGGAGTTGGGTTTGGAAGCAAACACTTACTTGCAGGGAGAAGACCTTCCAGAGTTCTCTTTCCTTTGTCACTGTGCCTAGCAACTTTTGAGGGGGTGTCTGCTCCATCAGCCTGGCTCCTTGAGCGACTAACAAGCAAAGCCCTCTGCCAGCCCTCAATGGCAGTGTGAGCAAGGAACAAAGCTTTACCATCAAAAGTCACTGAGACTTGAAATTTGGTTGTTACTGAAGCATGACTTAGCCTGTTGTCATGGTACAGAGGAGATTTTAACATTAGCATATTTAACATATTTAATCTCTAATTAGAATCAACTGAAGTTAAAAGATTGCTATTAGAAATTAATCACAATAGAAGGAAATAATTATATATCTCAGCTGTTATACAACCCTTGATTAAGGGTACTGTGATGTTCAATATTATTAACACTCCCTTCTCCCAGACAGTCTGAGCTAGGCAATGCCAACATGTACCTTCTCCTTTTCTACACTTTGTTTTATTTATTAAGTTTTTATTTTAATCCAATATGGTTAACATACAGTGTTATATTAGTTTTGGGTGTACAATATAGTGATTCAACAATTCCATAGATCACGTGGTACTCATCATGGTAAGTGCACTCCTTAATCGCCAACACCTATTTCCCCCTTCCCCCCCCTCCCCTCTGGCAACCATCAGTTTGTTCTCTATAGTTAAAATCTGTTTCTTGGTTTGTCTCTCTCTTTTTGTCCCCTTTGCTCATTTGTTTTATTTCTTAAATGCCACATATAACTGAAATTATATGTCTTTCTATGAATTATCACTTAGCATTACACTCTTTAGCTCCATCCATGTTATTGTAAATGGCAAGATTTCATTCTTTTTTATGGCTGAATCATACACACACACACACACACACACATGCACACACACACACACACACCACATCTTCTTTATCCATTCATCTACCAATGGATATGTGGACTGCTTCCATAATTTGGCTATTGTAAATAATGCTGCAATAAACATAGGTGTGCATATATCCTCTTGAATTAGTGTTTTGGGTTGTTTTTTTTGTTTTTGGGGGGTTTTTTTGCATAAATACACAGTGGTGCCATTACTTTTTTTTAATTTTCTGAGGAAGCTCCATACTGTTTTCCACAGTGGCTCCACCAGTTTGCATTCCCACCAACAGTACACAAGGGTTCCTTTTTCTCCACATCCTCATCAATACTTGTTTCTTCTGTTGTTGATTTTAGACATTCCAATAGGTGTGAGATGATATATTGTGGTTTTGATTTGTATTTCCCTGATGATGAGTGTTGTTGAGCATCTTTTCATGTGTCTGTTGACCATCTGTATGTCTCCTTTGGAGAAATGTCTGTTCATGTTTTCTGCCCTTTTTTTAATTGGATTATCTGGTTTTTGGGTGTTGTGTTTTGTAAGCTCTTTATATATTTTGGATACTAACCCTTTATCAGAGATGTCATTTGCAAATATCTTCTCCCATTCCATAGGTTGCCTTTTAGTTTTGTTGATTGTTTCCTTCACTATGTAGAAGCCTTTTATTTTGGTATAGTCCCAATAGTTTATTTTTGCTTTTATTTCCCTTGCCTCAGGAGACACATCTAGAAAAATGTTGCTATAGCTGTCAGAGAAATTACTGTCTGTGCTCTATTCCAGGATTTGTATGGTTTCTGGTCTCACATTTAGGTCTTTCATCCATTTTGAATTAATTTCTGTCTATGGTGTACAAAAGTGGTCCAGTTTCATTCTTTTGCATGTAGCTGTCCATTTTTCACACCACCATTTGTTGAAGAGACTGTCTTTTTCCCATTGCATATTCTTTCCTCCTTTGTCAAAGATTAATTGACCATATAATTGTGGGTTTATTTCTGGGTTTTCTATTCTGTTCCATTGATCTATGTGTCTCTTTTTGTGCCAGTACCATTCTGTCTTGATCACTACAGCTTTGTAGTATGATGTGAAGTCTGGAGGTAGTTTTTCTCCAGTTTTGTTTTTCTAAGATTGCTGTGGCTATTCAGGGTCTTTTGTGGTTCCATACAAATTTTAGGATTGTGTGTTCTAGTTCTGTGAAAAATGCTGTTGGTATTTTGATAGGGATTGTATTGAATCTGTAACTTGCTGTGGGTAATATAGACAGTTTAACAATATTTGTTCTTCCAATCCATAAGCATGGAATGTCTTTCCATTTCTTTGTGCCTTCTTCAATTTCTTGCATCAATATGTTTTATACTTTTTAGACTACGGATCTTTTACCTCTATGGTTAAGTCTTATTTCTAGGTACTTCATTATTTTTTGGTGCAATTGTAAATGGGTTGTTTTATTAATTTCTTTTTCTGCTGCTTCATTATTAGTATATAGAAGTGTAACAGATTTCTGTACATTGGTTTTGTATCCTGTGACTTTACTGAATTCATTTATCAGTTCTGGCAGTATTTTGGTGGTCTTTTGGATTTCTATATAGAGCATCATGTCATCTGCAAATAATGAAAGTTTGACTTCTTCCCTGCCACCTTGGATGCCTTTTATTCCTTTTTCTTGTCTGATGGCTGTGGCTAGGAGTGCAGTACTATGTTGAATAAAAGTGGTGAGAGTGGACATTCTTGTCTTGTTCCTGACCTTTGGGGAAAAGCTGTCCATTTTCTCCACTGAGTATGATGTTCACTGAGAGTTTTTCATATATGGCTTTTATTATGTTGAGGTATATTCCCTCTAATGCTACTTTGTTGAGGGATTTTATCATGAATTGATATTGTTCTTTGTCAAATGCTTTTTCTGTATCTATTGAAATGATCATATGGTTTTTATCCTTTCTCTTATTGATATGAAATATCATGCTGATTGATTTGTTAATATTGAATCACCTTTGCATCCTGGGAATAAATCCCACCTTATTGTGCTGAATGACTTTTTTTAATGTATTGTTGGATTCAGTTTGCTAGTATTTTGTTGAGGATTTTGGCATCTGTATTCATCAGAGATATTGGCCTATAGTTCTCCTTTTTTGTGGTGTCTTTATCTGGTTTTGGTATCAGGGTAATGCTGGCCTCATAGAATGAATTTGGAAGTTTTCCTTCCTCTTATATTTTTTTAAAAGAATAAGTATCAACTCTTCTTTAAGAGTTTGGTAGAATTCCCCTATAAAGCCATCTGGACGTGGACTTTTGTTTGTTGGGAGTTTTCTGATTACTGATTCAGTTGCCTTGCTAGTAATTGGTCTGTTCAAATTTTCTATTTCTTCCTGCTTCAGTTTTGGTAGGTTATATGTTTCTGGGAATTTATCAATTTCTCCCAGGTTGCCCAATTTGTTGGCATAAATTTTTTCATAATATTCTCTTACAATTGTTTATATTTCTGTGGCATTGGTTATTATTTCTCTTCTCTCATTTGTGATTTTGTTTATTTGAGTCCTCTTTCTCTCTCTCCCTCTCTCTCTCTTTGATGAGTTTGGCTAGAGGTTTATCAATTGTATTCTTTTTTTCCAAAGAACCAGCTCCTGGTTTCATTGATCTGTTCTATTGGTTTTTTGTTTTTGTTTTTGTTTTTTAGTTTCTATACCATTTCTTCCTGCTCTAATCTTTATTTCCTTCCTTTGGCTGGCTTTTAGTTTTGTTTGCTCTTCTTTTTCTAGCTCCTTTAGGTATAAGTTTAGGTTATTTATTCCTTTTCTACACTTTTCATTGTTCACTATGCCACCTTCTGATGGTTACAGTCTTTCTTTAATTGTTGCTGCCTTTATTTTAAAAGTCATACGGTTATTTAAAAAATGAACAGTTTAGAATCAAATGAAAAAGATCTGCTTTCTCTCCTCCCTACTAGCCTACTTAATTTAACTTAATTTAACTTATTTACCTGTTTCTTTTTAATGACAACAGAGTTTTACTAACCTACTTCCTAAGGTTGAGTTTGGAGTCCACCCCTCCAGGCATTTTCTTTGCAGTTCCAAACACAAATGAATCCCACTCTTCATATTGTTCTACATCTTGTTTTTTTACTTTGTTTTTCAAGTATCTATTCATGTTGGTGCATATTTACCTGTTTCTTTTTCTTTTTAATTACAACAGAGTTTTCTATTTCAAAGATTTACTATCCTTAATTTAACTGGTTGCTGCTGATAGACATTTTTGGTCTTTCCAATCTTTTGCTATTGTTAACTTGCACAAGTGTGCAAATTAATCCAGAGGGAAAATTCCTAGAATTGGAATTCTGAGTTGCAGGGAATTTGCAGCTTAAATGCCAATAAATATTGCCAATTCCTTTCCCAAAGGTTGAATCAATTGAATGGGATTGTATATCAATACAGTGTGAGAATTCTTTTTCCACTGTCAAGAACACAGGATACTATGAAACATTTTTAAATCTCTGCCCTTATAATCAAGGAAAAGAGGTGTTTTGTTATGGTTTAAAGTGTATTTCCTTAATTATAGGTGAGTGTGTGCTTGTTCTTTCTTTAAATATGTTAATACTTTTAGTATAGTGAGGCCTAAGTGGATTCTTTGTCTTTAAGGTGAGTTGTTTTTATTATTTGAATCTTGGAGAATAGCCTTATTTTTAAGCATCAAAAAAGTACCTCAGTGTTGTTATTATTCATTTACTGAATAAACAGAGCTCACAGCATTTCTAAGACCTTGATATATATATTGCCACTGGGATGTTTTATAATGACTTCATCCAAGGCAGACGGGCTGGGAATTGGCCAGCCCTTTCACCTCTCAGTTAATTGATGTGACATATTATTTCATTGCAGCAATTCAGCTTTGTGTCCTTGCCCACTGATGTATTGGAAATTGAGGTGAAGGACAAGTTTGCTAAGAGCCGCCCCATCATCAAGCGCTTCTTGGGAAAGCTGTCGATGCCCGTTCAAAGACTCCTGGAAAGACACGCCATAGGGTAAACCTGTGACTGAGACCTCAATATCACTAAGTCTTCAGCGAGCAGGCAAAGGGAGGCCTGCAAGCTGCAACAATATAGTCTCGCAGAGACTCAAACTAAAATGGTGGTATTGAATTTCCTTGGCTTCTCCCATTAATTATGTTGCTCCAGCCACAACATTCAATTAAATGAACCCTTCCCTTTCCTCTTGTTTGTGTACCACTGGTTACTTATGCAAGAGAGTAGAAAATCCCAAGACAATATTAAAAGAAGCCCTGTTTCAACTATTCAACTCTGCTGTTATAGCATGAAAGCAGCCCCAGACAATAAGTAAACTAAAAAATGGGGCATTTTTCTATACAGGTAGAAATTAAAATTTGCTTTACTATCAAGAATATTATTTCTGCTTGTGTGTAGGATTTAATCATTTGGGACGCTCCTCTAACAAGATGAAATCCTGGGTTACTAGAGTAGAGAGACTTAGAAAATGCTAGTATTTGTAGAAAATGCTAGATAATATGTATGAAATTTTAAAAGCATGAATTCTCATGGATGACAGCAATTAAGTTACTTGCAGAATTCAGTTGTATATAAGAATGTTTCTGTTAGTATCTTTTATTTTCATGTCCTCTCATGATTCTCATTAAAATGGACTCTTACCAGATGAAATATTTCTATATAGTATATACTTCCTTAGTTAGCAGCAACTATATTTGTAAATGCTAAGTATAGCCCTCTGGCCATAAATCTACGCTATGCCATGCTATACAATTGTAACCCTTAGAATGATATCGAAGGAATGAGGAGAATTGGCAGAAAAGCCTGGAACAAATGCAAAGCATAGCAAATTTAGTTTTTGTCTCACTGCCTGGTTGTCTTTAGGCATCTCCTGATTTCAACTAGGTTTTGGGTTCAAGATCTCTTTCCGATGGTCATAAGTAGATTTGCTTCATAATATTGACCAAGGTCCTTTCTAAATAAACAAAATATTGTGGTTCATTCTGTTTTCCTACATATAATGCTTTATTTAATGGACCTCCTAGGAACTTCAAACACTAAACTACGGTTTACCAAAGAAATATATTAACTTAGAGTATCATTGGGATATATGTTGTTTCATAATGCTGGTATTTTCTAGAAACATTAAAACACTACCAGCCAGCAACTTACCTTTTTATTTTAGTATGACCAATGAATAAATGGAATGAATACAGAATCACCTGAGTAACAAACGGTTTTGGAATATGTCTTGTTAGTATTAGATAAACTGGATTTGTTAATTCTTGAATAGCCAAGGTAGTTACCTTTCCTATTTAAACCAAGGTGGGGGTGGGGGGGCGGGTAATGTACTCTGCTAAAGCTTACATTGTTGATGAAACTGTAAAAGCAAACTTTCAAGTTGATTCCCCCTGGATAATTCTCTTCTTTATAATCAAGAAATTGCCCTGAGTGGGCAGAGGGGATGATGCCAGATGCCAGGATGGAGTTTCAGAATCTGTATGTAGGACTGTGGAGTTGGTGTAACTGGAAACCAACCTACAAGTCTTGCTTCAGTCCATCCTGCAGCAGGTCCCTTTCTGAAGCACTCCACAGCTCTCCACACCGCTCCAGTAACCATGACAGCATCCTTTCTTAGACACTATGCATATACTGCAAGACATGCGTCTGTTGCTGGCAATGTCCATTAAGGGCATTGGAAAATGTCAGCCTGCACAAGAAAAGCAAGCAAAGATATCCATGTCTTTTTTGTTGTCATTGTTGTCTTTTTGGGGTTTTCTTGGCTTATAACACAGGCTGGCAGAAAACCTTCTGTAAGGGGCCAAGTAGTAAATATTTTAGGCTTTGTGGACCATGCAGTCTCCGTTTCAACTATTCAACTCTGCCGTTGTAGCCTGAAAGCGGCCCCAGACAATAAACTCATAAGCATGGCTGCATTCTAATAAAACTTTTATTTTGGGAACTGAAATTTGAATTTCAGACAATTTTCCTGTGTCACAAAATATTATTCTTCTTTTGTTATTTTTTTTTTCTAACCATTTTAAAATGTAAAACGCTCATAGCTGTACAAAAATAGGTGGTGGGCCAGATTTGAGCCCTGGGCCACAGTTTGCTCACTCCTGCTTTAGAATATTCAATAAGGATTTTCTTGACGTTTTTCATTGCTGTTGAGCAGATGTACTTTCCCACCTTTACCTTATGTCCATCTTCTATGCACCTGAGCGGATCATCACCTCCTATTAGCAGGGCCTCCCCGGACTTGCCTATCTCACCTCCTGGCATAGAAAGCATGCTGTGTAATCTTCAAGGAGAGGTATTGACCAGATCTGTAAATGGTGCTTATTTCCTTCTAGGGATAGGGTGGTCAGCTATACACTTGGCCGCAGGCTTCCAACAGATCATGTGAGTGGACAGCTGCAATTCCGATTTGAGATCACGTCCTCCATCCACCCAGGTATTTTTGGCATGAACTTCATGTCTTGTCCTAGCCTAGGGTTGGTGTGATTCCTTTCTCTAAAATATAATAACCATGGTTCTCTCCAGACATGTCCTAGGTTTTGTGGTTCTCTCTCTTCTCCATTTGAGGCCCAGAAGCCAGTGATCTGTTCTGGAAGCCAGGTTGCTGTCCCCTTGATTGAGAGGCCCCTCTTCATTCTGGTGACCCAAAGGTAGAGCGTTAGACAGTGGAGTGGGATTTGACAATGAGGCCAACACGGGTATGGAGCCGTGTCTCCTTAATCATTTGACTCCCAGCACCCACATAGGAGATGCTCAATAGATGCTTAATCATTGCATACATGAATGAATCAATGAATCAATGAATCAATGAGAAACATGAATGAATGTGATACATATCATATTATTGAAGAACTATTATTGCACAATGGATTTATCCCAGGGAAAAATGAAAAATAGAAGTTAGAAAACTTCAGAATCATCCAGTTTTCTGTTTTTCAAGCCAAAACGTATTTCCAAATAAGAATGATGAGAGGCCTCATAATTCCACTTTTGTTCTTCTCCCACAACCCCTATACTAAGTGTAGATCATGCTGAGAATTAGCCAGTCCTTCTGGGCCACATTTATGAGTTGCTGGTAAAGCTAATGAGGCTTTGAAAACTCCAAGTCTGTAGTTTATCACTGCCCACTCATTAAAAGACCAGTTATACTTGTCTATATCCAATATATAATGCAGAGTGTAAGAAAACACCCTGACTGCTTTGTCCTTTCACACCCAGCCTTTTCTTCATCCTGAGAATAAAACTGACTCTTCCTTCACCGTAGCAGTAAAGATGGCCTCATGGCTCATCAGAGACATCATTCATCTTCAATCAGTACATTGCACTAGTGCTTCTGAAATGGGAAGTTCACACCAGGCAGGGATCCAGCAGAGCAAGCAACTGGGGGAAAGTAGAAGTAAACAGTGGTTGCTGTTCCTTGAATGGTTGCTTGATGTGGAGACCTTGTTTATTTTCCATTGCAATAACCCCCAGGTGGCCTGGCAGTCTGAGCTACTGAAGGACCCTGGTTGCTCCCATCAACTAGCCATTTTCTGCTCTGCAGTTGTTAAGAACCTGGCTTACCCATTCTGCCACCTGCTGGACCCAGCCAGAGGAGACACTCTGCGCAAGCATTAACCTTGTCTGGTACGGCAAGGCACTAATAACCCCCAAGGGCTTCTCTGCAGTCTTCCCTGAAGCAAACGTTGTTGGGCACCCACTATGGGCCAGGAACTGGGGTAGTTCTAGGCTTTGGGTATTTTAACCAAAACTATGAATTCCCTTGAAACAGAATTCTGAAATATGTCACGACTGCAAATTGTCATTAACATAAGGAGAACTCACTAACATAACCTAATAAAATTTAAAAAACAAAAACAAAAACATGAGAACTCATCCTTACAGAATTTTTTAGCAGAGCTCTGGCCTACGGGAAACCCTCATCAACGCCTGCATCCAATATCCTCACGCAGAAGTCCTTTAGGATGGCTTACAGGGCCGGCAGAGTCCACCAGTGCCCGAACCGCACAATGCTCTCTTCTGGAAGAAATGACATTTTCTTCTCGCCCGCAGATGACGAGGAGATCTCCCTGAACGCCGATCCTGAGTCCGCGGAAATTCGGGACAGCCCCATGAACAGCCTGGTGGCCAGCAGCCGCGGGGAGCCTCCGGGCGAGGCACTGGAGCCCTCCGGGAGCTCGAAGCCCGAGCCGCCGAGCCAGGGCAGTGCCGGGGACGCTGCCGGGAGCGAGAGCCTGGAGCTTGCCGAGCCGGTTGAGGAAGCGGCAGGTACCACCGAGGCAGGAGACGACGGAGCGGGCTCTGTGGGACCTGACGGGGCTGGGGAGCTTCTGGGCCTGGGGCGCGAGGACGCCGAGCCCGCCCTGAGTGCGGAAGAAGTGGCCGAGCGGCTGGAGCTGGGTGGGGAGGCGCCCCCAGCGGGGCTGCTGGAGGACGGTGAAGCCCCGGGCGGCACCGGGGAGCCCGAGGCGGAGGAAGCGGCCACAGAGAGCCGGGCGGGGGGAGAGGAGAAGGAGCAGGCGGAGGAGGAGGAGGAGGAGGAGGAGGAGGAGGAGGAGGGCGACGTGTCTGCCCTGGGGCAGGGGGAGGACAGGCTGCAGCTGCGGGCCTCGGTGAAGAGGAAAAGCAGGCCCTGCTCCTTGCCGGTGTCCGAGCTGGAGACGGTGATCGCGTCGGCTTGCGGAGACCCCGAGACCCCGCGGACACACTACATCCGCATCCACACCCTGCTGCACAGCATGCCCTCGGCGCAGGGCGGCGCGAGCGACGAAGGCCCGGAGGAGGAGGCCACCCTCCAGGACGCCTCGGAGAAGGACGGGCTTAGCGAGGCGGACACGCTAGCTGCCGCGCCCCCTCCCCTCGAAGAGGACGGGGAGGACCCCGAGGGGGCTACTCCGGGCACGGCGACCCCCGGCCACTCGGGCTTGACCAACGGCCTCGTCCCCGATGGCGACATGCTCCCCAGCACGGGCAGCGAGAGCGACTCGAGCCCCCGGCAGGGCGGGGACCACAGCTGCGAGGGCTGCGACACGCCGTGCTGCAGCCCCTCGTGCTACAGCTCCTCGTGCTACAGCAGCTCCTGCTACAGCCCCTCGTGCTACAGCGGCAGCAGGTTCGCCAGCCACACGCGCTTCTCCTCGGTGGACAGCGCCAAGGTCTCCGAGAGCACCGTCTTCTCGTCGCAGGACGACGACGACGACGACGAGAACAGTGCGTTCGAGTCCGTGCCGGACTCGGTGCAGAGCCCGGAGCTGGACCCGGAGTCGGCCAACGGTGCCGGGCCGTGGCACGACGAGCTGGTCACCGCCGCCGGGAGCGTGGCGAGAACCGTGGAAGGTCTGGAGTCCCCCGTGGCAGGGCCAAGCCATCGGAGAGAAGGTTAGACCTCAAACCTGGTCAGAGTGAGAGTAGGACCACCAGGGGGCCGCAGGTCTCACCAACAAGGTTGAAAAACAAGTGAGAGGCTCAGTCTCAGATGGGGTTGCTGGGGCAACGTATGCCTGTCCTGTACATGTATGTGTGCCCGTGTCTATGTGTATGTAAGTATCCGCGGCCGCGACTAGCACACATCCACCCGCTCTCAGACACACACCGAGAATGACAGCTAGTGCACGCATGTGAGTGTGCTCTTGTGTGTGTGCGTCTGTCTTACCCAATCACTAGAACTGGCTACACGTGTTCACGTTACCCTTCTAGTCTTGACAATGACCAGAGCCAGAGGCAGTATTGAATGATCTGAACAGAAAACATTCGGCAACCCTTCGGTGGATAATGTGTAAATATCTGCTGACTTCCCAAAACATATGGGAGATTAGCAATAAATGTTAATATAAATGGAAGAACATTGATTTTACCTCTGCTTTAGAATTTAACTTAGCCTATGTACATACGGAAATGTATAGCCTGCATGTATTTGTCAGTATTTCTGTCTGCTCAGTTCTCGTTATTGTTGTTTTTTCACTATTATTCAGTTTATTCAATCTAAAAACAAAAACAGCTCACCCATTTCTCCCATTCCCACTCCTGCCTCTGGCAACCATCAATCTGTTGCCTGCTCACTTGAAAACTACAAAACGTTAATGAAAGAAATTGAAGAAGACACAAATAAATGGGAAGATCTTCCATGCTGATGGATTGGAAGAATCCATACTGTTAAAATGTCCATTCTACCCAAAGCAACATTATTACAAGCTTGCAAGATTCCAGGCAATCCCTATCAAAATTCCAGTGGCATTTTTCACAAAAATAGAACAAACGATCCTATAATGTATATGGAACCATAAAAGGCCCCAAATAGCCAAAGCAGTCTTGAGAAAGAACAAAGCTGGAGGCCTCACGCTTTCTGATTTCAAACTACAAAGCTATAGTAATTAATTCTGGTGTTGTGTTCTGTTGTTTTTTGTTTGTTTTGTTTTATTTTGGCTAACGGAAGGGAAAAATAACATGAATTCGTAAATCACTTTGTTTCAAGTGGGATTCTAATCCAAAAGCTGCCACCTTTGGTTTTAAAATATATTCTGTATTTTAACCAAAGATGTTTCTTCTTAGTCATGCCTGTGGAATCTTCTATAAAATTAACTCACATTTCTTTATCCAGATTTGGGAACCATCTTCCAGTCAAGTGACAGTGACATGGGGGGAAATAATTCAAAGGTCACATAATACTATGAAATAATTCAGTTGCTTTAAAGGAGAGAAATATAGATTCTGCTGTTTTTCTGCTCTACTGTTTAAGTTAGACTCCAAACAAAGGTGGTGGTGTTGTCTCTAGATTGTAAGCTCATCAAGGGCCAGAACTGTATTTTCTCTGTTTGATTCTTAGCACCTAAACAAATGCCTGGCACCTGTAAATTTTTAGAGGAACCAAAGTGAGCACAAAAATTAATCCTGAGTATTTGACAATGCCCAATTCTACATTTCAGAGAAAGAAGGAGTGAGGGAAAGTGGCACATGGGATGAGGAGACGTGCAAAGAGATTGGTAAAGAAAGAGAACCACAGGGAGGAAAACCAGAGTGGCACGCAATATGGAAAGGCACACCTGAGAATGGGATGGATAATTCCTTTCTTTACTGAGGATGTTTTGAGTCCCTTTGCTCTGGGCCAGATGCTATGTGCGGAGCACAGGTAGATGGATAAGTGTCAGAAGGTGTGAGAGGGGCTCAGTAATTACAACAGAATTAAAAATAATTATAGTATAAAGAGATCTGGGGATATAAACCTAAAGGGCACGACTAGGATCTGGCAGGGGGGTTTTAGTCCAGAGGTTGGCAAACCTGTTCTGTAAAGGGGCTGATAATAAATATTTTAGACTTTGTAGGTCAAGAGGCAAAATCAAGCAACTCTTCTCACCAAAGGCTACTTTTTTTCTTTTTTTTAACAGTTTTACAGTTAAAAGTGTAATAACCATTCTTAGCTCAGAGCCATACAACAACAAGGCCAGAGTCATAGTTTGTCGACCTGCTGTGGCCTGTGGTATATATTTTGATCACCGTGTTGGGGGACAATCCACATATGGTTAATTGAAAATTGGTTCAGTATGCAAAGGCATGTTTTACAAACAAAAACAAAAACAAAACAAAACAAACAAAAAACACTGTCCGCGCCCTTGACGGACGAACAGCCCAACTGGGAAAACTCCTCCTTAGCAGAAAGGACAGGAAAGTGTTTTCGGGCCATAGCGGAAGTCTTGGCGGGGCAGTTTCCAAAGAAATTTGTGAATTTCTGAATTCTGCCGACCGTACACTCAAAAACGGCTAAGAAGCACCTACAGGCTTCACTCTGGTGGCTGTTGGGGCATTGCAGAGATTCCTGAGATGGTCAATCTCGTGAAGGCTGGCTGGAAGCTGGCAGAGCCTGCCCCTTCCCCTCTCGGCGCCGAGTTGCCGAGCTACCGGTCTGTCCCTCGCTGACACGCGCTCGAAGAAAGCAGGGCTTCACCACAACCTGCCAGGCCTTCGCGCGTGTGCCCTGTTCTTCCCCAAGACTCAACTATTGCCCGTCTCCTATGATTTTTAGGCCGGCAAATTCTTTCACGAAGTTAGCTGAGGTAGACTGACCGTACACACGCCCACATAACTGAGTCTGCAGCCATTCGTGGAAGATGTGTTCTGTATCTCCTTTTTGCTTTCCTACCCCACCCCCGCACCCCCGCCCCGTGAAAACCTCCTTTTTAACCTCAACATAAAATAGTTTTTAAAAACTGTCTGCAGGTCAAATGAAAAGAGCAATATAATGTGATTTGAGCTCGGGAGTCCAGGCCCTGGAGTCAGGCTTGCTGGGTTTTAATTGAGTCCCACCACTTCCTAGCTGTGACACCTAAGCCAACTTACTGGAATGCTCTGTGCCTCGTGTGTGAAATGGGTGTAAAGGTAGATTCTATTTCAAAGGGTTATGGGAAGGATTAAATGAGATATGATGCACATGGGTTCTTCCAGGCAGATAAGCAGGGAGGCTACCTTTGAAAGTGGAATATGTTTTCCTTCTCAGGGATTCTAGCAGGTCTGAACACTTGCTCTGTGTTTGAGGCAAGGGTGAGCGTGTGGAGCTGTGGCCTCCCGCAGAACAGACTCGCTTGCTTCTTCCTTGCGCTCCATCCATTCAGTGGGCTGAGCTGCGCCTGTCACATCATTGCATTTGCTTGGGGTTCACGAGCAGGTGGGGTCAGCTCCGTTAACCCCAGCAAACGGCAGTATTATGTGTCCACTAGCTTGGAGGAGTAATTAACCTGATTGGGTGAATTAATTCCAAGAGGTAAGTTTGTTGTTCTTTTTAAGAAACCAAATTAAAAATGCAGCAGTTAGTGACATAACAACTGTACCATTGTTTTTTTAGTTTCTGACGCTAAGCACATGAAAAGCAAACGTGAGTGTGGGATCCACTAAAAACAGAGCCCCTATCTGAACCAGGAGTCGGTTGCCAAGGCGCTGTGCATGAGCATGAGGGGCCCCTTCCTCGGGGCTCCTCGGAGTCTCAGAAGACCCCCAGGATTTGAGTAACATACCAAAGTTTGCACAAGAAACCATGTTATATATTTAACATTTAAAAGGACCCTGACTACAGGTTCCTGACTACATCTCTGTTTCTTGTTTTACAGTTAGCTCTAGGAATTAAACTGCTAAATTAAACCCACGTAACTTCCTTCTTAATTGTTTTTTTTTTTTTTTATCAGTTTTTTGGACCTAGACTGAGAGGTCCTTTCCATGTATGGACATTCTAGGAAATGTTTGAAATCTGGGATCCCATAAAGATCTTACCCACTGGTTTTTAGTTTCCCTCCTTTTTGACCTAAGGGATGATGGGACACTTGCTATTTGCATCAGCCATGGAGGGCAGAGGAAGGAGAAGGCCTGACCTTTGTCCTCTGGCTAATAGAGGCTATTGCAGAGAGCCAGGAGCATGTGAGCTAGAGGGTTACCACTCTGTCTCATGGCTTAGGCCCTTCCAGTTTTCCAAAAGTCAAGAGCCACTGCCTCTGATGATGTGGCCTAACCCTATGGGCCTCCCCTCCACATAGCCACTCTCATGCAGTATTACCAGGACCTAAGGACATCAAGAAATAGGAACATCATTTTAGGACATTGTTTAGTTCGCTATAAGTCTGGCTGACAATAATATTAACTATGTCTATAATAATCGAGGCATGCATTTGGATATGTTAATTTCTAAAATTTCTCCATGTCTGTCTTCCTTCTATCCCACTTCTGTGTTTCCAGTTTTCCTGTCTCAGTCTTCCTGCCTCTTATCTACTTCCTTCATCTCTTGTCTTTTTCTCTTTCCCCTTTCCAGCATACCCTGGCTTGTCTGATTTTTCCTCAGAATAATCTGGAACAATCACAAGATCCCAAAACTACTGGGCTCCCCACCCCAGTCCCCAAGCTTCCATACTATAGGAATTTACCTTCTTGACTCACCAGTTCCTCAGTGCCATCTTGGAAAAGCACCATCTAAGAGTTTCATTCCAAAATCAGAATCTGAAAAATAGCCTCTTGGTAGCCCTCTGATGAAACCTATCCAAATAAAGACCTTTGGTTTCGCATGGGCTCACCAAGCTTTTATGGGACTTTACAAATGGTACGCTTCCCTCAAACAGGCCTGTTTCTTTAGCTGGGCTCAAGTCAGGCTCTGCTCATTTTCTTTTGTGTCCCCGTCTGATGCCACCTTCCCATCCAGAAAAGTCAAGTGGTTACAGAATCAGCCCCTGATCCTACGTATTGGTCTGTGGGGTACAGATCATAGTCATGAAGTATTTATTTTCTTGGGGTTTAAAAAAAAGTTGCCCCTATTCCCTCTCTCATGAATGACTGTGAACGTAGCAAACTGACACAAAAAAATAGATTGCCCTCTCCGGGGTTTTTTTCCTTGTAGTCGTTTGTTTTATGGTCATGCTTTGATGATGACGTTGCTGCAGCAATGAGTGAATCTGAATGTCTTGACTATCTTGTCCATAGGTGAATGTCCTATACTCCATAATTCCCAGCCAGTAAGCCAGCTTCCTTCCTTGAGACCTGAACATCATCACTACCCAACAATCGATGAGCCTCTTCCACCAAGTAAGCTTTAGTTTTTAAAGTCTATGTCTTAATTCTTCCTATCAAGTCTAAACAGGTCAGTATGAACTTGTATGTACACATCCAAACTCTTCCCCAACTCCACACCTTACACTGTTATAAAAAAAATTTATATATATATATATATATATATATATATACACACATATGGCACCCACTATAAAAATGGGGTGTTTTTGACTAGTGATTTCAGTATGTGATCTTGAAGAGATAGTCCAGTAACCTTCCAGTGCCCCTCAACTTCTGAAACAGAGAGTATTACTTTACGAGACTTGCCTACCTTGCAAACTGTACATGACCTTTAAGTCCTAAATTTTACTATTTTATATTTAGGAGTTCATAGGTCAAGATGGAATAATCCTGTTGTTCTCCATTGGACCTGTTATATCACAGGCACCTCCATATAATAAAACATTCAACCCATCAGGACGCAAGGACTTGCACTTTCCTTGCTATAACTTCCATTAATAGGTGACAGCCTATTTCTTCCATTGTTTCTTAGGAGCTTCCAGAAAAAAAAATACCATCCTTAGGGATGGTATTCCATATCATATTCTCCTGATAACTGTGTAACTAATTATTATTTAACTAGTCATTTGAACTTGGGAAAATCGTTTAATATCTCAGAGACTCAGTTTTCTTATTTGTAAAGTAAAGCCTTAATTTTCTCATTAGCTAAATGGCTAGATCTGGACTAGGTAATCCCTAGATATCATTCCAGCCTTAACCTTATAATACTACATTATAAGACATTTCTAAGAAGGAACTGATACCCTGGACATTATACATTCACTTAGCATCATATATGTTCATGAATAATTCTAGAACATCTCTGTTTTGGCTTAGGCTTATTTTTCAAGCAAACATAACCTTTAAGATTTAATAAATTTTACAATTGCAAAATCTTGCCAGGATGCAAGGAATCGATGTTTCTTTACATTCTTTTGCCTGTGCTTACATTAGGAGGTTACAGTTTAAAAAAAAACAAAACAAAACAACAACTTATTCCCTAATTCATCTATTCTTGGTAATGTGATATATTTTGCATTTACACCATTCTTGTCCTATTCAGTTGTAATTTATCAGTGAGAAAACAATAAATACCTTTAATATGTAAACATTTGAAACAACACCATATTTGTTTTGGGGGATCAAGGCAAACATTATGTTCTTTAACTTTTGATACCTGATTTCTTTCTTTATTTACACCTTGATTTATGGATGGTCCACAAGTGACTAGTAAAATTTCAGTGTCACTATACTTTCTACTTAGCACTTATGTAAAAAATATCTATAACACGTTCTCTCCAGGAAAGGAACACTTTCCCCACAACAAGAAAACCTATCAATTCCTGTGTGCATGAATTGACTTCCAGTCCATGCAAGAGTAATAACTAGTTATGCATCCAGACCTTGTAAAGAATTGAATATAAGTCTATTTTAAAGACTTACTTTATACAAGCTGTTTTCAATAATGAAAACAAATTTCTCCAGTTGGGTTTCAATTCTCTGTTCCTTACACACTGAAAAATATGACAAAAGTTGGTACTGAAGCCTAACAACAGAATTTTCTTGATAGTCATTCATTCAACAAATACTCATTGAATGCTGGCCCTGTGAAGCACTGTTTTAGGTAAACAAAACAGACAAAGATCCCAGCCCTCATGGAGCATACAGTGTAGCCAGGCAGAGACCAACACATAATAAAAAGAGTGAACAAGGCAACAGTGTAACACTTTAGATGGTAGGAAGCGCTGTGCGGAAGAACAGGCAGAATAGGGCAAGGGGGATTTGGAGGATGTGGTGGCGGCTGGTTCACCATTTTAAATCGGGTGGTCAGGTAAGGTTCATTGAGAGGCAACATTTGAAGCTAGGCTTCGAGGCGGTAAGAGGGTTATTCATGCGGAGGAAGAGCTTTTTGAGAAAAGAACAGCCCGCCTGGTGGGTTTGAGGAACAGCCGGGAGACCAGTGTGTCTGGAGCAAGCAGACAGCAGTGGCTGGTAAGGTCAGGGAGATCCCAGGGACCCAGATCACACAGGGCCCTGTAGACCACTTAAGAGCTTCGGCTCCTACTCTGGATGAAAGGGGAACATTTTAGGTTTAGAGCAGAGAAGTGACATTCTCTGACTTAGGTTTTGATGGTAAGAAGTGCAATGCGGAAGCACAGGCATTAAAGTTTGAGGAGGAAGGACAGAAGCATGAAACCCAACATATGGTTATTGCTGTGGCCCAGGTGAAAGGCAGAGGTGGCCAGGGCCAGGGTGGGAGCAGTGGATGTGGTGAGGGGCGGTCGCATTCTAGACATATATTCCATACGTAGGTTTGCTGACAGATTAGATGTGATGTCTGAGACAGAGGTAGGAATCAAGAATGATCTCAAGAATTTTAACCTCCAGAAGGATGGAGTTGCCTTCAACGGGGATGGGAAGGGAAGGCTGCAGAGAGAGCACGTTTGGGTGGGAAAGAGCTGAAGCTTGATTCTGACCATGTTATATTGGAGATGTCATCTAGGTAGTGATGTCAAGAAGGCAACAGGATGTGTGGCTGAAGTTCAAGAGAAAGGTCTAGACTACAAACATGGTATTGCATTTGTTAAAGTAAAAAGAGAAAGGGGGGAATAATTTTACAGGCTTTTGTTAGTATAATAACTAAAGATGATACATGGTTGGGCTCTACAGTGTTCCTAGACTTCATGGAAAAGATATAATTTTATATTTGCTAGGTCTTTCAGGCAGAAATGAATTACCCTAACTTACCCCAGCATCATAAAGGTGATCACTGGCAAGAATCTGTCTAGGCAACACCGTGCCACGTCCATGAGGACATGCTGAGGCCTGAAGTTCTATTTGGAAATTCTTTCTTTACACAAATATGTGAAAGTGAATTCTTTACAGAGCAACCCAGAAAACACGCTTATAATCTCTAAGTACACTTAGCTATTACTTTCTGAATATTTATAAGAATTTAGCATTATGCATTTATAATTAGCACTATTAGATATTTAATAATATTGATAGAAGGGCCTGTCTGGCTGGCTTGCCATCCTTTTCCATGAGAGACTTGGAAATATGGAAACTTGTAGAGAAATTGTTATTACCACTGCACTGCACCATTCTCTAGTGTTTTCCTTGGAGAATTTATGAGACTGGAGCTGTGTCTTTCTTTGAAGGAGTCCTTCCTTCACTGTGGGAAGCTGGAGGGTGGGGGCATCAGTTTCTCAGCGGTGTGCCCATGGGACCAGGCATAGTTTTTTGTTCATAGGGAGTGCTGAGAGCAGTTTGTTCAACTGAACTAGATACCACAATACTCTTCAAAGATTAATGTTCATTCTTTGTTGAATGACAGTCATGTTGAGTTCAAGAAAAAAAAATTGTCCAGTTTCTCCTAGTTGGGGAATCACTGAAATTTCAAAATTTTTGGACCAAGATTAATTACCTAGTAGTTACATGTATACACAGTTTCATCAGTGAGCTATTTAACATTTACAACTAACAGTTGAGCTGGATTATCTAGCAGTCAATTTTCATTAACACCCTCTAGAATATATTTATACGATCTGACGACATTTTTCCTTCAGTTTGTCTTAGGCAAGGTAGATTTGGTGTGTTCTGGTATTTTGGTTTCCATCGTGCAGTATTTGGCAATTCCTCAGATAAATATCAGACTTAAGCAATGATCTTCACAAACAGATGTACCATGCACACATAAAACCATAAATATACCAAATATATTGGGCTTTTTCCATTTAAAAAAATTGAGAGTTGCTATGTCATTACCTGAATAATTTTTCAATAGAATTATTAATATCTGACCTACTCCCAAAAGCTATGGATTTTCTTAAAAGGCTGAATAGTTTTCCTCCATTTGCAGTCATTTTTGCTTTTTCTTCTTTAGTCTAATGCATTTTTCAGCATAACTTTATCATGAAGCTGTTATTTCCACCAAGTTTTCACATTTGGACTCTAAAAGCTTTTTGCCCATTGCTTTACAGCAGACATTGCTCTTCTGTGTGAAGCTCAGATATTATGTATTACATCCAGCTCTCCCAGTTTTGAGGACTTTTCCACCCACCCCACCCCACCCCACCCCACCCCTCCATGTATTATGTAGTGTATCATCCATGCTCCCACGTTTAGTTCCTTGGTTTTGGAATCTGAGAAGTAAAGGAACTTATCTTTGTCTTGGGCTCCCTCTACTGGTCTGTGATGGTTATTTATCAACAAAGAGGTATTTAAAGCTTGATGTGTGTTAACTAGTTGATATTTAAAGGCTTGATGCGTGTTAATAGTTGTTACTGGTTTTGTTTTGTTTTGTCAAGAGATATTTGGCAGCCACAGGTGGGTTGAAAATACACTGTGAACTTACAGCTTACCCAAAGGATGGTTCGAAGGGATCCAATCCTTCCATTCTTCCTCAAGAAGAATGGCAATCAATTAAAGTTGCAAAGTATTGCATAGAGGTCATCTGAAGTTCCAGGTACAGTATCTTAGAACTGTCATTACAAGTGGTTTTAATATGAGGGCCATCCTCCCCTCACCGACTAGTCGCTGTCTCTCAGATTTAGCAAAGAAAGGGTTCTCCAGCCTCAGTCTGTCAGTTCTCACTGGAGGCTGCTTAAGTCTTCCAGCTGTAATTTGAGTTGCCAACAAGATTGACAGGGTGGAAACTGTTAAAGGAAGAAATAAAGTAAGCATCAGACTTTCTCCTTAGGAAAATAGGAGAATTGTAACCTAGGTCATATTCGAGGAACCACAGTTACTGTTTAAGAGAAGCTGAGTCCAGTGGATGCCAGTTCAGCCCTAGTACCTCAGAAGTCATGGCGGGTGCTGTGGGCAGCGTCTGGCCTTCAGCAAGGAACCCACAGTGAGTTCTACCTGCAGAAGACCTGACAGCGGTATTGGTTTCCCATGAATCCGTAGTTTGTCCTTGATTTTCCTTTTTGCCTTTTTATTACACGCCAGACTGGGAAGCTCGCATTGACAGCCATGGGCGGGTCTTTTACGTGGACCACGTGAACCGCACTACCACCTGGCAGTGTCCGACATCAGCAGCTACCCCTGATGGGATGCGGAGGTCGGGGTCCATCCAGCAGATGGAGCAACTCAACAGGCGGTGGGTGATCAGCATGCAGTGAACCCCTAGGAACCCCTGGGAAAGGAGCATGGCAGCCAGAGAAAACCTCCCTTACACTTTTCTGCTCAGATTGTACGAGGAGCCTGGGAAGTGATTATGCATCTTAAGAAACCCATTTATAGTAGGTACTTGGAAAGCTAGAGTTAGAATTTGGTGGCAGGAGACAAACTAAGCCTGAGTGCCATTTATTTTTTTTTTAAAGATTTTATTTATTTATTTGAGAGAGAGATAGCGAGAGCAGTAACACAAGCAGGGGGAATGGGAGAGGGAGAAGCAGGCTTCTTGCTTGCAGGGAGCCCGATGTGGGACTCGATCCCAGGACCTTGGGATCATGACCTGAGCAGAAGGTAGATGCCTAACGACTGAGCCACCCAATCCTCTGAGCTTCTTGATGGCATGTGCTCAAAGACAGGTGTTCTTAACCAGGGGCCCCTGGATCACCCTCCTCCCCAGGTATTCACCGAGGATGCCATTGTTCCAGGAACCCTCCAGAAATTGTATGCAAAATTATACATGGATGCACATTTTCCTGTCAGACTGGTCCATATCGGTCATGAGATTCTCAAAAGGGCCCAGAACTCAAACAGCTGAAAACATTCCAAGGATGGATTCCATAGAATACCAAAAGCTGCCTGGAGAAAAAAACAGTGTCATCACTGTATTCGTGTCTACCCTGGTCCCCTAATTGCTATATACTCAGTAATCCCTAAAAGGCTTTTATCTTAGAAAAAAAAAAAAAAGTTTAAAAACAGTTTTTGAGACTTGTTTTGTCTAAAAACTAGACCCTTACTAGTGAAATTGTAAAGATGCCATTTTGTTTTTAACCTGAGAATGAGACCCTAAATATCATTTCTCTCATGCTGTAAGCTAGCATGAGCATCATACCCGACCTCTTGCTTCTGTTAAGGCCAAGAGGGCAGATTTGGGATACTTTCAGTAGCCGGGACCACAAACTGCAGGCTTGAAATCAGCTGTATCCACATGCCATCTCATTAGGATGAAATAAAGGAAAGTTGAAAGGAACTATATAGAATAAGGAACTGGAAGTTAACTGTATCGGCCAGAAAAATAAAGTGGACAATTTAGTCCTATGAAAAACACACAGAGGTGAAAAATTGAACTTCTGGTTACTGTTGTACACAGAGGAGCATGCTTAGGTGAAAATCACCAGGATTCTTTTATTGCTTGAGCATTTGGAAGACATTCACTTTCCATTCTTTCTCCATCAGGAGCCGAGCGTTTAAAGTCATTAATGAGAACCACGAAGGATTTTCATTGACAGTACATTTCTCTACAGTCATTCCCACAGAAAGAAAACACATTACAGAACTTGTGATAACCCAGCTTTATTAGATAAGAATGCACCAAAAATCCCCGGGAGAGCCCTTTCATGGTGATTGCAACAAAACTCCTCTAAATAAAAATGTGGAGGACTCGGGGCGCCTGGGTGGCTCAGTTGGTTAAGCGACTGCCTTTGGCTCAGGTCACGATCCTGGAGAACTGGGATCGAGTCCGGCATCGGGCTTCCCGCTCAGCAGGGAGTCTGCTTCTCCCTCTGACCCTCCTCCCTCTCATGCTCTCTCTCTCGCTATCTCATTCTCTCTCTCAAATAAATAAATAAAATCTTTAAAAAAAAAAATGTGGAGGACTCAGCAAGCTCCTTTTACATAGAGACCAGATTGAGATTCCATAGGCGGAAATAGACAGAACAGAGAAGCTGAACTTGTTTAGCAGGCTGAGAAATAGGGAGAGTATCACCAGGCTGCATCTATGGGAGGTACAGTTCGAGCACTAAAAGAAATCAATAAATTGAAGCAGAGGTAAGCACCTTGACCTAGGACATAAAAATCCATGAAGGTTCATCATGTTCAGGTTGTATAATATAAAAATTAGGCCAAATCCATCCTGAATCAGGCCTCTAGAGGAGTTTTGCAGGCTTTCATGTGTAAATTCCTGTGCCCTCCTGTGGAGCTGACTGGCAGAGGCAGACAGACTTTGTAGAACAGGAAGTGGTATTTGCTGCATCCGTCTGGACGGATAAAAAGAAAGGGAATTTGGTGACTTGAGAAAGTACTTACTTCTCGTGAAAAAAACCTACTTAGGGAAGGCCAGATAGCCTTGAGATAAGTATCCCAGCTCTTCAGCACTTAACCAAATAGTTCAAGCATGTAAAGTTTTGCAGGGACTTGGCCTGATAAGGCAGCCACAGAAAAATATACTGCCCGTCTTTTCTCCCTCACGGATGTGATCACTCACGGGGGTCGTTTTTCGATAACCTTCGGTTGGTTATCAGAAGGAATTTACAGCAATCACTCTCTCACAGCAAAACAAATATTTCTCAGTGTTGCAAGGTGTAGGGAAGGAAAACCTTCCTTCCTTCCCTTCTAAGTTCTTTGGCTGACTTAACAATTAAATCGACATATGTAAGATTAATAGGAGAAAAGCAAATTTAATTCCGTAGGTATGGAAGCTTACAGAAATATGAGACTCAAAGAAATGACCAAAAGCAGGCAGCTTTTATACCTGTCAGACAAAGAAACATTTGTGTGTGTGTGTGTGTGTGTGTGTGTGAAGAATTGACAAGACAAACAAGTTTGGGCTTGGGGTAGTAAATTAGTGAAGAGGAACAAGGTTTGTTTACACAGCCTTCTTGACCCTGATTCCCTATCCCTGGTGATAAGAATGACTACCAGCCTCCAGGTGCAGAAAGAGTACCCTTCACATGGGGAATTCACTTACTGCCTTCCGGAGAACAGAGGAGGGTCAGAGTGTCCTGCATTGGTGGTTTCTTAAGTAACTTTAATTCAAAATAATCAACATGCCAAAATGGCATATTTTGGGGTGGCCTGCCCTGGACCCCATCAAAGGAGTTTCCCTGGACTCCCGACAGCGTGATTATGAAAGTCAAGTGTTGTTTGTGCAAGGAGACGCACACTGGGAGAAGCAGAGTGCACAAAGCAGCCTACGGTGACCACATTCAAACTCGGCCGCTGCCCGGACGCAGCACCCCCTTCCTGGCCTTTATGGCTTGACCACGTCCTCCTAGTGCAGAGACGCCCCTCACTGCCTGCCTGCCACGTGGTCACATCTCCTTTCTGCTAAGCCCATGAGAATGTCCTGTGGTCCCTGAAATCCTCCCAGAACCCCCCCACACAGAGCCTCTTGTGCAATCCTGTGATTGAAACCTTCTGCCTTGTCCTTCTGGGTGCCCTTCCCAGTGCCCGGTGTGGTGCCAGAGTCTACCAGGACTCAGTGTAAGACAGTTTCTCTAGTTAATTCTTACACTTCCAGAATATTCTGGATTAACTCAATTTACCTTCACAGGTATTTCTTGAACAAGCAGAAAATATAAATATGTAGTCTCACTTTAAATAATCAACTAAAGTTTGGTGTTTTTAGTTATTTGGATAAAATGTTTATATTATTGAGACATGGAAAGTTTTAAATATGAAAAAAAAATGATGTATATATAATTCTACTACCCCAGGGTTTACCTTTTAAAAAAATCTTGTCTTTAATTTCCGTGTACATGCGTAGGCCTTGCACAGCTGTGATGATAATATACGGTTAGTTTTATATTCTCTTCTCACTTACCACACTATAAGCATTTTCATATTGCTGCAGAGCCTTAGAGTATCATTTAAATGGCTGTATAGTATTCCAAGGAACACACGTACTTTAGTTAACTTAATTTGCCCTATTGCTGGATGTTTTCCTTATTGCTTTCCAGCACTATTTTGGATAAGGCTAAAGGCCCTGTTAAATATTAGTGTTGTCTCATAGTAGTGTTTCCTTGGGGTTATATTCTCAAAAGAGCAGGCCACGGGAGATCACTATGGTTTTGGTATTTGATACCTATGCCTAATGTTTTCTAAAGTGTTTCTGGGGGCTCACTCTGCCAGCAACAACAGCTTCCCTTCCATCCCATCTTTTGGTGTGGTTTTGTTGACTTAAGAGGTGCTCCTTGGTATTTTGGTTCTTACATTTCACTTCTCACAGGGAGGGTCAACTTTTGTCTCCATAAGCTTTTCTTTTACCAATTGTAGCTCCTCCCATGAGAATTGTATGGTCTTGGGCTTTGTTTGGTTGGTATTTGTTTGGTTTGGCTCGATTGGTTTGGAAGGTTATTTTCTTGCTGGGTTTTGTGTGTTCCTGTGTGTGTATTCATTTATAAATTAGATATTCCAGCTGACTCTCTTACCAATTTCCATAAACTCTTTATATAATATAAAATTTGGCCTTTTTCCGGGAAAAAAAAAAAAACATGAAGGAGGACATGGAAGAATAATTCTTGATGAAATGTGAGAGAACCTGCTTTCTGACTTCCTCTCTCATCTTTAAAACAGAGCGAGCATCTGAGGCTGCGATCCTGCCCTCGCTGAGTGATCCTTCCACAAACTGTGTGTCCTGCTTCCCCAAAACTGTCCCTGCACTTCAGCAAAGATCAGGGTTGGGGTGTGGTACCTGGGATTTGAGGCCATTGACTCAGTAAGGCACAAGACAACCAAAGTCCAACTGAGGACACAGCAGGTTGTGAAATTACTGACACTTTCATCATCAAATAAGATCACATGGATTCATAGAAAATCTCTTCTGTGGTCCCTGCACTTTGGGAAGGAAAAGTGAGGCTACAACTTTATATTTGTCTCTGCCCTGTTCTGGGTATCTACTGCGGAGAAACAAACCACCCAAACTTGGTGGCATAAAACAATGATAATTTATTGCTACCATCATTGTTATTATATATCATTTTTATTTCTCATGGTTCTCGAGGCTGACTGGGTTCAATGAAAACATTCTCTCTTGGGGCACTGTCGTGTCGTTGCAGAGGGTGGCTGGGGCTGGTGACCCACATATCTGGAGGTTGATCCTGGCTGTGACTCTCCACCAAAACACCTGCCCGGGACTTCCCATGTGGCCTCACAGCATGGTGACTGCAAACTGTCACTTATATTATCCTCAATTAGTCAAGGTAGCCACAAGATCTTCCCAGGCTCAAGGGGAGGGGACATTGATTCTACCACTTAATAGATGAGTAATTAGGTTCTAACAGAGCATGCGGGACTAAAAATATTGTTGAGCCATTTTTGGAAAACGCAGCCTGCCATGAATCATTTAGGGGATCCTCCCGACAGCAGCAACCTTGGTCTTTGGCAATTCCATTCCTCCCCCGGTCAAGGTTAGACACTTAGGCAGCTTCTCGCTGGCCCACTCTGTCCCTCCCACCGTGGTGGCACTCCCGGAGTTCCAACAGGGAGAACAGGAGACAGCCATCCTTCACCTTCCCCACAACCTCCAGACCACAGACATGTTGACACGGTAAATAAACATGGGTATTTCTCTATATGATCCTTTGCCCTTCCTGCCCCCTCCATGTTTTCTTATTAGAGGCCTTCTCCGGAATGCCTTACAGTAACTGCTGCAGGCAAAGATGTCTCCTGACGCGTGTCAGGGGTGAGTGGCTGAGCCTCTCTAGATAAAATACAACTTAAAGAAAGCAACCAGTGATTCTTAAACCTAGATGGAAGTAACGCTACCTGAAGGACTTCTTAGAAACGCAGGTTTCCGTTTTGCTTCAATTTCTGTGATTATAACAATAACCCAGCTGATTCTCTTGCAAGTGGTCTAGAGACCACACGTGAGAGAAAAAAAAGAAAATTCCCTTTTAAGGTACAAAGAAAAAGGTCTCTGGTGTTCAGAAGCTCTGCCACAGCAGACCTCGTCTGTAATGATATGTTCCCGTTGCCCCATGTTGGACTGCATTTGGAGACCTGGTTCTTCGCTGTTCCCTGGACTCCCACTCTCCTCTTCCTCTTCACACCTCTTCCTCCACCCCCGTATCTCTTTCCAGAGCATGGGACTCATACAGCAACGTTCCTTTGACTGTTGTCACTTGCATGAAATCAACGACCTCCAAGTCAGCATGTCCTAACCCACACCAAAATCTTCCCTCCCCTCCTGCCTGTTCTCCTACGTGTCCTTTTTCAGTGTTGGCTCCTTCACTTACCCTTCACAGTTGTCTCCTCCTTCTTCAACCTCCACATCCAGACAGGCCCCAAGTCCTGTTGAGTCTCCATGTAAAATTACACAAATTCTTCCGCGAAGTCTTTCTGGAATTCACCTCCTTCTCCCATTCCTGCTGTGCCTTGAGGAAAAGGGAAGCTGAAGCCCGGTCATATGCCTCGGTAGGCTGAGACATTAGGCAAAATAGAGGTCATCTGGGGAGGAGAAGGAGGCTATTTGGACTGAGGGAAGTAGAGCAAAGAGGAAGGACACAGCTGGGCATCTGCCTTTAAAATACAGACTAAATTAGGCAGATCAGGCCATCAGAGGTAGGGAGGGTTAGGAAATGTCTGTCTTTTGTGGGCAGAGACAGAAGATCTTACTCTCCCTGCAGTCTTCCCCTCCCCCAACAGCATGCCTGCAGAGCCACCATGATCCGCCATGTCTGCCTATGCCCAGGCCTTTAGCACCTGCAGCCTGGACTGTTGCAGTGGCTGGTTCCCAACTGCTCTCCCCAATTCATGCTCTCCTCCTCCAGTGCATCCCCCACCTAGATGGAAGTCATCATTCTCAGTGGCTAGCTCAACCTCTTTTTCAGCAACTAGCCAGTCCCTAGAGCAGTGGTTCTCAAAGTTGGTCCCTGGACCAGCAGCATCAACATCAGCTGGGAACTAGTTAGAAATGCAGATTCTTGCCTCCTCCCTCCAAAGACCTACTGAATCCAAGAAAATCTGGGAGTGGGGCCCAGCTGTCTCTGTTTCAACAAGGCTGCAGGTGATTCTGCTGCAGCTCAAGTTGGAGAACCCATGCCTAGAGAATAACATCCGAACTGTGGCCGGGGTACCCTGTCCGTGCTCCCTGCCCCCCTCTCCGCTGGCCCCCTCGTGCTGCCCGAGGCCCACACATCCTGGTGCCACCACCCAGCTTCTCAAAGGTCCCCAAGAGTGAGCTCTTCGGTGCGTGTTACTCTACATTCTTTCCCTGCAAGGTCCCCAACAGGTTCATACTGATTCAAAATGTATGCATCTAGGTGTTTCCTCGTCTGTGTCTTACGCTTCGGGACAGCTTTTTGACACTGTTAGAGTCATGGTTTACATGCCATTTCCCTCTTTGCTCTGCATCCACTGTGTGTGTTCAGAGGGTGATAGCTTATCCTCCTCCTGACTCCGATCTGAAAGTCCAGCACAGAACCTGAGCATATTGGAAGAGTTACTAAATATTTAGTAAGTACCTGGGAAGGTGACTGACTGGCCGGCTGACTGGCTGAATCCTCAACTGGGGAAGAAAAATAAAATGAGCCTTCAAATCAGCAGAAAACATTTGTTTGTCGGCCAGCATGCTTTTAGTATGCAATATTTCCACAGTTCCTGCCAGGGATATCAGGTACCTATCAGATAACAGTAAGTGAGTAGAACCATTACTCTGGTTTGTAGACTCATTACAATAATGTAGAAGTAATTTGATATCTTAGTTGTAACATTTTAAGTTATTTCCCAAACCGTTATTTTTAGACTTAGTCTGGTTTTGTTTAATGCAGGGCGGAGGCTGTTTTTTGTGACTAGTTATCTGTGTTAATGTGTAAAAGTCACCATACTTGAAACTTAGCACAGTTTACAGAACAAAAAGAAGTCCACTCATCTGGAACATGCGTGTCTTGCCAATTGTCTTGGTATCTTATGGGAACTTTAAGCATTTCTTTGCTGATATGCAAGACAATTCTTTACAGTTTTCTCCAGTTACCCGATTCAGAGCATCAGCCCCCAACAAGCCAATAAGCAGAAGTTAACTCCTGTCTTTCCATTTTCTGATGCAAAGGTATCAAAATATTCAGCGAACCATTGCAACAGAGAGGCCTGAAGAAGATTCTGGCAGCCAAAGTGGTGAGCAGATCCTGGCAGGAGGAAGCGGAGGAGGTGGTGGGAGCGACTCAGAGGCTGAATCTTCTCAGTCGAGCTTAGGTATGGGAGGAGGGGACCTGAGTCTTCTGGGATGGCATCTGGTGGCAGTGTGACATAGTGTGTGAATCCCTACCCTGGCCTGGGGGATGCACTGGGTCCTGGGGGAGAAGAGCAATGGAATGGGGGAGGTCAGTCAGGGTGGCCGGGAAAGAGGCTTGGTGCCAGCAAGGTGAAACAGACAGGAGTTTCCCACCGCAAACATGAAGAAGAAATGAATTTGCAGTAGGAGAACTCGTCCTGGTGCATCGAGGCAATTTCTTCAGTGGCCTGATCATGTCTTGTCGAGTGAATTTATCTGTTGGTGTCCTAAGAATTTTCCACTTATAAATAAAACATGCAATGAAAATTCACAGTCTACTTCAAAGAAGCTACATGACAAGACTAGGACTAATTATTTGTTTGCATTTGGAAGAAAATACAATTCCCCCTTGTGGGAGCAACCTGGGAGTAAAGAGGTTTTTCCCCTGAGCTTACCTTATGCACTCTGCCCCTGACCCTGGTTACCTAATAGTGTAGGCCAGGCATCCACCAGGGGTCTGCTTTTCATTTCGTTGAATCTGCCTGAGTGGAACTCAGATGAGAACATTCAAAAGGCGGAGAAGACTGGCTTCAGTTTTTTATACCTGTGATCACCTAAGGTTATCACAGCGATATCCCAATCCACCTTCTCTCTCTCTCTCTCTCTTTTTTTAAAGATTTTATTTATTTATTTGACAGGGGGAGACACAGCGAGAGAGGGAACATAAGCAGGGGGAGTGGGAGAGGGAGAAGCAGGCTTCCCGCGGAGCTGGGAGCCCGATGTGGGACTCGATCCCGGGACCCTGGGATCATGACCTGAGCCGAAGGCAGACGCTCAACGACTGAGTCACCTAGGTGCCCCCCAATCCACCTTCTCTTAAGTTGGATTGAATGATGGCACGTTAGAAGCTCGGGGACCAGTGGGAGCGAGCAGTTCTGCCTCCAGTTCAGCTAGCTCTCCATTCCTTGCTACACCGCAGAACAATGGATTTTCGTGCACAGACGATTGTAAGTGTGTCCCTTCTATTCATTTTACCAGATATGCTAGCTACACGGACTGGTTTCGGTTTTTCTATTTATTCATTGCTTTGACCTCTGAGAGAGATGTGGTCAAGTGGTCAAGTTTAAAGGCAAGAAGAGGGGCACCTGGGTGGCTCAGTCATTAAGCGTCTGCCTTCAGCTCAGGTTATGGTCCCAGGGTCCTGGGATCGAGTTCCACATCGGGCTCCTTGCTCAGCGGGAAGCCAGCTTCTCCCTCTCCCACTCCCCCTGCTTGTGCTCCCTCTCTTGCTGTGTCTCTCTCTGTCAAATAAATAAATAAAATCTTTTTTAAAAAATAAAAAATAAAGGCAAGAGGAAAGAAGGAACAGAAAATGTCTGAGTTTGGTATTGGACCTCTTTGCATTTGCTATGTAACAAACTATCCCAAAATGTAGCAGCCTTGTGTTTATCCTACAGGTGAGCAATTGCATTTGCTACGGGGCTCATGCATGCGTCCTTAGTCAGCTACCCAGTCAGCTGAGGGCCGGCTGGCCTGAGATGGCCTCAGCTGGGCTGCCTTGTGCCTGCTTCCCGTAGCTTCTCATCTTGTCCCAGACTAGCCCAAGCTTGTTCTCACAGTGGTGGCAGGGTTCTAAGAGAGAGTGAGGACACAAAGACTTCTTGAAACCCTGGCGTACAAGTTCTGCCAAGTCCTGTTACTTAAAGCAAGGCACAGGCTAGCTCAATTCAACAAGGGGAGAAGTGCAGAGTCTCCGGCAGATGGGTGTGGATGCAGGGAGGGGAAGAATTGTGCTTCTTTCTGCAAACAACCATAACCATGCTTGGCAACTCATAAGGAAAATAAGAAAACCGTCATTGTAATAAAAGAGACAAGATGTACCTCTGAAACAAATAATACATTATATGTTAAAAAAAAAAGAAGATAGTAGGAAGGGAAAAAATGAAGGGGGGGACATCGGAGGGAGAGACGAACCATGAGAGACTATGGACTCTGAGAAACAAACTGAGGGTTCTAGAGGGGACGGGAGTGGGGGGGATGGGTTAGCCTGGTGGTGGGTATTAAGGAGGGCACGTATTGAATGGAGCCCTGGGTGTTATACGCAAACAATGAATCATGGAACACTACATCAAAAACTAACGATGTAATGTATGGTGATTAACGTAACATAATAAAATTTTTAAAAAGTAAAAAAAAAAAAGAAAACCTCGGGAAGGAACTACTAACTACATCACTTCCCCCAGAAATTTCTAGTGTACATTATTAAAGGTTTTGAGAAGTCCTGGAATAAAGTAATGTTTCACTTTTTAAAAAAAAGATGTTCGAGGACTTGAGCCTAACTGACGTTACGCAGGAGCGCTCCTAGGAAATAATGACTCTTAACTGGCACACATCACTGGGACACCCGACCAAATCACTATTCAGAACCACAGTCTGTCCAGTCAAAGCTAACACACCGCTGGTATAGAGAGAGAAGTACTGTATTTGAAATGACTTTTTTCCGATGCATCCGTTGCTTTGCTTCACTTTTTCCAGATCTGAGGAGAGAAGGGTCACTTTCTCCGGTGAATTCACAAAAAATCACCTTGTTGCTGCAGTCCCCAGCGGTGAAGTTCATCACCAACCCCGAGTTCTTCACTGTACTACACGCCAATTATGTGAGTGCTCCAGAATACAGAGGGAGCCCACCTGGCTTCCGTCGAAACTCAAAACACTCCTTTGAGAACTTGTTTAGTAGGTTAAAAAGGATGGCGTTTTAACCCAAGCAGGATGGAAAAAAACAGAAACAAAACAACTCCGGCCACTCTTTTTACTCTCTGTGGGTCTCCCAAAAAGGAGAAAAGCTGGATTTGGCAACACTGTTGCTTCTTTGTTTTTGTTAGGCTCAAATGTATTAATACCAGTGAAAGTCGTTGGGAAACAGATACGAGTTTCTATTATTGTTAAAATTTGAAAGGAACAAGATTATGAAGTTGACAGATGCCCCTCAGCCTGAATCATTTTATAAAATCACTTTCATTGAAGAAGTGTTAAAATAGATTTCTCCTAGATAAATATCTAGTTTTCCCTTTAATAAAATTAGTTGTTCAAGTACCATGCTTAAGTTAAATTTAATATTTTTACACATATAGTTTTTATTTCTTTTTTTTTGTATTTTTAAGAAAGCAATGACTTGCTATCACTATATTCATTAATTCTTTCATTTGACAAACATTTTCTGTGGACAGATACAGATTTAGGTGCTTGAATCACAGAGCCAGTGGGACACCTGAACAGCAAAACTCCCCAATTTGTGGAGCGACAGACATGTACAAAGACCAGTCTGACATGAGGGGACAGGGCCCAACCTCAGGGAGGAACGAAATGCTCTGGAAACACAGGAGATACGGCATAGGGGAGCATCCCCGAGGAGGTGGCTGCTGAACTGAGTCAGGAAGGTTGCAAGTGGGTGGGAAGAAGCTCCAGAGGGAGGGAGAAAGGACGCAGCGGTGAAGGGGCTCGGGGTTGGGTCTGAGGGTGGGATGTGATGACAGGCAAAGGTGGGAAGAGGGGCTGGAGAAAAAGTGGCAAAACTCAGGGTAAGTCACGGAAAGGAACCTAGGTATACTTCAGAAGGCAGCTGGAACCAAGAGAAGTCCTAGGTATTTGTGTTACAGGATCAGGTGTTTGATTAAACATCTTCTCCATCAGAAGTGCAGAGACTGAGGGGCTACAAGGCTAGAGGCTGATCCAACCTCACAAGTGAGAGATGACCGGGGCCCAGCCTAAGGCAGGGGCTGGGAGTATGGAAAGGGGGACCATTGTGATGGAGGCAGGCAAGGGTGAGGACTCAAGAAAGTCTGAGTCCTTTCTGCTTGGGGCACCTGAGTTAGGGCGCGTCTCCATTAGCAGGTGCAATTATTTGATTAGGTGACAGAGGCTGTGGCTGGGGGGGAGACCAGTTTTTAGCAGGTTATATTTGAGAAGCTTCTGGGACATCCATTGTTAGACCCAGAGCAGTGGCCCACTGGTGCAGGGGTGAGTCACAAAGGGGGACAAGGATGGCAGATGTTGATGCCCTCAAACACTGGGCACCAGGGGGCCCTGGCCAGGAAGAGCCACTGCACCAGCCTGCTCTGGTAGCAAGCAGTGTTTGCTTTCACCACATGCACACCTGCCCTGTGGACCAAAAAATCATCATCTGGCACACTTAGAAACTCCTGAAACTTTTTCCTTTCTTCTCATCTCCAACCCCGCCACATACAAAAGTTGTTTGTTTGTTTGTTTTTCAAAGATTTTATTTATTTGACAGGGAGAGACACAGCGAGAGCAGGAACACAAGCAGGGGGAGTGGGAGAGGGAGAAGCAGGCTCCCCACTGAGCAGGGAGCCCGACGCGGGGCTCGATCCCAGGACCCTGGGATCATGACCTGAGCCGAAGGCAGATGCTTAACGACTGAGCCACCCAGGCACCCCTCACACACAGAAGTTTGTGACAGACCTCAGAAGTCCAGCCTTAGATCCCCAGGGACCCTAAATTAATCCTCCTTGTTACAGACGCATAAGTAGAGCAAGGGAGGACTGGTGCAGGCAGAGGAGGAAGGATGGGGAAGAGAGGGGAGCCATGCTCCCAGTAATAGAGGAGACTCAAGAGAGCCCAGCCTAGCGCTGACTGGGGAGGAGGGGAAGGAGAGCCTTTGAGATGCACCCGGAGTGTGACAGTATCCAAGGCTGAGGAAAAACCAGTACAGATCAAACAGATCCATGTGTGTGTGTGTTTTTTGTTTGTTTTTTGTTTTTTTTATTTATTTGACAGAGAGACACAGTGAGAGAGGGAATACAAGCAGGGGGAGTGGGAGAGGGAGAAGCAGGCCTCCCGCGGAGCAGGGAGCCCGATGTGGGACTCGATCCCAGGACCCCGGGATCATGACCTGGGCTGAAGGCAGACACTTAACGACTGAGCCACCCAGGCGCCCTCCATGTGTGTTCTATGGTGCACATTTAATTTTTGAGCAAGATCTCCCCTTCTGAGGCTTCCCCCTCAATGCTCACAATAACTCACTGTGTTAGCAATCAGGTTACATTACGTTAAGGCGCTCAAGGTGTACTTGGTCTGTATTTTTCCTACCCCCCCCAACACCCTATCCCAATCGGCCCTGACCCCCTCTCAGGGTGCCTACCGAGTCTTCACCAGTAGCACCTGCTTAAAGCACATGATTCTGAAAGTCCGGCGGGACGCACGCAATTTCGAGCGCTACCAGCACAACCGGGACTTGGTGAATTTCATCAACATGTTTGCAGACACGAGGCTGGAATTGCCCCGGGGCTGGGAGATCAAAACGGACCAGCAGGGAAAGGTGAGTGTGACTGACCTGTGCGCCTTTCATCCAACGGGCTCTTTATCTGAAGAAGAGCCGTGACAAAGTGAGGGGGGAGATTCGTGAGGGCAGGAAAGTCTGTGTCTCAGAGATGTGCCATCAGCCACCAGGAGGAAGGGGGGGTAACTATTCACAGCAGGGTTTTCATCCTGCGAAGGATGTACGGCAACATCCGGGCCTCTTGCCCACTGATACCAATAGCGTCCACACCAACTTGGGATATTGCTAGATGTCCCCTGGAGGGCAAAATCATGCCCAGTTGAACACTACTGCCTACGTGTTTGGAAACTGAAACCAGAGTCGGTTCAGTGACCTTTCTATTGTTATGCCTCCTTAGACAGCTAACTCGCAGGGAATGAAATTATTAGTCAAGTGGGAATGACATTATTAGATTACTGGTTGTGATTTTCCTAATAACCTTTCAGTTTTTATTAAAACAGCCTGGCAAGCAGGCAGGGTAGATTGGACCCATGGGATGTTACCGGCTTGCATTTTGCCTTTGTGTGACCTTAGCCAAAACTGACCTTTCCCAGGAATGTTTTGTAAGCCTACCTGAGTTTGCTACAGCAAAAATGTTCTTTCTTAATCACCACCAGTCACATCAATGTATTTATAGGACAGGCCAAACAGTTTATTAAAGAATTGTCTCTGTGTAATCTTTTTTTTTTTTTATCTCTGGTAGGACGAATCCCTCCCTCTTTTAGGGTCAAAGGAATCAGAAATTTTGTCAGTAGACACGTTCAGTGGGAACATGCATTATGCAGGTCCTATCCTCTGTGATGTTGAATGTGCCACAGTTCCCCAAAGTGGGCTCATAGGGCGCCATTGTCCCCTGGGAAGACAAATTCCTCCCCACAAACCCCTTAGCATGTCTCAGTACCTGGACTCTGAAGTGTGTGGAGAAAGAATGTCCACCAATGCAAGTCTGTCAGTTCAGTAAGTCTGCATGATCAGCTCCTGTGTAGTTGTAAGAATTGGAAGAGGGTCTGGGGTGGGGGGCGTGCTTTGTGTAGCAGAAAACCCTCCAGAGCCAGAATCTGCTCCTAAGGACCTTCTCTCTTACTGGATGTGTCCTCCACTTGGAGAATGACAGTAATTTACGCTGTGAGGGCTTGGAGATGTGTGTTAGGGTGGGAAATAAATCCTGAGCCAGAACAGAAAGTAAAGGAACTGGGGTGCTCATCTCGGTGGTCTGTGGTGCCCATATTTTCATTTATTACTTAACTAAGTTGCCAAGAGTACACCACTAGGAATCAATGAACAGAAAGGGTCATTATGGTTTATTATGCAAATAGCACAGTAATGCAAACAACTTGCTTAACCTCAGATTTCCGTAAGGCCGTTAAGTGCATGCAGCCCTTGCCCTAGGATGCAAACAGCTGGAGGCCCAGCGGAATGCCAGGGAAACCCCCCCAATGCCGTCAGCCCTGTTTCTCCAGGGCACCTCACACTAGCAAAGAAGCACAACAGCTGAGACTTGCGCCAAGAATTTTAGTCATTTTGAAATGTATATTAGGGAATTTCTGGCAAAATATTTTCCCACTTATTCTGTTTAGTGAGATGGTATCATATACAAGAAAGAAGAAAGTCTGAATCTAAAATGAGAGGACTTGAATTCTGCTTTCAGTTGTGACACAAACCAGTGGTGTGACTAAATACACACACCTAAAATGGTCTAATTCTTTATTAATTGAGCACACACAGACTCGGAGTTGGCAAGCAAAATTTCTGGGAAGCATACCATATACTGAATTGTTGGGATGGAAAGTAGCCTTAAATTGGAAATGTGTTACTGCAATCCATTGAGTAGAGAGGAACAATGGAGGATAGTGGGAAAAATAGTGGGGCACGTGTACAAGGACTACCCCATCCCATTCTAAACACGTGACCGTGAGCAAGTCCCTTCACTGCTCTGAGCCCCACTTTGTTCATCATAAAGTAGCAATAATTATTATTGCCTTCATGATTTTATAGCCAGTGTAAAGAGTAAATAAGTGAATGTGGGAATCCATGATAATACAGCAGATTAGTAATATCTGCTGTTCTTCCTGTTGATGCTGTGGGAATTATCCTTACCAAAAAACCCAACATCAGACGGGCAACTGGGGAAAATACAAGAATACCTCACTGCAAAACCCATCGATGATGGGAATAGGTTGAGAAAAAACATTTTTGGACTATATCCTACAGGCTCGCCCCTCTGACTTGGAAAGAATGTGGTGCACCGGAGCCTGGGATTTAGGAACACCACTCACTGAAAAATCGGGTGGTGATAGCTCTCTGCAAAAGACATTTTCATATATGGCCAGAGAAGGTTCCAGAATGCCACACCACCTTCTTGTTCCTCACTCTAGCCAATTCTTGCTTTATTGACATGTGCAAAGATGACAGCCTTCGTTTTTAGTGTATACCATGGTAGGAAGAGAAGGACCAGGGCTAGCTGTTTGATGTCTTTGAATGCACGATCATCCCCACAAAGGGGGACAGGGACACTGCTCTGAGAGTTGGACCACTTCAGGAGGACCGGAGTGAAGGGTCAAATGGCATCTGACTCATCTGCTGTCTTGGAAGTCTGAGAAAGGAGGTCAAAACCTTCTGCCAACTTCAGTAGAGATTGGATGTGGACCTTAAGTGGGTTCCAGGCCTGAGTGAGGGTGAGGGGCTGCAGGTGGTGGGGCAGGTAAGGTTCTGTCTGTGGCCAGCATGAGGCAGAGGCAACCTCTACTAAAGAATGAACACACAGCAGCAAAATAAAAAGGAGCCTATGAAGACCTACTACTACATGAAGGAAACAGAACCTTTATCTGAGAAAAAAACATATCTTACAGTATAATTTTCTTCAGAAAACAGAAAAATTTAAAAGGTACCTGCTTATCATACACAAGATGGTTTAGGAGCACATGATTTCTATTGAGCAACCATGAACTGAAAAAAAGCTGGGAGGAAGCAGATGTAAGAAAACAGAACTACCATATGATCTGGCAATCCCCCTTCTGAGTATATATCCAAAAGAATTGAAATCGAAATCTCAAAGAGATACCTGCATTCCTATGTTCCTATGTTATTATTCACAATAACCAGAATATGGAAGCAACCTAAATGTCCACTGACAGATGAAGGTAAAGAAAATGTGGTATATAAGAAGGGAGGTGGGGGGTTGTTAAACAGGTGATGGGGATTAAGGAGTGCACTTGTTAGGATGAGCACGGGGTGATGTATGGGAGTGTTGAATCACGATATTGTACACTGGAAACTAATATACTGTATGTTAACTAACTGGAATTATAATAAAAACTTTTAAAAAAGATGTGTTTGTAAACTTATGTGTAGAAGCATATGGGAATAGAGCTGCCCTTAATTCAATGAAACTGCACAGTGCATAATGTGTCTTTCAAGTAACATCTTCTTTCATTAAGACATTAGTATTAAACAGGTTTTGACGAGGAAGTGGAGAAAGGGGAACCCTCTTGCACTGTTGGTGGAAATGCGAACAGGGGCAGCCACTCTGGAAAACAGTATGGAGGTTCCTTAAAAAAGTTAAAAATAGAGCTACCCTATGACCCAGCAACTGCACTACTAGGTATTTACCCCAAAGAATACAGAAATGTTAATTCAAAGGGATACATGCACCCCGATGTTTATAGCAGCATTTATAGCCAAATTACGGAAACAGCCCAAGTGTCCATCAACTGACGAATGGATAAGGAAGATGTGGTATATACAATGGAATATTACCAACCATAAAAAGGAGTGAAATGTTGTCATTTGCAAGGATGTGGATGGAGCTAGAGTGTATTACGCTAAGCAAAGTAAGTCTGTCAGAGAAAGACAAATACCGTATGTTTACTCACACGTAGAATTTAAGAAACAAAATGAAGAAGCAAAGGGTGGGGGGAGAGAGAAGCAAACCAAGAAATAGACTCCTAACCATAGAGAACAAACTGATGGTTACTAGAAGGGAGATGAGTGGAGGGGGGGATAAGGGAAATAGAAGATGGGGATTATCAAGTGAATTTCTGATGAGCCCCAGGTGTTGTATGAAAGTGCTGAATCACTATATTGTACACCTGAAATTAATATTACACTATGTCTTAACTAACTGGAATTCAAAAACTTACTAAAAAAAAAAGGAAATGTGATATATACATATAGTGGAACATTATTCAATGTTCCTTAAGAATGAAGGAAATTCTGACACATGCTACAGTGTGGATGAACCTGGAGGACATTATGCTCGGTGAAATTAGCCAGTCACAGAGGGACAAATACTGCATGATTCCCCTTACATGAAGTATCTGAAATACTCTCAGAGTAACAGAGCAGAATGGTGGTTGCCAGGGCTGGGGCAGGAGGAAATGGGGAGTTTAGGTTCAATGGGTGCAGTTTCAGTTATACAAGATGAGTAAGTTCTAGAGACCTGCTGCACAACATTGTGTTAACGAAACTGTTCTACTCTGTGCACTTAATACTGTACAACTAAAATTTTGTTAGAGAATAAGTCTCATATTACATGTTCTTCTACAATTTTTTTAAAAAAAGAAAAAGTAAAAACCAAAAAGAGCCTATCTCCCTTTCTCAGATAGGCCTATTCTAACCACTCAATTTAATACCAAAAGCACCTAAGATCTCCAACCCAAGTGCTCCACCATATAAGTTCTACATTTGTTAGATTTGCTGTTTTGCCTATTTCTCCTGACAGAATTCTGAGCTCCTTGAGAGCAGGGATTTTTGCTCATTGATGAAACCCCAAGGGCTTAATATTACTGGCATATAATTAGCACTCAATTAAAATCTCTGTTGGATGAATAACTTACAGATGTTCCTAAAGAAGAAACCAGAATAATAGGTACAACAGCAAAAATGAAATTCAAAATATAAAAATTGTTATTACATGTTGAAAATAAAACTTTGTGCTCTAAAATAAATTGTTCAGGTAGGCAGATTAATTGGGCTCACTGAGTTATTATAGTAAAATTAATTAAAACTCTATATCTATACATACTCTGAAATTGTCTTTAAATGGAGATTTTTTAAATCTTATCAATATATAGCCATGATAATATGAAAGTTACCTTAAAAAGAATAAAAATCAGACAAGCTTAAGATTTTCCATCCATGAAACTCGACTATAGAAATCCACAGAGCAAGAAGTACAGGTTATTGATGAGAAAAAGTTGCAGCCCCAAAATTCTATATTCAAACAAACTGGTGTCATTCAAGTGTGAAAATACTAGAAAAACAACCTTACATGCAGGATTTCAGTACATGTACTCTTTTGTCTGCCCAAAGAAAACACCAGAAGCCATTCTTCAGATGGCTCACAAATGAAGCAGAACAAGAAATCAATAATGGGGAAAACATAGTATAAAAGGACTGTGGTGGTAAATGTTTAGATCAATCAGATATATGGGTATAAATGTAAATAATTGCTGTTAAAGTGCTTTAAAATATTTTGGAAAAGACTCAATAAAATATGGGAAAATATGTATAAGAAAAATGGAATAGTTGAATAAGAACTATCTGAATCATATTCCTAGCCTAGAATTAAATAGACAAGGAAGAGGGAAGAGGGCCCAATGAACAGGGCAAGGAAAGTTGTGCTAAGTTCCTGGTTGAGTGTAAGGGGAGTCCAATTGGATAATTTGAAAAACAAGGGCTAAATATAGTTATCTGATCAACTTAAAAGGCAACTATTTGTAACTTTGAAAGCAAGATTTTTCTGTTTCAAATTTCTACAAAAATAAAATCAAGCAAAATACAATTTACATAGCAAAATACCCCAAAAATCCACCAGGAAGCGAAGAAATTGGAAATAATAAAAATAAAATAACGGAAGTACAGCCAAGCATAACAGTCATAGTGGTGGGTGGAGGTGGCACAAATCTATGTACCAAAAGGAAAACACTTTCAGATTTGTTAACAAACCGATCCAACTTATTAAAAGACATGCCCAAGAAATGATTCAGAAAGTTTAAAAAATAAAAGAATAAATATTAATAGAACATGAAATCCATAACAAGAAAACCAGTGGTGGTATATTAATATCATAGAAAGGAGAGTTCGAATTCAGAACCATTAAATGGAGTCAAAGTAAGATTTTATATAAATCAAAGGCACATCTAAAATAAAGATACAGTAATCATGTATCTTATGAGCCAAATAGCATCATATCATATAAAGAAAACTAAAAGAGAAATACAAAAAGAAAATGAAATAAATGCAGTGTAGTACAAAATGAGTTTTGTATCTATCAGTCGGAGAGACAAAGTAAGTCAGGATTTGAATAATATAATTTTGTATTAATGGAATATATATTCTTTTGTTAAAAATAGAGCTTACATAGACCTTAACTACATACAATTTTTATTTGTCAATTATACCTCAGTAAGGGTGGAAAAAATAGAGGTTACATGAATGGATAAACAAAATGTGGTATTACCCATACAACAGAAGATTATTTATTCTTGAGAAGCAATGAAATTCTGACACATGCTACAGCATGGATGGACCTTGAAAACATTATGCTAAGTTAAACAAGTCAGAAACAAAAGGACAAATATTTTATTTCACATGAGGTATCTAAAAATAGTCAAATTCATAGAGACAGAAAGTAGAATAGCGTTTCCTAGGGTCTCAGGAAAGGAAGGAATGAGGAGTTGGTGTTTAATGACTACAGAGTTTCAGTTTGAGAAGATAAAAAATTTCAGGAGATGAATAGTGGTGATGGTTGCATGACAATGAGAATGTATTTAAACACAGCCATCAAAAACAATTTGCCAATTGTAGATTCAAAGCAATGCTCTTCATGACTATTGGGTTTTAAATAAAATCAAGACATAGAAACCATTGAGAAATTATTGAAAATGCATGTGACCAATATTTAATAAAACACGTGATACAGAAAGACTATACTCAAAGGATTAGTACATTGGTTTTTATTATCAAACAAGAAAAATAAATATTAAAATATAAGCTTTCAAACTAATAACTTAGAGAAGGTTAAAAAGCAACAGTAATTAAAGCAAAAATTTATTTCAAAATTTAGTCAAAAATAAAAACCCAGAAGTGTGTGAACTGGAAAACAACATAAGAAATAAGCTAAAATCAAAGAAGATATACCTAAAAGTGTCCTTTATTCAATAGGAGCATTTAATATGATAAACAGACACAAACTGAATATACCAACAATAGCTTTCCTGGGTACTAGGAATGATGGGTTACAAACATTACAGGAAAAGAAGCACTCAGAATAGCAACAAACAGTATTAAATATCTACGGACTCCCTTAACCAAAAATATGTGTCTTTCAGGAAGACAACTACAAAATTTTACTGAGAAGAGAAAGTCTTGAATAGACAGTCATTTTATGTTCAGAAATGGGAAAGGATACATTGTCTATTATAAAGAATGAATTCTCTCTAAATCATTTGTAGTCTTAAGGTGACTGTAAACAAAATCCTAATAGAACTATTTTGGAACTTAATAAAATTAAGATCAGTTCATCTGGAAAAATAAGCAGGCATGAATACTTAAGAAAATATTGAAAAGATAAATTAGGAGAGGAAACTTGTCCTACAGACATTAGTAATTGGAACAGTGAAAATCCTACAGATCATTGGAACAAATAAAATACTCCTGAAACAGATAGTGGTATTTATAAGAATTTATATGTAATAAAATGATAGGGAATGAATGATTTGGAAAAACAGGCTCTTGGAGAAAAAAATTGAATTACAACCTCACATTCATACCAAAATAAGTTTCAGAACAAACTCACCAAAAATAAAGCTAGAAAAACATAATTAAGCATTGAACTGAACTCTAGACAGAAATGATTGAGAGATTTGAGTACAGAGGAATATAAAAAATTCTGTGTAGTGGAAAACAAAGCAAACAAAAATCAAAAGCAATTTGAAGGCAGAGGAGTAATTAACACATTTATAAGTAAATAATAAAACCTTAACATCCCAACAACAACAACAACAAGGGGAGCAAAGTCAACAATATGCCAATGAAGAACCTGACCAAGAAAACTGTGAGAAAATGTTTGGCTTCCCCTGTAAACAATAATTTATCATCATTTACCATTCAACATTTCTAAGAGGTCTTTCAAATACTCAACATTTATTATAAAGTCCATGAAAAGCATTCATGAACTTACGATAAGAGGATTAATCTGTACAGCGCTCATGAAGGGAATTTGTTAATATGGACCAATAAACAAAATTTTTCTAACTTTTAGCCCAGTGATTAACTCAACTTTTAGGAATTTATACCAAAGAATTGCCACATATGCACAAATATAAGAAACCCATTTAACTTTAATTTATAAACTTGCAGGCATATAGTTGAATAATAAAAAAAAACCTTCAAATATGACTTCAGCTTATACTTGTGTGTTTAAAATCTCATGTTATATAAACATGTTGATAAATGGTTTTTTTTCCACTCACATTTTTTCTTCTTCAGATTCTTTACTCATTTTTCGATATCACTAGTGTCATTTTTGAACCACCTAACGTCATCTTCAGCCCCATCCAAATTATTGGACACATAGGCTTTTTTTTTTTAAGATTTTATTTATTTATTTGGGAGATAGAAATAGCACAAGCACTGGGGAGAGGCGGAGGGAGAAGCAGACTCCTCACTGAAGGGGGAAGCCCAGCGTGGGGCTGATCCCAGGACCCTGAGATCATGACCTGAGTGGAAGGCAGACACTTATCTGACTGAGCCACCCACGTGCCCCCATACAGGCCTTTTTGAATCTGTGTGGAATGCTGTCTTGGGAATTTTACTGCAAGTCACAGATACTGATTCACATGATATTAGGAGAGTTAATCTCCTATGTCCTGTGGGCTATCTTTTGGTCTCCATAATGAAACCACTTCCTGTATCGCTTCTTATAGAGCTCTTTAATAAAAGAGACTTGTTTACAAGGACATCTAATACTTGAAATTATAAGCTCATACTTCCCAAGAATAATTTTTAAATCTGTATTTGACTTCGACTACTTCTGTCAGGTGTGTAGACACATTCAGATACTACAATGAGCATTGATTGAGATCTTTAAGAGGAAATCACCTTCAAAACATTACATTTTGTTGAAGACCGTATTTGAAAGATTGTTTAGTAGTACAAAAGGTTTGTTTTTCTGAAAAGGTACAAATTTTATGAGAGGTAATTTTAGATGTAAAAAATAACTTTTGCCACATACTGGAACAGGTACAGTAATCAAACATTCTGCAAAGATTTATGAACAAGAATGTTTATTGAAGCACTATTTTTAAAACAGTAAAAAAGTAAAATGTCCAATGATAGAGGGTACCAAAATTACTATGCATCCATCAAGCTGAATACCATATACCTACTAAAATTCTGTGTTAAAAGAATGTCTAATAACTTAAGGAAATGCTCATAAAATAATAGGTGAAAAAAACCTTCTAACAAAATTGTAGGTGCCGATGTGAGGAAATTATATAGATTATTTGTATATTTGCATAGGAAAAGAAAAAAACTAGAAAAAAAATCACCATAATATTTTGGTGACTACCCTTGGATTGTGATATTTGGGATAATTTTGGTTTTCTTCTTACTTTTTTATCCTTTTAAAATTTCTTCTTGGTAAGACTGTGCTAGTTCTGTAATCAGAAAGACTTTGTTTTAAAAATAAAATGATCCATAAATTATTATTGGTGTTATTCTGATACATCGAAGGCTCCATTTTTCTAATTTTCCATGGTGAATACAATGTTATGATCGTAAGTCTATAACGCCACAGTGTGAAGTGTTTATCAATGACTGGTGGTGTCCCATTCAACTACTGAGCAAACGGATGCACAGCGCCCCAGTCTTCCATCAGGTTTGAGTAGATAGAAAGGAGGGACAGAAATAAACAAGAAGGCTGAGCCCTGTAGCATTCCCTTACTTTATTGCCTTCATTCTGGCTCTTTCTCACGCAGTGTGCTTTTGGTCTATCTGCAGTCTTTTTTCGTGGACCACAACAGTCGAGCTACCACTTTCATTGACCCCCGAATCCCTCTTCAGAACGGTCGTCTTCCCAACCACCTCACACATCGACAGCACCTCCAGAGGCTCCGGAGCTACAGTGCTGGAGAGGTAACACCCCCACGCCCCCTGCCACATTCACACCTCCACAGGCCCTGCTCAGGTGGGGTCAGAACCGTTTCAGTGGCTGGGATCTAGGATTGCCTGCTCCTCCAGGGGCTCCGCCATATCCACACTGGTCTTTAAAAGAATGAGGAGTCAGGGACACCCACTGAACTCCTTAGACCCATCTTCAGATTGCCTTCCTTCTGCCTTCCCTTTTGTCCTAATAATCGCCACTACTAAAAATCTGTCTAGCTTGAAGGAAATTGAAAATGTGGTGTCCAGAGATCCCTACACCATGGCTGGAGCTGTGCTTCCTTAGGCCTGCCAGTCACATGTGAATTCCTAAAAGATCATACAGGGTATGACTGACATTAAACTTCTGGCTCTTCATAGATCCTGGAGAAGACATCAATAGTATATACATGGACTAAAAACTGGGGGAAATCCACTGGGGACATGAATACTCTCTTCCCATCCTACCACGTGCTCTTTCCTGGTTTATATCTTTATTCACTGCCTAGGGTTAACTTCCACTGAATTGTGAAACCTGCCATCCCTCTTAAACATCATGTGCATTGCCTTTCTGAACTACTATCTCTTTATCCCATACCATTTCCTAGCCTCCTTTCTCAAACGAAAACTCCAAACATAGCTCTTCTCTACTTTTAGTCAGTTCCTGGTAATATTTTGAGCAAATCCCTACCTGACATTTCCCAAGTATTGGTACCATCCTAGAAACCACCAAGATCTCAGGAGATTATGGCCACTGAGAACCATTTCTCATAAAACAACTTGTAGAGTTGGATTACAATGAGGCAAAAAATGAAGTAGTACAGGATAAAAAGAAATGTGTGTGTGTGTGTGTGTGTGTGCGCTCCTCCCCACTGCCCCTGGGGGTCATTCCAGGGAGAACTAGGGTGAACATTTCAGGAGAAATGGGGAGAAAAACAATCCACCTGGCAGCCGCAGATAGCAAACATAAGTCTCAAGGGAAGAGCCTGTTGCTCTTGTATTGCTACCAGTTTACTACTTTTCTAGGGGAATCATCTGCATACTCTGACAGGTCTAACTCTTTCCAACCAAGGGCGCTCATGGTTTAAAGCCAGTGTGATAGAACGAATTTTTCTTTCATGGGTCATCTTAGGTATTGTTTTAGGATACTGCTGAAAACATGTTGATTCTTTCTTTCCTCATATATGTAAAATGTGTACATGGCCGTGCAGAGAAGAATATTGTACATCCCCAAGGGTTATGTGGGTGTCAGGACGCACACATAGCAGCACTCATCAGCAGATACACTTGCCGACTACAAAAAGCAGTGCCCCAACTTCCCAGCTCAACATGCATTGTATTCCTCTCTGGTGGCGCTTTCATAACACTTGAGAAAGTACAACATTTATGAGATAATAGTGGATAAATTCAAAAATCTGAGTCCTTTTTGAAATATGCCATTTAATTTATTTAAAATGTCCAAGCTCTTTAATATTATGAAGGCAATTTCAGCACTAATATAGAGTAACCCCATTTGACAAAAGAAGCTAAGTACTGCAGACAGGTTCACTGTCAATAAAACAAAAAGGTAGGTTACTCAATGTAAGATGAACCCCTAAAGATATAGATCTCTTACATTTATAAGAAAATAACCTGAAAATTCAAGTATTAAAACATTTCTGTTGAAACGAGATTAAAGTCATGAGTACCACTTGCAATACCTGTTCTGAAACACTTATTTAATGTGACTGACTAGCCTAAGCACAGTTACATTGAATATCAACAGTAATGACAAAGTACTACCTGCATCAGCCAAGAAAGACTGTAACACGTAACAATGAAAGGGTATAAATGTGCATCAACCATCTGTATTCTTGCTAATTCATTCACTCTCCAGTTGACTCAGTTGATCAGGTTTTTAAACCCCTCCCATCCCTCTGCGCATCCTCTGTCCACTGGTAGCTTTGCGCTGACACAAGGAGAAACCAAGAAAAGCAAAAAAGAGAGAAACTGGGAGGCAGAGAATAGCTGACCCAGAGGCAGCATACCAGGGAAAACAAAGACCCAGCGTCTGTGAAAATAAATATCTGGTTCCTCCTGCTGTGAGAGCCCAGAGCCTAGGGAATGAGAAGACAGGAGGATCTTGATATAAAAACAGAAGGAGGGGGTGGTGGGAAATGTTAATTGTGTTTGCTGTGATGTGATTTTCCTCAACAAACATTGATTAAGTGCATGGCTTGCTATGAGCACTGTGGAATGCAAAGAAGTATGAGATATGATCCCTGCCTGGGAGAATTTTGTATTCTATGTTTGAAGCCAGGCCAAAAAACACAGAGTTAAGTAACAAGAACAATTAGAATATGATTGAGTGCCAAGAGAGATGTTAGGACAAGTGCCACAGAAGTTCAAAAGAGGCCAAGGAAAGGCATCTTTAAAGTAAGGTACTTGACCTAACCCTAGAAAATTGGTAGAATCTAGCCAGATACAAAGGAAGAGGAAGAGGAAGGGCAACCCCACAGAGAGCCCGCGTGAGCAGAGGTGCAACGGTAGGATCGAGAAAGGTCAGTAGAGAGACAACGAATAGTTCAGTGTGACCAGAATACTGTTTCCACTTGGGTTTTGTCTTGGTTTTTGTAAAGTTTTGAATATCACATGGTTGGCACTTTCTCATGAGCCCACTGAATGAATTTGAGAGGAATACCATGATAATTTTTTGTGTAAAAGTGGGCTTTAGAGGAGAAGACTATTGGCATTTTGAGGACACTTCTGTAACGTATAGAATTGTCCCATGCCATTGCAAGACCTTTTTACCTGGTCCTGTCCATTAAATGTCAGGAGTGCCCTCACCTCACCAATCACTGTGACAACCAAAACAAAAAACAAAACAAAACACCTCTCAGCATTTCCAAATATTCCCATGTGGTAATACCACTTCAGTTAAGAATTGTGTTTTATGGTCAGGCAAACTTAAATATCAAAAATTCAGGTCACACAGGGAGTTCAAGACCACAGTTCATATCTAAGTCCCAGTCCAGTGTAAAGTAGTATTTTAGAAAGGAGACAATGACGGCCAAGAAGAGGAAAGAAAAGAGTGATCTGCGAGAGTGGCCCCATTCATTAGCGGCCACTGGAGGTGGCAAAGAGACACAAGATGAAGGACACCCTGTGGGAAGAAGCCTGCAGAGGTCAAGAGGTGGGAAGAAGGGGTACCTGGGACTTCAGTTAGCAGATGGAGTCTCAGCTCCAGCTTCTCCACAGAGTAGGTGTGTGTCATTACTCCTTCCTTTCCTCTCTGGGGCCTCAGTTCCCTCATCTGCAAGTGGAGCAAGGGAACTCGATGGCCAGCTCTGTGATTCTCAGTCTGTGAGGCTTGAGGCACATTAACAACGCACAGGTAAGATGAACAGGAAAGCCAGTTGGGGAGGATGGCAGGTTTGCTGTTAGAGAAGTTGATAATGAGTATGAAAACGGTAAGATATCCAATTTGAAATGACAGTTAAGCAGATGGAAATATGAGACTCAGGAACAATCAGTGAATTATTTCCATAATCCATGGTTTTTCTGTGTCACATATCAGGGGCACTGGGTGACTTGCTATAGATTTTCTTAGATCACGACCTTAGGAATCAATATTTTCTGTTCACCTTCATGAGCCATTCTCTTGAGTACTGCTCAGCATAGAATATTTTTATCAATTGCTTTTAAAGACAGAATTGAAATCAGTTTCTATATTCAGGATCCTAAATGGTAAAAATTTCCCTCAAAACCCCTATGATAGGTTATTAACAGAGACACTGTCAAATGTCTTTTAGATTTTTTTACCTCAAGTGAAAATTTTTCAGGCAGTCTGCTGAAAGCAGTTATCAGCAATATAGTGCTTTATGCATAAAAGGATCATTATTTGATACTTTAACCTGCATTTCAGTACAGTGTCACATCTGTCTGCAATATACAAAAAAAGCATCAACAAAACAGGCCTAACTCTTCACATAACGTCCAAATGGAAATGGATACAGATAAATGGAAAGAGCATATAGGCTATAAATATTGGATCCCATCTCTCAGTAAGGAAATCACTGAAGATCACGTTTGTCTTGTTTATACTGCAAGTAACAATATAAATTAATCTTAATAAGGAAGGATAACAGAGCACATAATTTTTATTTCTTTTACCACTTTATCTTGGTCAGGTTAGAAAATCATTAGTCATAGAAAAGTTCTGGAAGGGTACACACAAAAAAGCTTGTAATAGTAATTACCTCAGGAAAGGACAGGAATCTGGTAGAGAAGAGAAACTGACTCTCTCTCTCTATATATATATATATAAAATTTTTTTATTATATTACATTAGTCACCATACAGTACATCATTAGTTTTTGATGTAGTGTTCCATGATTTATTGTTTGCATAAAACACCCAGTGCTCCATGCAATACGTGCCCTCCTTAATACCCATCACCAGGCTAGCCCATCCCCCCACCTCCCTCCCCTCTAGAATCCTCAGATTGTTTTTCAGAGTCCATAGTCTCTCATGGTTCATCTCCCCCTCTGATTTCCCCCCTTCATTTTTCCCTTCCTTCTCCTGATATCCTCCATGCTATTCCTTATGTTCCGTAAATAAGTGAAACCATATGATAATTGTCTTTCTCTGCTTGACTTATTTCACTTAGCATAATCTCCTCCAGTTCCATCCATGTTGATGCAAATGTTGGGTATTCATCTTTTCTGATGGCTGAATAATACTCCATTGTATATATGGACCACATCTTCTTTATCCATTCGTCTGTTGAAGAGCATCTCGGCTCCTTCCACAGTTTGGCTATTGTGGACGCTATGAACATTGGGGTGAATGTGACCCTTCTTTTCACTACACCTGTATCTTTGGGGTTAATATCCAGTAGTGCAATTGCTGGGTCATAGGGTAGCTCTATTTTTAACTTTTTGAGGAACCTCCACACTGTTTTCCAAAGTGGCTGTACCAACTTGCATTCCCACCAACAGTGTAAGAGGGTTCCCCTTTCTCCACAACCTCTTCAACATTTGTTGTTTCTTGCCTTGTCAATTTTTGCCATTCTAACTGGTGTGACTTTTCACTTTAAAAGCAGAGGTCACTCTTGGTCATTCTTTGCAGTGAGCTTTTTTGATGACAAAAGTTATTTCATTGACTCTGATAACACAGAGAAGTCATCATTCAGGAAGCTTGCCTTTAGGGAGGGTAACCTGCACTGCTTGGGAATTTTCCTCTTGATTCCATGTAACCTATACTTGATTATAGGTTTGATTGGAAGTTTATAAAATTCAAACACTTATGAAAATAAACTTTTGAATTATCAAGAGTACGTAAAGAATGTAGAAAACACAGACACAGATGGGAAAGAAGTTAAAAGACGAGTATAATACCCCATCTGGAGACACTTCCTGGTCTACAGAGAAATAAAAAAAAAAAAATTGAATCATGTTGTCTATGGTTCTGTATTCTACTTTACCAATACCATACCTTGGAGACTGTTCCCATGCCATTAAAATTCTTCTGTATTTTAATCGTATGGATCTACCATAATGTAACTCAAGCCTTTCTTTGTACATTATGTTTATTATTCACTTTTCACTATTATAAGTATGTTGAACAACTCAAGCATAGATCTCTCTCTTTTGTTTCCTTAAGATAATTCTTAAAACTTTGTTAATGATCTATTTTTAGAATACAAAAGGAATCTAGAGATGAATGCAAATTCATCACTTGGACCTTTCCTCTGAACTCACTATTTTTTTTTATCATCAGGTCTCCAGCGTTTTCAAAGAGAGCATTAGCTGATTATTAACCCAAATTCAGTCTAAAACCTGCAATTTTCAATCACAGCTTTAAAAAACCACCAGTTTACATTTCTAAATTGCAACATGGAAGAGAAGCTTGCTTACCAGTCACTGAAAAGTATTTTCTGAGCATATCTTTTTTTTTTTTTCTAGAGAGCTTAATGTTTGAAGTTTTCACATCTGCAATTATGATTAAAGCTATCTCAACATCAAAAAGAAGAGAAATTTTAAAAGTAGTCCCTACTGCAAACTGGGTTTTAGCCAGCCATAGAATAGTCATAGCATGTCTGGGGAGAGGCAGGCCCTTGGGGGGTCCCCTCTTTGTCTCTCTGTCTCACACACACACCCCTGAGAAACTCAGTAACACAAAAAGTGTCAAATGCGAAGGGAATTTAATGAGTCATATAATTTTGGTTTTAAATGGAAAATCCATTCTTCTAGTCATTTTCAGTAGTTAGGAAAGCAAACATCAGCATCATGTTTGCAGTGAGGTCCAAAGCAGGTCACCTAGCTGATATCAAACGTTCCTCGGGATGGACCATTTAGTACTACTTTAGGGGTACAAGGATCCTGGCATATAGTAAACTAGACCAATCTCAGAATCTTCTCCAGCCCTGCTTGAAATTGTCTCCATCCCTGTAAATCCCTGGCTCCTAGTTGGACAAGGCTGTGTCTATCTAACCTTCCCATCCATCCTCATCTGCAGGCTCTCCAGTACCTCCTTTACCCTCGGCAGGTGTCTCTATGGTTCAGGTACCCCACGTGCCCTACCTTCCCCCTGTGTTGTTTCCTCCATCTCACTCATAGTTGGCCTGAGGCATATTCATCAGTCAGTTATCTACCTTCAGAGTAGCTGGGCTTCATCTGGTTTCTGAAGTTTTTGAATCTGCCTCAGTTTTGCCAGTGAGCAGGTGACCTCAGAAGTAGGCACCATTTTTCCCTAAAACATATCTGTAACATATGAATTCCCTGTGGCAGCCAGGAATAGAAGTGAGCCTCTTCCTGTTTGAAAGTGCTCTTTATTTTGGGGCAACCCACCAACAATGAGACACTTTAGCTCAGGGTGTGACAGCAGGCATCACCGGAGTTCGGTATACAGTCATGCCCTCCTGAGGTCTGTTATCAGATCTGCTTCCTCAGTTTCTCTCTGTAATACATCATTTAGATCATCTTCAATTGACTGGTCTTTCAGATTCCTGTCTTTACAGCATCAAAAATATTTCAAACACACATTAAAGCAGACTGACATAATTCCTTCCAAGGAAAAGAGACCTATCATTTCAGTCCCAGAGAGGCTTTACATATTTATTAATTCAAGGAGAAAGAAATGTAGAGACTCAGTGTTGCCTATTTTAATAGTCAACAAACCTTTCCTTCGTCACTTTGCATTGTAACCATGCTGTTGCAGAAGTACCAGCTTCTCAATCTCGGTGGCTGGCTGCTCTAGAAGTACAGAGCTGAGGGCCAATGACATCAAAGTGAGAGGTTCACCACAGTGGCACAGAATCTATTGCCTTGTCCTTCAAGTAAGCAGTGGGCAAGGAGAAAGACCGGAAGAGAAAGGATGGATCTGCATCTCTACTACTTCAAGAAGAGCAATTCAAAGACTGCCGTATACAGACAGTGAACTGATAGCACATCTCTGCAAAGAAAGGGTGTTACCCCTGTCTGTGTGGAGTGTGGAAGTAGGACCCAAAGGAAAACCAGCAATTACCATGTCTTTAATGAGTAAGCCCTAAATAATCTGTCCTATTTATCATCTGCAATATGACACATGGACTAGTCTGAAATGGCCCCTTTGAGATTGACCTGACCTTTCTGGACTTTGTATCATAGGATCTCAATAACTCTCCTGAATTCTGTGGAAGTGAATTGTATACCAGTCTCAGAGGGAGAATTTTCTTTCCTTATTTGTCTGGGTGTTGGAGCACTTTTTAAGTATATTACAAAGTAATCTTCAATGTAATTCTTAAATGTCTTTAAAGCCTATTTTGGCATACTTTACCAAATACCATAGAATGAATCATACTCTACAGCAAACCCCATATATTTGGTGAATGTACTCCAATGTGGAAATTCTATAGGGCCTCTGTTTAAATAGCTTACCCTGCAAGGGTCCTTTGGGGAACAAATGTACATGGAATCATGGTAGAGAGCTCGCTGCCATGCTCTTGAACTTAGGGGGTTTATTAAAACTTAAAATGGAGCTAAATTAATCATCACAAATATCAGTTTTAAGCTAAGCAAGTTTTGTATTTCATGAAGTTTTGTCAAAATGCCCATCCAAAACTAAGGTATTGGGTGCAGGCTAATGGCAGGAGAGGAGTCAACAAATGCTTTGCACTCAAGCATTAGTTGGTACCCCGGTTCTGTCTCTTACAGTTAAAAATGTTGTAAAAACTTAAGTTATCCCAATTCTCAGTTTCCCTCTTTGTAATCTGGGGTTAGTAATGCTTATCTTTCAGAATTTTGAGAGAATGAAAAGATACTATGTGAAGAATAGCCAGCACAGTGAATGGAATAGTAGGCACTAAGCAAAGAATGGCCATCTGAGAGTGATACGTGCTGTTAAAAAGAGCACGTCCATTGCACATTCAGTGCTGAAGTTCAGTGCTACTCTTAGAAATGAAAGTCATAAACTTATCTTTACTACTACTATGAATACTATGATAGTATTCATGTAGAATTTATTTGTCTCTTGAATGTATTTACGAAGAGGAATGTTTCTTAGTCTACTCAGTATATTAATCTGGTTAACATTTATAACATTTAGCACAATCACTTTCTTAAAAACCATCAACCATCCTGCTTAGTCTTTTTTTTTAAAAAACTTGCTTATTGGGGCACCTGGGTGGCTCAGTCGGTTAAGCGGCTGCCTTCGGCTCAGGTCATAATCCCAGGGTCCTGGGATCGAGCCCCGCATCGGGCTCCCTGTTCAGCAGAGAGCCTGCTTCTCCCTTTCCCTCTGCCTGCCGCTCTGCCTACTTGTGCTATCTCTCTGTCAAATAAATAAATTTTAAAAAATCTTTAAAAAAAATAAAAAACTTGCTTATTTCCACTCCCTTCGAGGATTGTAACTTCATTTCTTTTGTAACTTAGGTGATATCAGGATCTTTTACCCCTCATATTGAAAAATTAGTATCAAAAGACCATCTGAAATTGATAAGATTTCCAATGCTAACAATTTTATTTTGAAATTAGGCTTCAGAAGTCTCTAGAAACAGAGGAGCCTCTTTACTGGCCAGGCCAGGACACAGCCTAGTAGCTGCTATTCGAAGCCAACATCAACATGAGTCATTGCCGCTAGGTATGTATCATGTTTTGGGGACCCTGGATACCCAATAGTTAGCCTTTTTTTTTTTGTCATGAATCTTTTAATATTCAGGATTCTGTGTTTTCTTTTTCCTCCCCTATGGTATAATCTACCCCTACCCTTTGCTTCCATCCCCCTTGTGCCCCTTTTTCCTTTCCTTTCACTCCTCAATTTGACCTTCCATCTTCCCTCTTTCTTCTCTGCTCTCTTCCAGACCCTCATCCCCTTCTTCTTTATTCCATTCAGTGATTTGTTAGCCAAGTCCAGGAGAGCATAGTTTAAGTGAAGTGATGGATCTTGTTGCTATTAGATGCAGCTTTAAATTTAGAACTTCTTTCCCAGGTGTGCATGGGGATAAGTCAGCATAGTCTTCATTCCTAACCTCTGTTACCTCCTGAGGTACATGCCACTCGTATCAAGGGAAGTGAGGTGAGAAAGCCCAAATGGATGTGGATACTTCCATTATCACTACTGGGCAATCAACCTTGGCCAAGGTTGTAAGGGTCAAGTGCTCAGAAAAGGATTTCTTTGAACTCATAAAGAATTTTTTGCCATAAATCTATTGCAAAATGACCAAGAGAAGTCAGAAGGAAGAGAGTACAACTCCCCTCATGGAAGAGCTATTTTATTCTCCTTCACCTGTTCACACAGGGATGAGTTAACACCCAGTTAAGTTCCTGGAATATTAAAGATAATTAACTTAGATCTAGTTCACTTTGGGTTTGGTCTTTTAAAAATGATAATGCTATTATGTCACAGGAAAAAAACCCTCAAGAGCTTACATTTTTTTGATGAGTATGCTACCTGCCCTTCAAACTCCTGTGTTAATCCTGGTATCAAGCAGCCATTTTCCAACCACTATAGAAATTATCTCTGGGCCGAAGACTCAACCACAACTTGCACTTTTGTCTGTTTCAGCATATAATGACAAGATTGTGGCATTTCTTCGCCAACCAAACATTTTTGAAATGCTGCAAGAGCGTCAGCCAAGCCTGGCGAGAAACCACGCACTCAGGTAGGGGCTTGTCCCTCACCCTCGAGCTCTAGGTCTCCCCGGCTGGTCTTCCAGGTGGGACAGCACCTCTGTGGAGAGAGAGCAGAAGCTTATGATGTGTTTTGTTTGTGTATTTAATTATGTCCTGAATACTTAAAATGAAGGATCTCTGAAGTGTCACAATCAGAGATAGCCCTGTTGCCAGGTTATATATTATTCATACGATGTTAATATGATTTCCTTTGATTCGGAGGGAAGCACAGAAAAAGTAAAATATCTTTCATCAAAAAATTACTTATGTAAAGCACCATATAAATTTTTTATTCAGGAATAGTTAACATTAATTAATGTTAGTTTCAGGTGTACAATATAGTGATTCAATAATTCTATGCATTACTCAGTGCTCATCATGATCAGTGTACTGTTAATTCCCTTCACCTATTTCACCCATTCCCTCACCCACCTCCCCTCTTGTAACCATCAGTTTGCTCTCTATTGTTAAGGGTCTGTTTTTTTGTTTGTCTCTTTTTTTTCCTTGCTTGTTTGTTTTGTTTCTTAAATTCTACATATAAGTGAGATCATATGGTATTTGTCTTTCTCTGACTGACCTATTTCACATAGCATTATACCCTTTAGATCCATCCATGTTGTTGCAAATGGCAAGATTTTATTCTTTTTTATTTGTGAGTAATATTCCATTGCATATATATATATATATGCATATGTATATATATATACACCACATCTTCTTTATCCATTCATCTATGGATGGATACTTAGATTGTTTCCATATCTTGGTTGTTATGTATATGCTACAGTAAATACAAGGGTGCATATATCTTTTTGAATTAGTGTTTTCATTTTCTTTGGGTGAATACCCACTAGTGGAATTATTAGATCATGTAGTAATTGTATTTTTAATTTTTTTAGGAACCTCCATACTGTTTTCCACAGTAGCTGCACCAGCTTGAATTCCCACCAACACTGCTTGTGGGTTCCTTTTTCTCCACATCCTTGCCAACATTTGTTGTTTCTTGTGTTTTTGATTTTAGCCATTCTGACAGGTGTGAGGTGATACCTCATTGTGGTTTTGATTTGCATTTCCCTGATGATGAGTGATGTTGAGCATCTTCGCATGTGTCTGTTGGCCATCTGTATGTCTTCTTTAGAAAAATATCTATTCATGTCCCCTGCCCATTTTTAATTGGATTATTTAGGGGGGTTTTGGTGTTGAGTTGTATAAGTTCTTTAAATATTTTGGATATTAACCCCTTATTGGATATATCATTTGCAAATATCTTCTCCCATTCACTAGATTGTCTTTTGTTGATGGTTTCCTTCACTGTGCAAAGGCTTTTTATTTTGGTGTAGTCCCAATAGTTTATTTTTGCTTTTGTTTCCCTTGCCAAAGGAGACATATCTATAAAGATGTTTCTACAGCCAATGCCAAAGCAATTACTGCCTATGTTCTCTTCTAGGAATTTTATGGTTTTAGGTCTCACATTTAGGTCTTTAATCCATTTTAAAAAATTTTATCTTTAAAATATCATCATTTAGTGGTAAACCAACTATTAGATGAACATATTCAAAAATAAACCAAAGTATCATGTGTTCTAACTACTTAAATCTTACTGTCCATTAGTGTCATTGTTGAATGAGTGTCTCTGAAACTGAATCACTTCATTTGGAAAGGATAGCCACCCAAAGTGAACTTAAATCCCACTTTCTCTCCAAGATATTCAGGTAACTCTCTGCTTCAGTTGACTACATAGCATTTTGGAAGCTGGCTATACATGATGGTTAAGTGTGTCCCCTTGCAGTTTGAATTCTTGCTCCAGCTCTTAGAGACCATCGATCTGGGCATGTTATTCAGCCCATATATACCCTTGATCTCCTCAGATACAGAGTTACCATGTCGGCACTGTGGAGATGCTTTTATAGGTAGGTGTGTGAAGGATCAGGGAAGGTGGGTGGGAGTGCAGTCACTGACTACCTCTGACTCCTCATCTCCCATTTGGTGGTCTTTTGAATCTAGCTGACAACTGTAGTACTCTGATTTGACTTCCTCAGTGAATCACCAACACCTGAAAATAGCCCCTTTGCTATTCAAATTCCTATTACTCCTGTCAGGGTAGATCATTCACTATTCTCCCCCCACACACCCACACACCCTCACTGACACCTCTTTTCCCTGCTTTTTACTCTGTGTGAATTAGAATCACTGTCCTCCCCATTGCCGGATCTCCCCGCTTTCCTCTTTCTCTGTCTCCACATCCAAACACCTGCCTCCTCACTTTGTCTTCCGGCCTTTTTTTTTTATTCCCTGTCATGGCCTGTGTTTGGGTGCTCAGCATTTCCCTCCTGGATTTTGTAGGGATCTCCTAGAAGATGTCCCCTAGATCTAGGACAGAATTACCTTCTTATAGCACAGAATAAATCATCTCACTCCTGGCCTTCAAAAAAGCTTCCCATTGTGTGTAAAATAAAGTCAGGATTTCTAAGCACAGTTTCCATGGTCTCCGAAGTCTGGCCCTAACCTAACTCTCCATCCCATGCTAATTTTTTCCTTCTAATATCTTCCACCTCCACCAGTCTTTGTCCTCTCCTACTTCTTCCCTCTCGGGAATGGCTTTTCTCTTAAGGACCTCTCAACTCATTTTAAAGGCTCAAACCAAATGCAAAGATTCACTGACCTAGCCATACTTCAGTGCTTCTTTTGCCTTGCTTGATAGCATTCCTTTTTTGTCCTTCTAGTATATCTTTCCATTATCTCTTGAATGCTGTCTGTACTGATCTCTCCCTACAATATGTAAGTTCCTTAGAGCAGGACCTTCTGGTCTTTGCCTTTGTATCACTCTCCCCCTCTGAACCTAGTCCTCTACTTTGAAGATAAGAAACACTAATTACCTTTAGAGTGAATGAAAGATCTTTAGCATGAACAGATGAGACTTAGCATGAGTGATTGTCACTTCCACTTCTGTTCAACTCTGCCCATTTTATTACTGTGGCACAGAAAGCAGTGCCATACTCAGTCATATGGATCATTTATTGGTGTGCTACTCTCTGACTCACAGTATATCATAATTTAAGGGAATTTCCAAAGGATTTTCAGAGGAGTTGTACTATCTGAAAAGTTTCTGAGAGATTGCTACTCTTGAACATTTTTTATGTTATGATTCTATTACTAAGTAATGAGTTCACAGCTAATTTTTTGGAGGAATTTAAACTCACCAAAGGCACTAGAGTCTCATTTAAGTCATTTTAAAAGTGAAAAATGTAATCCCATGGGTAAAAGAGCGAAAGTAAACTATTTTCAGCGCTATTGCATAGTATCACATTATAACAAAATTCAAGAAACTTTCAAGGCTTTGTTGCAGTGCAGAATTATACAATTACAATTTTCCAGATATGGGGGAATTTGGAATTAAGGCATCTTGGAATTGGAAAAATCTTGGCAATTATTTAGTATAGAAACTAATAGCTTCTTCTTTAAGATTATGGATTCCTTTAAGGACCTGTAGGCCCAGGATGAGAACCCAAATATCTCATCAAAAGCAGAAGGCCCACAGTAACTAAGAGGCTATGGAATTAAAAAGGGAGAACAACAAGAGGAAGAAATTGCTCTTCAGGGAGTCGGGCTTACAGGAACCAGGAAGCCAGGCCCTACTGCTATAACTGGGCCTGTGCTTGCCCCTGGGTGTGATGTGAGGGTGAGTCAGCTCCATTTTAAAGGTCCAAAGGTTGAAAAGAACACCTTCTTTCTCCACGATACTGTTCAGAGGAAGAAATTACTCTTTCCTCCGTGTTCTCCAAGTGGGGCTGTGACCCCTGTTCCACCATTGCTACTCTCAGGGAGCCATGGATTCACTATATTGGGTCCACAAAGCCAGTTTCTGGGTCAGAGGGCGGAGGGTGAGTCCTCAGAAAACTGTTCAGCAGACAACAGTGAATCATAAGGAAGTCACGTGTGGAAAGGGAAGGTGGAGGCAGAAAATCCAGAGGTTAATGACATTTGTTCACTTTAAGGGTCATGGTAGCAGTTCTCATTCATTCATTCTTCCTTCAACTGGTGCTTTTATTGTTCCAGGATTCTGAATCAGAATTGCAGCAGGACTGTGTATGCAGTAGCAAAGCAAAACAGACATTGGCCCTACTTTGCATGGTATTTGCTATCTACTGAGGAAGGCAGATGATAGACAAGTTTGACTTTTTTTTTTTAAGCCATATATAGCTATAGAATGTGTTAAAGGCCACAAAGGACAAGATCAGAATTCAGTGATAGTGATAAAAGAACATCAAGGATTTCATTTGGATATCAAGTTTTGAGGTCTTGGAGGCCACAAAAGGAGATATCAAGATGTCAAGAAGGCAGGTGGCTCTACTGAACTGAGCCCTGGGGAGAGTTTTATACTGGAGTTTTCCTGGTGGGCAAGGGTATATGTAGGAGAGGCATCTGGCATTCTAGCCTTTAGAGATCTTTCCCAGTTCCAGTACCTTTGGGATTGAGTCCCGGGGGCATTTGGAGGCCCCCAGACCACTGGGTCTGCATGAAATTTTCATACACATGACAGAAAGTGCAACGTCCTGTGGAGAGCCACTGAAAGTCTCAGAAAACTGTGCTTGGCTTTCTGATACATGGATGTGGTTCATGTAGGTGGTGGGATAATAGAACCACGGCAGGGCAGTGCCCCTTTCTGTGGGCACTTTCCTGCCCTAGTAGAGTTGACCCCCTTTGGACTTCATTTCTTCGGGGACACTGGGAACAAAGGGCAATCCCTAGAATGTTCTCCCTGTTTTTCCTCCAGACAAGGAGACCAGGGGCTTACCCACATATAGGTCCCTTGGGGCAATAGGATGATCTGCCCCAGGGGCACTGTCACTGGGAGAACATAAATTTGAGAGTCCTTTGTGGGACTGAGTCAGTAAAGCAGGGGAGCAGATCCACAAAAGTCTTCCAAATAAGAGGTCTGTGAGGTGGTATCAGGATTTAGAGGCCAAAGCTCAGGAACATGGAATTGAGAACATAGGGACATGAAGGGAGAAACAGGTGGTGGAGGAGGCATGGTGCTTGCACTCTTGGCTGGGCTTCCACATCCTTCCTGCAAAATGATGTGTGGACGGTTCTGCTCCATTTTTCAAACCCCCAGTCAGAGAAGACACTATGAGCACCCCCAGGTTTTGGCAATAGCCTTTACCGCAATGATACGCTACCCATACTGAGAGGTTGGGTCACAATGCATTTCTCTGTTTAATCTTATTTTGTGTATCTTTGTAGAGGCCAAAAAGTTTCCCTTTTAAAAAATACACACCCCAAAAGGTCAAGTTTATTTTATTGTTGCCTGAAAATATGCAAGTAATGATGAAGATTTGGGTTCACATTATTATAATCAGAGAGAGGAAAAATTTGTATCTGCAGTATTTTTATAAATAGATTTTTTTAAAAGTCATGCATTGGATGAAACTGAGTATAGGGTATACTGGATGGCTCTGTATTAATTTCCTACAACTACATGTGATTCTAAAACCATCTCATAATAGGGGAGGCTGGGTGACTCAGTCATTAAGCGACTGCCTTCAGATCATGACTTCGGCTCAGGTCATGATCCCGGGGTCCTGGGATGGAGCCCCACATTGGGCTCCCTGCTCAGCAGGAAGCCTGCTTCTCCCTCTTCCATTCCCCCTGCCTGTGTTCCCGCTCTCGCTGTATCTCTCTCTGTCAAATAAATAAATAAAATCTTTAAAAATAACAATAAAAATATAAAATAGTCTCAAAATAAAAATTTTAACAAAAAAAGAAAGAGTTAAATATTAAAAAATATTAAGTCTTCTCAGATTTCTGTGGCATCTCTTCAAGAAAGGGAGGAATATTTAACTTCTTTGAAGCATGCATACAATGGAATGATTCTTGGTTGTGGCATTTATAATATCTGAATGTCAGAGAATCAAAGTACAAAGTTCATTTGATCAAAATAAATGTTATATTTCTCTCTAGATTCATTGGAATAATTTGTCAGGTTGGAGTTGGAGGTCATGAGAGAGATCAGAATGCAAATTATAATTAAACAGAGAAATTGATGCCTGTGCTCAGACTGACCTGGGAGACTCTGGTATTCTAGATGCCAGATCCTCTCTTACCCAGTGTTGCATTATACATTTTCCATCAGGCACAAGGTTTCTCAGGCTCTTTCCCCCCATGGCTCCCAAGACACCATGAGCCCACAAACAGTCCTCCGGCAGCTCTCCTTACCCAGCTTCACTCCTGACTGTCATAGCTATGGGAGGACCTACTTTTGTCGAGTTCTTCAGCTTCCATCCCTGTGTGATTCTGAGGATGGATGATCCCTTGTAGAGCATCATGGGAACCTGCCACAGGAACTTAAAATGCCACAAAATTCACTGGACATTAGAACATCGCTAGTCAGCCATATTGGCAGAGAAAAAAGTGAGTCAGAAAGCGATTTATTCCCTAGCTTATCTGTTGGTAATTCTTACTTTATTTCCCACATTATTCTAGGGAGAAAATCCATTACATTCGGACTGAGGGTAATCATGGGCTTGAAAAGTTGTCCTGTGATGCAGATCTAGTCATTTTGCTGAGGTAAGGGGCTAAGCCTGAAACACTTCTTGAAAAGGCTGCTCTGGGCAGTCTTCCTCCACTACAGCTATGACTGAAACACTCACCATTTGTTTTAGAGGATTCTACTGACTACAACTAAAGTAGGGCCCCCACCCTTGGACCTGCTGTCCATTGCCTTCTTTACATTTACAACTGGGGTATCAAGAACTGTGTATAGCACTTGATGGAGACTCTATTATTTCAGGATTAATTAGGGTTTAAAATAACACTGAGAATTTGCATGCTGGCATGTGCCTATCTAAGTGAACCAAAGTGCTTTTGTTGCTTTGTGAGAACTGTAACCACTATTACCCCAATTCATGAATATTCTCTCATGGACAGAAAACTAACTTTTTTTTCTCTCTTCTTCTTCCTTCTCCTCTGCTTCTTCTTCTTATTCGTCCTCCTCTTCTTTTTTTTCTTACTTTGCAGTCTCTTTGAAGAAGAGATTATGTCCTACGTCCCACTGCAGGCTGCCTTCCACCCTGGGTACAGCTTCTCTCCCCGCTGTTCACCCTGTTCCTCACCTCAGAACTCCCCAGGTAACTTGAGTATCTGGCATTCTGTCTCCTGTAAGTGGCCATCTGTGTTTCCACCAGATGAAGGTGGAACAAGGGCAGTAGTATATTATGTCCTCTCTCCCTTCTTCCCTCTCAGTTTTCTGATTGAAAGCACGCTGCCAGAATTGGGTGTTGACAAATTGCTGCCTGTTTTTGTTATAATGCATTCTACATTTTTAAATAATTTGAATTTTTTTTTACAAAAACAGTTTTTCATGACATGTGAAACTATATGAAATTCAAATTTCAGTGTCTGTAAATAGAATTTTATCGGACCCCAGCCAAACCTGTTTATTTATGTATTTTCTATAACAACTTTCACAGTACAACAGCAGAGATGAGTAGTAACGATGAGACCAGATGGGTGCAAAAGCTTAAAATATTTACTATCTGGCCCTTCACAGAAAAAGTCTGCTGACCCCTGCTCTAAATTGCTTTTGTATTCCAAGGTACTCTGCAGGCATTTAGAAGGGAAGAGCCCTTTCTGAAACATTCTGCCTTATGACTCAGAATGTTATTAGATACCAGTTTTAGTAACTTTGTGCTAAGGTGTAAAGGAATTGCTCGGTGATATGGTTACTAGGGACCACCATAACGTCCCCCATGAAGACGCTGAAGAGTTTTCTTACATGAGCAATTGTTCCCCTACAGTTTTCTTTGTGTATTAGGATTAATTTACTCATGATACAGAAATTCTTTATAGGTATTTTCCATTTCAAATAAGGAAATGTATACTGAACTCTTTTGTGAAAAAAGAAGATATTGCTCCTGGGTTCATCAAAATAATTAGTTTAAGTAAAATCCCTACTCTCAAATGGGATCCAGATATTGGAGAGTTTTTCCTCAGTTGTTTGGTTTACAATACCACCTTGTTCAAAGTCTTGGTGGTAAACCCAAATTTCTTTTTATAACTTTAAAAGTAAAGGGATTTAGTTTTTAAAATCTAGTAGGTAGGTAACTGGGTGATAGGCAATAAGGAGGGCATGTGATCTGATGAGCCTGGGTGTTACACACAACTAATGAATCATTGAACACTACATCAAAAACTAATGATGTACAAATCTGAAGGGGAAGAAATCAGAGAGGGAGACAAACCATGAGAGACTCTGGACTCTGGAAACAAACTGAGGGTTACAGAAGGGAGGAGGTTGGGGGATGGGATAGCCGGGTGATGGGTATCAAGAAGGGCGCATGATGTGATGAGCACTGGGTGTTATACTTAACTAATGAATCATTGAACACTACATCAAAAACTAACGATGGCTAACTGAACATAATAAAAAAAAACTAATGATGTACTATATATTGGCTAATTGAGCTTAATTTAAAAAAATGAAAGAAAGAAAAAAAAATAGTAAAATAAAAATCTAGTAGGTTTGTATCTCACAGCCTCTAAAGTCAGAGTCCAAGCTTGGCTTTTGAGGCCATTGGAGAAATTCACAAGAGATACAGAATTTAGCAGTGTGTTCCGTCCCTCAGAAGGGATGTCTCACTCAGCATTACTTGGTACTGCCGCAGGTCTCTAAAATGAGTATCTTAGCTTGGCTCCTCCAAGTCATGTCACTCAGAACTATCTCTTAGAGGTAGTTTTGTTAATTGCTAAGATCTGTTTCTAAGTCAGTCTCTCCTCATCATCACTTCCTCCAAACCAGTGCACCAAAGGCATTATTAAGGACATACAACATAACTGAGATGCCCTGACCTGAGAAAAGGAGGATGAGGAGCTTTGCCCGAGCCAACGTCAGGACAGTCAAATGTTTCCAGTGCACACTTTTGGGGAGCAGAGCCTTCCATTTGGGGGCATCTATTGGCCTGCATAATGATCTGTCATTTTGTTGTAGATATTGTCCCAGCCTGATAAAGTATCTGCACTTCGGTCCAAACATTTAACAGTAGAGTATGATTTTAACATCATTACATGGGGGAGATATCATATTACAAATAGAAAAATAAGAGAGAATAAAGAGTTATTTGCTAAATGATAATTACTTGCATAACTTTTATAAAAGGAATCAACTTTCCTAATCCCATGAACCCAAACAATCATCCAATTCATTTTAATTCTTAATTCTCCTAGCTCTGACCATGGGGTCCTAGATTATGTAATCCAAATATTTTGATGTTAAATTTTATAATTCCCATTTTTCTAGACCTTCATGACATTTACCTGGGTACTACAGAGATAGCAAATTACAGATATTTATGCCAAAGGACTTTGTAAAGCATAAATTACTAGAAAAATACACAGTAGTGATCATGGGCGTAGTGTAGTACCAGCAGTAATAAAAGTCATATTATAAAACGTACTGCGTTCTACTGGGCAGAAAATGCTGCTCTCCTACAGACTTGTATTCTAGTTCAGCCTGTAGCCTGAAAGCTGGCATTTCACTGAGGATAGCTCTTTTCAAGTGGTGGCTGTTGGTTCCCTTACACCTCAGGTACTGGGGGGTACAAAGGTGAGGCTCGTGACCTTCATGCTTCCTTGCTTATACTACTCAGCTGTCTCTCCCCACCACCCCCATTTGCTATCATCTACCTGCCTTTCTCTCTTTCTCAAAGACTGTGGTACCTGTCTCATAGTCTCACTCTCCTTCCCAAGTGCTTCCATCATCCTGAATGACTTCAACATACACAAGGACACCCATTCATTTCCCTGGCCTCCTGGTTTCTGGAATTTCTGGTCTGCAATGACCTTCCCCCCACTGCAACCACTTGTTCCCACAGTCATCTTCCCACCCCTGTTGTCATCTCTAAAATCACTGATTCAAGCATCTTACTCCCATCCAACATGCTTGTTCAACTACTCTCCCCATTACTGTCCTTTGTCCTCATCAGGACCTCTAGTTCATGCACGTCTCTCCTTTCCTTTCTGTTCTTCCCTTATCCAGCATAGATTCCACGGTTCATTTTTTTGGTAACATCTGTGCCAATGGCCTAAACTCCCCAGTCCTCTCCATCTTGTTTGCAGAACTCTGCCCCTAGATACACATACTATCTGCTTCCTCCACATCTATGCTCAGGCATTCTTGGGCAAATTCATCTGACAGGGCAGATTACAAATATAAGTTAGTCATCTCTCACCTCACCTGGACCTTGAACGCTCAAAAGAAAACTCTACCACGTTTCCTAGGTAAACTTCTCTACTGCTATTTATTTTCTTTCTTTCTTTCTTTTTTTTAGAGAGAGAGAGAGAGAGCACATACAAGCAGGGGGAGGGGCAGATGGAGATGGAGAGAGAGAATCTTAAGCAGGCTCCACGCCTAGCATGAAGCCTGACACAGGGCTTGATCTCACAACCCTGGGATCATGACCTGAGCCAAAATCAAGAGTCAGACACTTAACTGACTGAGCCACCCAGGTGCCCCTCCACTGCTATTTCAAATGTTTATGCTCCCCTCAAACCTCTGTGTCTCTCCTGGCAAGTGATGTCCCTTCTCCCTTCACTAAGAAAATTGAAGCCATTAGGTAGACATTTTCTCAAATGCCTGCTACCGATCCTACAAGCCTACCAAGCCTACCAAGCCTACCTCTCCTTCCACTCTACGCCGGTGCATTAGAGGAGGTGTCTTCACTAAGGTCACCATGACCTCCAGACACACAGTCCAGTGGGTGATTCTCACATTTAACATGAAGCCACATTTGACATCACTGACTGCTCTCCCTCTTAAGTCACCCCTTCAGTAAGCTCCTATGACACTACAGTATGCATTTCAACGACTTCTTTGGCCACCGATGCAGACACATCCTTCACTTCCTACCATGCCCGAGACCCAGTCCCAGGTTTCTTCTCTTCTCTCTCTCAAACTGTGTCTCTTTCCAATTGAACATTCAAAAGCAGCACCATCAAAAGCTGAACTCGTGCTCTCCCCCACAAATTTGTTCTTCTTCCATTGTACCCCATCTCAATGACTATCACTGCAGTCCCTTCAATTACAAAATCTAAAGCCCACCTCTCCCTCATTGCCTATGTCCAGTTCATTGCCTCCTAAACACACCTCGGTTTATCCACTTCTCACCTCCACTGACACCACCCTAGTCCAATTTAGGCTTTCTAAACCCACCCCAGTCCTCTCATTTTTCTCTCCACTGCAGAAAGACTGATGTTTTCATAACTCAAGTGTCATCATGTCAGTCCTTGTGCAATGGCTTCCTATTGTGCTTAGTATTAAACAAAATTGTTTAGCAGAATGGACCTTATCCTGTTTGATCATCTACCCACCTCTCAAGCCTTGTTTTGCATCACTCTGATCCTTGTACCCTGTGCTCCAGATAAACTGGAGCACCACTTTCCGTTCTGCTGCAGTACCTTTACACATGCTGACCCTCTATCTAGATTGCTCTTCTCCCAGCTCATCTCTTGTCTTAGTTAAATGGAAGCCTTTCCCAACTAATTCGGTCCAATTCATGCTTACTTACTCTTCAGATATTCCCCAGGGAAGCCTTCCCGAACTTGGCCAGAGTGTTCTGTGATATCAAAGAACTGAGTTCCTTTCCTTCCTGGGTAGCAATCATCTCAACTTGTAATTATATTCTCCTTCCTGTGAGTTTGTTGGTATCAATCTTCTTTAGAATACTAATTCAATACCTGGAATATAGTAGTTATTGAAGGGGCAAGCCATGATTCTGACCATCTGTAAAACCTGGAGAAGAATGTCATTTTTTCCACTCCTTTTCTCATTAAAATGTGTATAAGAATAATAAAGCATTCACAAAGCATTCTAAGTGACATAAAAACTCTCTTCTATGTAAAAATCAACAAGTCATTATTATTATTATTATTACAAATGTTTCTTCTATGATGCAAGATAGTCTAATATAAATTCCTCAATGCTCTGGGCCCTACTGGACTCCTATGTTTATTTTAGGGTCAGTATAGTTAGAGAAGTATGACATACACATGTGTTAGTCTGAGTTGCCTCATTACAATCACTTATAATATAAAAACTTATGCAAGAAAAATTTAGACTAGCTTGATTTGTTGATTTAGATTGTTTAAGTACAATGAAGCCAGTAGATATGCTCACCAAGGTATTTTTAAGAGAAATACAACTTGAAGTGGACTGGAAGACATAAATGTTTATTGTCATCAGAATTCATTTTTCTCTTTATTAGATTATTTCCATTTATTATAAAAGAGACTGAAAGTAATGGCAATCAAGGGAAACTTCTTTGAGAAGAAAAATAAGAAGACATAGGAATGTATCTCTGGTTGACCCTTCTTCTAACATTGCTCCACATATCGGTGATGACCTTCAGACCATGTGCTTCTCTCTGCAGGCTTACAGAGAGCCAGTGCAAGAGCCCCTTCACCCTACCGGAGAGACTTTGAGGCCAAGCTCCGCAATTTCTACCGAAAACTGGAAGCCAAAGGATTTGGTCAGGGTCCAGGGAAAATTAAGTGAGTGCTCCAGTGCTTGGTCACTGAATTCAGATGCTAGATGTTCCTATCCTTTTCTCCCCTATACCTTTGTGATACTTTTTGGAGATTGGATTCCATGGTGTGGTAACAGTTATGTTCATAGAAGGGAGGAAGGTTTAAAAAAAAGAAGTTGGGAAGAAAGAAGAAAGGAAGTTAAATTGGAAGAGAAGCAGGAAGGAAGGAAAGAGAAGAGAAAGAGAGAGATAAAAAAACAGATTTCAGACAAAGGCATATATAAAATTAATGGTAGACCTTTTCAGAAAACCAAGAATCTTGAACTAAATAAAAAAAAAATTGTATATTTCCTCTTACTTTTTCTTGGGACAAATTTAACTCATTAGTCAAATTCATGGATTCTATAACTTTGTAACTGAGATCTAAGTGAATAGTTATATTTCTCCCCCTCTGCGTTTATTATTTTCATCCTTAAAATTTAAATCTAAACTCAGGAATCCAACGTAAGAGAGTCTTTGGAATTGATCAAAAGAATCCTAAAAGTAGTCGAATATGATGGAGTGCGTCCAATTATAAAAATGTACATGTTGTCCTTGTGCTCCCAGTGTTTTGAAAAGAGCATTAAAATAAATCCATTGCTGAGCTCATGGAATCTGCACCTCGTTGGAGAGGCCAGGGAGTGAGACCGTAAGCTCAGGCACTCACAACTCATCTAGAACACTCTCCAACATCAGAGCTCAGAACCACTACTCACTGCCCATATGGCTTCTCCCCAGGCTCATCATTCGTCGGGACCATCTGTTGGAGGGAACCTTCAATCAGGTGATGGCCTATTCCCGGAAGGAGCTTCAGCGAAACAAGCTCTACGTCACCTTTGTTGGAGAGGAGGGGTGAGGCACCAGCAGTTTTATGCAGACACCTCATTCAATGTAGGCAGGCCAGAGTCAGCAGATCTTGGTGATTTTTCTCAAGAAAGAAGAGGGTGGCTCTTAGCCTTTGCCCCAAGGTGATTCTGATCATGTCCTTCCAGGAGGTCTTTCTCTCTCCAGGTATTGCCAGGCTTTAGAATTCATGTTCTTCAAAAGCCCAAGATTATTGGCATGTGCTAGAGTCTGAGGTTACACACTTACACCATGCCAAAAATACACTAAGCCAAAAATACAGACTTAAGCTATCGGATCTTTCCTTTCTCAGGTGATGTACACTTTTGAGTCTCGGATCAAAAAGCTCCTCCTCCTAGAGTGCACATATATAACTACATAGCAAATTGTTCATAACATATCAGTGATTTTGTAAAAAAAAAAAAAAAAAACTATCTCAACAGTGGAGGACAAGCCTACCTAGGAAGGCATATCAGAAAAAACTTGGAAGTTTTTTCAATTCACACACATGTACTATCACGGGAAACTCTTTTATGCCTCTCACAGCAAGGTCCTTCTTTTTAATGGGCCACGCTGTGTGTTTTATCCAATAGGTGTCATATGATTGAATAAAGGTTAAGAAACACTGCCCTAAGAATTTATTCATGGACATCTAGTAAGAAACATCTCTAAACTGCATCCTCATTTTCTACAGCAAATTATGCTCCCACAGGGATCCACTATAAGGAACACAGGCTGTTCTCTGCTTTCCCTGCACTGACTCTGAAAGAACACCCTAGCACCTGGATAGAAACAGGCCCCTACCCCCCACATGTAACGAGCTTCCTGGACCTCTGCTTCCTTTGCAGCCTGGACTACAGTGGTCCCTCGAGAGAGTTCTTCTTCCTTTTGTCTCAGGAGCTCTTCAACCCTTACTACGGACTCTTTGAGTACTCTGCAAATGATACCTACACAGTGCAGATCAGCCCCATGTCAGCATTTGTGGAAAACCATCTTGAATGGTAAGATCTGGGAGGCTTGCTTTCTTTTGCTTGAAAGTTCTGGTCTTTCTTAGTCAGAAGTCAGTAGTACTGACTTGAGCAGCACTATTTCTTGTTTAGAGCAGTGGGCCAGATATTAAGAGGTGTAATGAAAGGGAACAACAAAGCCCTAGAAGGAAGGTTCTGTTAGTTTTCACTCAGGACATGAAATAAATTACTAGAGACACTGCAAATTTACTATCAACGGCAAATGGATGTAAGATCCAGTAATTGCCTTCTGAGGAAACACTAAGGTAAATAGACATAGATGAATGTTGCAATTCTTACCAAATGTTGAAGAGTCTACTAAAATTATAAGAGTCTTTGGCGGTATTCATGGGTTTGAAATGTTTTGACTGTGGACCAGTGGCCCTAGCACTGTAGACATCAGCTTCTGCATCTTACTGTGAAGTAAGTCTCCTGGCTTGAAAATCCATTATCTCTTTGGTTCTCTTTTATGGAGGCATCTATTACCACTTACTGAGATGTGTAAGAAAATAACTATCAGTCCATTGTATGCCATTCTGTGTGTGAGATTCCTCAGATACGGCTATTAGAAGTCTCCAGAAAGTAGCATGGGACATCTAGGATGCAAGCTTTTTCCCGCTGTGGCACCACCACACCTGATTTGAAAATGATTCCTACTCTCACTGTAGGAGCTCCTGCTGTTAAGAGGGAAATGAGTCCCGGAAACTGCGAATGTGGGTTCTTATTTAACATTGCTCATTTATGATGTGTTGTGATGGCTGCTGGGGAAGGGAGCTCCTGGGGTGATCCCTGGCCTCCTGGCTTAGAGCCCAAATGCCTGTATTTTGGTTTAGAGCATCAGAATAACCCACCTCTGCTAAGAATTCCAGCTATTGCACATGCCCTCTCTGTCTAAAAACTCTTAGCCTTGAAGTTCTTGAGCTGAGGCAGCAGTGTATCTGCATTAAGTGTTTGGCACAAGTGAAGAACCAAAATTTGCCCATTATTGTTCCTTTTCCTGTCATTTATCAGTAAGTGGATGCTGAAGTCTATGAGGCAGAAACACAGAGGCAGGACAGGTGGAGCACGTAAGTGGCCATTAAGGGGATTTGTGGCCCTGAGGATTGAATGCCAGCTCTGACTTAGGTCACATCAGGCAGGGTTCATTCCAGCAGTAGAGAGTGCTGTAGCCCCATGACACAAGAGTACATACATACACAGATTATCCTTAATACGATCCCTCAATTGTCCCTTAGTTTGTGAGCATGACATTTAAGATGGTGTCTTAGAAGTCATGAATTACAATCAGCAATCAATGAAGAAATATTTTCATCAAATATTATGCCACATATGACTATGCTAAGGTGTTGTGTAAGGGGATGCCTTCATTAATTTAGCAGTTATAAACCAAACACATTCTCTGTGCCAGGAAGACACAAAGATGAAATGAGCAAGCTCTTTCCCCCAAGGAGTGGTGGAGTGGTAATAGGAGCAGCACATGAGTAGACCAAAAACTATGCTACAGTGTCTTAAAACCCTGTGTGTGTAAGCCTAGGATGCATATATAAGCCTGAGAATTCTATTAAGTCACAAGGAAAATGTCTCACTCCACCCAAGGTAGGGGGTGGTGTGTGGGGAGTGAAGCCAGTGGATCTTACAAAAAGAGGGGATGATTATACCCAGTCTCGGCAGAGAAGGGGAGAGAAGATATGCCCAGGAGCCAAAATGGGAATTAAGAATTGAAAGGCATGAGAGGGAATGGAGGCTTCAGCAAGCAGTGTAGACATATCAGAGCAGAGAATGACCTCAGGGTTGTGATGAGAAGTGGGGCTGGGGACAGAAGAGAGAGGCAGATGGTCATACCCTATATGGAGAATACTGTAATTGGATTTCTGGTTTTGAAGAGTAAATCTTGCCATTGCATGGAGACACATTTGAGGAGGTAAGACTGGAAAGAGTAAGACTAGCTCTAAAGCTGTTGATGAGTCAAGGGGTTCAAACTCAGGCAGAGGTGGTGTCCAAGGAAGGAAGAGACTGACTTGAGGGGCGTCTTGGAGGGAGCAGAGATTGAACTAGTTGGTTCACTGAAGTAATATAGAGGAGAGGGAGGGAGAGAAGCATAGTATATGTCCAGAGTTGCCTGGTTGGGTGGACTGATACTATTAGCTGTGATGGGAGTTATGTGAGGTAAACGATATTCAAAGATTTTATTTATTTATTTGAGAGAGAGAGAGCACATGAGCAAGAGGGAGAAATAATCTGAAGCAGACTCTACACCAAGTGCAGACCCCAGCACAGCGCTCAATCTCACCACCACGAGATCATGACCTGAGCCGAAACCAAGAGTCAGATGCTCAATGACTGAGCCACCCAGGCTCCCCTAAATGATGTTTAGAGGAAAGATGAGGAATTCACTCTTTGGCAGGTAGTTTGCAGTTTCTTCAATAAGGACAGATTGATATATTATGTAACTAAAACTATGGCCCTAGTTAGCTGGAAAGCAGCTGGGCTAGAAATTGAGATTTGGGAGACGGCAGAGTGGCTCAACTTTGAGAGAAAATGAGAGCCCTCAGAGCTTGTGCAGAAGATGAGCAGAGCTGAGGCCCACAACAAGGTGGACAACATGGATGTGCAAGGCATGGGCAGACTCACAGGTCCCTGAGAAAGATAAGAAGGAGAAACCAGAGAGCCGAGCTCCTGGGAGGAGCATGACCAGGCAGGAACACCCTGGTGGGAGCAGAAGATGCTCAGGAGACACCTGCTGGGGCAGGGGGAGGCCGTCTGGAGAGGTGGAGGCAGAGGGGATGTGTAGGGACCCAATGTTTTGAAGGAAACCTTGCAACCAAGCACATTTTAGTGCAAACGTGGAGTAAGGCCACAGACAAGGGCCTAATGAGAAGCACAAGACTCACTGGACTTGTGGCTTGCTACTTGAGAGTGGCCACAGTCACTTTCCACTGGGGAAGGTGGCTAGCCTGCTGCCCAGCCCCTGCTCTCAACCTGACTCGGTTGCCTTCTGCTCATCTCTGGCACTGAGGGACTGAAGACAGCTGTGTCAATGTGTAAGTTATACTTTATTGCAGTGAGGAAGGAAACTGTCAAATAGGGATGTTGCAAGCATTAGCAGAGTTCTCTGGATGAATCCTTTATAAACGTCAAAGGCCCAGAAGTACCTACCCTGGAGGTGCTGACTAACCGCTGTCTTTCCAAAGGAAAGGGCGTGGGGACTTTCATCTGCCGAGGTGCCCACTCATGTTGAGTCTGTTTGCTGTGCAGCCTGGAACAAAATTGCAGGTAGCTTTCTGAGCAACTAACAATCTCCACAGAGCCCAGGCAGACAAGGGCTCTGTAGTGCTGCATGTTGGATGGTGAACTGTCATAAAGTGAGCAGGGACTTGCCCTCGGATGCAAGGCTGCAACTCCAAACCTCCAGTGCCCTGCACCCTGGGCTGGTGGAGAAGTGGGGATGCAGAACCAGCATGGGCACCAGACCATCCACTGAACCTCACGTGGAGTCTGACTCTTCTTTCATCAGCACTGTGGGGGCCTGGGAGCAGGAGCAAGTTTCCTTTGGGTGGTCACAGCCATGGCTGAGAAAACTTGAGTCACTGGGGCACGGCTTGCTTTAGCTTTAGATGGGAAGCCCTGCTGGGCTGTGGGCATCTCAGTGAGATGGTAATGCTGCGATTACTCCTTCTGGGTATTTTCCTAGGAGCCGTCCTTGTGCCTGGTAGCAGATAGTTTTACAAAGAAAACTGAGCACCCTCAAATGTTCGGACAGCTCCTCTGTAGACATTTTAATGAGGGGCGCCAAGGAAGGCTCACACCTTGGAGTCACTCTGGGCCTTGCACAATGGGTGGGCAACAAGCGGGTCCTGAGGCCCCTGCCTGAGGCTTTGTCAGTGTCACCCTCAGCTGGGAGGTTGATGACACTGTGGAGTTCATCAGTGAATCCTGAGTTCTCAAATCTCAAAGCAAGTGCCACGCCCCCAGCAGCAGGATGGGCAGGGCCGGGGCTGATCTCAGATCTAGGTGCATGGCTCTCCTTCCTTCCTCACTCCCCAGGACTCTTTATCCCATGATCCACATGGGCTGTCAGGAAGATGATTCTTGGTGTGATCAATACATCACACATAGAGGACCCATCATGGTCACAGCCTTGATTTTGTAAAGCTGGAAATTGTCCCTGATGCAGAACAGGCCTGGGTAGGGGTCTGCCTGGAAGGAGGAGTGACTCCCGCCCCCTGCTTGCCTTTTCATTCTACACACCAGAAATAAACAGTGAGAAAACTGGTCAGGTTTACAGGATTCCAGCATCACCCAGGATTGAAACATTGCTCAGCTGTGGCTGGAGGAGGCATGCTTTCACTGGTCTTTTTTTTTTTTTTTCTAGTCTTTATCTTTCACTGGCCTTCTTCTGTGTCCTGTGCTCTGTTTTGTGTGATTCCCCCTGGAAAAGTAAGCTTCATAGGAGCAGGGCTGTAAGCTATGCACACCATGAGATTATATGCCCTTGAGGGCATGGGACCCAAAACTGGCATCCTTCCTAGCAGCCAACACAGAAGGAAATGTGATCTTCTTAATGACTCATAGTGCCTATAAAACAAATCTGTCATTCAGGAGGACTATTAAATCAAAGAGTGAACATTTCAGTTCTTCAGTGGCACTAGTCACATTTCAAGGGCTTACCACTCACATGTGGCTAGTGGTTACCCTACCGGATCATGGAGACCTAGAACACTTCATTCACTGCAGAAAGTTCTATTGGACAGTGCTGAAATGAGTGGACAGAAAAGGCACCACAATTAGTGCTTCCTTTGGGTGGTGAACAAAACGTTCGATTTCTGGGTGGCCAGAGGGTCTAGCCCTGCTATGGGCTGAGGGTTCAGCCTAAATACTTGTCAAAGTTGGGGAGTCTGAGCTGGCTCCTAGAAGGAGCTCTACTCTGTTCAAAAGTGGACAGAGGGAAAAGCTATGCGGAACACTGAGATTTGTTTCTATAAAGCCCTCTGTACAGGGTGGGTGGGGGAAGTCTCCTGCTCCTGTTCAGCGTGCTGCTCCCTGGTCTCACAGGCCATGCCCGGAGGTCCTGGCTCTGAGCCCTTCAGACAAGCAAGGTCAGCTCCACCCCTTCCTGCTTCACCTGCCCGGTAGCTGCGGACGCTACCACCAGGGAGGTCCCACCCTCAGCCCTGCAGGTGCAGAGCTCGGGTAGAGTCCCTCCTAGGTGACCTCTCAGGTGCTGGCCCTCACCTCACCAGCTACCGTCCTGGTTCACCCCCATCTCCTGTGCCCCTACAGTGCTAGCTGAGCCCCCAAGCAGATGGGTCCATCTTATTTTTACTCTAGCACACGCCTACCAATTTGAGGTGTTCAAAATAACATGTCTTTGAGGATTGGCTGCATAAATGAGTGTTGTTTCACAAGCCACACTAGTCACTTCCTTGTAACAGGGCCATTAAAATAGAGGGCTCATACCTTCCATGTGCAATTAATTGCTCAAAGGTCACACTTTTTATCATCTGTGATTTTAAAGCCCTTACAATGTCAGCAGTAAATGCACATGTCCCCTGGGAGCTTTGCACTCTGTTCTGCACAGTGCCCAAACTGCCTGTTACTGACGGAAAGCCTCTACCTCTTCTCACACTGCCCTGGGCCTCCCCATCAGCTGCTTCCCGGCCAGCCACCCCCCAGAGAGATGGGCAGAGGAGGCTTCCCCGCACGCTGCCGTTTGACTGCAGCTACCTGAAGTTCTCTGGCTCCTGCTTGCTCTGTGTGGGCTGCACATACACTGGGGAACAGCCAATGAAATCCAAAGCCTGTACAGGGGGGCATATGGATTCCACCTACTTCCCTTTGTTTCTACTCGAATGTTGAGAGGTCCCAATATGAACGAATATAGTGAGGAATCTATATACACACATTAAGTAAACTGAAAAAATCTGATTTTTTTTTTTTTTGGTCATAGGCCTGAAAGGACTTCTTGTAACTGTTGTTTCTTTACTTATTTGTACCACTGACTTTACAAATTGAGAAGGACCCTGTCAAAGTCAGCAGTGATAAAACACTCATGACAAGTAAGAGAGAGGAGATGGAGCTGAAGCCCTGTTGGTCCTTCCCTAAAAGCTGTGGTCACAGATGAATGCAGCCCTGCCATACATGAGTCAGGCAGCAATTGGCTGGGAAAGAGCATCTCGACACTCTTCTTCCATCCTCCAGTCCCACTGGCCAAACCACCCGTAAACCAGAGGGCAAGGGACCTCCAGATATTGCCGCCCATAGCAGCCTGTCCCCAAGGTTACCGTGCAAGGCAAAGAACGGTGCGAAACCCATGAACGTGAAAGGCAAGGATTAAAAATAACTAGAAGAGCTTCTACAACTCAGGACTTCCAATCCATCCACTAGAAATGTTACCATTTGCTAAGCTCTATGTGTCTATCATATGTGTCTTTGACTACAGAAATCTCAAAGTAATATTCCAAAGTCTGTATCTTCATTCTTTGGCATTTGCATATTAATGAGGTGTTCATATGCTGATCTTTTTATTCTTTTAATCTCTATTGTATGCTGATTTTATGGCCCTGGAAATACAGAAGTTAATATAAAGCTAAATAATAAAACATCCATTGAAAGCTTACTAACCATGCCGGGCACTGTTCTAGACATTCTCACGTGACAATATTATAACCCGGATACTGAGTAGATGAAGATACGGACACAGATGAAGACAATAAGGTACAGATACAACCATTTTCACAGAAAGAGTCACCAACCCAGTAGGGCTTGGAACCCAGGCAGCCTGGCTCTAGCATCAGGCTCTAGACCCCATACTAGGGCAAAGGCAGGTGATTAATTGGGCAAATTACAATACAATGTGACAATTGTTATATATACCTCATTATGCACTTACCACATTGTATGGTAATCAGTATTTGGTACAGGAGCTTTAAGAATGAGTGGGAAATTGGGGCACCTGGGTGGCTCAGTCGTTAAGCGTCTGCCTTCAGCTCCAGTCATGATCCCAGGGTCCTGGGATCGAGCCCTGCATCAGGCTCCTTGCTCTGCGGGAAGCCTGCTTCTCCCTCTCCTTCTCCCTCTGCCCCTCCCCCTGCTCACGCTCTCTCTGTCAAATGAATGAATGAATGAATGAATGGGGGAAAGGGACTTCCAGACAGAGGTCCCAACATTCACAGCAGGGTGGAGGAGTGAACACATATGAACACACCATCCATTTGGTATGGCTACAAAATAGAGATAAAGAGACTATAAAGGCATCCTCATATTGGTAGGAAAGGGCATCTGATGGCATTCCAGGGAGTTTGAATTTTATCATGAAGATGACAATGTAATATTTTTAGAGGAATGTCTTGATCAGATCTGTATTTTAGAAAGTCAACTCTGGTTATAAGTAACTGAATTGGAGTGGGCAATGGGGGTGTCATTTAAGAGGCTGTTGGAATAGTTCTTTCAAAAGAAAATAAAGTAGGGCAAAAGCAGTGGGAATCAAGTTATTTCAGAAGGAGAATGGGCAAAAGCAAAACTTGGTGATGAATTATAGATGATGGAGAATTGAGTATATGAAATTTTCCACTTGCTATAAAGTGATATATAAGAAAATTCCAAGTAAAAAATTCTCATATATTTTGAATGGAGGTGACAAAGCTATAAATGTGCAAAGCCCTAAACTTATTTTTATGTCTAATACAAGGTATGAATGGTGCAAAATGCGTATATTTTCACATTATTATGCTTGAATAGGAAAGATTCACATTCAACTTAAACATCTCCTCTAAAGGCCTTCCCTGATTACTTGATTTAAAATAGCCTATTTTATAGGCTATTTTATAACTCTCCAACTTAAGAGCTTTTCATAGTGACAGAACTTATTGCTATATGAAATAAAGTATATTTATCTTGTATATTTATAACTCATTATTGTTTGTCTCTCCCCCTAGAATGTAAGCCCTGTAAGACCAGGGTCTTGTTTTCCTAATCACAAACTTGGCACTCAATAAATATGCGTGGAAGCAAAGAAAGAAAGAAGTATGGGAGGGAGGCAAGAAGGATGAATGGAAAGAAGGAAGGAAGGAAGGAAGGAAAGCAGGCTTTCTCCCCAGTTAAAAATCCTTGGTTATGAGAGTTTCAATCTCATTTCAATTTTTAGTTCAAAATATTTGAGATTCAGAAAAACAGTGCTCATTTTTGAATGTCATTTAAGATTCTACCAATTTGTCCTCTCTAAAATCACCGCTGGAAATTCTTTTTCTGTCTCAGTGATGCTAAATGCTACTTCTCTCAGAGCAAATCTAAGACGCACTGAAGTCTAAACAATTGAAATAGGTGAACAGCTTCTCTATTTTGAGGCAGAGTGCTGGAACGCCAGACATGCTCTGTTTTAGATATTAGCATGCATCACTTTAAGCAGTTACTGTGATATGAGTCACTCTTTACATAATCGTCAGTGCAAGAATTTTCAGACGCCAGGTTTCAAATCTGACACTGTTTAATCAGTTTCTATTCAACAACTAGAAGGTCCATGTGGTCATTTCATGTCAGTGACAAATCTGACCATTATCAGTGTCATAACCAGAATTCTAAGACCTCTCAAGTCAAAATCTCCAAGAGCCTTTGCTAACTGCAATATAGACTCTTCCCCTCCTTCTGCCTCTACCCTGACCTCTCTCCCTTTCCAAGCAGACACTACCTGGGTGGTAAAAATCTGCTTTCAGGTCTTTAGCAAGGGGAGGTACGGGGAGGAGGGAGACTCCTTGGAACATGTTTAGAGGTTGGCCAAGTGGGTATTAAGTGTAATTGTAGAGTTTTATGGAACTTAAGAAGCCCTGGATAACATACTTTAAATATCCCTTGCTACATGTGCAGAGTCTTGGATTAGTAGGTAGAAACCACAATATCACAAGATCCCACTGGATGTCTCCTGGCCCGTCAACCTCCCAGGGCCCCTCCTAACAGAAGAGCTCAGTGTAAAGTTTTTATTTGAGTCAGGATCAGATAAACTCCCTTGCCCCAAGTCATCCAATAGCAGTCACTAGGGTCTTCCGGAGACCAAGAGCTTCGTGGGTCCCATCTGGCTGAATCTGAGTAGCCTCCCCAACAGTGCTAGCAGGAAACTATGGCGCGTAAACTAGTTTAGAAATCACCGTTAAAATGTGCATGACCTGCTGTGACTATGTCCATTCTGTTCATTTCTTAACCCAGCTTTCTTCAGAACTTGTGAGAAATTGTAGGTAAAATTTCAAAACTATTAGAAAGAATGCTCACTTTGAACACTTGCATTATCCAAAGATAGACCTGAGGATTTAATATATTTAATATATTCAATTCAGTTGGAAAAGAATGGACTCATTAGTTAATGATGCCAATGCAATGAGCTGTTCAACAAAACGTTAGGTTAAATTTCTCTCTAATCTGAAAGCATATGTAAAAATTATAACAAAATTTCTTCAAGCAAATCTAGGTGATTTATAGATATTCTAGAACATAAACATTATTGAGAACGTAAAAGAAACAAGAAACCTTGCGTGGTAGAGACTTTTTAAATCATGATTGGACCCTAGAATCTGTCATAAAAAAGACATATTTGAATATATATAAAAATTAAAATAATTTTTATGGCAGAAATACCATAAACAGGGGTGCCTGGGTGGCTCAGCGAGTTAAGCGTCTGCCTTCGGCTCAGGTCATGATCCCAGGGTCGTTGAGTTTGAGCCCCACATTGGGTATGGAGCCTACTTAAAAAGATAATACAGGGGCACCTGGGTGGCTCAGTCGTTAAGCATCTGCCTTCGGCTCAGGTCATGGTCCCAGGGTCCTGGGATCGAGCCCCCCATCGGGCTCCCTGCTCAGCAGAGAGCCTGCTTCTCCCTCTCCCTCTGCTGCTCCCCCTGCTTGTGTTCTCTCTTTGTCTCTCTCTGACAAATGAATAAATAAAATCTTAAAAAAAAAAAAGGAATACCATAAACAAACTCAAAAGGCAAGCTTAAAAAATGGATCTATGATCATTTTAGTGAATTTATCTAAAGATTACATGTGTGTAATTTTTTAAAAATAAATTCCTAAAGACTAAAATGCCATTTTAGTACAAAGGGCTTAGCTAAATTACTAGAGGGATGCATGTCTCAGACATGAACTCCTCTGTGCACTCCCACTCCTGGGGACTTGGTGATGGTCACAGACTGCCTGGCAGTGAGCTTCCTCTGGCATATTATAAATACCGTGTGTACATCTCTATCCCATTCTGCCACCACCCACCCCCATGCACCTCCCACCCCCGTTACTCAGCACAAAACTCTTTACTAATTCCCGCTGTCCACAGAATAAAGTCCAGATTCCTCAGATCCTCAGGACAAACCTGAGTTCTGAGACCGCAGGCCTTGAGACACCATCTGCCTTTCCTGGCCAGCGTCTCTTTTGTCCTCCTTCGGCACTGTCCCCTGCTCCCTGTTGTTCCTATTGTTCCTCTGTCCCTCTTCTCTCAATCATGTGGGTCCACGTTTCAACCTCCCTTAAAGCCCACTTAAAATATTTTGTAGTTCCTTCCTGATTTCTTTCCTGAATGTTCTTCTGAAAAACAACTTCATCTTCTCTTGAGTTCTTTGAGAAACAAAGGTACTCAAACACTTTTAACTGAAACTGCTTGCCAATGGAATTCGTGTTCAATCCCAGTATCTAGAACAACGAAAGTAGAACCAGTCTCCATCAGGTGCTGGGTGGCTGCTCACTTGCCCACTCAGATCCTTCTTCTCCCTCCCTGGGTCTTTTTGCATTGTAAAGATTTGCGTTGGTTTTGAAACTGGATCAGGCAACACTTTTTTGTCTTTGCCCTTTGCACCCAGCATGATTTCTGGTAGAGAGGCAGCACTCCAGCTCCTGAGGCAGGGTGCCACCCAGCCAGAGGTGATGACGTCAGAGCCTGGCAAACCTGCGTGTAAATTCCTACTCCAGGTCTTCACTGCTGTGTGAACCTGGGCAGTTTTCCTAACCTATCTGAATCTCAGCTTCCTCGAAATAACAGTGCCTATTCTGCATGGTGGTTGTAAAGGTAGAGCAAAAATGACTGGCACCCCATACATATTTAAACGTAGATGCTATCATTCTATCCTTGATATTTTGCAGACACATCAGAAGGTGCTAGAGAGAGCTAGAGTGGTTCCTTCGATCCATAGTTTCTCAACCTCAGCACTAGTGACATTTGGGGCTAGATAATTATTGTAGGGACTCTCTCATGTGTTGTAGTATGTAGTCTGCTCACTAGGTACAGTGACCATCCCCACCACCACCACCATCCCCAGTTGTGACAACCCAAAACGTCTCCAGACATTTGCCAAATGTCTCCTGGGAGGCAGATGTCTCCCTGTTGAGAACCCCTGCTTTTATGTTCCCATATGGAAAGGGGTTGGGAAAAGAAAAGTATCTCATGGCTGAGCAAGGGCAGCAATATTTTTGCAGGATAAAGAATATTTCTGCAGGCTTGTAGTGTCATAAAAACATGTTCAATATTGGAATAAGTCATTTTTTTAGACATCTTTGGTTAGTGGATCAGCATAACCCAGCCTCTGAGCAGGAACCAGGCAAGAGCCTTGGTGCAGTCAGGCCCCTGACTCCATGCTCTGATTCTTTCTAGTGCATCCAGAAGGGAGCCTCCCACTTGCTTTAATCATTTGCTTCCAGGACACTTGCCTCCTGGACTCGGGGGTAAAGCTTTGGGAGAGGCCATGCCTCTCAGGAGTCAGGATTCACGTGGAGTTCCTTGGGAGGGTTGAGGCAGGCAGTTCTCTCAGGCCGAGCGCTGTCACCTGCCCGGTAGACCACCTTCTCCCTCCCAGCAGGCCTGCAGAGGTGCAGGAGGGCCAGGTACCACACCGCAGTCTTCCTGTAGACCAGGAGGGAGCAATAACAGAGCAAACCACTGGTGGGGATGCCAGGGCCAAGTCCAACCCACTATTAGCTGTGGAGATGGGAGACTAGCTTGGGGCCAAACCCTGCACTCAGCTGGCAGGAACGTGCACCAAGCAGAGGGAATGAAAACAATGCAGGGCATGGCATGGGAGCAAGGAGCAGGAAAATGTCACCCTGCTAGAGGACTGGGCGCCGCAAAGGATCAAAACTCCACTTTCCTAACACCTATTCCAAAACAGCTCCGTAGCAAGCATGTCATTATTGTTGGCACTTGCCCCTGCCGTTTGCACTGTGTGTTCACTTTCCTAAGGGAGTTCGGCTCCTAAGGGAGATGGGGATGTAACAGACAGCATAGAGAATATAGTCAATAATATTATAATAACTTTGTATGGTGACAGGTAACTAGACTTACCATGGTGAGCATTTCGCGATGTATAAAAATATCAAATTACTATGACATACACCTGAAACTAATAGGATATTGTGTGTCAGTTATACTTCAATAAAAAATTTCTATTAGTAGTCAATGGCCCTAAAATGGCTCTTCCTGGGGGCCTAGCTATGTGGAGCAGCTAGAAGCATGTACGGTTTCTGAGGAGAAAATAAGGAGAGGCAAAGGCTTGAATTATAAGAGAGAGCAGGAAATGGATGGGACAAGAGCCCCGAGGAGGCAGGAGGAAAGAAGACCTGTCACACTAGTGAAGAGAGAAACTTTAAACTGGGGACAGCTCCCTCTTTCTGGATGGAAGGAAAAAACTGACAAGTGTAGGTTGCAGATGTACACGAGGCCGGCGACACATGAAGGGGATTAGCTTTGGCAAAAAGAAGAGCCCCTCCCCTATTTATTGGGGTGGAAGGTGGCACAGACAGATGCGTGTGGCTGCAGGTGAGTGGGCCAAGTGTAAGTGTACCATCTGCCTTGAGAAGAGACAGGTCTTTACACTCCATCCCTTCTCTGGAGTCTGTTCATAAAATGCAATGGCTGATGCCTACAGCAAAACTTCACCTCTGACTTTCAGACCATTTTTTCCCCCCAGTTTAAAAAAAAGGGATGAGGGGTTTGGAGCTAGTGATTCTCTTTAGTTGGCAACCACAGAACTTGTTTTAAATGCAGATTTCCAGAACCCACCCCACAGAGTCTAATTTCCAGGCACCTATATTTTGTTTTGTTTTGTTTTATGCATCCCACTGTTTTATTTATTTATTTCTTCATTTTATTTTACTGTGTTATGCGCCTGTATTTTAACAAGCACCCCAGGGATTCTGATGCAGGTAGAAGGGTCGCCACGCTTGCAGAAACATTGCTGAGATGTTGGCAGCTTCAAAAGCCCTCAGAGAGCATGAGAAGAAGAGAACTAGTTGTTCATGCAGTTTTCCTGCAGAGAAATGAAATCACCGCAGGCAGAAACAACAGATTTTCACTCAATTTACCAATATGTGAGAAGTTAGAAACATAAAATCCAGAAATGAAGGCAATAATATTGGGTAAAGCATAGAAACATAAGTTGTGTGGGAACATCCTAAATATTGTATGCACTTAAATAATGAGGTCGAGAAAGGATAATTATTTTTAATTAATAATGGTTATGAGCATAAGGAAAGAGGAATATCTTTGAGATAGGTCTATAAAGTAAAATAGAACTTAGCAATTATGAAGTGCTTTTCATCTTCAAAGAACCTGTTAACATTAAATTACTCTTCTTTCTAATTCTCCCATGAGGTAGGTAAGCAAATTTTAACATTATTATCCCTTATTTGTAGATGGGAAGAGAAGAGTGGAGAAGCTGTGACATGCCCATGTAGACCTAAAATTGAAAGGACTGAAAAGAAATAAAAGGTTCCCACCATACAGGAGATCTGGGTTTTCAGGCTGTTATTTCACCTTTGCTCTCCTGTACGCTTATATTATTGGAAAAGAAGTTACAGCAGATTTTGTATGATCACCTGCTGGTGGAGGGTTGGAAGAAGCTCATTGCTGCACAAGGATGGGAGAGGTCATTTACTGTTCTCTTGATTTCCCTGGTGTATTAGGACTTAAATGGGGAAGGCTTTTGAAAGAATCACAGTTAATTAATTTGACCAGACTATTTACATTACCTTACTTCAGCATACATAGAAAGTAGGGATTAAAAATTATGCTTTGATTACATGACTCAAACTCTTTTTTATGAATACATTTATTATGGCTTGATTAAATAAGTGGGAATTGATGCTGCCCACCTTAAAAATTTGCTTTGAAGACAAAGGAAAAGAAAGGACTCTAGTAACAATGTCAAGCCCAAGAATAAATTAACATATGTGGCAAATATCATGGCCGAGAAATCCCTAAGCTTGACTCTTTCTAAGTATAAAAATTAACAAAGTTGGAACTATTGTTTAAGTCACTGAAAGATGTTCTTCCCACGAAAGTTGTTCATTTTCTGATTTGTTTAAATACCATATAGAATTAACAGAGTCAACAGCATCTTGTCTGTTGGAAGAGGTTTTAAAAATATATAAATGATGTGAAACTATAGAGGTTTATTTTTGTTTCGCTTCAGTCTCATGAGAGGAAATGTACATTCAGAGCAGTGGGAAGGGTGGAGTTTGACAGCAGCAAAAACTAGAATTAACAGAGGGTCAGGGCCAATGTAAATCACATAGAATGGGTTTCCTGAATTGAGAATAGTAAAGCTGTCTGAAAAAAAGTGTTGAAAATGGCATTTGCAGAGGTGAGCCAGGGACAGATGTTTAACCTTAAGTTGAGAACAGGATCAAGGGATCCGAGTGATCTGAGAAGGGGGATAATTGGTGCAGACATACAAATCTAATGATCAAGAATATCGTAGTGATAGGGCGCCTGGGTGGCTCAGTCGGTTAAGCGTCTGCCTTCAGCTCAGGTCATGATCCCAGGGTCCTGGAACTGAGCCTGGCATCTGGCTCCCTGCTCAGCAGAGAGTCTGCTTCTCCCTATCCCTCTGCTCCTCCCCGCCCCACTCGCTAGTACACAATCTCTCTCTCTCTCTCTCAAATAAATAAAAGCTTTAAAAAATTTAAAAATTTAAAAAATGAATGTCATTATGAAAGATACATGTGAATCACTCTAGACTTCTAAGGAGGTGTATGATATGATCCAAGACACAGATCCCCAGATATAGGGTGGGCACAGATCTTAGGACCTTGGAATCTCTAAGGGCAAAGAAGGGGCAAGAAGGGCTTCCAGTTTTCAGATGACGAATAGCAAAGATAGACTCCAAGATTGGCTTTCCCTACTAACCAGACTTCTAGGGACTTTGTCTTTTTATATTCTAATCCCAAAGAATATCAATTAATTCTGTTATCTAAAGAAAAGGACAGTCAGTAGATAAATCTGCAAAACAATAAAGCCAAATAAAACGTAGTTGCAAACCTCAATATCATATTTATTTATTATTTTGTTTGGTTTATGTTTCCTATGTTCCCCCTCTATCAATACAGTTAATTCAGAACCAGTTACTTAAATATCTTCAAGTAGTCCTGCTGTCCTGGGTATATCAGGACCTGTGTAGCATAAGAACTTGATGTTGTCAGAGCCATTATTATTTTGCCAATCACATGAAAATTATAGAATGTCATTGAAGTTGAGACTTCATTAAGTCTAATAATTTCCTGAACCCTAATAATGTCACTAGACAGTATGCCCCATGGGAGCTTGGGAGCCTTTTCTCTTGTGTTCCCTAAGTAGCCCAACAACTAGCCCAGTTCCTCAAAAATGGTAGGTACTTCATTATGATTTGTCAGAAGGAAGGAAGGCAGACCTAAAATTTGTTTAGGCTCTATCAAATTGATTGTTTTCTTTTTAACCTGAGTTTTAGTAAAATATTGTGCATGGCTTAATGAGTCACAGGCAAGAGAGGGACACAACATTTAAAGGGTCAATAAGGCTTTATGAATTCTGCTTAGAACACAGTGACATTGCTCTCCTATATTCTCTGCTTTGTGTAGCTCAGATAATTAAGACCTTTTAAACCTTCACTTTCCTGGATTACTCAGATGAGGATATAGTAGATTTCAGAGCATTTTAGTTATCCAGGCAAGCGGCCGTATCTGGTCAGCTTTTCTGCATAATTCTGGGCATGGAACCAGACTCCATGTCTCATTTGAAAGTAGGTAAATTCTCCTCTTGCATGAAATGAAATATATGACTTTAGTGGATCAACTTTCAAACTAGGCAATAATATGCTTATTGAGAAGCATTCCAGAAAACTAAAGAGGATTTTTGGATTCTCTATGTTCTCTATTCCTTTCCTAGGGTTGCCATACCAAATTACCACAAACTGGGTATTCTCAGTCTGGAGGCCAGAAGCCCAAAATCAAGGTGTTGGCAAAGACATGCTCCTTCTAAAGGCTCTAGAGGAGAATCCTTCCTTACCTCATTCAGCTTCTGGGGGCTCTGAGAATTTCTTGGCTTGTAGCTGCATCACTCCAATCTCTCCTTCTTTCTTTTTGTGGCCTTTCCCTCTGTTTCTGTGTCTTCTCTTCTGTCTCTAATAAGGACATTTGTCGGGCGCCTGGGTGGCTCAGTTGGTTAAGCGATTGCCTTCGGCTCAGGTCATGATCCTGGAGTCCCGGGATCGAGTCCCGCATTGGGCTCCCTGCTCGGCGGGGAGTCTGCTTCTCCCTCTCCCACTCCCCGTTTGTGTTCCCTCTCTCGCTGTGTCTTTCTCTGTCAAATGAATGAATAAAATCTTTAAAAAAAAAAAAATAAGGACATTTGTCAGTGAATTTAGGGCCCATGTAAATAATCCAAGATGATTTCATCTTGAGATCCTTAAGCATATTCACAAAGACCTTTTTTCCATTTACAGGTTCCAGGGTTTGGGAAACAGACATATCTTCTTTGGGGGCCAACATTCAACCCACTAAAAGGCACAGATAATTTGCATCGTATACTTCTAGATGAGCTTTCTCTAAAAAGGAGTCATTCATTTGGCCACCATATTGAGGACCAAGCAGCCCTGTTCTTATTGTTTGCCCCCTGCAGGGCTGATATTAATAGCAGGCTCTTGGCAGGCATCAGGGCTAGACACTCATTTCAGTTGCTAATTAGCAATCGGAAGATAATATCCTGTCATTATCTTGTGTTGGCAGAGTCTCTTTCATGGCAGATGAAGAAAAATTCAAGTTTTCTCAGCTAATTGCAACACTGTTTCCTCACACAAGGAGCTATGAAAACCAAATAAAAATCATGCCTTGCATCTGCAATATTTAAACAACTCTGGGGGTGTGAGGGAGGGAATTCTTTACACATTCCTTGAAACGTTATCTGAATAAAGGTGGGTATGGAGAATAGAACTAATCTACCTAACCCCAGAGGCCTTGACCTACATTGCACTCTGGCCACCTGCTTCCCACAACGGCCCTCCCAGCCTCATTATCACCCAGAACTGTGCCATATCTGAAATTGAAAAATTTTAAATCCCACCATCAATCATTGTACATCCAGTGTTCCCACCTCCTCCCCCTACCACAGCTGCTCACCAAGTTCATTTGCACCTCAGACTCACCATCCCCTACCCATCTGGCATGGCTTCCTTCACCCCGGGCCTCCATGCTTGCGCTCCATCTGATGGGCAAAACGCCACCGTGGATCAATGTCATAATGCACTCTCCCACATTCAGTGCCAGAGCTATTTCCTGTACCTTTAGCACCAAAGAAAAAGAAAGAATTCTGAGAGATGGTACAATCCTAAATCATGCTCTCTGACCTCAGCAGGTTCTTTAGCAAAGCTCACCAGTCCTTTGACTGATGCACCTTCCATTCCACTATCCTGAAAGCCCCTGCCAAATAGTCTCTATCTGAGAGATGACTTCAGATCCTACTCAAGTAAAAACACTGAGTCAAGCACCTCAATTTCACACCCCAACTACAAATGCCCAGTGCTGACACCTTCCCAGCATCGCCCTCCTTCTGTTCAAGACAGACCCTTCCCCTTAGGCTCTGGATCCATCTGCTCCCATCCCCTCTGTGCCCTTGCTCCAGCGAGTTTCCTCTCCCTCATCCATCTTTATACTTTACCTTCTCCCCCTGGTTATGGCTCCTTTCCTTCATTCACTTCTACTGAATCTGATGTCAGTATTCATCACCAAAACTGCCCTTTCCATGAGCAGTAGAGACCACCTAATCAACAGACCCAGTGAACTATTACCACTCCTTATCTTAGTGGAAACATTTACTTGCACATTTTATATGTAAATAAACATATATGATTTTATAACATCAGTAATGTGCATGCATTGTAAGAAATTTAATTCACATAAGGAAATATCTCCACACAGAAATAAAGACTATTAATATTTTGACTTGAGGGGCACTGGGTGGCACAGTCAGTTAAATGTCCAACTCTTGGTTTCAGCTCAGACTGTGATCTCAGGGGAGTGAGATGGAGCCCCACTGCATGGGGCTCTGTGCTCATCAAGGCATCTGCTTGGGACCATCTCTCCCTCTCCCTTTGCCCTTCCCTCCCCCGCCCCCACTCTCTCTCTTTCTTAAATAAATTAATTAATCTTTAGAAAAATATTTTTGACTCAAGTCCTTCCATGGTATTTTATGGATGGTTGGATAGATGGATGGATGGAAAGATAGATATAATTCTATATAAAATATAACAATAGAATCAAAGTTCCCTGTTTTACAAAGTTCTCTCCATGTTACAATATGAATTCTAAAGCTATATTTTTAGCCTGACCTCTCTGTTGAGCTGCAAACTCTTTTATCGAAATACCTACTAGACATCTTTATTTTGATCCTCCTCCAAGTTAGCATCTATCTAATCTCTCCATGAGCCACTTCCTGCCATCTTTCATTTCTCCTTCTGCTCACAGAAAGCTCCATGTCCTGACATTTTTACTTCCAGAATTTTTCTCACAATGACCTGGACATACTGTAATACACCCTCCAATCTGCCCTCCTCCTCAAATCCATCCTTCACATGACTGCAGACTGATTTCTTAAATGCCAAACCAAGTATATCCCTCCCTTGCTTAAACCCTTCAATAGGTCTCCATTCTCTAGGATTTAAAAACTGAGCTGGTTGGCATGGAAAATAAGACCTTCCAGGACCTCCCACTTCCTCTTTCTTCAGCCTAATCTTGCCCCTCCTCACTCTTTATGCTCTAGTCATCATGAACACATGCCATTCTATTTCCTGCCTCTTTCCTCATGTGATTTTATTTTCTTGGAAAGCCCTTCCCTGTCTTAAGTGATCTAATTTCTACTCATTTTTCAAAGCTCACCTCAGTCATCACCTCCTCCAGAAACCCAGCCTAGATTTAATCCCTCCCAAATCAGCAAGTGTCGTGTTTTCACACACCCTGTGTACTTTTCTACAGCACATCTTACATGGCAATGAATTGTTGCATTGTTATTATCTCTCCCCCTAGTGTCCTTTAAACTCTTCAAAGTGAACGTTTACCTTTGGCATCTTTGTACACACCTGGCGCATGGTAGACAATCAGTAAATTTGTTGAAATCGAAAATGCCTGAATACACTTTAATTTCTCTCACATTTGAGAAACAAACCCACGCCTCCTTTGGTGTCACACCCTCCTGCACCTACTACTCTGATTTACCATTCCCCTAGAGACACATTTGTACAAAGAGTTATCTGTGCCACGTTCTCCACTTCCTTTTCTCCCCTTCTCTCCAGCCAGGCTTTCCTCCCCTTCACCCCCATGGAAACAGCTCTCATCGAGGTTGCCAGATCCACTGGGCAGCTCTCACACCTCCTATTCCCTGATCTCGGAGGCATCTGACACAGTTGGTCTTTGCCTCCATCCTGAAGCATGGTCTCTTGGCTCCTCTCCAACGTCATTGCCATTCCTTCTCAGTTTATTTTATTGTCCCTCCTCGCCTTCTAGATCTGTGAATGTTACAAATGCTCAGCCCTTGGTCCTCCTCTCTATCTGCATATACCTCTTTGGGGAAGTCTTGTCCATCTGCATAACTTCGAATGCAATCTACGTCCTGCCAACCCTCACATTAACATCTGCAGCCAGGCCCTGTACTGACTCATTGATACAGCTGCCTGCTCAACAGCTCTACCCAGATATTTAACAAGCATGACAAACTTAATATGTCTGAAAGAGAACTCTCAAGTTTTTCCTGCACCCTTCTCTTCTGGTGTTTCTCATCTGCTGAATGGCACCACCATCCACACAATTGCTCTGGTCCAAGACCATTGACTGTCTTTGGTGCCTCTCTTTTTCTCACATTTCCCATCCAATCCATCAGCAAGTTCTTTTGGCTCTATCATGAAAATACATCCTGAATCTGACTTTGTTGCCTCCACTATCACCACCCTAGTGTAAACTACCATCACCGCCCATCTGGATTACTGCAGGAACCTCTAAACCGGTCTCTCTGCTTCCACTCTTGCCGCACTCACCTCCCTCCATGCAGCATCCAGAGTGATCATTTCAATGCATCAGTCAGTTCATTCATAGACCCTATGTGAAACCTCCAGGGGATTCCCATCACACTTTGGATAAAATCCAAAGTCCTTACTATGGACTGCCAAGCCCTGAGGTTCTGTCCCCTGGGTGTCTCTCCAAACTCATGTTCTACCCTCTTCCCTTTCTCTGTCTGGGGTCCAGTCCCACTTTCCCTTCTCTGTTATTCAAACAAACTGTATGTGTTTCCACCTTGTATATCACTATTCCCCCAACTTATAATGCCTCATTCTCCTAGAGGCTCACCCCTTTCCATAATTCAGATCAGACCTCATCCCCTCCGAAAGGATGACACAGTCTGGTGCATTTGGGAGGCATCATTCTTGCCTCCCGTCTTTTCCCCAAGGGAAACCTAGAGGCCAAGTTTCTGGTGGGAATATAAGATTATATTTGGTGGAGTAGGAAAGTATACTTAGAGATTCTAGGAGTGGTGAAAAACTGCTCAGGTATCGCAGAGTGGAACACAAAGCCTTGAGGTTGGTGACCTTCATTGCCACGGAGGGCCCAGGAGAGGCATGTGATACCTACGTGCCAGTTAGAAAGGAGACTATAATCACCTATTTGGATATTCTTCCCCCAAGGGGGTGGCTTTGCCCTCACCCCCACCAGGGGACATTGAGCAATGTCTGGAGACAGGTTGGGCTAATATCACAACTGGTCCTGGCATCTAGTGGGGAAAGGCCACCCGTAGTGTCAGATGTCTTAAAGCACACAGAACAGCAATACTCTATAGTGCTACAGTTGAGGAACCAGCTCTGTTCTTTTGAGAGTCACAAAGGACCTTAACCCCTGCAAAGACCTGTCAATTGCCAGGGAAGCAGTGACCTAGGATGATCCACAAAGTAACAGGAAGGTTCAGAGAGAACCTTCTAGAATTCAGCTGACACAAACCACCTGCTGTCAGCCTGCAGGTGATAGGCAGTGCACAGGTGGGTGCAGTCATAGTCATTTCCTGCCAAATGCTTGAACATCTGCCTCAGCCCCCATCCCCTCACCAAAGGCAGCAGGGGCCAAGCCTATTATCACCAAGTGTCCAGCCTCTTGTCCTCTCAATATATTGTCTGATCACCTTTCAGCAGGAAGGCCAGGAGATAGGGTCAGCCTTAAGTCTTGCAAGGCTGAAGCTGATGCTGAGTGGTGTTGCATCCAAAGATCCAGAAGCCAGAGTCACACAGAGGGAGACTGAAGGCTTACAGGTCAAGAAGAAACTGAGAAGATCACTAAACCCAGAGATACCTTGACACAATTATTAGGGGCTCAAGTTTAATGGCAGGGGATCAAACTACCAGATACACCACAGAAGAACCTTTTTGACTTGGCATATCACCTGGGTACTGAACTGCTGAGGGTTTTATTCCATTTTTATATCACTTTCATATAAAGGGATTAATTAGAAGCCTTTTAAGAGTATTTTGATTCACTATCCAAAATGTCCTTCAGGGTATCATTAGGTGTTATTTTCTTCGCTTGTCAAGCCATCTGCTTTCCCTTCCATAAATCCAGCCTGTGAACAAGAAATTGCTCTCCCAGACTTCCCGACTGAATTTTTTGCCATTGCGCAAACTACTTTTGTTTAAAGAATCAGTCGAAAAATACACTGTGAAATCATTACATACTACCTCCTGCTAAACCATGTTCCCATGCAAAGTTCCACTGGAGAGACTGAAGAGGGAGAGGTAGGGAGGGAGAAGCCTGCTATGTTGGCTTCTTGGTGTAAAACATTCGCCACATCTTTCCATACGTGGACTCAATCACCCAGTCTTCTCTGCAGTTCAGTCTTTCTGTCTGTCTTCCTAAATGGGGACCTACTATCAATACTGGAAACGGGCATCAAATGGTATATGATGTTTCAGAAATTTTCAGTAGGCTTGCATAGTCGTGCTCCACTGGGATAAAACCAGATGAAAATTTTTAATTTAATTCAATTCAACAAATCTTGATGGGACCCTTCCCTGTGCCAGGCATTGTGATGCATGAATGTTGTGTGTAAGCACAGCAAAAGCTTGTAGTTCTGCAGCAGCAACAAACTGCATGCTAGTCCCCTGGCTCAGTCCACATTCATTTTCCCCCCCTCAGTCCAGCATCCCTGGGGTTCTGACGGATCAGGCGTGCCAGTCTGCAGATGGTGTTTTTATTAAACACCCAGGTGGACTGACCTCCACTAGTCCCTGGGCTAAGTCTTTTAGTGTCTTAGCCGTTGCCCTATGCATTATGACCCTCATTTTGCAGATGAGTAAACTGAGGACCATGGATGTTTAGCAGCTTGCCCAAAGCCCCACAGGTCAGAAGAGTTAAACTGAGGCAGTCTGACATCAGAACTTTCAGTTTTGTCCTTCCTACCACATTGCCTTCTTTGGATTATTGGCAAACCGCCCAAAAAATAATGAGTCAACAGATGGTAATACACTCAAGGGGAGAGTCGAGTCTTTGTTGGGCTTTCAAACCACGTGGGAAGATGTGCTAGAGATGTGTGAAACTCCATTGCCTTTTGAACTCACTAAAATGTACAAAACCCAGATAGAAACTGAGATAAATTCTTGCCAGTACGACTGGTTCTTTTCATATCTCCTGCCATAATCTCCCTCCACGTCTTTATGAAAGCTCAAAGTGGCAGCTGCAGTTTCAATCATCAGAGGCAACCGCAGTTCACCCTCCAGATATCTGGCGAGGTGTTGAGGAGGATGCTTGAAGAGTGACATCTGCCCATTTCAAAAGTCCCCTGATGGTCCCAGAGTTAACTGGCTGCATGCTGCTTCCCCCAATACCTATGAGCAGGTGGATGAAAATGAAAACCCCTTAGGTTTCCATCAGAATGGGACCGGCCAAACCAAGTGAACAACATTTATGAAATGAAATACTGTGCAAGTTTACTTAAATCGGATGATGAAGACCTGTATTTGCAGATATGTGAGGGTGACTGTGCTGTCCTGTGGTATGAAAAGAGGAAGCTACAGAGAAGCAGGAGTGGCAAGGTGATCCCACTCACACAAGTGTGTCTGTGCTCACCAACTGAGGCAGGGGAAAGACCCATCAAGGTCAAAGACATTACCTCCTGTGACAGAGTTGATGTACTTTTATTTGATACTTTCTATGCTGTGTATATTTTTCTTTACACTAAAGAATACCCAATTCTGTTTTGTTTTATTTGGCAGGAGGGTACGGGTTGATGATACCAAAAAACAAAAACTTGTAACACATGGAAAAACCAAGGATATGAAAAGAACTTAAGAGTCCAAGGATCATTTCTATAAATCACAGGGTTGGTGGGGTTAGGTTGAGAAATGTAATTGTGAGCTATCCACATTCTTCCCCTGAAGGAAAATAGACCATGTCTTCTTAACGATGAAACCCATAGTTGACTGACTCTCAATAGAAGGGATTTTTTTTTTCTATTAAATGTGGAGTTCTTGGTATTTTGCTATACAGATCATATTTTTGTGGTGTCTTGGGTCCAAATGGATTTCTGTGGATTAATCTCTGATCAGTAAATAGGAAAAAATGGCGTATGTACTTTTAAAGAGTCAGGAATACATCTTAAGATGATGGTGTATCAGAATATCCTAGAGGGTTTTCATATTATACTCAAGGTGGAGCCAGAGGGAAACTCTCTCTTCTCTGGACTTGAGGATTACTGATGAAGGGAGGCCCCATTCCTGACCCGTCAGAGTGCTGTTTCCTTCAGGTGGCTGGAATGGAGAAAAGATTGAGACCCACCATCTAGTACTAGGGGAAGGTTCCCAGAGGGACCTGCCACGGTGTAGCTGGCATGTCTGGTACATGCATTCAGGAGACATGCGTAGCCTTCTTGGGTCCTCAGACACCTCCATGCTCTCTGCACTTGCATCTGCTGATTTACCTGGGGCCTAAAGCCCCTCCTTTGAAGAGAAGTTGAATGATGCCCCTCATTAAACACATGTGGGCGTGTCTGATATGCTCACAAAGGAGAGCCAGCAGAAAGCAAGGGTGAGCAGGGAATCTAGGTCCTCAGAAATAACACAGTTCAAGGGAAGCAGAAGAGCGGCACAGCAAACCAGAGTGGCCCGCAAGCCTGAGGTTGAGATGTGAATGAGCGGTGGTAGCCGCTCCCTAGGGCCACCATGACTTTGCCAGCCTAGGGATTGAAGGACAGTGAGTAAACTTCAAAAGGAGTCCTAGTAAACTCTCAGGTCCCCAGCAACTCTGCTGTGAAGTCCGTCTAGCTGAGCAGGTTAACACAGAGGAGCTGTTCCCTACCAGCAAAATGAAAATGAGCACAGTCCACGCCAAAGAGCAGACCTTGGGTAGCAGCAGCCTGGGGATTGATGGCAATGGCACCACACTAGAACATGCAGCACATGAACCATCTCTGGGATGTGCTGCTATCAGAATGCTTTCAGAAATGGCAGCCCAGGGGCGCCTGGGTGGCTCAGTGGTTAAGCGTCTGCCTTCGGCTCGGGTCATGGTCCCGGGGT
>NC_138380.1:86133264-86161358 GCF_054177405.1 Leptonychotes weddellii
ATTAAGAATTCCTCGTATCAGTGAGATCATATGATACAAGTCTTTCTCTGATTGACTTATTTCGCTTAGCATAATACCCTCTAGTTCCATCCATGTTGTTGCAAATGGCAAGATACCGGGTTTTTTGATGGCTGCATAATATTCCATTGTATATATATACCACATCTTCTTTATCCATTCATCTGTTGTTGGACATCTTGGCTCTTTCCACAGTTTGGCTATTGTGGACATTGCTGCTATAAACATCGGGGTGCATGTACCCCTTCGGATCACTACATTTGTATTGCCCCAATAAGGTTTTAAATCATTAAAGGCCCTTATATCTGGAGGTAGCCAGATCTACAGGACCAATTCTTCCCAGCAGAGACCTGTTCTTTGTTTGTGTGTGGCTAGCAATATCAAATAGCAATGTAGGCTCAGCTTATGCTTACCACAATGTGATTCCATGTAGTTCTTCCTACTGACTGTGAGCACAACTGCCATATATAACTCATACTCAAGTCCTCAACCCCTGGCATGTATTGAGCACACATTAGACCTTCAGGTGGTATCTCTGGAATACTGGAATAGATAAGGATACATGGTCCAGAAAACTTTCTATGTCCTTGGGTTCAGGTCCTCCTCAGGTTCAATGTGGACTGCTTATCTAGGGTTCCAGACTTCCCCTTTACCAGTGCATTTCTTCCCTTGGGTCCTTATACTGTCAGTTCTGAGAAGAAGATTCCAGCGTAATGACTCTCTTCTAGTACTTGGGGGAGAGGAGGGTTCCTTTAATACATGCCACGCACATAGGCATTGTTTGTGGTAAAGAATAAGAAGGAGGAAAATAGGTACCTCCCTTGTGTCATCGATTGGCAAATTCCTTAAACAGCTTACAATGAGTACTATCAAGAAACACATTAAATACAAATTAAAATGAAAAATTTTAACAATGTAGATTTCCACCTGCCCTTACATTTTTCTGCCTTGTCTGTGTTTCAGGTTCAGGTTTAGTGGGCGTATCCTAGGCCTGGCTTTGATCCATCAGTACCTTCTTGACGCCTTCTTCACAAGGCCCTTCTATAAGGCCCTCCTGAGACTGTAAGTGTATTATTGCAGGCCGTGGTCCCCCCAGCCCTGCCTGCAGGGCACGAGGTGCTGGCCTCCCTGGTACCTCGGACTCTCTATCCCTGTTTTGCCCTAACCATTCCTGTTTGTTGACTTTTCTGAGTGCTTAGATGTCACATAAACCTCTTAGTACAATAAAAAGGCATTTAGAGTTTTTCTGTAAGCATAGGAGAAGACTATTATAACTTCATATAATGGATATGAATCAGTTTATATAAATAATTAGAGTAATATTACAAACTTTGCATTACACTAAGTAGAATTAATCTGTCTAAAACTTAGTTGTTTTAAAATATTTTTTAAAACTTTTCTCCAATTGCCGTCAAGAATCCATGAGTCAATAATTGCCCCATATTTATTATTGTCATTTAAAAAAAAAAAGCATTGAATGAACTAAAAAGATTCATCCATATATTCAAGAGTATCAAATTGTTAGAATCGGTCTATATTGTTTTAGCCAGGTCTGGGCATCCGTTTGTTTAACAAACTGTTTACTTTTTGCCCTTGGAATGCATCCAGGCCCTGTGATTTGAGTGACCTGGAATATTTGGATGAGGAGTTCCACCAGAGTTTGCAATGGATGAAGGACAACAATATCACAGATATCCTAGACCTCACTTTCACTGTTAACGAAGAAGTTTTTGGACAGGTTTGTGAGATGTGGGGCTTGGAAAAGAGCATTTGTTTTTTACTGTGGAAAATTCACATAACACAAAATTTACCACCTTAACTATTTTTAGGTCTACAGTTCAATATTGTGAAGTATATTCACACTGTTATACAATCAATCTCTAGGACTTGTTCATTTTGCAAAACTGAAACTATAGCCATTAAAAAATAATTCCTCATTTTTCCTTCTCCCCAGTCCCTGGCAACACCCATTCTATTTTCTCTTTCTGTGAATTTGGCTGCTGTAGACACCTCACATAAGTGGAGTCATAGAGTATTTGTCTTTCTGTGACTGGCTTATTTCACTTAACTCATTGTCCTCAAGGTTTACCTACATTATAGCATGTGATAGGCTTTCCTTATTTTTTAGGGCTGAATAGTATTCCACCGTATGTATATATAGCATATTTTATTTACCCATTGATCTGTTGATGAACCCTTTGGTTGCTTCCACATTTTGGCTATTGTAAATAATGCTGCTGTGTATGTAGGTGTACATTTATCTGTTCAAGCCCTTGCTTTCAGTTCTTTTGGATGTATATCCATAAGTGGGATTGCTAGATCAAAAAGTAATGGGATTTTGTTTTTAATCTAGAAAACAAAGAATCTCATTCATTTAAAATATAATTCATTGAGGACTACTTCCTTCAATAAAGCTGCCCATGTCTTCTTCCTTCTTTTCCTTTTCATGACATGGATCTACTTTATAGAGGTTTTGAAAATCAAAGTGATAACGGATTAGAAAACACTTTTGTGAAGTGTGAAATACATTTGGAAGGTATTTCTGTGATCTGTGCAACTATAAAAATACTTCTTTTTATCACTAGTGTCTAGATATTTGCTCTTCCAAAACGCATGTATATAAGTATTATTTAATAAGATGAAGCTTCTCATTTTTTTAACCAGTATTTATATATCTTTGAATGTTCTGGGTTACAGTCTTATCAGGTTAACCATAGCCTAAGTCATTTACAAGAGATTTCAAAAGTCTCTGATACGTGATAATTTGTAATGGGTCATTGCGGGAATTGAGTTAGTAGGCTTTTTAAGTCCCTATAAGCATAAGTGTAGGCACAAATGTGAACAGCATGCTGAGTCTGTGTGTGAGAGGCACCCACTGAACTTTGCAGCACCCATACCATAGTCAAGGATTTTGGACAAGTCCTGGAAAATGTCAACATTCTGTTGAATTTCCTTTGTGTAAACATACCTCAAGAATACTCTCTTCCAGGGCGCCTGGGTGGCTCAGTTGGTTAAGCGACTGCCTTCGGCTCAGGTCATGATCCTGGAGTCCCTGGATCGAGTCCTGCATCGGGTTCCCTGCTCGGCGGGGAGTCTGCTTTTCCCTCTGACCCTCCCCCCTCTCATGTTCTCTCTCTCTCTATCTCATTCTCTCTCTCAAATAAATAAATAAAATCTTTAAAGAAAAAAAGATGCATTAAAAGGGGGAAAAATAAAAAGCTTATTCCAATACTGAGATGAATCAGATGTTGGAAATATCTGACAATAATTTTAAGTCAGCCATCATAAATATGTTTTAACAAGCAATTATACATTTTCTTGGAAAAATATAGGGATATAGGGAAAATTCTACAAAAATACAGAAATTATAAAAAGAAAGACCAAAATTATAAAAATTGAAATTTATAATAACAGAAATTTTAAAAAAAGGAAATAAAAATCTTGTTAGCTTTGACCCATAGTAGAGAGAAGATAGAATCAGTGAACTTGAGGACAGATGAATGTACATAATCTGGACCACAAAGAGAAAATAGACCAGAAAAATTTGAAAAGAATCTCGGAGAAAATAAAAGATGTAATGCGGGCACCTGGGTGGCTCAGTCGGTTAAGCGACTGCCTTCGGCTCAGGTCATGATCCTGGAGTCCCTGGATCGAGTCCCGCATCGGGCTCCCTGCTCGGCAGGGAGTCTGCTTCTCCCTCTGGCCCTCCCCCCTCTCATGTGCTCTCTCTCATTCTCTCTCTCTCAAATAAATAAATAAAATCTTTAAAAATAAATAAATAAATAAAAAAGAATACCCTCTTCCATATTTGAGAAAAAATTTCTTTTCTTTTTACAACTATAGAGAGTACATTTAAATATGTTCAAGAATGTATGATTTGTTGGGCCCCAAGAGTCACACGGTGGAGCATGTGACTCTTGATCTTGGAGTTGTAAGTTCGAGCCCCGTGTTGGGTGTAGAGAATACTTCAAAATAAAATCTTCAAAAAAAACCCAAAAAGAACATACAATTCACTTAACTGTCTTGCCATGTACTAGGTGAAAGTACGAAATACACTATTCCCTTGTGTGTGACTTCTTTTAGCCCATTCTTTACATTTGCCTCGTAGTAGAGGGTAAATTTGTAAAATAAACACAATCATCTAGCAAGTTTAAGACAATGGAGTAGCCATCTTAAAATTTTTTAAGTTAGATTCTTAACCTAACTCATTACACCACAATAAATTCCACCTGGATTAGAAATATAATACAGCAGACACATAGATGCAGGTCAAAGACATCATAGGCTTTTCCTACTACATGTGTTAGTTAGGATTAGGGTCAGCTGCCTGTGAAGAAATCCAAAATGACCCTGCTGAAATTAACAGTTTATTTTTCTCTCAAATCAAAGTGTAGAGGCAGACAACCCACAGCTGCAGTGCCTACCATGGACACCTGCACTCATGGCCCAACCATCATGTTCATGCCTGAAGCAGCAGGACAAAGGAACAACAGCCCCTCCCTTTAAGGAGGTTCCTGAAAGTGCCATACAACATTCCTACTTACACCTTACTGGCCAGAATGTAGTTACATGGCACACCTAGTTGCAAGTGAAGTTAGGAATTAGTCTTTAACTGGACAGCTGAAAATCAGAGGTTCCAAGGAATGTGGATATTGAGTGGCAATTAGGATGTTAGAATTAGCCAGTATTTTTTTAAATTTTTTATTGTTATGTTAATCACCATACATGACATCATTAGTTTTGTTTTTTTTTTAAGATTTTATTTATTTATTTGAGAGAGAGAATGAGACAGAGAGAGAGAGCATGAGAGGGGGGAGGATCAGAGGGAGAAGCAGACTCCCTGCCGAGCAGGGAGTCCGATGCGGGACTCGATCCCGGGACTCCAGGATCATGACCTGAGCCAAAGGCAATCGCTTAACCAACTGAGCCACCCAGGCGCCCCGACATCATTAGTTTTTGATGCAGTGTTCCATGATTCATTGTTTGTGCATAACACCCAGTGCTCCATGCGAACGTGCCCTCTTTAATACCCATCATCAGACTAACCCATCCTCCCACCCCCCCTCTCCTCTAGAACCCTCAGTTTGTTTCTCAGAGTCCATCGTCTCTCATGGTTCGTCTCTCCCTCCAATTCCCCCCCTTCATTCTTCCCTTCCTGCTCTCTTCTTCTTTTTTTTTTTTTAACATATATTATATTATTTGTTTCAGAGGTACAGATCTGTGATTCAACAGTCTTGCATTTTATAATTAGCACTAGTCACCTAAGTGATAGCAGAAAAAAATAACCATCAGACTTCCGTGGCCTGTTTGTCTAGGTCCCTAAGTCAATGAATGCCAAATATACATTTCTTACATCTACATTTCTTAAACCAATGGCTAAATACCGTTATGCCTCATTTGTCTTACAGATTTGAGCAGTGAGGTGAGCCCCTTAAGTGACATCCCCTTCAAACACCAACACTTTCTGATAAAAATGTCTAACATGTTATCCACCCTCTTGCCTTTCAAAAGATAGGTCACAGATCATAACTTTTAATGATTCATTTGTCCTAACAAACAAGCACCACCATACTAAGTGGCAAGATCATTCTCTGTTTCCTTTCTCAAGGTCAGTCTCATTGGTCAGTTGGCCAACATTATACCAGCTGTAAAAACCATCTTCCCACCCTCTGCTATTTTCCTGTCAATGACCTGCTCTGGGTGGGGAGGCTCGTGGCTTTTGAGAATGTGATCTAATTGGGATTTGGGGGAATTGAGTATAAAGACCTTCTGGTCCATCTGTTCCCCTGGGACAACAAGGGGCATTTTTCTTTTATTTCCATTATGCCTCTTGAGTTAAGGAAATATGTTTCCTCTTTATAAAACAAACAAAGAATGCAGTTTTTCTGAGGTGCATAACCATCATCTGAGAAGAACCAGAGCTTTTTTAGTAACTTCCAGGAAAGGAAAAAGAATTAAGGAGGTAATAATGCTGAACCCAAGTGAAGGAGACTTTTTGTAAATAGTTCATCCTCCTAGAAGTGATATGTGTCACTGCAAGATCAGCTGACTTGGCAAGCATCACAATCTTTCTGTTTCCCCACAAGGTAACGGAAAGGGAATTAAAGTCTGGAGGAGCCAACACCCAGGTGACTGAGAAGAACAAGAAGGAATACATCGAGAGGATGGTGAAGTGGCGGGTGGAACGCGGTGTGGTACAGCAGACTGAGGCCCTGGTACGGGGCTTCTATGAGGTGAGACCCAGGCCCGGCTGAGGAAGGCAGGCCGCAGTCAGGGCCCTTATTACCAACACAGCTTGTGGGGGTGGGGGTGGGGGCGGGGAGGAAAGGAGAAGAAGAACCAAGGCAGGCAAAGGGCTCAGCTCCAGTCACCACACTGCAAACTTGGACACACTTGGGACAGATGAAGGAAGGGTCAGAGTTCTCTGGGAAACCTAACTCTGGTGATAGGTGAAAAATGCTCTCACAAAAATGGTGTTACTGTGGCCCGGGTGTGATATGACAACATTCAGTATCTCCTGTCAAGATATGTGCATGCTGTGTTTCCTCTCATTCAGTGAAACAAAAATCAGTGAAGTGAAAGTGTTGGAGGACATTGTCCACTCTTGCTAGATTTCTCTTTTGTTACAGTGCCACGTTGTGCCACATAATCCATACTAAGGTGGTAAATCAAGAGGACAGCTTCCTGTGTACCAAATGTTGACATCCTTAACCTTTTGCAGTTTAGAAACAAGACACTGTAAATGTTTTCTCAGGGCTTGGGTCTTGGAAGGTTTTCTTTCCCTGCCCGTAATGGAGAACAACATGGCTCACTGGCTCATCCACCACTAGTCTGATCAGAGGAGCTGTTCCGTTGTGCCTGATGTATTTGGCAACAAAGCATAAAGTCAGAGCTCAGAGCCCTAGCAAAGGAGGTCTTTCCAGATCTTTGAAGGAGGGAGGAAGGAACTGAGGGGAGGAAGGAAGGGAAATACAGTTGTTTTAATACAGAATGCCCATTTCTAGGAAATAAGTCATGGAAGAGAGGATACCTTTTAAGTGAAATGATAATAGTAAAAGCTCTCAAGTCACTTTAAAGTGTTTGGACCTTTTGCCTTTAAAATGCAATGATACTTGGAAACTTCAATATGACAGAGAAAGTCAAGTCAGATTTGCTCATAACATCATTTTGAGAGGGAGTATCAGAGGTAGTGAAAACCCTGGGGCCTTTTTTGAGTTCCCAGCTCATCAATGGGTTGTGTTTCAGCATGTTTAAGTCACGATTTTGAACTTAAACATGATAGCACATTGGTTAAAAAAAAAAGTTGGAAATGATGGTCAGTCTCCCAGTGTAAAACCACAGAAGTAATAATAAGGAATATAACTTCGATGTGGTTGGACCTGAAGCCTAATCTGTATTTCAGGTCGTAGACTCGAGGCTTGTCTCCGTGTTCGATGCCAGGGAGCTGGAGCTGGTGATAGCTGGCACGGCGGAAATCGACCTCAATGACTGGCGGAATAACACGGAGTACCGGGGAGGTGAGCTCGCAGGCCAGCGCACACACAGTTCACTGTTTTTTAAAGAAATTTATACTGAGGCGAAATGACATAGCGTAACATTAACCGTTTTAAAGTGAACAATGCAGTGGGGTTTGGTACATTCACAGTGTTGTGTCTCCACCACCTCTAGCTGGTTCCAAAACATTGTCCTCACCCCAAAAGGAAGCTCATTACTCATTAAGCAGCTTCCTCCCACTCCTCCCTCCCCAGCCCTGACAACCATCAATCTGCATTCTGTCCCTATGGATTTACCTATTCTGGGTATTTCATGTAAAAAGAGTCCTGTAATATGTGGCCTTTTGGGTCTGGTTTCCTTCATTTAGCCTACTGTTTCAAATTTGTCCATGCTGTAGTATTTCCGTACTTCATTCCTTTTTGTGGTTGAATAATATTCCATTATATATATATATATATATGTAATATATATGTAATATATATGTAATATAAATATAAAATAATATTCCATTTTATATCTACATCTATAACATATATTCCATCACTTTTTAAAGACTACAAAAAACTTGGCCTTACTTCAATACCTGTGCAAAGTGGGTTCTCATAACAGGCTTTCCTGTAACTTCCATGCTGAATGTTCCTTCAGGTGATCCCCACTGGGATAGTCTCTGGCCTACCTCCATGTAGATGCTTTACTGAGGACCGCCCCCCGGAGGCCAGCTCCTGAGCTCGGTTACATGCTGTCAGGGAAGTGTATCCAACTTCCTGTAGAATTGCAGCCCTGTTCCCTTCAATCTCGGTTTCCCGCAACATGGTTCTGTGATTTTTCCAAACTCTATTTCTAAGCCTTCCCACCTATTTACCTTCACGCTGCCAAACTAGTCTTCTTGAAATATTATTTTCACCAGGTCACTTCCTTACCCACAAAACAAACTCCTTATTACTTATAGAAAAGGCTTTTCAAAGTTTTTTTTTTAGGCTCAAAACCATTTCTTTGTGTAAAATATTACAGAGAAACCAATCAAAACCACAAAGAGAGAGCGAGGTCCACCACCTCAGCCACCCTCTTCTCCCCAGTGTACTCGGCCTGAGGAGCCTCTGTGGGACCACTGGGCATTTCCTGGCATGGAATGACCACTGCCGGCCTCAGGTGGCAAGTCCCAGTGTCTCTGCCTGGCTGTTACAGCCCAGTAAGGCCCCCAGTGAGCTTCCCTTCGGCCCTCCCCAGACCCCGCTCTGCACTAGTCGGCTTGCTGTTCCCTGTGTATTTCTTCCTCGTTCTTGTTGTTCTCCATCTCTCCTGGCCTCCACTCACACAAAGCCTTCCCAGGCTCAACGCACACCTCACCTCCCACTTTCTACCCCAGCCCACATAGATTTCTCCCATGTCAGAGTGCCTCTTGCATTTGCAGACTGGTGAATCATTTGCTTGGACTGGTTGACCCAACCATGCTCTCCCAGCTGTACGGGGACAGTGGCCCGACTTGTCCTACTGGCCTGAGAGCAGCTACTGGACACCCGGGCATCTTCTGTTCACTGAGCTTGCCGTTTACCTCCAGCCATTCTTAAGTCCTAGACTCGCCCACAGTATGTGGTTACCAAGAGCTAAGACATCAGAACAGAGAAAATACATTGAAATATTGGGTTGATAGAGGGTTTTGTCTCTTATCGTCCCAAGGATCTCTAGCCACACCTTTTCTCATTTACACGAGGCAGGAAAATGGCTGGTGGGGTCCCAGTTGTTCACATAGAAAGCAGACATCTCTGAGGACATCCCTCAGAGCATAAAATCTTTTTATAAAATGTCTATTTTCTAAATCTGCTTTTGCTATAAAACTTGACCTAGTTGCACAGATTGTCTTAGACCTGTGTGCAGGCCATCGTTAGAGAAATTGGCAGACTGACAGCAGCTGTTCAGTTCTCATCACACCTGCGGTATATGTCACCTCTCCCCCTTCCTCCTCCTCTCTGCACAACCTCCCTGACTCTCCCTCCTTCTGCTCCATTCAGGTTATCACGACGGGCATCTCGTGATCCGCTGGTTCTGGGCCGCCGTGGAGCGCTTCAATAATGAGCAGAGACTGAGATTACTTCAGTTCGTCACGGGAACATCAAGCGTGCCCTATGAAGGTTTTGCAGCCCTCCGAGGAAGCAATGGGCTTCGGCGTTTCTGCATAGAGAAGTGGGGGAAGATTACGTCTCTCCCCAGGTAGGGGCTCCTGCCAGCCTTCAGGAAACCCACCAAAGAGGGCCAGTATACTTTGATATTGGAGCTTGGGTGATGATCCTTTGGGATGGAATTCTTTCCTGCCACCCAAGTTATTGTTATATGAGTTATTGGTCAAAGGCACCAGTGAGGAGTCTCTGGCAGGTGAATTTAGACCATATTCTTAGTGGTTTTTTGATTATTGATGGTATTTAGGCTGTAGTGTCATGGCCCATGTGTCACTCGCGGGAAGCTTTCCAATCTGTATGTAGCCCAATTTAACTTGAGGAATGTCTGGCCAGGTAAGAGTGGGAGGAGAGTCTGGAAGCCCAAAGTAACCCTTCCAGCACTGTATTTGTACTTCTCGAGCACATCACTTGATACTCTGTAGGATGGTTGTGCATGTACATGTCACATTTTTCCTACTATGTTTTAAAACATGTGAGGACAAGACCATGAGTATCTCATGTCTCTACAGTGACTTCTATATAGTAAGCTGTCAAGGAGATTATTGTGAGATAAATGCAGTAAAGGAGACACTAGGGATCCAGGCAATTTAACGGAACGAATTCCCTGTGCCATGAGCTCTAACACTTCCCGGGTCCTTCCTAGGCCACTTTGAGCAGCCTTTTCTTGCTCAGTGAAATAAAGAGCACTAAAGAGATACTTCTGTTTAGGTACCACAGTAATAAATACTGCTCAACAACAGGAGAAAAGATTGATCCATATTATTTTCTTCAACTATGATATTTTCTAATTATAAAAGAAGATTCACATTTAATTCAGCTGTTTCCACATGGCCTCCCAGATACTATTGCTAAACCCCAATGGAAGGATTTACTGAACTATGATTTGCATGCAGATCTCCCAGACCTTCCACTGTCCTGAAGACAAGTCACCTGATGTCAGTGAGCATCAGGAGGCCCAGGAAACAGAGTGCATGCCCAGCTGGTCAATAACAGCCTAAAGCCTTGACATAATTTTCAGCCCTGGCTTCACCCACTTGTTCAGCAGACCCTCAGTGCTCATTCGCATGGGTCTGCTGATAGCTGAGCCTACTGAATTAAATCTGGCAAGAAAATAAAGCTAAAAAAGGCAAGATTTCCATTTGTCTAGTTTAATGATAGATTTGGAAGATGAGGTCATTTGGAAACAGTCTGTTTTTATTTTAGATAAATGAGTTTGCATCACCATTTGATGATAGCCCGCCCCTCCCCCCAGCATCATGTGCACCCTGAAGAGTGGCTAAGACACAACCATCTACCTTCCCAGAGGAGTTTATAATCTAGGGAGGAACACAGCCCAAAAGTAATAAATCACAACACGAGGTGGAATCAGAGGAGCACTGAGAAAGGAAGGTAAAAGGAACGTGTCGTGAAGATATAGAATACAGACCAAATCCCCATTGAGTTGGGAAGAGGAGATGGCACAAGAAGATGGCACTTAGGTGAGCATTGAGGGTCAATGAATGAGTAGAGGGGAATTCCAAGCTGAAGCAGGAAGGATTGCTGAACCAGCGTGGAGAACAAGATATCCAAAGTGATACTCATAAGGGATGAGATTGAGAAAGATAGTTTGGTGGGTCACAGGGGGAAGACTCTGCTGAGGAGTCTCTGTTTTATTCATTAGGAAATGGAAATAGGAATTGTTTTTGTCATTTGGGGGCCACAGATTGAGTCTAATTACAAATTTCCTTTGAGAAGCTTTGAAATGTACATTAACACTATTAACCCACATAAAGAGCTTATAAGATAGACATTGGGCTTATAATTGGGCTATTCACATCTGGGCCAAGGCATCCCTAAAAATGTTGCCATTCTGCAAACCCCAGAGAGGATTCCTTGGGGAGGCAGAGCGTTAGGCCAAGAAGGTCCCAAGAAGCAAGTGCTGAGATGCCTCTGGGAGGACAGTGAAAATGACCCTCTGGAGAGTAACCCCTAACTAGTCTTCCTTGTACATGTTCTGAAGATCCAAGAACCTAAAAAGGGTCACCAGTGTGTGCAGAGAAAGAAGTAACTTCTGACTTCCAGGAACAGAAATTTGGGTAGATGTAGCCAGACCACGTGGCAGATGGCAGGAAGCCCAGAGGCTAGCAGGGGCACCAAACAGACACAGGATGACCCAGGACTTCCCAGAGAATGTGAGCCCACTGCACACTGCCCACACTGGGAGGAGAGGTGGTCTGGAACTGCTCTGTTCTCAGATCTTCCCCTGTAGAGAGGCAACTGGCTTCCCAGATGAGAGTGCCAAATAGTGTCACAACCAAACCTGAATCATAGCCCAGGCTAAATAAAACCTTTACATCAATTCAAGTCCTTGAATTGTAGGAGGGTTAGGAAGGAGGACTTTGAGAGTAGTGGTTTCCAGGATGTAATTTTGCAGTGTCTGGTAAAGAAAGTTCAGTATCAGATGGGTGGGATAGTCACTGGGGTTGAGGTCAAGGAGCTGGCAGGTTAGGGCATCCCTGTGGACTCAGATACTACACAGTCTGGTGAGAACACCTGAAATGGGAAAGATTTAAGCAATGTACCAGAGATTTTAATAAATGTAATTAGCTGGAAGGTCAGAAGGTATGGAAGATAGATCTAGATCACTGATTTGCAAACTTTTTAACCATAGGCTACAGAAAGAAATACCTTTTACATAACATTACAACCCAGTACAAGCATATCTACTTGTGTGTGTGTGTGTGTGTGTGTGCGCACACGCGTGTGTGGTGTGTGTGTCTGAAATACAAGTTCCTCAAAACAACACTTTACCTTCTTGCCTGAAGATGACATGCCGTATCTTCTAATCTATCCTATTTGATTGAAATAAAATGTCAGATAAAACCTGTAATTATGGGGGAAAATATCTAAATGGCACGAGATTCAAAGGAACAGAATTTTTTAAACATTTGATTCCTTCTTATTTTTTTATTTATTTATTCATTTTTATTGAAGTATATTTGACACAGGATGTTACATTAGTTTCGGGTGTACAGCATAGTGATTCCCCAAGTCTATAAGTTGTGCTGTGCTCACCATGAGTGTGGCTACCATCTACAACACTCTGATGATGTCATTGACTACATTCCTTGGATTGTGCCTTTTATTATTGTGACATATTCATTCCATAACTGGAAGTCTGTACCTCCCACTCCCCTTCACCCATTTTGCCCATCCTCCCACCCTCTCCTCTCTGGCCACCACCAGTTTGTTTTCTGTATTTATGGGTCTGTTTCTGCTTTTTGTTTGTTTGCTTTGTTTTATTTTTTAGATTACACATATAAGTGAAATCATTTGGTATTTGTCTTTCTTTGTCAGACTTATTTCACTTAACATAATACCCTCCAGGTATTTGTTGTCACAAATGGCAAGATCTCATCCTTTTTTTATGGCTGAGTAAAAGGAACAGAAGTTTTTGATCAAAGATTGACAAGTAATGATCTAGAATTGGCAGTGGGGCATGAGCAGAGTGCTCATCCACATCACAGAATGTGGCAGAGTGATCATTGGCCATCTCTACTCATGGGGACTAAGAAAGGATGCTAGGACGTGTAGGCGATGTCCAGAAAGGAAGAGTGGGAGAGTTTCCTTACTATGGAACAAGGACTGGGGAGGGGAGAGAGGAGAGGCTCCAAAGGAAAGAAAAGCATGGAAGCTAGTCAGAGTAGACACAGCACAAGACAGCATGGAGAGGAGAGAAACTTAGGGGTTTACATTTGGAGTAAGGACCAGGGATTACAGAACTATGAGTCATGGGCAGGTTAGCATAAAAGTTGCAAACAGAATTCTAACAACATGCTTCACTGCAGATGGAAACTGAGCCCAAGCCCAGGCGGAGGGGGAGGCCTGGTTAAGCTGGGCAGTTGGCTTACTCTATAGGGACGGCTCTCAAGGGGGATGGGAGAGGTGATTTTACCCCCTACTGGACATTCAGCAATGTCTGGAGACATTTCTGGTTGTGGGGGAGAGGATGCTATTGGCATCCAGCCGGTAGAGGCCAAAGATGCTTCTAAACACACAGGACAGCCCCTCACAACAGAGAATTAGTAAGTTTAAAATGTTAGTAGTGCCAGGGTGAGAAACCTTGCCCTGTGGACCATAAGGCTACAATGGAGGCTTCGGGGAGCCATTGACAGTTCAGAAGAGAGACTGACAACCACTGAGAAGCCATAGAAAAGCCACGGGGAGAGAGATGTTCAAGAAGAAAAGATGCCAAAGGCTCTTAAAGAGCTTGAGGAGGTGGGGATAGAGAATGGGTCCCTGGATTTGGGGATCAAGAGGTTCTTGAGAAAGTTGAAAAAGAGTAGGTTCAGTAGTGACGAGAGTGAGAACCATCTATAGAGTGAGGCTGTGGTTGGGCAATGGAAGAAGATGGCATGAACAGAGGACAGGACTTGTAAAACTGGCCTCATAGCTCGCTGAGCAACCAGCAGCAGAGAGCAGTGATTTGTTTGCTTTTAGTAGTGTTGTTTGCTTTTGACCAGGCTTAAAGTGGTCTCTTCTGGGGAGAAGCATACTCTCTTTGGCATTGGCTACCATTTTAATCAATAACTTGGAAAAAAATCAAGGAGACAGGGAGATCAATCATGCAGATGATACAAATTAGAAGGGCAAATCATACAGTGATTGACACACTCTAAATCCCGAATTATCTCAAAATGCTGGAATCCTAGATTAACACCAACAGAGTGAAAATTGACCTGGCATGATTGAAAAGATCCACATGGAGTTCCAAAAAAAATCAATTGCACAAATAGGAGATCAGGGTGATTCATTTGCCAGTAGTTTCTGTGAAAAAGGCTGAGGGTCTTGAGTCCCCACAGGTGTGACACAGTTCCTGCAGTCACAACTGCAATCGTGGTTGCATCAGGAGAATCTTATACAATCATGGTTGCATCACAGATGACAAAAGGCATTTATGTGTATTCTAACATTGGCCCTCACAACAAACCCCTGAGGTACACAGAACATATATTAATACCCACATTTTACAGGTGAGAAAACTGAGGCTCAGAAAGACTAACTGACTTTCCCAAGTTGATAAAGCTAATAAGTGGCTAGACTGGGATCAGATTAGAGGTCTTCCAGACCCTGGTTTTGTGCTTTCTCCACCACCCCAATGCACCCTGGAAGACTGGGCCCAGTGCCCAAGGAGGAAAGTAAGCAGGCACTCTGAGCTGTCAGAACCACACCTGAGGACTGCAAGCATTTAAGAATGCTAAATTGAATCATGATTTGATTGTGTTCGTTCATTCTAGTTTACAAACTAGAATCTATTTTAGAGAGTTAACCAAAGCTGGTGATAAATACAGCAAAAGCAAAATAAAGAAACTCTGGGTGTTCACACGAGGTCTTGAAGGGGTGCCATTTGCTAATGCTTTCAGATTTTTCCCAGAAATCACCTTTTACAGAATTCATTTGGTTTGCAAATATGGGATTTTTTGCTAACATTTCCACTCATGAGTGCCAGTTAAAAAATAAACGAAGACAATGATGTCTGCTCATATCCCGTGCCTAACTAATTCAGCTAGGTTCAAAAGCATACTTGGGATTTTCCTGCCCCACTTAACATAGCTAGCCAGAGCCCAAAGTATGTCCTAGTTTTAATCTTTCTGGACACTGTGATTGTCATCCTACTCATTTTACTGAGGGCTCTTCCACTTTTACTCAAATGAGTTTAGGTAAAATATTTTAATTATTTTCTTGTGAAGTCAACATAGGCCTACTGGAATCTTAGGTCATAATCTGAGACCTCTACTAATCTTGGTCTATTTTTATGCTTCTTCTCAGTTAAGTCCTTGAGGCCTAAGGCCAGATGCACTACTATCCTGTGCCCACCATTGGAGCTTGTGAGGGGAGGAGTTTGGGGGGTAGTTTCCCAAGGACAATGAGGGAGCTGTGACCAGGAAAAGGAGGAATGGGTATTGAGAGGCAAACACAACAGTATCCTCCCCCTGAGCATTGCATCAGCCTCATCAGGAACTCCGAAAACAAAGGTATAAATAATATACAACTTCCCTGGGGATCTTATAATCAGAAGAACTCAGTATCCCAAATGAAATTCAAATGAAGGGAGAATGGTTTCTTTGGTTAGAGTTTTGTTTATTTGTTTGTATATATACTTGTTTTGTGATATTTTATCTTCTTCTCTTTTTTTTTTATTATTTTATTTCATTTCATTTTAATGTGCCCTTTTTTGTGCTGGTCGGCCTTTCAAAACACCACTGCAACACACCACCCCTTCTAGGAAGCAAAAGGCGTTAAGTTAACCTTGAGCTGCACCCATCCCCCATCCTCCCTACTTTGCTATAGTCCTTGGCCTCAACCAGAGATTCCATAAAAACAAAGAACATCCGACAGGGAGAAACTAGTCAGGTGATTTGAAGTTCCACAGGAGGAACCTGTTCTGGGCCTTTTGGGCTCACCACTGAGCCCTCTACAAGTGATGCAGGATCTGGTCCTGGCGTGTGCCTTAGAGCAAGGTGGGGGAACCCATTCCTTATCTCAACCAGGTACTGGCTTGCGTGGCACCAAGGGTTGAATGAAGGATATGGCAAGTAAGGCAGAACCCAGGGCACGGGGATGCTCCAGGCAACCAGGGAAGACTATTCCACAGGCTCAGCTGTCCTTGGAAATGCAACATTCTGGTGTCGGGTTAGCTGTGTCTCACTGAAAACAGAAGAGTTAGACTGTCCCCAGGGCTCCCCTGACTTGACAGAGCTTTGGATCTCAAAATTCCAGGGCATCTCGTGGTACCTGTACATCAATGTACATGGTTCACTGTGGCCCAGAAATCAGAGCTGGACAAAGAGAATTGGGAATATGATCTTCTAATAATAATTATGTTTCTGCCTCCTTCACGGATCACCTCCAAGTTCATAGGTCAATTGCAGGATAAAGCTGATACCATAGAGTCGCTGACTGATTCGCTTAGTACCGTTCTACATTAGTGTGGTTTGCTTATAAACACAAACCATCTGTTTCCAGGTATCCTACTCCCTCAACTGGTTTATTGGTGTCTAGAAGACTCTTGTCCTTAGTTGCAAGGCTTTATGGTGGCCCAAAATCATGGTTGTGCTCACTTTTTATTTACTTTTGCTTCATAGCTTCAGACTGATCACAGACACATACAAACCAGTTGTACCTTTGAAACAAACACCTTCACCAGTCTTTTTTCCCCATTCAGGGCACACACATGCTTCAACCGATTGGATCTTCCACCTTATCCCTCATACTCCATGTTGTATGAGAAGCTGCTAACAGCAGTAGAAGAAACCAGCACCTTTGGACTTGAATGAGGAAATGGAAACTCACCTGACATTTTCCTGGCAGTCACATCACCCTTTCCGGGATGATCCCCGTGCCCTTTCCCTGAATCAACTCTCCTTTGATTTTGGTATTCCATGATTTTTATTTTCAAACCAAATCAGGATTGACAAAAGCTGTGCATGAAGAACTGCCTTCTTCTGAGATCCAACCTTCAGGCTTATCTCCTCTATTCTCGATGAACTGCCAGCCTGTATGCAATATTAAACAACAGCTGTCTCAAGGTCTGTGTGTATCTCCACATACCTCCATTACTAACGAGGAAATAGGAATGCAAGTTATGCTACACTTGACCAAATGGTAATAAAAGTTTACTTCCATTTATATAATTTTAGGGAAATTGGAGCATTAAGCATTCCGAGCTTTTATACGCCCATGTCTTCTGAGCAGAACCACCATTTTTTATAATTTCTAACAACCAACTCCAGGCCTAGGAGCCAACCAACAATTTCTTTTCCTCCCACTCTCCCTTTTCTCATGCATACCATCCATCCAAAAACAGCAGTAGCAAAGCTGAAATTTTTATACATTCAACTCATGAGTCATACGTGGCCTCAGTCCCATCCGCTGGAACTAGCCTAGACATATGGTGCAAATATTACACTTTCCAACAAATAACAACACCAAGAAAAACGCCTCCTGCCGATGCAACACAGTGCATCTCAAGGGTTGTGGGGATTGTTGCTCAACATGAGTTTAGAGAAGTCTAGGAGGGGCACGCCCCTCGTGAACACTCACCACACAAGAAGCAAAAACTTGTGCACACGAAGGAGCTCTCATTAAGTAGCATAAAGGATCAGGCTTCTACCCCCACTGTGTTGTGTAGAATGTGATGAAGCAAGCAGGAGAGAGGGAAGAAGGCCATATTAGGTTGGTTTGAATACCTGAGTTCTGTACCGTTTTGTTTTGCTTTGCTTTGTTCGGTCAAGCTACATTTCTCCTTCACGAGGGAAAAAAAATGTATAGATTATCTCATGACTTTTGTTAAAGGTGATTGGCAAACTCTTGTTTTAACTTTGATATTGTTTTTTTCATGCCACTTTCTTTTTTTCTTTTCTTTATTGTGTGTTCGAATTCCTTCACATTTGATGGTCCACAGGGACACGTCAAATGAGAAGCTGCAGAGAGTGATGGTGCTTGTTTGGGGTCAAGGGCAATATAATACTCCTTCTTCACCCACAGCGATCCTCCTGGAGCAGACACCTAACACCCCAAAGGCACGCTGATTTGTCAAAATAGATCTCCAGTTTCTTTTAGCACTCAGTAAAGAGATATCTGGGAAAGCTTAGTGTTTTCAGAAAACCAGTTGCAGGCTCCAAAGACAGCCTAACCTCTTGATTACATTTGGAATAAGCCCAAACACAATGGTCATTTCTATTTTTCTAACCTTGTTCTCCCTGTTGTCTGAAATGTGTCATAAGTGAAAGTGTTTTTCTTCACTGGGAAAAGAAGAGCTAAAGGGGCCCCCACACTGTTGAGATGTCACATTGTTACTTCCAATATATTAAACAAGGGAGAAATGTGAGAAATGTAAGACACAGTTAATCTGACAGGAAGCCATGCCTTGTGCTCATTGTATCAGTGTGTGTCCGGGCACTGCGTTGTGTTTCCTGGGCTCCAAAATGAAACTTCTTTTAGTAGGAATTATTTATAATGCCCAGCACCCCTTGCGGCTGTGTGTCTATTGTCAATCAGGAAATAATGTTACAGAAATTTAGCTTTATATTGTTGTCTAAAAAGAATATTTACCAAGATAAGACTGAATGTATAGGTTGCATAATATAAATTTGAGGGATCTGTAAAATTCAGTTCACATTTCAGTATCTGAAAAGTTATGGGTTCCAATGGAGCTATTATTTATAAAATCAGAGCATAAGGATAATGCAAATCATTTCACCATTTTACCTCTTTGAACAGCATCTCTAGTATAGGGATCGTCTTTCATTTTTAGAACTTGGTGTTCTCCATGTGTAAATACTCATTAATTCAAGCACTCGATTCTTTTTTTAGTACTTATCTTATTTGTTAGGCATTGGCAAGGGAGGAAGATGTTCAAAAGACAGAACTTGCTCCTGGGGAGCTTTGCAATTTACACAAATATCTAATTAACATATTAATTAGATTACTTGATATCTATTCTACCCATACACAGAAGGAACAAGGTATCCTAGAAAATATATAGAGATAGATATCTTGGTCATAAAGGTACTGGTTTTTCAACTAACTTTTCCTTCTTCCTATTCCCCCCACCACCCCCCCACCTCAATGCCCTGACTCTAAATGTATCTAAATGTATCTCACAAGCATTGCAGGACCAGTATTTCGTAAAAGTGTAAAATTCCATAAAGAAGTACTGATGTCAAAGTCAGCTGAAAGGATGCAAAGCTTGCTTAACAGGGTTCCAGATTCTATTACACCTTGCACAGAATCCTATAGGAAGGTAAACGAAGAGAAAAGGAGTACATACAGTTGTTACTGAAAGATCCTATGATTTCTTTATTTTCCAAGTGACGTTTCCTTAGCTATTATTCCCTAATATATGAGGCTGGAATACGTGGAAATTATGTGTCTCTGTGTGTGTATAATTATGCTATTGATTCCACCAGCTGTAGGTATAAACGTCCTCCAATCAGATGACATAATGAGTGAGGCAGATCTGTTTGTTACCATTTGTATTTAATTTAAAGTATGAGTTTTCTCCATGGAGGCATATTATAATATTAGTCACTTACAAACCACAATTCCCCTTAAACAAGACCTTTTAGAGCTAGTTCCGGTAAAACAAGAACAGTAAGTTTGTTCCCCTTAATTGGGGAACAAACAAGAACAGTAAGTAAGAGAAAAGTTACATTTCAAGTAGAAAAATACTTTAAAATGCTATGAAGTATTAGAATAATTTCATGGATATGACATTTTATTCGATCATATGAAGATGATAATCCTAAAAACAGAAATTGCCTCTGCTGGGTCAGGAGTCCTTTGTAACTTCCTGTGTATGTAAGTTGGCAGCAGTTGTGAGAACTTTTTACTACTGTCACCAATGTAGCACAATTGTTTGAAGGACGATGAGGAAATTAAGAAAAAGAGAAAAAGGATCCTTTGGCAGACTTCTAAATCTTTCTTTCTCTTTAATACATGATTTTATGTCCATTAATGGTAAGTACCTTGTGTGGCAAGTCGAAAAGCCAGACTTTCCAGAACAGATCTAATGTTACGTCTACGGTATTTGTCAGTCCATGTGTCCAAAATTTGGGTTCAAAAAATTTCTCAATTGCCACAAGTGTTTTCCCAGTCAAGATGAAACACTTTCAAATGAAAGTAGTTAGAACTTTACATGAAAAATGTGGTGCTTTATTATTATTATTATTATTATTATTATTATTATGTACTTCAGTGTTCATTATTAAAACTACTGCAATACTATATCATAAAAATCTGGGATGGATATTCTAGCCATCATAAGGTCCAAAAGAGAAAACGTTATTTTCCTGTTAGTGACATGTAGTCCCTTTGTTCTAGTAGGAAAAAAAGGTGCCTAGAGGTAGTATATAGAGTAAATATTGTTCCATTAGCCTACTTCCTGCAGCTTCCAATTTATCTAAGGAAATGTCTATAACGATTTTGTTGAAAGTCTTTGTTCTAGTCAATAGCAGGAGAAGTCCACATTACTGGGCTGATTTTGCTTACATCAACAAGAAAAATGTCACGTGATACTCAGGCCGCGCTTTCTCTTCCATCATACCACCTTCAAGGAATGTCAATAAACTCACTTTGGTATGGCATTGTGTGTGCTCCTTATTGCAAACAGAAGTCTAGGGTAATGCATAACAATTTGTATCATGCCTATATTCTCACTGGATGTAAGCAATAAAACAGCACAGAAGGGGCTCCTGGTTGGCTCAGTCATTAAGCGTCTGCCTTCGGCTCAGGTCATGATCCCAGGGTCCTGGGATCGAGCCCCGCATCGGGCTCCCTGCTCCGCGGGAAGCCTGCTTCTCCCTCTCCCCCTCCCCCTGCTTGTGTTCCCTCTCTCGCTGTGTCTCTCTTTGTCAAATAAATAAATAAAATCTTTAATAAATAAATAAATAAAAATAAAACAGCACATAAGTCTGCCGGCTGCTATGATAAACAATCCCTGGAAAAATTATTTATCAAAAAGGCAGAGTATGTGTTCCCAAATCCATGAATCAAGGAACAGGTTTTGTACCAAGTTCCTTGTGTATGCCTATTAGGTCTGCACACAAGCCGCGCGGGCTTCGTTTGGGAGTGTCCTGTACGTTGAACCAGGCATACACAGACTTACTAAATTCCTACATGTTGAGATGCTTCCACAAAGACTTCAGGCTACAGCCTAACACCCAATGTGACCCTAGGAAAAGGGTTAGCACGAGGCAAAAATGTCCAATGACACGTATCAGAACTCCCAAAATCACAATGGTCTTGGGAGCCTGTAAAAGACAAATTGTGTGGCTGTCACCGGGCAGTCAGAAGCTGACTTATTCTTTGAGGGGGAAAAAAAAACTTATTAGAAAGTGTGGGTAGGACTGAGAGACAGAAAAACCTGAGAAGTCTCAATATTGCGCTTTTATGCACACTCTGGGTTTACTTTAGATTCATTCTAACTGAAAATAATTTTTCTCTTAAGGCATAAAGAAAAAATTAGTCTAAACCATAATTTACAGACAGTAGACAATATTATTTTATATTTTAATCTGACCATTATTCTGAAGTCAAGATTAGATTTCAGATTTCCTGATTTCTATGGCCATGCTTTTCCAATACGCTGTGCGGACAACTGTAAAAAAAAAAAAAAAAAAAAAAAGGCACATATACCTTATAGTCCAGACACAGTTTAGGTATGTTTAGAGGATGGTTCTCTAACAGAATAAATGAAGAGAGAGTTATGGAAGGTCAGGTTAACCTTTATCACTGCTGCAGAAATCATCCCATTTTTAGCGGGGAAGAGACACTTAGACACTTTTGTCTGACTAATTTTATCTTGGAGATAAGGAATCTGAGACCAGGAGAGATGATTTGCTCAAGGCCACCAAGCTTTATCTTGAGGGCTAAAGGTATGCCCTGCTGCAAAATATCCCTTGGGTCCTGAGCTCCTGGACCTGGTATAACCATGAAGAAACTGGCCAGGAATGCAGTCAATGTGTGCTCACCAAAGAAGGATGCAGGCTTGCCTATGGCAAGAGCTTCTCTGTAAGAGTTCGCTGGGGCTGCTATAACAAAGGACCGCAAACTGGTGGCTTAACCAAGGCTAGAAGTCCAAGATCAAGGTGATGGTGGGGTTGATTCCCTCGGAGAGAAAATCTGTCCCATCCCTCTCTCCTAGCTCCCAGGGATTTGCTGGCAATCTTTGGCCTTCCTTGGCTTAGAGACCTCAGCCCTTCATCTTCATGTGACATTCTGTGTGTGTGTGTGTCCAAATTTTCCCTTTTTATAAGGACAGCAGTCATATTGGATTAGAGCCTACTCTATGAACTCATTTTAACTTGGTTACCTCTGTAAAGACCCTAATTTCAAATAAGTTCGCATCTTGAGGTACTGGGAGTTAGGACTCCGATGTATTTTTTATGGGGGACACAATCCAATCCCATACTATCCTCCTTCCTGCCACACAAATACCTCTCACCAGCCCCAACAGTAATAATAAAAGCTAACTTATATTTAGAACCACACTGTTCACCAGGCTCTTTAATTGTTCTAATAGTAATCACAGAAGGAATAAAAACATTGCCTCTAAGTTTACTGCTTTTTAAAATAGTTTAGTATAGTAAATCAATAATTAACATTGTGGTATCTAATCAATGGATTAATGAAGATGACTGTGACCACAATAAATTTTTTCTCTACTTAAGAAGAACTAATTTGTGCTTTTCATGAATAACCCTATGAGATAACTAAAAAACCTGAAACATAGAGAAGTTAATTAATTTGCCCAAAGTAAATGGTATAGCCATGATCTGAATGAGAAGCTGGGCTCCCTCCAGAGCCCAAACACTCAACCACCGCCACACACTACCTTCCTAGAATTAACCATTTATTGAATACTTATTACATGCTGGGTCCTGTGCTGGGTACAGGGGGAGAATGGCAGTCTTTGCCTCAAGGAGCTCATGGTCTAGCAATATACAATTCTTCTGCTTCATGTGAGATTTGGCCCTGTTTTTGATATGAATAGTCCCTCCCCCTGCAACCCCTCCCCAGTTCCTGAGTAAGATATGATGTCATTAAAAAAATAATAATAAATCAGCAAAATGCTATGGGGAAAAGAAAACAGGAGCCATTGGCTCCATTGGAGGGGAAAGACAGACAGGAATGAAATAGTAAACAGAGAAGGGACCAGAAATGACTGAATCAGCCTAAGAACCTTCATATCTTGAAGACCTGGGAGATGACAGCTATGAAGAGATTTATTTTAATGCCGGGAAACTCTGAGTGAATTAGTGTCAAAACTTGTTGAAATTAATCATCTTATATATGCCCAAGAATTTGTATTTCTTTCCATCTTTTTCCAAAGAGTATATCTTATAGTTTTCTTTTTTCCTTTACAGTTAATGTAGTCCCTATTATTTTTCTAATGTAATAAAAATTGGGTCATGACTTTTATCATATCCAAACTTTTATATTTGTCCTTATAAAAAGGGCTACTCTTCTTTTAAGCATATTATTTTAGTAGGAAAATTTAAATGACAATAGAGAGTGTCTCTTTTCTAAGATCGTGATAGATCACATTAAATGGCCTCAATTCTTCATCCCTCCCTATAGCCATACCCAGTCACCTCTTACTGGGAGCCAAGCCCAGAGGCATGTAAATTACTTGCACAGTTGAGCTTGATCTCTCTCTCTTTATACTCTACTGTCATGGAAGTACATGCCTGGAGTAAGAATAGGATAAACACATGGGGAGCTGTGGTGAGACCAGGCTCAAGCAATCAACAGCCAGATGAGCCACCAGGTATTTGAGTAAATGCAGCCAAGATTATGAAAGCCACATAAGCCAAATTCCAGCTGACTCCAGAAACATGAAATATAAGTTTACAGTTATATGCCAGTTAAATTTTATGATTGTTATACATCACTGTTGTGGCAAGTGGATAACCACTTCAAAGACCATTAGGCATCTTTTCCTTTCTGGGATAACTTTTGAAACCAAGCACGGGAAGTTTATTTTAATGGTATGAATGCATCCACTATGCATGGTAGCCACTGTTTAATTTAAATTAATAATGATACTGAAGACAGAAGAGAAACTGGCATATTTACATGAGCTTATCAACAAAAAATTATAAAATGCATGAGGAACTCCAGTGCCAGGAAAGAGAATCCACAGATAGAACGAATAGGAGAAACTCGAAACATACCACAATCTAAGAGAGGTATAAGGTAAGTACTTTGAAATGTTCAAACAGACAAGGAAATAATAGAATACATAAATCAGAAACAGGGAATTATAAATCTAGAAAGGCAGGCTTGAAAAGGGCAATATCATGTTTTTGCTTTTTTTCTGGCACCAGCCACTTGAATTCTTTAAGTATTTAACTCATATGAAAATGTGTAGCAGCTCACAGCACTTGAAAGATGTAGTTTCTAAAATAAGCGAATCTATATTTTTCATATATATGTGTTTACAAAATGTACTTTTATCATAGTTGCATGGTAAAAATAAATAAATGCTCTGTTAGTTTTTATTTTATAAATTTAAGTTCAGGTTGAGATAAGAATGCACAGATGCTGAACTTCTACCCTAAGAATGCTGAACTTCAACTTTCAAAAAGTAGACTTATAGGTGTTTAATAAATGTTTTTTAAATTTGTTTGTCATAGTAAATATAATTTGTTTCACTGACATAGGGCAACACATACATGTACATAAATACGATTTGGGTTTTTACTTATTGTTACTAATTTGTGTAATTTATAAATCAAAATTCTTTGAATTTATAGTTCAGTAAGCTTCATTTATTTTGAGACTATGTATTATGTGTATATAAGTTAATGATTGTTAGGTCTCCTTGGTGGCTTCTTTCTTTTACTAATATGTAATGACCTTCTTAGTCCCCATCAATATTCACCTACAATTCTACTCTCTTGGTTATTAAGAGTTATTAAGGGTTCTGTGAATACCTACATTCACCTATTGTGTAGATACCTGTAAGATCTTTTACTAACACATGGAGAATATGCATTCTTCCCAAGCACATGAAACATTTAAAAACAAAAACAAAAACAAAAAGACTACAATGTCTTAATAAATGCCAAAGAAAGGATAGCCCCAATTCTCTAACTACAATGCAACATAATTAGAAACCAATACTTAAAAAAATTATTTACCATGGGATAATAACAAAACAGGAGTTGTCCCTAACTCGTGGAAACAGCTAAAACATCTCTTACACTTACATATTCAACTGGCCAATGAACATCTCTATTCAGTGGGCTAATAAATCATACTTACATCAGTCAGGGTTTTGATCAGGAAAGTATAGTCACTCTGATCCAGAATAAGGAATTTATTCCAGAGACAGACCTTACACAGTTGTGGGAGCTGGTGAATAAATCTATGGAAGCTCTGCACTAATGGTTGACCTGAATCAGGAGGAAGAGCCAGATGTGGAGCAGATGTGAACCACAATAAGGAACTAAGATAAACTGAAACCCATGAGAACAAACTAGAAGCCTCCTCAGGTTGGTGACCTTCCGAAAGCAACGGTTCCTTTCGTCATGGAGCTGCACACATTTCTGACCCAAGACTCAGAGAAACTGCAGAAAGAGATCCTTCTCCTAAACTCTTCATCTAATCCGTCAGCAATTCCTGTTGGACCTAGCTCAAGAGAATTCCACTGTTTTTCATCAATCCCATAGCCATGTCCCGAGTCTGAGCCACAGTAATTGCGCATCTGCCAGCCTTCCTGTATCCAGTTCGCAACGCTACGGTCTATCCTCCACGCTGCAGCAAATAATCATTATAAAACATGTGTTAAATCATGCCATTCTTCATTTAAATCCTTCAATTGGTTTCCCATCGGTTTTTAAATCCCTACATGATTTGCCATTAGTTACGTCTCTTATCTCTTACCTCTCTCCTAGCCACACACCCCAAACACATTTTCCCCTGAAAGCATTTGCAATCATGATTTGCTCTGCTTGAAATCCTCTTCTTCTGCACGTCTGCAAGATTCCCTTCCTGTCTTTATTTAGGTCTCTCTGTACATGTCACCTTCTCACAGAGATATTTCCCAGCCAGTGCATCTGAAGTACTACCTCCAATCCCTCCCTATGTCCTACTTTTGCTTCATGTTTTTTCATACTGCTTATCTCTACCTGACATTGTCTTATATAGTTAACCCTTGAACAATACCAGGCTTGGGGTGCTGACTCCCCATGCAGTTGAAAATCTATATATAACTTTTGACCGCCCAAAACTTAATTACTAATAGCCTGCTATAGACCAAAAGCCTTACCAATAATATAAACAGTCAATTAACACATATTTTGTATATGTATGACATACTATATATTCTTACAAAAAAGTAAGCTAGAGACAAGAAAATGTTTTTAAGAAAATCATAAGAGAACACATATTTACAGTGCCATACTGCATTTATTGAAAAAAAGTCATATATAAGAGGACCTGCATAGTTCAAACCCATGTTGTTCAAGGGTCATCTATTTTCTTATCATATCACCTCCATAATAATGCAAACTCCAGGAAATCGGGGATAATGTTTGGTTTACCCTTACAGCACCAAGGCCCAGAGCAGTTCCTGTCTGAGTAAATATTCATTGGATATTTCTTTAATAAATAAATATATTCATTTTATACGGAGTATAAAGAACTAATGAGGCTTCGAGTGTCCAGTTCTGCACATAAGGTGCTCATAAATTGCACTCTTCCCAACAACACATAGAAAACTGAACTGAACTGACCTGAAAAATCAACTCTCCTTGGAACCATAAGAGAGGGACAACTGTGGTCTTCAATATTGGAGAGACAGACAGGCAAATACAGGGAGTTTGGAACACCAGAGCAGAGACTCTTTTTTTTTAAGATTTTTTATTATTTATTTGACAGAGAGGAGAGAAAGAGAGAGTGTGTGTGTGTGTGTGTGTGAGCGCACAAGCAGGGGGAGTGGGACAAGGAGAAGCAGGCTCCTGTGCTGAGCAGGGACCCCGACTTGGGGCTCTATTCTAGGACGCCAGGATCATGACCTGAGCCAAAGGCAGATGCTTAACCAACTGAGCCACCCAGGCGCCCCCCAGAGCAGAGACTCTTGAGCAGAAATTGTCATAGGAACCTGTGCCGGAGTCAGAAACCCTGAATTGTAATTGACAAATTGCTGGAAGCTCAGTGTGGACAAATCTGAGAGTTAAAACCTCCAATCACAGGGAAGCCTCCACCATATTATGAGATTTACTTCCAGGTGTTCAACCAGGTCCCCACAGTAAATATTAGAGAACAATCTCTTCAAGCTTCTGGTTTGAAGGGGAAAGGGAACCATTTTGAAACATTCCAGAGCATTCTGTTCCTCTTAACAAGGTCTGTCCTCATGGGAAACTAGTTAACCGGACCCTAACCTGCTGGGTGTTAACAGAGTCTAACTGACTTCAGGGAAGGGAAATACCAGGGGCACCTGGGTGGCTCAGTTGGGTTAAGCATCTGCCTTCGGCTCAGGTCATGATCTCAGGATCCTGGGATGGAGCCCCGCATTGGGCTCCCTGCTCAGTGGGGAGTCTGCTTCTCCCTCTGCCTCTAGCCTTCCCCCTGCTTGTCCTCGCTCTCTTTCTCTCTCTCTCTCTCAAATAAATAAATAAAATCTTTTAAAAAAAAAAAAAAAGGAAAGGAAATACCAGACTCCAGGCCACTCTAGAATTCCACTTGGGAGAAGAGAAATACCCAACTCTCCCACCTAAGGAAAGAGAAAAAACTGACTTAGAAACATTGTGAGCTCATAGTCCAGAGGCACAGACTCACTGTAAGACTGAGAACTAATCATGGACTAGAGAACACTTCTCTCCCCCATGTCGCACCACCACATCACAAAAGGCTTATGTA
>NC_138380.1:86161858-86182797 GCF_054177405.1 Leptonychotes weddellii
TTTTTAAAGATTTTATTTATTTATTTATTAGAGAGCGAGCGAGAGAGAAACAGCATGAGAGGGGGGAAGGTCAGAGGGAGAAACAGGCTCCCCGCCGAGCCGGGAACCCGATGTGGGGCTCGATCCCAGGACTCCGGGATCATGACCTGAGCCGAAGGCAGTCGCTCAACCGACTGAGCCACCCAGGCGCCCTGAAGAATGCTTTTTATGGGCTTATTAGCAGACTGGACACAAATAGGGAAATAATTTCTAAAATTGAGGCTATCTCAATAGTAACCCCAAGACTTGAAAAGCAAAGAGAACAAAGACTGAAAAAAAAAAAAAAGCAGAACAGACTATGCAAGCATTATGGGACAATTACAAAAGGTGTGGGTCCACAGTCAGGTCTGTCATTGGCAGGCATGTTACCAGCAGCAAAAAAATGAGTGTCGTTTCTGCCAGGTCCCTAAGCATTCTCCTTCTGGATTCCTCGGCAGGTCCCTGCATAGGCAGGACTATCTCTGGACTACAGCAGAGCAGGTCAGGAGTGATGTCATAGGACTGCTTCAAGGACCCAGTTGGATCTGAAGCTGATGGGCCTGTTAGCAGAGATGCCCATGGGCTTGTCTACTGCTGGGTCCCTGGAGTGAACTGGGTCACATGACGTCTTCAGGGACTGCAGTTGGGTCTGAGGTTAACAGGCCTTGTCACTGAGGACTTGGACAGGCATGGCTCTTCCTGGGTCCCTTGGCAGGAGGGGCTGTTTAGCAGAACCATGAATCATCTCAAGCAAAGACTGAGCCAAGTCCACAGAGGGATAAGGTTGCTTCTCTTCCACAGCTAGGACCATAGTCAGCAGGCCTGCCAGTGGTTCATGAGCCTGCCTTCTCAAAGTGGCCGTCCTCAGTCTTGGGCTTTACTGAAGTGTCATAACCTCCTTCCCAGATCCCAAAATTCTCACAAACTCACTTTTGTCTGTGGGTAGCAGCTACCAAATATTTGTTTCTTTGGGGGATGTGATTTGGGAAATTCTCATTCCCACCATATTGCTGATATAACCAATACCATACTGTCTTGATTACTGCAGCTTTATGGTAAGTTTTGAGGTTAGTTAGTGTCAGTCCTTTGGCTCTGTTCTTTTCCTTCAATATTGTGTTGGATATTCCAGGTTTTTTGCCTCTCCATATGAATTTTAGAATCAATAACTACAAAATAATTCATTGTGATTTTTATTGGGATTGTGTTTAGTCTACAGATCAAGACGGTGTTATTTTGAGCCCTCAAGAAAGTGCCTCAAGGTAAATCTTAAAAAACAGCACCTAGAAGATATTTATCCTAGGGATTTAATAAATGTTATTTCTGGCTTGAACAGCCTTATCTTGCACAGGAGATAGAATTTAAGAATTAAAACATTCCTGCATCAGGTTAGTACAATCCAGTACAAAACAATTATTTCTGTATCTGTTCTTTGTAGAACGTAAAAAGGCTGACCTTGGGATGCCTGGGTGGCTCGATCCGTTAAGCGTCTGCCTTTGGTTCAGGTCATGATCCCAGGGTCATGAGATTGAGTCCTGCATCTGACTCCTTGCTCAGCGGGGAGTCTGCTTCTCCCTCTCTGACAAATAAAAAAATAAAATCTTAAAAAAAAAAAAAGGCTGACCTTCACTCTCTTCTCATTTCCTGGAGGATATCATCAGAAATGATTTTGTAAGCAAATGTATTAATCTTCTTTTCTAATGTTGTGCCTTCAGATCTCAGAACTCTAAATAGTTGTAGAATCATGGGGGAGTAATGTTTTATTTTTTTCAGCTTTTGTTTTAATTCCAGTTAGTTAACATACAGTGTTACATTAGTTTCAGGTGTACAGTATAGTGATTCAACACTTCCATTCGATACCTGGTGCTCATCACGACAAGTGCACTCCTTAATCCCCATCAACTATTTAACCCATCCTCCATCCCCTTCCCCTCTTGTAACCATCAGTTTGTTTTCCATAATTAAGAGTCTGCTTCTTCAGTTAAGATGGTGGAGGAATAAGGAACCCTAGTTTCCCCTGGTCCCTGGAATTCAGCAAGATAGTTATCAAATCATTCTGAACATCTGTGAAATCAATCCGAGATCTGAGAAAAGAAATGCTGCAATTCTACAAATAGAAAAGCAACCACTTTTTGGAAGGTAGGAGGTGCAGAGACACGAATCTGGGGTGATATATCAGAGGTTATGGCAGAAGGGAGGGAACCTGCTTCAGGAGGCCACTGCAAAGTATTATAAGCAGCGGAGTCCAAAATCAGAACTTTTACAAGTCTGCTATGGTGGAGGATGTCCCTGGCTTAAAGGTGCTCGGGTGGTAAAGCGGGGCAGAATCCCAGGTGGGATGGTGTGATCTTAGGATCCCTGGGGTAAACAAAAAGAATGGGGGTGCCTCAGTGTGGTAGAGTTCCCAGGCATCAGAGTGGGGAAGTCATCTGCAGCCAGTCTAAGCACCAGCTTTCTGCTCGGTGCTGCCATAAACTGAGAACCGCTGTATGGTTGCACAACCACTTTCCTGGCAGGGGCCCAACAAAAGGCAGAAGTGTGGCAAGACCTCCCCCCTCCCTGGGGAGGAACAGTGCGGGTGCACACCATAGGAGTTTGTCAAGTCCGGAGACTCAAAACTGGGTCACATGCCTGAGATGAAAACGCTCCATCACAGGCTAGATGAACACAGAGTTCCAATGGAAACCAGAGACAGAAGAGTGATTGACTGCTTTTCTGTCAGAGATCACTGATGAATGGGGCATGGAAACTTCCAGCTCTGGGGCTAGAGATCTGGGTACCACCATTTTTATCCTCCCTATCAGTGCTGAAAGCATTCAGGGAGCAAAACAGTGCCCCATAGTGCAATCCAGAGCAACTTACATGAGCCTGGCCCCTGGCAGGGAGGCACAGTTCCACCAGGGCAAGGACATCTGGTGGACCAAGGACTGCCCCTCTAGTCTCTTCACCCTCACCATGGGGGCAGGAACCGTGTGGAGCTCCATGCCCTGCTCTCGAGGGACAGGCAGGGCACAGTCACGTTTCCAGGCCCCAGTGGCCTCCAAAAGTGGAATAAAGGAGCTAGCCCACCCTGGGCATCCCACCCCCACCCCTGCCCAGGGTGTCCGTCTCCCTTCCTTTTTTTTTAATTTAAATTCAATTAGCCAACAAATAGTACATCATTAGTTTTTGATGTAGCATTGAAAGATTTATTAGTTGTGCGTAACACCCAGTACTCATCACATCATATGCCCTCCTTAATTCCCATCACCCAGTTACCCCATCCCCTCAACCCCCTCCCTTCCTCAACCCTCAGTTTGTTTCCTGGAGTCAAAGATCTCCCATGGTTTGTCTCCCTCTATGGTTTCTTCCCATTCAGTTTTCCCTCCCTTCCCCTATGGTCCTCTGCACTATTCCTTATATTCCAGATATGAGTGAGACTATATGATAATTGTCTTTCTCTGATTGATTTATTTCACTTAGCATAATACCCTCCAGTTCCATCTATGTCGATACAAATGGTGGGTATTCATCCTTTCTGATGGCTGAGTAATATTCTGTTGTATACATGAACCATATCTTCTTTATCCATTCATCTGTTCAAGGACATCTCGGCTCCTTCCACAGTTTTCTGCCTCCCTTCCTGGTGGGGATGAGTGACTTGACCTGTGACCTCAAGACAATAAACATAATCCCCTCTCCCCCACCAAAAAAAAGTGCGGCAGAGGCCCCTCCCCCAGAAGACCAGCAGGAACAACTAGCTAGCACCAAGTTTACTGATTATAGAGAACTGCAAAACTTCAGCACTCGGGGAAAACAATATATAGCATTTGTGGTTTTCTATTATTCTTTAGTCTCTCAGTTTTTTTTTTCTCAGCTCTTTTCTTATTTTTAAATTCTTTTCTTTTATTCTTTTATAATTTTAATTTCATATATATGTTATTTTTTTTTTTTACTTTTGGTTTCCTTTCAATGTATTTTATATATAAGATTTTCTTTATTTCCTATATTGGGATCTAGTTTCTTTTAATAAACAGACCAAAATACACCCAGGATCTTGTTCATTGTTTTGTTCTATTTTACCTCTTGTTTGATTTTTTTTTTATTTTGTTTTGTTTTTTATTTCTTCTGGTTTGTTTATTGATTTCTGGTGGTGGTGTTATTTTTCTCTTTTCTCTCTCTTTTATTCTTTTCTGGACATGATGACCAGATGGAGAAACTCACCCCAAAAGAAAGAACAGGAGGAAGTACTCACTGCCAATGATTTAATCAATATGGATATAAGTAAGATGTCAGAACTAGAATTCAAACAACAATTATAAAGATACTAGCTGGGCTTGAAAAAAGCATAGAAGACACTAGAGAATCCCTTACTGGAGAACCAAAAGAACTAAAATCTAGTCAGGCTGAAATTAAAAATGCTATTACTGAGATGCAGCCAAAAATGGAAGCTCTAGCAGCAAGGATAAATGAGGCAGAAGAGAGAGTCAGTGATATAAAAGATAAAATGATGGAAAATAAGGAAGCCGAGAAAAAGAGAGGAAGACAACTACTGGATCACCAAGGGAGACGTTGAGGAATCAGCAATACCAGGGCACCTGGGTGGCTCAGTCATTAAGCGTCTGCCTTCGGCTCAGGTCATGATCCCAGGGTCCTGGGATTGAGCCCCGCATTGGGCTCCCTGCTCAGCAGGAAGCCCGCTTCTCCCTCTCCCACTCCCCTCTCTCACTGTCTCTCTCTCTGTGTCAAATAAATAAATAAAATCTTTAAAAAAAAAAAGCCATACCATAAAGCGAAATAATATCCTGATAATAGGGGGGCAGAAGGTATATTTGAACAAATTATAGCAGAGAACTTCTTAATCTGGGGAAAGAAACAAGCATTCAAACCCAAGAGGCACAAAGAACCCCCCTCAAAATCAATAAAAATAGGTCAACACCTCAACATATAATAGTGAAACTTGCAAAATTCAGAGATAAAGAGAAAATCCTGAAAGCAGCTCGGGACAAGAGGTCCTTAACCTACAGGGGTAGACACATAAGGCTAGCAGCAGACCTGTCCAGAGACCTGGCAGGCCAGAAAGGACTGGCATGATATATGCAATATGCAGAAAGGGAAAATAATGCAGCCAAGAATACTTTATCCAGCAACACTGTCCTTCAGAATAGACAGAGAGATAAAGAGTTTCCAGGACAAACAAAAACTGAAGGAATTCGTGAACACTAAACCAGCCCTGCAAGAAATATTAAAGGGGATCTTTGAGCACAGAGAGAGCCCAAAAGTAACAAAGACCAGAAAGGAACAGAGACAATCTACTGAAACAGTGACTTCACAGGTAATACAATGGCACTAACTTCATATCTTGCAGTAATTACTCTGAATGTAAATAGACTAAATGCTCCAATCAAAAGACATAGGGTAGCAGATTGGATTAAAAAAACAAGACTCATTGATATGCTGTCTACAAGAGACTCGTTTTAGACCCAAAGTCACTTCCATATTGAAGGTGAGGGGGTAGAGAACCATTTATCATGCTAATGGACATCAAAAGAAAGCTGGTGTAACAATCCTTATATCAAAAAAACTAGATTTTAAACCAAAGGAACAGTTGGTAAAACTAAAAGACAACCTATGGAATAGGAGAAGATATTTGCAAATGTCTTCTCAGATAAAGAGCTAGTACCCAAAATCTATGAAGAATTTCTCAAACTCAACACCTAAAAAAACCCTCAAATAATCCAGTCAAGAAATGGGCAGAAGACATGAACAGACGTTTCTCCAAAGAAGACGTATAAATGACCAACAGACACATAAAAAAATGCTCAACATCACTCAACATCTGGGAAATACAAACCAAAACCACAATGAGATACTACCTCACCAGTCAGAATGGCTAACATTAACAAGTCAGGAAACAGCAGATGTTGCCAAGGATGTGGAGAAAGGGGAACCCTCTTACACTTTTGGTGGGAATGCAAGCTGGTACAGCCACTCTGGAAAACAGTATGGAGGTTCCTCAAAAAGTTAAAAATAGAGCTACGCCATGACCCATTGCACTACTAGATATTTATCCAAAGGATTCAAACATAGTGATTTGAAGTTGCACATGCCCCCCAATGTTTATAGCAGCAATGTCCACAATAGCCAAACTATGGAAACAGCCCAGATGTCCAGGGACAGATGAAAGGATATAGATGTGGCATATATATATATATATATATATATATATATATATATATATAATAGAATATTACTCAGCAATAAGAAAAAATGGAATCCTACCATTTGCAACAATGTGGGTGGAACTAGGGGGTATTATGCTAAGTGAAATAAGTCAATCAGAGAAAGACAGTTATCATATAATTTCACTCATATGTGGAATTTAAGAACCAAAACAGATGAACATAGGGGAAGGGAGGGAAAAATAAAATCAGATGAAATCACAGAGGGAGACAAACCATAAGAGACTCTTAACTATAGAAAAAAAAACTGAGGGTTGCAGGATGGGAGGTGGGTGGGGGGATGGGGTAACTAGGTAATGGCCATTAAGGAGGACACCTGATGTAATGAGTACTGGATGTTATATGCAACTGATGAATCACTAAACTCTACCTCTGAAACTAATAATACATTATATGTTAATTAATTGAATTTAAAAAAATTAAAACAACAAATCATCAGTGAGGAGTTTGTTTCTTTAAAAAGAAAAAATAAAATTGACAAACCTTTAACTAGGCTCATCAAGAAAAAAGAGAGAACCTGGTAAATAACATAAATGAAAGGAGAAATGACAACTGTACCACAGAAATACAAAGGATCATAAGAGAATACTATGGACAATTATATGTCAACAAATTTGACAACCTAGATAAAAGTCAGTAAACTCCTAGAAACATATAATCTTCCAAGACTGAATCATGAAGAAATAAAAAAATCTGAATAAACTGATAGCTGGTAATAAAATTGAATAATTACAAAAAAAAAAAAAAAAAAACAGCAAAAGTCCAGGTCCAGATGGCTTCACAGGTGAATTTAACCACACATTTAAAGACAAGTTAACAGCTATCCTTCTCAAGTTATTCCAAGAAAAAATTAAAGAGGAAGGGATCCTTCTAAACTCATTTTCCCCTGATACAAAAACAAAAGATGGTACAAGAAAAAAAAGAAGTACAGGCCAATATCCCTGATAACATAGATGTAAAAATCTTCAACGAAGTATTAATTAGCACACCAAATTCAACAATGCATTAAAAGGATCATACACCGGGGTGCCTGGGTGGCTCAGTTGGTTAAGTGGCTGCCTTCAGCTCAGGTTATGATCCCAGGGTCCTGGGATCGAGCCCCACATCGGGCTCCCTGTTCAGTGGGGAGCCTGCTTCTCCCTCTCCCTCTGCTGCCCCCCCTATTTGTGCTCTCTCTCTTTCTGTCAAATAAATAAATAAAATCTTAAAAAAAAAAGGATCATACACCATCATCAAATGGGATTCATCCAGGGATGCAAGGATAGTTTAATATCTGCAAATAAATGTGATACAACATATCAACAAAACGAAGGATAAAAAAATCACATATTATCTTAATAGAGTCAGAAAAAGTATTTGACAATAAAAATTCTGAACAAAGTCTGTATAGAGGAAATGTACTTCAACATAATAAAGGCCATATATGACAAACCCACGGCTGACATGGTAGTCAACATGAAAAGCTGAAAGGTTTACTCTCAGATCAGGAGAGGACAAGGATGGCCACTCTCCCCACTTTTATTCAACATAGTTTTGGAAGTCCTCGCCACAGCAATTAGGCAAGAAAAACAAAAATATACAAATTAGAAAGGAAGAAGTAAAACTGTCACTATTTAAAGATGACATGATACTATATATAGAAAACCCTAAAGCCTTCACCAAAAAACTATCAGAACAAATGAATTCAGTAATGTTGCCGGATACAAAATTAATATGCAGAAATCTGTTGCATTTCTGTAGACTAATAACAAACTAAAAAAAATTAAGAAAAAAAATCCCATTTACAATTGCATCAAACAGAATGAAATTTACCTAGGAACACATTTTTTTAAAAGATTTTATTTATTTATTTGACAGAGAGAGAGAGAGCATGAGCAGGGGGAGGAGCAAAGGGAGAGGGACAAGCAGACTCTGTGCTGAGCATGAAGCCTGACATGGGGTTTGATCTCAAGGGCTTGATCTCATGACCCTGAGAATATGCCCTGAGCTGAAACCAAGAGTCAGATGCTGAACCAACTGAGCCTACCCAGGTGCCCCAGTGAAAGACCTATATGCTGAAAATTATGAGACATTGATGAAAGAAATTGAAGATGACACAAATAAATGAAAAGACATACCATACTCATAGGTTGGAAGAATTATTATTATTTAAATGCCCATACTACTCAAAGCAATCTACAGATTCAATGCAATCCCTACCAAAATACCAATAGTATTTTTCACAGAACTAGAACAAATAATCCTAACATTTGTGTGGAACTGCCAAAGACCCAGAACAGCAAAGCAATCTTGAGACAGAATGAAGTTGGAGGTATCATGCTTCTAGATGAAACTATACTACAAAGCTACAGTAATGAATACAGTATGTTACTTGCACAAAAACAGACACATAGATCAATAGAACAGAATAGGGAGTCTAGAAATAAAGCCATGCTTATATGGCCAATCTATAGCAAAGGAGGCAAGAACATACAATGTGGAAAAGGTAATATCTTTAAAAAGCGGTTTGGGAGGGATGCCTGGGTAGCTCCTCCAGTTAAGCAACTGTCTTTGGCTCAGGTCATGATCCCACAGTGCTGGGATCGAGCCCCACATCAGGCTCTCTGCTCAGTGCAGAGCCTGCTTCTCCCTCTCCCTCTGCCTGCCACTCTGCCTGCTTGTCCTCTCTTTCTCTCTGTGTCAAATAAATAAATAAAATCTTTTTAAAAATTTCTAAAAAAACAGTTTGGGAAAACTGGGCAGCTACATGCAAAAGAATGAAACTGGACCACATTCTTACACCATATTCAAAGATAAACTCAAAGAGGATTACAAACTTAAATGTAAACCCGAAACCATAAAAATCCTAGAAGAAAACACAGGCAGTAAGCTCCTTATCACTCTCAATATTTTTTGGATATGTCTCCTCAGGCAAGGGCAAAAAAACCCAAAATAAACAAATGGGTCTACTTCAAACTAAAAAGTTTTGGCACAGTGAAGGAAACCATCAATAAAACAAAATATAACCTACCAAATGGGAGAAGATACTTGCAAATTATATACCTGATAAGGGGTTAACATCCAAAATCTATAAAGAACTCATACAACTCAATAACAAAAAGCAAACAACTCAATTAAAAAAAAAATGGGCAGAGGACCTGAATAGACGTTTTTCCAAAGAAGACACACAGATGGTCAACAGACATATGAAAAGATGCTCAGCATCACTAATCATCAGTGAAATGCAAATCAAAACAATAATGAGATACCCACCCCACACCTGTTAGAATGGCTATTATCAAAAAGAGAAGAAATGACAAGTGTTGGTGAGGGTGTGAACTGTTGGTGGGAATGTAAATTGATGCAGCCATTATGGAAAACAGTATGAGAGTTCCTCCAAAAATTAAAAACAGAACTACCATATGTTCCAGAAATTCCACTTCTGCATATTTATCTGAAGACAACAGAAACACTAATTCAAAAAGCTATATGTACCCCTAAGTTTGTTGTGGCATTATTTACAATACCCAAGATATGAAAGGAACCTAAGTGTCCACTGATAGATGATAGATGCATGGGTAAAGAAGATTCAGTGTGTGTGTGTGTGTGTGTGTGTGTGTGTGTGTATATAATATTACTCAGCATGAAATGTAGCCATTTTCAATAACATGGATGGACCTAGAGGGTATTATGTTAAGTGAAATAGGTCAGAGAAAGACAAATACCATATAATTTCATTTATATATGGAATCTAAAAAAAAAATAAAACATAAACAGCCTTACAGATACAGAGAACAGGTGGTTGCCAGAGGGGAGGCAGGTATGGGGAGGGGGCAAAACAGGTGTAAGGGACAGAGAGGCACTAAGTTCTAATTATAAAATAAATAAGACATGAGGATGTAATGTACAACATAGGGAATAGATGAATAGTACTGTAATAACTTCGTATAGTGATAGATGGCAACTAGACCTACGGCGCTGATCATTTCGTAATGTATAAAAATACAGGTACTATCTCGTACACCTGAAACTAATACAATATTGTGTGTCAACTATAATTCAATTAAGAAAAGACCAGATGAGGGGGTGGAGGGAGAAGGTTTGTGGGAAATCTCTGTACCTTTCACGTAGTTTTGCTGTGAACCTAAAATTTCTCTAAAATAAAAAATTCTATTTTAAAAAAACAACCTAATATTAAAAAAAGAAAAAAAAAAAGCCCAGACGAGAGCACCACGTTAAACACAGAGAAGACTACAGACATATTGCATAGGGCTAGAGTGAGGGGTTAATAATATTTATCCAACTTCTGCTTCCAGATTTCCTCCCAGTGTACGAAGGAACCAGGTGCCCTGGTCAACTCCCCCGTGCTGCACAGCAGCCGGGATAGAGTCTCATTACCCGCCCCCACCGCCCCCCCCACACACACGCCCAAGGTAAAGTTCCAGCTGGCAACTCTTATGCCTTTCACTGACGGAGGGATCAAGTTTTGGAGCCCTCAGATGCTCAACAGGTGTGTAAATGACTGAGGCCAGGCGCCTGCAGCTTTTCTTCTCCCCGAGGCCAGGGCGACCCCCCAGGCAGCACTCTCTCCCTCTCGGCTGCAGAGGGAGCACGGGAGGTACCCTGCGCTCCCGACGCCAACGGAACGAGCGAGGGGGCGGGGCTAGGGGCGGGGCGGGGCAGGGCAGGGCCAGGGAGTGGGGCGGGACGTGGGGCGGGGCGTGGGGCGGGGCGTGGGGCGGGACGCCGGGAGTCCGCGCGCCGCAGTTTAAGCGCGCCGAGGGGGAGAGCGGGTTCCTGGAAGCTCTTGGAGCCGCGCGAGGCAGCCGCAGGTGGGACCGTTACCCGCCCGCAGCTGGGAGCGAGCGGAGCGGCCGGAAAGGAAGCGTGCCTGTCCACCATGATCCCCCTGGAGAAGCCCGGCAGCCGCGGCTCCCCCTCGGCCGCCGCCTCCGGGTCGGGCCGGGCGGGCAGGAGTCTGGGCGCGCCGCGCCGGCCGCCGCCCCCACCTCAGGCCCGCGGGCTGCTGACGGAGATCCGCACGGCCGTGCGCACCGAGCCCTTCCAGGACGGCTACAGCCTGAGCCCGGGCCGAGAGCTGGGCAGGTGAGGAGGGCGGGGGACCGGCGGCCGATAAGTGCCGGAGGCGGGCGGGCGCGGTGGGCGTGGCGGGGCCGGGGCCGATAGCGCGCGCGGTGACTTGGCACAAACTTGGGTGCGGGCGGCGATCGGGGCGGTCGAGTCGCACCAGCCAGCCCTCCGCGCGCCGAGGCTTGTTCCCAGAGCCGGCGAGGCGCTCCCCGGCGTGTGGCTTTCACTTGGTGGCGGGTGTGAGAAAGTCCCCAACGGCGGGTTACCGAGACCTTAAGGCCCTTTCAGCCTCTGAGGTGTTTTACACGGCAGGGTAGCGCGGGGGGCGTGTGAGCCATGCTGCCTGTATTTCCCCGAGCTAGTGAGTCCGAAGGAAACCCGGAGCTGCAGTCAGCTTCGCCCTTCGAGTCGCGTGTGTTCTCCGCCTCCTTCTGTGGCTGCAAGAAAGGAGAACATCAGGCGTGACAGCTTCCGTTGCAGCAGTGCTGTGTGAACTTCTCAGCCTTGGGCCGACTTCATTTTCGGTTTCTTGGTTTTGCGCGATTTTAGTTCTAAAATATTTAGGTCTTTGGGGCTTACGTTCAGATTGGTTTTATTCATAGGCTCTTGGCCCTTGCATCGCTCTTTCTACTCTGCTGTGAGCTGGCCCTTGTCCTCTCCTCCCCACGCCGCCCTTCATTTGGTCTCTCTGTAAAACTGTAAAAGGCAAAGGCAGTTTGGCTCCTTTACAGTTAGCATGTCGAAGAGGGGTGGTAGAGCGATAGGGGTTGGGGGACTGACTCCCGTTTTCCTTACGAGCAGTTTGGAGAAGTTGTCAGAAGCACCGGTTTTGGAGTCGGACGCGAGCGCATAAGCCCGGCCTGCTTGCTCTGTGTGCCTTCGGGTGGGTGCCTTAGACTCCCCAGCCTCATGTTTCTCACCTATAAAATCAGTATAATGACAGTGCCTACCTATCTCATGGGGGTGTCGTGCAGCTGACCTGCCCGTAAAGCCCATGCTGCGGGTCCTGGCACGTAGCATCCAGTGAAGGTTAGCTGTGGTTGCAAACAGTTGTTAGGGTTGCAAAATAATGGGGAACGGGCCTGGCAGTTATGACTGCCTTCATCTGGGGTCTTGAAAAAGGAGGGTCTTGTAACATTGGTTACGAACAATATTAAAAATGCTCTCTGTGTATTAAGCTGGCTTTTAGAAATAGGGGTTGGTGTTTTGTTTGTTTATTTTTTTGGAGGGGAATCTACCTTAAACGTGTCCTACTTACTCCAAATGTTAACGAAAGGAAAAATATCTTTCAGAACAAGATACGCTTCCCTATAGTGGGCACTAATTAACTCGATCTGTACACAATCTAAATATGACCAAGAAGGCCTAGAGAGCTACTGACTCAGCTAGGTATTCTAAATCATCGAAATTCCAGACATTCTGCAGTAGCCCTGATCTCTCGAAAAAGGACAACTAAGACTTTCTGTTATTTGGTTGTCTGGCTTCATTCCACAAAAGGAAAACTGGTCTTACAAAGCTGAAATATCTTCAGGTGGCAAGCACTGTCTTGTAGAGTTTATAATAATAATGATTTAATCTGAAAAAATTGATTTATACCCTACCAGGTGTTGATACTAATTCCTCCGGGAATGTTCTTTTCAATTCTTGTTTTTATCTATTATAAAATTCACTTGCCTATAGGTATTTGTTTCATCTTTTACATATATGTTACATATATTTATATGCTTACATAAATTTGCTTACAAAAATAATAACTCCTGAAGCAGCATAACAATGCAGTTAGATAGCTACTTGATATAAGAGCCTAAAACTGAAAACAAAATTAATGTACTTGTTTCTTTTTGGTTCCTTTTGCGGGGCGGGGGGGTGGCACGGAGAAGTTTAATGCAGTGGTGAAGACCATGGGCTTTGGAGTCAGGCTCTGGCTGAATCTTAGTTCTTTACTTACTAGTTATGTGTACTTGAGTAACTTACCTAACTATTTATTGTCTCATAGTTGTGGAGAGAATTAAATAGAACACATCTATAGCATTAAGGCTGTGCCTTTCTTAGGGGGAGCACTCCAAAAATACAACTCCTTGTTTAACAGTAAATGTTCTTTTACATGTAACCAGAAAGCAAAAATAAGAAAATCTGTACAACCTTATGCTTCTATCTGTGGCAAAAGTGATGAAATCTCATTGCAAAACACACAGGAACTATTTAGAACTCTTAGGAAGCAAAAGTTCTGTTTGTGTTATTAGCAGTCTTTGTTGAAGGTTTATAAATTTTGCCTGTATATTATGGTTCTGACGTAGTAGTTTATTCATAACCTTTTCTGTAATAAGAAAGTTCTTTTTTTCCAACTACGAACTGTGGTTGCATTTCTCATATAACTAATTGATCTCACTCTGATATAGAATTTACAAAATTACCTATGTTACATTCTAATGATGTAGTAGGAAAAACAGAAGATCTATTTGTTATATTCTGTGGCCTTTCATTTAGTCAAAAATGTTGAAGAGGTGTGAAGAGCTAACTGTTCAAATGAAGAAACTGAGTTCTTTAAGAAGTTACCATTATTTTATCTTATAGAAAATGAAAGCTTTCAGTGAAATGGTTGAAGAGAATTTTTGAAATGGTCAATTTTGGTTCTATAGTAATGACAGGATGTGAGGTTGATTATTTTTAAGAAATGTCATGTCATATTCTTTCATGTCTCCAGCAGGTCCATAGCAACTTAAATGTGGGTAAATATGTGATGTAAAATTTTCTTTTGCTTGAAGCTTGACTTGTTATTCCTAAAGCTTGTTACCTTTCTTTGAGTCAGGATAAGTGCCAGTGTAAACCACATTAATGATTATAGGTACGGGAGACATGACCTGGGGTTCTGAGAATTTTTTCATAATGTTGATTTCCCTTGAGTTTGAAAGTACAGGAACAAAAATGTTTCTAGAAATTTAAAATAATACTAATTTCACATTGACTGATTTGCTTTACATGTGTTTTCATTATCTAGTATTCAACTTTAACATTTTTTAATGCATATATAAATTTTATCTTAAGAAAAAAAGGATTTTTAAAGCCAAAAGAGCATCTTTTGTTTGCTAAATTATTACATGCTGATAGTTGAATTTCCGTATGAGACAAAAAAATATGAATTCTCTGCTGAACGAGTATTTCATAAATACTTTACCGTTATACAAGTGCTTTCACATGTATTATTTAATTCTCCTCAAATGCATGTTTGGGGAGTCCCATTTTCTTTCTCTCTCTCTCTCTCTTTTTTTTAAGATTTTATTTATGTATTGAGAGAGCTCAAGCAGGGGGAGCTGCAGAGGGAGAGGAAGAAGCAGGCTCCCAGCTGATCAGGGAGCTGGACATGAGGCTCAATCCCAAGACCCTGGGATCCTGACCTGAGCCTAAGGCAGACACTTAACTGACTGAGCCACCCAGGTGGCCCTGGGAAGTCCCACTTTCAATGAGAAAACCAAGGCAGAGATTGATTGAGTCTTATGAAAGACTGCTGAGCTGGAACTCTTTGAAATCCTTTCTATTATATGTCAGATACTTCTCAAAGAATAATCTGCAGTCTGTCTTGTAGCTGAAGCAATTTCTCATAGTTTTTATGAGAGGACATGAGTTCCATGTTGGGACAAACCCTATGAAACTTCTGTGTCCTATAGTTGCCTCTTCAGTTGGGCCTTTTGGTAGATAGGGATGTTTCATCTCTTTCTCTTCAGAGCAGTTGAGAGTAACAGGAACAAGGAAGGATTTTTATCAGACAATAAGAGAATGTTTAAGCTGAAGGAGGGCAGGTATATTTCAGGAACTATATGTTCTTTACCTGGATTCATGGCTGTAAATAATGGCCTCAGGTTTTTGTACCTTACAACTACTTGAGCATGTGTCATAAATTGTAATTCATAGTTTCTTTGGAAATTAAGACCCTTCTGGGGCATGTGGTTGGCTCAGACGGTTGAGCTGTTGACTCTTGATTTCCACTCAGGTCATGATCTCAGGGTCTTGAGATCCAGCCCTGCATAGGGCGCTACGCTCAGTGGGGAGTCTGCTTGAGGATTCTCTCTCTCCCCTTCCTCTGCCCACCCCCCAGCCCCCCACCCTCTCTCTCATATAAATAAATCTAAAAAAATAAATAAACAAGATCCCTTGTCCATGTAGAAATTGCCTTGTTTTAGGATGGATATTATTTAAGATTTCTTTGAAGAGTATTTACCAACAGTTGTGTGTAATCTGGTATTTTTGGATTAAAAAAAAATTGGCTATGTTTGTGGTTCAGCAATAGGGTTACTTAGGAAGTTCTAAGGCAGATAATTCATTGAGTCAACTGTTTTAATTTTGAAAAGTTGGGACTTATTTAAATCTTAATTTAAAATATACATAAACTTGGTGTGCCTGGGTGGCTCAGTCAGTTAAGTGTCTGCCTTTGGCTCAGGTCATGACCCCAGGGTCCTGGGATGGAGCCCTGCATCAGGCTGTCCACTCAGCGGGGAGTCTACATCACCCTCTCCCTCTGCCCCTCCCCCCATTTGTGCGCACGCCCACATGCGTGCACGCCATCTCTCAAAATCTTTAAAAAAAATAAAATACAATCGCTTCTCAGCCTTTTGGCTAAGATCAAGTATAAAAAAATAAAATACATAAACTTAAGGATTTAATGAGTTTCAGCCTCTTTATAAAGCTATATGTAACAAAATTTTATAAAATCGGATTATTGAACCAAGTGCATTAGAAAGCTAAGTAGCTATAGCCATTGATTTACTTATTCAGGTGAAGAAGAAGGAACTACATATATTGAGGGAAATTTTGCATCAAGTAGAGAGTTCAAGTTAGACCACCTTCAAAACTCCTCTGTTCTAGGATTCTTTTTTACAAATTACTGTCATTATCATAGATCTGAAGTTTGTGCCTCAAACAATAAAAATAGCTACTGATTACTGATCATTTGCTGAATGCTATACGCTGTAGAGATGTAATTTTTTTAGTATTTACTATCTTCTTGCAAGGGTAAGTGCCATCAACCTAATCTTACAGACGAGGAATTCAGGCTCAGAAAGGTTGAGTAAATTGCCTAAGATTATGCAGTTACTAGCCAGAATTCAAAATAGTCTGTCTTTTAAAGCCCTGCCTGTTCTTGTCACTCATGCTGATAGCTGATCTGATGGACTTACTGATTTTTACACTTAGGGTCAACAGATATTTTGGGTTTTGCTGTTTTCCTTTCAGAGGTAAGGAAGACAGGTAAAATCTGTTCTAGGTCTTTCTTGCATGGAAGGTCTTATATTTAATAACACTCCGGTGCTCTTAAGTAAATGTTATAAGCACGTAAGGCACTTTGCTAGGATCTGGCAGTTATTCTCAAATGTAACAAATCAGTCACTACTCCCTTTATCAACAGGGTGACATGTCACATGGGAAAGTTTTATGGGGAAAATAACATTTGAGCTGAGCCTTAAGGAATGGATGGAATTTCAGTAGTAGTGATGAAAGATACTCCTCCAGCCATTGGCAGTAATACAAATAAGCACAGTGGCCGAAAAATTCAGTGAAAGAGTGAATAGCAAGTAGTGTGATGTGGTTAAAATATTAAACTTCATGAGGTTAAGTTGCCATAGAACTTTAACTTACTAGATAACAGGAACAGTTGTATATATTCAGGGTGCTTATCTGATATCCTTTTTGAGCACCGGCCATGTGCGGGGCACTGTGGAGATACAAAGATGAATGATAAGTGAGGTCTAGCTAGGGAACTCATAGCCTAGCTAGGGAGACAGGCATAGTGCAGCAAATTATACTATGTCAGACCAATTTAAACAATATAATACATGTATAAACCCATCCAAACCTGTTACCGTTCTTATAATCAGTCTGTCAGTTGATGGTACCACATTTATCCAGTACTACAAGTCATCCTCTGCTTCTACTTTTCCCTTTTCTCCTCATCTCTGCCTAAAATTCCATCTGCCAAGGAGTGCTAATGAACCTTGACCCTCTTTTAAATGCATCATCTTTTCCTAGCCTCTACACTGCTGTTTTGGTTGAGACCCACTACCCTGAATTATTTTATGGGTTTCCCTAGTTTCTAGTTAAGATTTTGCAATATATTCTTCATAACACTATCAGAGTTATCTTTTAAAAACAATTATTTTAAAAATTCTAACAAGTACCCATTTTTACCCTGAGAAAGCCCAAACTCCTTAGCATGTCATACTTCTTAAAGATGCTCACCACACCTTCCTAAGCTTTATAAGTTGGGCCTTGGCAATGCGAAGATGACTAAAATCTAGTCTTTGTTCTTAGGAGGCTTGGACTGGTGGGTCTAACTCAGATGTCCTTCCTCTTATTTGTTGATATATCTTACTTTCCCACTGCTCTGCAATGTATTATCATTGAGTAGTTCTGAAATTGATTTTTGATATCCTCCCCAAAACTGTTTAATGCAGACCTGAGTTGTCAGTTTAGTGTGTAATAGTGAACTATAGATTTTTGTGAAATGGATGAAGAACTCAGAAAAATGTAATAACTATGTAGTCCAGGAAGAATTTTGGCTAAATCAGTAAAGAAAGTAGATGTTAAACAAACATCTTATGCCCTTTGAACCTCATCAGCCTCAGGTCTGTATATTAACTGTGGCCACTAGTGTCTGGAGAAAACTTTATTTTATGTTTTTGCCTAAGTAACCTAAAATTCAGGGTTTAGATACAATCATGATTTTTGCCCTGAAGCTGTGGTAAAACATGCATATTGGAATCCTTGTGGGGTGTGGAATTTAGACACTGTGATGATGTGATTCTTAATGTGTTCACTAGGCCTCAGCACCTTGAATACTGAATCTCACATTTCTGTGTACTCTGTTGCTCTACAGAAGGAACAGTTTCAGAAATCTCTTTTTATCTCCTTTGGAGTCTTCCTTGAGTAGTTTCAAGAGTTCTCCTCCCACTGCACCAGTCATTTAGAGATGAAGGCAATACAAGTTTCCTCAAAACCATCATGATCTGCTGCTCTTGCTGTCAGTTTCGGTATCAGAATGATGGACGACTTGCTTCGGTGTGGGATAATGCAGGGGTTGACAGACTGCTGCTGGCCACCTATTTTTGTAAGGCTCATGAGCTATACAGAATGATTTTTATATTTGTAAATGGTTGAAAAGATCAGAAGAGTAATGTTTAATAACATGGAAATTATATGAAATTCATATTTCAGTGTCCATAAAGTTTTGTTTTGTTTTTTAAAACCCAGATCCACCCATTCATTTACCTTTTGTCTCTGCTTTCATTTTACAAAGCAGACTTGCCTAGTGGCGACAGAGACCAGCAAGACTGAAAATATTTGCTATCTGCCCCTCTACAGAAAAGTTTGCTGACTCCCAATACAGTGCATGACAGGGTGGAAAGAAAGAATAAACCTAAAACTGTGAGGAGTGCTTCCACAAAAACAAAGGCGGTGTTAAGAGTAGTCATTGGTGTGGGTGGAGAGCCAGGGGAATTGTGCTGATGACCCTAAGAAATGGTTGTATGGCCCCAGATGTTGAATTAATAAGTATGGGGCTCTTTCCTGTATTTGTCTCTGGTTCCTGAATTTAGCAATAGCTTTTCTGTAACAAGGGCTCCCAGAGTTTGTAGGTTTGCAATGTGTATGAATCCCTTTCTCTTTTGAGTCATTTGTCTTCCCATCTTTTCAAAAATACGCATTCAGGCCAGATATTAAGTAGTATTTTACTTAGTGCAGAGTACTGTATTGCCTGGAATGTTAAGTGTGTGAACAGTAAACATTTGTGTGTTTGATGGGGGAATATTTTGAAAGCAGTTCAGCGGAGTCATTTCTAATTTACCAGGAACATGCTTGCTGTCAATTAGATATGTTGGTCAGTTTTTTATAAATGAAACTTCCTCTTTTTTTTCTCTTCTTTTGAAACTTCTGACATACTAATAATTTGATCCTTTTATTTTTTAAAAAAAAGATTTTATTTATTTGAGAGAAAGAGAGAGCAAGCAAAAGTGAGGGGCAGAGGGAGAGGGGGAAGCAGACTCCCTACTGAGCAGGGAGCCCAATGTGGGGCTTGATCCCAGGACCCTGAGATCATGACCTGAGCTGAAGGCAGACGCTTAACTGACTGAGCCACCCAGGCGCCCCTGATTCTTTTAATATCTGTGATTTTTGTTCTCAAAAGAACCCAGTGGTCATTAGGAACCTTTTAAAACTTGATGGAGATATTAGTCTAATGATTTTGTGGGGTAAAATAAAAGGCATTAGTCTGTGATGAATAGGTTTATGATTTAATCCCTCTAAGCATCTATAGGAGTCTTTCACATTTTTGTGAACAAGAAGAACTTTGATCTGAACAAGGGTGCTGTTAGGTAGATTGTTACTAATGTGAGTAACTATGTTCACAGATATGCCTAAGGATATATCCTTTAACATTTTTATTAGTGTGGTTACAAAAGTATAGAGTGCATGAAAAATATATTTATGGTTAACAGTAGCTAGGAAGGAAGAATTAGTAATCAAAATTACATTAGTAGTCTAGAATGCTGGGTCCGAACCTAAAAATTAAAATTTAACAGAACATGAAAGCCTTGCCTTTAATTTTTTTAAAACATTTTAAAAATTGGGGCACCTGGATGACTCAGTTGGTTAAGCGTGCAACTCTTGGTTTCTGCTCAGGTCGTGATCTCAGGATGGTGGGATTGAGCATCGTGTAGCACTCTGTGCTCAGTGTGGAGTCTGCTTGGAATTCCCTCTCCCTCTCCCTCTGCCCCTTCCCTGTGCACTCTCTCTCTCTCTCTCTCTCTCTCAAATAAGTCTTTAAAAACCAAACAAACAAAAACCGTATTTTAAAAATATGAGGATGCTGGCTTGAATAAATTCAAAAGGAAAAAGATCTAGATGGTTTATTTACCAGCTCAATATGAAATATGAAAAACCTGTCAGGTTTTTTTTAAAAGCAAATATTAGGTTGTATTGTACCAAGATGAACAAAATAATAATGATGTAACCCTTTGATCTGATTATACTTGGGGGAGTTGCTTCAGATTTGGTTGACACAATCTTATCAGCAGTTCTGATGAGCTGTAATAATGACAAAGTGTTCAAAACCTTCATGGGGATGAGGAATGATTGAAATTGGAAAAAGGAGGGGCACCTGGGTGACTCAGTCGGTTAAGCGTCTGCCTTTGGCTCAGGTCATAATCCCGGGGTCCTGGGTCCTGCCCCTCCCCCCGCCCCACTTGTACTCTCTCTCTCCCTCTCTCTCAAATAAATAAAATCTTAAAAAAAAAAAAAAAAATGGGACGAGGGAGTGGCAGTTAACAGATCCTTAGCTTTGGTCAATACCCGACAGATTGGTATTTGAAAGAGAAAGGTCTTTGTGTACTGCTCAGCAAAAGGCCCAGACTTAACAGCCCTTCACTTTAGGCTTGTAATGAAAATCGTATTAAAATAATATGCACCCAGACGATCCAGCAATTGCACTACTGGGTATTTACCCCAAATATACAAATGTAGGGATCCGAAGGGGTACGTGCACCCCGATGTTTATAGCAGCAATATCCACAATAGCCAAACTGTGGAAAGAGCCAAGATGTCCATCGACAGATGAATGGATAAAGAAGATGTGGTCTATATATACAGTGG
>NC_138380.1:86183297-86240055 GCF_054177405.1 Leptonychotes weddellii
ATGTATGGTGATTAACATAACATAATAATAAAAATAATAATAATATGCACCCAGGAGTGCAAGAGACAACCTCACAGTTTGAAAGAAAACACTGACATTGGCATTTGGCATTAGGTATTAAAAAAAACTGTGATTTCTAAGCTGCCTTCCAACTTAAAGATTGGGTATTTTTGGGTGATGACTATTGCAAATTAATGATTTGTTTGATTAATAATATTTCATTTAGCACTTATGTGGCAAGTCCCATGTTAAGCAATTGATATGTATTATATACTTGAATTCTCACACAACCCTATTAAGTGGATTCTGGGGTGTCCTCTTTTACAGATAAGGACGATGAGATTTAAAAATGTTAAATGAATTGCCCAAGTGAGCTGCAGAACTATTTGTGGGATTCAAACTCACATCTAATTCTAGAGCTCATAACCTTAATTTGCTTAGTTTGTTATACTGACTCCCCTGTGACTCACTTATTAGTTTAATAACAAATGATAGTGTAGTGTATCAAAATAATGCTTGTTGTATCTGTCTTTATAGGAAAACTAGACCTTTCCAGCTGATGCTGTAGTTGAAATACATAAATGAGATCCCTAACTTTTATAGTTTTGAAAGGCGATATAGTATTAGAGTCAATTCAGTTCTTTTAGGAATTCTGATAACCAGTTTCTCTTAACAAGTCAAATGCCTTTTTTCAAGATTTAAGTCATTCTTCTGTATAAATGTGTAAAAAAAATAGTTTATGTATAACTGCAAAAAATATTGACTTTAATATTTGGTTATTCTCTATTCAGAAGGAATTTTGCAGGTTTACCAGTTATATTTTATTTGGTTATAGATGTACCTATTAAATTCCTAAGTGATAGTGCTGCATTTGTGTTTGAATTATGGTCTAAATTTGAATATCCACTGATGAATATTTGGAAATTTTATTAAAATTTACCATTTCTAGAAAGTTGTCAAGTTTAACAGTGAATGTTTTTGTTTAATTCTAGGGGGAAATTTGCAGTGGTGAGGAAATGTATAAAGAAAGATTCTGGAAAAGAATTCGCAGCAAAGTTCATGAGAAAAAGAAGAAAAGGTCAAGATTGTCGGATGGAAATAATTCATGAGATTGCAGTTCTTGAACTAGCACAGGACAATCCATGGGTCATTAATTTACATGAAGTCTATGAAACTCCATCAGAAATGATCTTAGTTCTGGAATAGTAAGTATTGTTTTCCTTAGATAAAGTTTGTTTGATAGTCCACACTTTATAGGATGCTAGTCATCTGTGATATGTTGTTGCAGCCTGGCTCTGGAAATCTGAAGACTTTCCAGAACTTTTTCATGTGTTTCTCTTTTTAATTCGGAAAACACCAGATTAATAAGAATGCATGTATATTAGACTTTTTATTTTCATTCTTTAATGAAATTCTTCTGATAGTAAAGTTCTCTTATGTTCTTATTAGAGGCATTCTTCAGAAAGTAAGTGGTAACACGGTAATACTAAAATAAGAGACATGTTACAATCCCTTACATGTTCATATAGTCTGAGTTAATAATCTCCCTTCTTTCAGAAACAATTGTTTTGATTCATACCATGTTTTCATTTGAGTAAGTAGAGACTGTATAGGAAACAGCTTTGGAAAATGAAGTTTTTTCTTCTTAAGAAATCCTGTTTTCCTCTAGTGGAGGGCAGCTCCAAGGAGTTGTACAAAATGGACAGTTTTTCTAGGAAGGAGGGTGTGGCAAAAAGTTATTAGCAAAAGAAAAGAAAGGATTGTTTCAGGCAAGATCGCCTTCCCTTGTGGGAAGGGCAGGGGGTCTTATTAGGTGGGATTACCTCATCTTCTTTTGGGGGGATGGATAGGGCCCATGTGAGATTCCTCACTGATGTTGGTCAGAAATTTTCTGACTGACTGGTTAAGACTTATACTTCTGAGGGCGGTTGAAACTGCGGTGAGCGTAGGTATTAATTAAGCCCCAGTTTGGGGATTTGGTCTAAGTGATACCATTTTGGGCCTGTGCTTTTCTTTTTAACAGATATGAAGAGAAATTCCACATAGACATACATATATATAAATGGCCTATATGTACATGAAAAATATTGATTCTTATGATTTTTATAATATAAATTTGAAAATAAGTTTTCAATTTCTCCTTATAAGAGTGGCAAAAATCATAAAGAGAAAATGATATTCATGGGCTGAACCATCAGATTTATATTACGGGTGGGAGTATTCATTGGTGCAACTTTCCTAGAGGACAGACTGGAGTTATGTATCAAAAACTTAAAAAAAAAAACCCCACAACACTCTTTAATCCAGCAATTTCACTTACATATTTTTTCACAAGGCAATAATCAGGCAGTTGGGCAAAGATGTGTTAGAAAATATTTAGTGAAGTTTTTTTTTTAATGTAGCAAAAAAGAAATAACCTAATTGTTCAATAGAGAGGGGTTGGTTGGTTAAGTAAGTGATAATGTCACAAAGTGAATTACTGTGCAGTCATTTAAAAAAAGCTAAGGTGGATCTAAATGTTTCGACATGGATTTTTTTTTAATATTGTTAAAAAGAAAAAAGTTAAAAAATGTGTGTAGTATTGTTTTTAAAAAATTTAAAAATTTGTAGAAAGCACATTCTGGATGGCTAAAATAGTGGTTTCCTCTTGATAATTAACTCAAGAGCATCGTGTTCATAAATTTTAATTCCATAATTTCACTTCTAGGAATCCCTTCTAAAGGAATTATAAAATGTGAACAGTGAGAAGTACATAAGTGTTTCACACAGGGTATTTTTAATTATAATCGGAAAAATATTAAAAATGGGATGGGTAACAAATGTAGTATATGTGGATCATACCTGAATAAAGTTGTTTTCTAACTTAAAAAAAAAAAAAAAAAGCTGGTTTAGGAATCTCATATATAAATGCCCTGCCTACCTAGGTTTTTGGTTTCCAGTTTGTTTTGGAGAGGATCAAGGCAGAATTAGAAGTTGATTCTAGAAAAGACTTTGTGAAGTATTATTCTCTGACCAGATTCCTCTCCTGTTCTCACCAAACCTGCTCTTCAGCCTTTAATCCTGAGCTCTTCTCAGGTCCCCTGTCTTTCAGCCAGCCCCTGCCTTTTTTCTTTCCCATGATTCCCTTTCTTCTTCAGTAGTTAGTTTGGCTGACCTCTCGCCAGCACCTCGCGTTATTTCCTTCTTCCTCCTAGTCTTCCTCGGCAAGTCCTTTGGCCAGTTTGGAACCCCAGCCTGTGCTTCCTCCTGCACACTCGGGGAAGATTTGTGTCATCTTTGACCTGCTTGTTACAAGGTGAAGGGTCCTCAGATGGGCTTTCGCTGTCGTTGGGTCATTCTTTACCTAATCTCTCATTCTTTTAATGTGTCGTCCCCACCCCCACCCCCCACCCCCCGCCTCCCCTGCCAGGATCTACTCAAAACTTTTAACACACTTGCTACATCACCACTTTCCATCTTTTCTCAGATACCTACCAGCAGGCACCCTCCCTCGGCGTCCCTCACCCTTTCCCTTTTGTTCGAAGTTTCCACTGCTTAACTCTGAGGCTGAGACCTTAACTTGGGCTCTTTAATTCTCTTCGTTCCTTTTCTAGGGCCATTGTTTTGTCTTTAAATCAGTTCACTGACCTCTGTCAGCTCTTCAGCCCCTCTTCCAAGGCGGTTCTTTTCCCTTGTCTTCCAGTGTTGCTGTCTCTCTTATCCTAAAATTCCTTTTCCTCAGCTTTGACTGTCTTTAAACCATAGTCCTGGCTTGCTCTTTCCTTTACTGCTGTACTTTTTAAAGGAGCAGGCTGAATTTACAGCTTTCCTCACCTTCTAGTCCATTTTGTTCTTCGCTATTCCATGCATCCACCATTACTCTTCATTCTGCCGCACCTGCTCTTCTCAAACCCTGTTTGCCAAAATCTGTCTTCTCTTTTTAGTGTTCACTTCTCACTCTCTCTAAACACTTTATTATACCTTTCTTGAAATGATGTTCTTTCTTGGCTTTCAGGGTCCTCTTTTTTTTTTTTTTAAATCTGTCACAGCCTTTTACCCTGCTTCTACTGTATGAACACAAGTGCTCCCCAGAGTTCCTTAGTGTTGTTCTTGTCATATATTTATATTCTGTACATTTACTCTGATAACAATCTATGTTTGTGGCTTCAGCTATTATTTACATGTGATTTTTTCCAAATCTTTGTCTCCAACCTTGGACCTTCTAAGTTCTAACTGCCTACTGCGTATCTCTGTATCCAACCACACATCATTATCAATTCAGGATCAATATGTGTGCACTCCTGCATTGCCCTGATAATGCCTGTTTTTCTCTTGTTCCCCATTTCCATTGTTACCCCATTAATTTCATAGCTCAGGCTAGAAACCTTGACTCTATCCTCATTTCCCTTATCTCCTTTAAAAGCACGTATATAATAAATTACCAAGTCTTCCACTTAAGCCTCACCCCTGAATCCCTTTTTCTTGGTACTTGCTGTTTCTCCTCTGTTTTGGGTCCTCATTGTCTCTCCCATGGACTCTCAGTAGCTTCTTGGCTGATCACCCTGGCTTCAATTCTAGGATGTTCCGCAGGCTTCTGTTAGGTAACTAAGACGTAGATGTGGTGATACTATTCCCTGCTTAGAAGTCTTTGGTGGCTTCTTTTGATTCAGTGATCATGGTTTTAGAACCACAGATCAATATGATTTGGCTAAAAATGTGTTCTACTTTTTGTTTGAAGGTAAAGTCTGAGAAATAAATTTTTAGATATTGAGATATCAAAATTCTTGGCCACATCCATAGATTGTTGTTAGGGAAACAGGCAGGTTTATGTTCACCGTGTCACTAATGCATTTCACATACACTTAAGTATCCTCCATATGCACTAGGTGCTAATAGGTGCTGGTGGTATAAAAGTAAAAACAGCATAGCTCTTCCCTCCAGGTGCTACAGGTTTAGTGAAGGAGAGAAAAATGATTGCAGCAGTGTTGGTGTTTACTAGAAATGCTTGCTAGTTGCTGTGGGAACACAAAGTATAATATTCGTGTTAAGAATTTACTGTGTGCCAGGCACTATGCTAAGTCTTTCAGCCAGCTTTATGTAAATTATTTATATGCTTTATATACATTATTTGTTTTATTTTTAAAATTTTTTCTAGCTTTATTGAGATATAGTTGACATAAACCATTTTGTAAGTTATGTATTGTGTAATGATTACCACCAGAGCATTAGCTTAACACCTGCATCAGGTCATATAATTACTTTGTGTGTGTGTGTGTGTGTGTGTGTGTGTGTGTGTGTGTGGTAAGAACATTTAAGATTTACTCTCTTAGCAACTTTCAAGTATATAATATAGTATTATTAACTATCACCACTGTGCTGTACATTAAATCTCCAGAATTTACTTGTCTTGTAACTGGAAGTTTGTTCCCTTTGACCAGTATCTCTCCTTTTCCTCCACCTCCCCACCCACTGGTAACCACCATTCTAGTCTCTGTTGCTAGGAGCTTTGCTTTTTTAGATTCCACATGTAAGTGGAATATGTTTCTATGGCTGAATAATATCCCATTATATGTATAACTTCTTCTTTGTCCATTCTTCCATTCATCCATTCATGGACGCTAAGGTGTTTTTATATCTTGGCTATTGTGATTAATGCGTCAGTGAACATGGGAGTGTAAATCTTTTTGAGATTCTGTTTTCATTTCTTTTGTATATATACCAGAAGTGGGATTGCTAGATCATATGGAAGTTCTGTTCTTAATTCTTCGATGAACTCCATACTGTTTTCTTTTTTAAAGATTTTATTTATTTGACAGAGCAAGAGAGCAAAAGCAGGGGGAGCAATAGAAGGAGAGGGAGAAGCAGGCTCCCCACTGAGCAGGGAGCCCGATGCGGGGCTCGATCCCAGGACCCTGGGACCATGACCCGAGCCGAAGGCAGACGCTCAACGACTGAGCCACCCAGGCGCCCCTATTATTATTATTTTTAAAAGATTTTATTTATCTATTTGACAGAGAGAGAGAGACAGGGAGAGAGGGAACACAAGCAGGGGGAGTGGGAGAGGGAGAAGTAGGCTTCCCGCGGAACAGGGAGCCCAATGCGGGGCTCGATCCCAGGACCCTGGGATCACGACCTGAGCCGAAGGCAGACGCTTACCGGACTGAGCCACCCAGGCGCCCCCAGACCGTTTTCCGTACTGGCTGCACCACTCTACATTCCCACTCGCAGTGCCCAAGGATTCCCTTTTCTGCACATCTTTGCCAACACATGTCTGTGTAGTGGAAAATAAGCACTACTAAAGTAAATATACCATAATACAACCGTGGAAGTCTTGCTGTAGTTAAAAGATAGGGCACAACAAAACCTGTAGCATTTGTCTGGCTTCTATGGGAAGAAGGATACTTCATGTGAAGTGGTTGGTAATGTTCTTATACTTCCTGTTAACCATACTTAACAGATGCTTTTAAATGTTGCACACTGTTCTTTAGGATAATTTTGTTTAGTTCTACTCATTAATATGACAGTTAATGGGGTCAAGCTTACATTTAAGCAGATGTAAACTGGGATGATTGCAGACTGTATCAGAGGGTGTGCAAGTCTTGCTGGTCACTGAAGGCTAGGCTAGCCTTTGCAGCTTCTTTAATAGTCTCATTTGAAATACATCCTTGGAAATTTTCAGAAAACTGTAGTTTTATACTTCATATTCTGTGCTTATGTAAACTACTTAACTTGTTGGGAAAACAAAGGAAACCCTTACGTTAAAGCAAGGATGGGTACACCTTATAGTGGAAAGAAGTTATAATAAATTGCTCTTAAAGTTTAAGTAAAGAAATCTTCTCACTTACGTAAATGGACCTTTATTGAATTTTATTGTGAATGGTGGTAATGAGCTGAGAGACATTGCTGGGAGACTTTTTCAACCAAGATACAGTTCTTTGTTTTAGTTGAGGAACACGGACAGTTCTGAGTTGTAACTGGCAAATTGTGGTGTGTGCGTGCAGGGGGCCATATGTTACGTCCTGGTGTATCTCTAGCTGCTTGGGACTGAGTTGACCCAGCTCATACTGACTTTTGCTTTAGGTCATCAAATCCATATTAACAGTATAAGGTATTGGCAGGCTGCAATTAATTTACTCTGTAATTATGTTGTGAATGTTCACCATTTCTTTTCTTATGACTTGTATATTACTTTAACCGTGCCTGAATATGTGATGGGCATTTTACAGTTAAATACATAAAAATGATTTTAATGCTTTCATATTTGTTTCTTTTTTTTTAAAAGATTTTATTTATTTATTTGACAGAGAGACACACAGCGAGAGAGGGAACACAAGCAGGGGGAGCGGGAGAGGGAGAAGCAGGCTTCCCGCGGAGCAGGGAGCCCGATGCGGGGCTCGATCCCAGGATCCTGGGATCATGACCTGAGCCGAAGGCAGACGCTTAACGACTGAGCCACCCAGGCGCCCCCATATTTGTTTCTTAATACTATAATCAAAATATAATAAAAAATCAGTTGTATAGGTTTAGCCAAAATGAAAACCTTATCAGCCAATGATCACCTGCAACTGTTCAGCTAAACTTCAATATGTTCTTATCTAATTTGGTGACAAATTGTCTTTCCTTATATGGGCAGAATTTGGAAATAGGTTGCTTAACAGAAAAGGAAAGAAAAAAAGAACTAAATTATCATACTGAAAGGAAATTAAAAAGTAGCTCTGGTCTGAGAGCAGCATGGCTGTTTGGAGTTATATATTTCATGTCAATTTTGTGACAACTTTATGAAAGCAACCCAGTCTATTTTTTTTTTTTTAAACACATACAAGAAATTTTGAGATATGACATGAGCTGTCATTTATGGTATGAACAAAGTGTTTTAAGTATGGACTTTATGCCAAAGAGAAATAAAAATTTTTAAATGTTGATTATTTTTTTCCTCTTATTGGCAAAATTATTTGGAGGAAAACAAACAAACTGAGATGCTTTGCCCAGAGGTTAGAAGAAAGTTTAAATCAGTATTGCACTTTTGGTGAGGATAGGCTCTTCCTATTAAAATTTTAAATGCACATTCCCTTCACTCCAGCTGGTTCGTTCTAGGTGTCTACACTTGGGAGCTCTTGGCACATGAACAAATGTGTGAGAAACTGTAATGTGCCTTCTCATCACAACATTGTTTATAATTGTGAATAACTAGGAAGAAAGTAAATGTCCTTCAAAGGGGTTTTGTTTCTCCCTCTCCTCCCTGCTCATGCTCTCTCTCTCTGTCTTTCGTTATCTCTCTGTCTCTCAAATAAATAAATAAAATCTTAAGAGAAATTTTCACTTGAAAGTATGTTAATATATTTTACTATTAAAGTTTAATTCTTGAAGTTCTTAAAGTGATGTTTTTATTTAGCTTTGGAAATGTTAATCTTACCTCATATTAGAAGCTTCATATTTTTATTTAAAAAAGAAAAATGGATTTAGGCAAGTAGACAGACATTTACACACACTCAAATTATAGTTTATCTAAATAAAGATATTTAATGTGTAAAATATTAAGAACAAAAAAAGGCTAAATATTTTTAATGAGCCCTTTCCCTTTATAATTAAAGTGTGCTTCTGTCCTTCTCTAGTGCTGCTGGGGGTGAAATCTTTGACCAGTGTGTTGCAGACAGAGAAGAAGCTTTTAAAGAAAAGGATGTTCAAAGACTCATGAGGCAGATATTAGAAGGTGTCCACTTTTTACATGCTCATGATGTAGTTCATCTTGACTTGAAGGTAAGATCTGAATTACTTTACAGTTTTGAGATGGCTAGAGAATGACCCTCCAGGTCTAAAGTATTTAACAGTGATTAATTCAAACATTTAAAACACAAGTTTGTGTGTTTTATTAGGTAATACGGAAATAAAGGTTGAGTCTATTCTTATCCTCTTGCCAGTTAGTTTTATCAAGGAGGTAAAGTACATGTGTGTATATAGAAAGGTAAATAATAATACATTGCCCCAAAAAATGAAGCTTAGAGGATATTGGTAGGATAGGTGAACTCTTCCCGATAAGAGACAGGGTTTAAGCTAGACCTTAAAAAATTAGGATTTAGATAGAGAAAATACAGGAATGTAGAAAATAGAAGATAAAATTCTATCACAAGAGTTAGGAAAACTTGTTGGGCAAACATAAATGGAATAGCGTCACTGGAATTGAGAAATGAAATACGAGATATTGACAATTGAGAAAAGGCCAGATTCTAGGGGTTTCGAATGTCATGAAGAGGGAGATGACCTTTTAGCAGGAATATCTGAAAAACAGTGTTGTAGAAAATTAGGCAGGCAGCAATAAATAAAATAGAGAACTAAAGAGATTCAAGGCAGGTAGATACAGAATTTAGAATTATCAAAGAAGGAAAGGGAGGAGGGAAGAAAGAATACACAAAGGGCAGCATATCAGTTATGATGCTTTCAGGTAATCAGAATGCTGGCTGAGAGTCGGGGAAGCAAAAAAGGAAATTTTATTGGCTAAAAAGTCCAGGTATAATTCTAACTTAAGGTATGACACTATTCATTGATTCAGATATTACAAGTAGTTGGTTTTTCTTCAGTCTCCAGCTCTGCCTTCTCAAAATGGCAAGAAGACGGTAAGTTAGATGCCGCCATTTTAGCCTTGGAATTGTCCAGAGATGCAGCAGGAAAGAGCCAGGTTCTACTTATTAGCTCTTTCAGAAGTCCTGAGATTCACTGTCACCAAACCAACTTCGATTGGTCTGGAACTAAGAAGTGTGCAGGGGGGATGGTGCAGGGTTCTGACTGGCCAGGCCAGCATGACCAGTGTCATTTGCTCTAACCCTGGAGGGGTAAATTCCTTCTCCCATCCCAATTGTTTTTCGGACCAAGAGTGGGGAAGGGTTGGATTCTCAGACCAGTTCTGTTTCTAGAAGAACAGAGGGTGGGTGGGTGCTCAGGAGACAGACAGTGAATGCCCACGACAAGTATCCTTAGCACATTCCTTCAGGCATCTGGGGGAGAGGAGTCTAAGATCCCTGTTGATGGTTGCTTCCATATTGAGTCCAGGTATGGCTGTGGGGAAAGGACACATTCCTCAAGGAACACACCAGTGACTCCGGTTCTTTCTCAGCCAGAGGAGATAGGGTTAAAGAAGGAAGGTAACCTGAGGAGACTGGACCCCTGGACCCAAAAAAGGCTTTCCTCTCCTGGACTTCCGCAGCTTCATTTTACTCAGCATCTGCCAATCTATCTTGACTCCTGCTGTAGTTTGCCTTCTGGCAGAAAGGAGACGCTCACGGCAGTGGCTCTCCGGCTGTGACAAGGATCAGGATCACCAGGAGAGGCTTGTTAAAGCAAAGGCTAGGCCCCAGTTCCAGAGTTTCTGATTCACAGTAGGGCCATGGGAGACTGGTACTTGGGGTCCAGGCACCATTTTGAGAACTGCTGCAGTCAGGTGCGCTGGGACACCCAGTAGATAGCCCACAGCACATGAGGCCCTAAGCCTCCATATTATGGTCTTAGGAGGGGGAGAGCCTTGAGAAACAAATAGATTTAGATGAGGTCAGGAAGGTGGAGCCCCCATGATGGGATCAGTGCTCTCGTAAGAAGAGGAAGAGACAGCAGAGCTCCCTTTCTCACTGCCACGTGAAGATACAGCAAGAAGGTGGCCGTCTATAAGAAAGGAAGAGAGCCCTCGCTAAGAATCAGATAATCTGCTGTCACCTTGATCTTGGACTTCCCAACCTCCAGATCTAAGAGCAATAAATGTCAGTTGCTTAAGCCACACAGTTTATGGAATTTTGTTATAGCAGGCCAAGCAGACTGAGACAGAAGGAGACTGTTTCACATAATAAAGGTTTATTTTATTTAAAAAAAAAAAAAAAGATATCCCACAGCGTGAATAGCAGTGTTTAATCTTCACTGCATGAAGGACCACGCTCAAGGAAGAGTGTACAGGAGTGTACAGTGTGTACTTCGGAGGTTGACTTCTAAAGTAAACTTGATAAAAGTCCATCTGAAATAAGGTAGAAGGGCAATAGGTATTCCTTCAAATACTAGTTTCGTACAGAAAAATACAGGGGAAAGAAAACAATTTGGAAACTTTCTTGTTCTTTTCTGAAAAATGCCAGTTTACATTCGTCTTGTAAACATATTTTTCTCAAGGATATTAATTTTTTAGTACAGTGGCTAAAACGCATGGTTAGAACACTGTAGACTGTGGTAGGTGAAGTGGCATTTTTGGAAGGCACGTGTGGACATGTGAGTGGAGTCCCAGGATGTGAAAGCTGAAGTGGCTGTAGAGGTCACCTAGGTAAAACCCTCACAGCTAGCTGAGGGAACTGGGCCTTTGTTTTTTTCCCTTGAGTCTGTCATATGCTTCGAAATTCAGAGATCCTTGCTACAAGAAATACCCATCTCTGCCTCCCTCGGGGACACTTAGCCAGCCGGAAGAGATGGTCTCTGCAGTCCAGACTTCAGTGGACTCAGACTTTAAGAAGACTCAGTTAGTGTCAGCCATGCAGAAGAGTTCCCACAAGTAATGTTTGTACTGAGCTTTTTTTTTATGTTGGGTTTTACACACTTAACTTTAGAAAGTCCTATATTTATTTTTTATGATGTTTTGCTAGTTTTGTGATGTAAAAAGGACTTCCAGGAATGAACCCCAATTTAAATAACATTGCACCTATAGGAAATACGCTTTCGATTTATGACAGCTCAACCTTTAACTATTATTCAGGAACTAATTAAGTAGCAGGTCAGACAGGTTGCCAGCACCATGTGTCATGGGTCTTTGATGTTCCTTGAAAGCAGCCGAAGGTGAAAATTAACTCTGTATTTACTCAAGGAAATTATATCCCCTTCTCCCCAGTACCCTCAGTATAAATCATATTCCTTTCTCCCCAGTACACTTGGTGTAAAATTCTTTCTGGATTTAATAGAGGCTTTGATGATGGGCCTTTGATGTTAGACCCTGGACTCTTCATATGTCCTAGGCCCAGAGGAGCTAGAAGACTGGGTGGCCTGGCGAGTTCTCAGCCGTCCCTCTGCCTCATAGTGGTCACAGGTGCAGTCAGATGTGTCCCTATGTGAACCGCTGAAGGGGCAAGGTTGCAGACGGAGTTGGTGTGGCAGCCGTGCAGATGGGAATGATTTTTACCGCAAGGTCCTCTCCAGTTGACTTTCTGTGACCTCTGTGAGTCTGGACAGAGAGTCGCCTGTCCCACACCTTTTAATAGCCGTCTGCCCCGTGACAGTTTATGCTTATAATGTTGACTCTTGAGTCTCCATAAGAGCTGGGAAGCTACAAAGCTAAATATGTTTCCTAACGTTTTAATTCTGTGCAAATTGACAATCCCCATGTCTAGGGTAACTTTGAGTTAGTAGACTCTTTATTCTCCCATTATGGTTAAAATGGGAAATTCTTCTCCCAGAGACAAGAAGTAGTTAGAAGTTAGAATAACTATTGTAGTTGCTCCTATAAAAGAGATAATTGTCACAATGGGAAATATGCTACTTGGCTTCAGGTCAGACCCCAGATGGGCAGTTTGCCAAAAGACTGATTCACTGATGACTCTCAGCCAGATATCTTAAATTGAACATGGCAAATGCTTTGAGCGGTAGCAGATGCGGATCTTGGACTGTTTAGAGGACTACAAAAATAGAAAAGACACTAAACTGTGATTAAGGGAAAGCCCATTTATTTCATGTACATCGTGGCAGGATTGACAAATCTGAGAAACAATAACTCTACCAAAGTCAGGACAGAGCTAAAAGCCTCAAAATAATCTCAGTTGGTGACTTAGTCATTGGCATAGTGGCCTGCTTTTACTTCAGTCAGGGATGGACTTGACCAGAAAGAACACACAGAAATCCAGTCTCTTTGTTGGTTAGATCTTTCAGCAGTTCTGTGCTAGGTACTCAGTCATTAGCTTGTCCACCCTGTTACATGTATATGATGAGAAGCAGAGGAGCAGACCAGGAACTAGGAGCTGGAACTTTCCCTTTTGAGATTTAAGTTGGTCACTGACAGTTTGAGCATCAGTGTATTACTTGAAAGAGGGGTGACATTTCTAAACAGACTCCCAAACTAAGTTGGACAGTAGTATTAACCTCTTTCTGTACGATGACCTGGGTGTTAATAAATTAAAAAATCCACTTGGATTTTCATTGCCTGATAAAAATGTTCCTGAAAATTTTGTTCATGGTACCTTAAGGCTAATTAAGCAGGGTAGCCTCAACTTTACAGTGATCTTATCCCGGGGTGATTGTTCAGTGACTGTTCAGTGGGCTATATATATAGGAAGATGAAGATACCAAGGTAAAAGAAAGGATTTCCCGATGAAGCAGAGAAATACGATTTTACAAAGATCTCTCTACGGCCTTTGTCTGTTTGAGGACAGTTTGTGTGTTTCCTGTTTCTTCCACTGTCATTGTCTCTCCAGTGACCTTGTTTTCTCTTACCACCTGGGATTCATGCATCCTCAACAGAATTAGGTATCATGAGCCACAACTTTTTTTTTTTTTAAAGATTTTATTTATTTTTGACAGAGAGAGGGTGTACAAGCTGGGGAAGAAGCAGGCAGAGGGAGAGGGAGAAGCAGGTTCCCCACCGAGCAGGGAGCCCGACACGGGGCTTGATCCCAGTACCCCGGGATCATGACCTGAGCCGAAGGCAGACGCCCAACCGTCTGAGCCACCCAGGCGCCCCGAGCCACAACTTCTTTATCATGAACTGGATTCCCTAGAAAGGAGGTCTAACTAAGCTGTAATGCCGGTGTACTTTTCTTTGTTTTCAGCACAGATGCTTCACTTCCTTGAAGTGGGTATATTTTGCCATCAAAGACTGACGGATTATAGTCCTGTAATTGTACTTATGTTTTATTTAGAAGAGTTAGGTCTGTTTCTAAAACGTATCTGTGGTCACACCAGGGCACAGTTGGCAGAAGCTGCGTAAGAAGCATTACCTGTGAAATCCCATGAAAAGAGCTCTGATTGTGAGCTATGTTATTTCCTAGCAGTCCCTCTGTCATCTATTTAATGTCTCTCACTTTGGTAGATGATGGATGCAAGTGACGGGACCTAGATTTCAGACACAGTAACATTTTAATAATTTGATCACGTTAATTTAGAATTTACTACATTACCACCACACCAACTAGGTTTTACATGATTACTAAAGAAAGCATTTCCCAGGGAGTGTACAGTGTAAACAAAATGTAAGGGGAAAACATTTCCGCTATTTTAAGGGAACAAATGGTATTTAAGACCATATACAGACTGTGCATGTTGTAGTAATCACAGACGGCCCTCATGATGTGGTGAAGATTTCCACTTAGCAATATTTCTCTCGGAATTTTTTAGGTACTGGGAAGGGCAAAACATGTTCAGTGATGAATATATATCACAGAGGCAACTTCACTTATCTAATTTGTCTGAATAATGACGTTTGATTTTACTATAGGATTTCATTAATGTAATAACACTAAAATTGCCTTGAGAAGTCTTGGGACTCATAATCCTAGGTTTTTTCCTGAAGATATAGCTAGAAGCCAATTAACAAAGAGAATATAGCTTTATAATGGAGTTTGTTTATACACATTACCAAAACCTCTCGTTATTGTATCATTGAGAAGAGAAATTGATTCTAACACTGATCAGTTGCGCATTTTCAATCCTTCTGCGTTGGTGGCAGGAGGGGTGCTTTATCTGGTTTGGATTAATTTATAACAATTTAGCTCACCGCTGCAGTGCAGACTTCTGTAGTGACAGCAATTGGTTGTTTTTGTCTTTCTGTTCAGTTCTAAGTTTTTACTGTAGCCAGAACTTTCTATGATTAAGAAAACAGTTTTTTGTACGAAATTACAGATTACACTGAGCCACAGGGTGGTGGTTTTCACTTTAGACAGAAAGTCTGAGTTTTTATGAGTAAGTTTTCAAGATGAACTACCATTCCATAATTGCATAGTGGTAACAAATTAGGACATTATGCAAGAGATGTTAAGAATTTCCTGAACATTTATTGGGGTATCATTTGGAATTTTTTTTTTTTTTTTTTTAACTAAAGGAGTTTATAGCTGCACTGTTCAATCCAGTAACACTGGCCGTTTGTGGCTGTTGAGCCCTTGAGAACAGAGATGTCCTCAAAGTGTGAACTCCAGGCCAGATTTCAAGGACTTAGTATGGGGGGGGAAAGTAAAATAGCTCAATAATTTTACATTTTACATATTACATATTGAATTAAAGAAATATTAAAATTAGTTTCACCTGTTTCATTTTATTTTTTATAATATGTCTACTAGAAAATTTTAAATTATTTTCTGTGACTTGCATTACCTTTCCATAGGACAGCACTGGTTTGAGGACATCCACAGATAATTAAGCCAGAATGACGTGTAATATAAAGATCACTTAGCCTCTCAACTTATTTTTCAACGTATTATAATCTAGGTTTTTCTCTCATGGTTTTACTAAGAATTACTTCTTCAGAAGTCTTTCAGAGGTGGTTTATTTGCTGTATTCAGTGGCCTCTTCTTGGTCCTCATTCTTCCCCGTGTCCTGTTTGACCCTTTCCTTCCTGACTTTCTTACTACAACATGGTGCCTAGGTCCTTAGCCTCACTTCTCAGACTATTTCTGAGTGCCCTTGTCACTCTTGTTGCTTTCCGTTATAGATGTAGTTACCGGCCAAAACTCATCTTGGCCACTTCTCTTCCTCTCGTTTACTTCCATGGTTTTAGTCTTGCCTCTGTGTCCTTGTCCTCCAGAGCAGTATCCTCAGCCTTGTATTCTCTCCAGACTGAATTTCCAACTGTCCTGGGCGGTTCTGCAGGCACCTCAGATTCTGGGTCTGAGAATCAGAATCGAACCAATTGTCTTCGCTTGCTGACCTGACTGTATTAGTCAGTGATGAAAGCACCTTATTGTTCCTGCTTCTACACAGCATCAGTCACAGTGGGCTGTGGATTTTGCCACTGTAATGTGTAACGTGTCTTCTTTTTTTTTTTTTTATTCCATGCTTCATCATAGCTTCCGCACTCTGTCTCTCTCTCCCTTTCAAGACTTTAAAAACAGGGTAGAGGCACATTCTTCAAAGACCTGTTCTTGTATTTGATAACCCCTCGCACACATCATGCTGTATATTAGCTCACCTGTGTATACTTTGGCGTGTGGCCTGTTCTTTCCCTGGAATGTCCTCTTGTCCTCCCCTCTGGTCTGCCTTCTGCCAGTTCTTCCAGAATGGCTCACAAAGCCCTCTGATTCCCGTTCCTCCACCCCCATTTGCTTACCAGTCTTGTGCCTGCCACCACACTTGTCCCTTCCACCTTCGTGCTGTCCTCCAGTTTGCAGTTCCTCCACTCGTAGCTTGTCCTTGCCTCTGGCGAGGTCTTTCCTCTCTCTGGAATGCTCCCTGCCCACCCCAGCCCCAAAGTATTCTGCCGTGACTGGCCCCTTTGTGGCTCCAATACCGCCTCCTCAGAGGAACCTTCCCTGACTACCGTGAACATCACACACACACGCACACAGACGCACACCCAGCAGACACTCTCTCATCCATTTCCCTACTCCCAGTTCTCCTTAGTGCTTCAGAGCACCCGAGGAGTTACTACTTATTCGTACTTGCTTGTCCCCATTGGAATGTAAGGCTCCAAAAGAACATGGGACTTACGTCGTCTTTTCTGTTATTTTCCCAGTAGGCAGTCAATAAAATTTTTTTGAATAAGTGACAGAAACTTTTTTCTCCTCCAGGGCCTGCTCACTCTCCTCCTGTATAATTCTCCAAGGCTGCATTATTCCCTCTTATTTATTTATTGCCTGAGTGCTTTGTCCACGACAGCACTTGTCGAGCCTGATGGTCCTCCCCTCTGTTTTCTCTTCTGATGACGAACTGTCACTAGAGACTTGTGGTTGCGCCGATTTACAGTGCCTCCATTGCGGACACGAAGTAGACATTTTAGGATTCTTTTTTATAGTCAGTTATGTCCCTTCCATTCAAGCAGCACCTACTGTGTGCCTCCTGTGTGCTGGCCCTGATCCCGGTGCTGTCACCGTGCCCAGTACTGTGTGACGCGTGGAGCCACAGTCTTCCTTCTCTGTGTCTGAATCCACACTTTGGGCAGCCTACAAGCGTTTTCATAATAGAGAAGGGCAGGATGGATGGTTGGGTTGACAGTAACCCTTTTAAAAGAGAGGAACCACCTAGACCTCAACTTCCTGTTTCATATTGCAGCTCTTCACTGTTGAACGTTGTTAGAAGCTTCTTCACTGCCATCCTAGGTCTTCTCAGCAAGCTGACTCTAGGCGAAGAAGAATGGGGGAAAGAGTACACAAAGATAACTGTTGTGAGAGAGAGAGCCTGGCAGGTAGGAGAGACTGAACAGTGTCTGCTGAGACGGTCTCCACTGTCGCCGAGCCAAGGGGAACAGGTTTATGATGAGTCTGGAGAGCCAGGCAGGAGCTCGAACCAGCTGGGGTTTGTATGCCCCGTTAAGGAGTTTGGAAGTTAAGACTAATGGGAAGCTACTGAAGGGTTTAGGCAGGGGGGTGACAGATCGGATTTATATGGTGCAAAAGATCCTTCTGTCTACAGTATGGGCAAAATAGAGCCTAGCAAACCATTTAGAGGCTGTGGCAATTGAGCACAAAACTGATGGTACCTTGAATGGGTGTTCTATAGTTGGAGAGAAATAAAGTCTAGAAATGCTTACATTTGTGATTTAAACTCAGTAGGATGTAGTGAAACCTCAGCTAAATGAGGAGAAAGTGGGGACAGAGGAATGGCCAAGGTGATTCTTGGTGTTTTCTTCTACCTTGCTGGGTGAGAGTGGCATTCCCTGAGGTGACAGTCATTGGCATACGGGGAATCTGATTCGGGAGGGAAAACAGTCTGGTTTGGGCATGCTGAATTTGAGTAGCTGTGAGACATCAAAGGGGAGAGGTTAGGTAAGCAGTTGGTTGAAGAGGTCTGAGCCAGAGATAAAAATCTGTGACTCATAATGTCTAGGTGATAATTAAGTCCTGGGTGCAGATACACTGTGTCAGGTGAGAGTGTGGCATATGAAGAGCGAAGAGCCTCAAGATCAGGCCGTGGGAAACCCACTGAGTGGGCCTGCTAAAGGAAGATGAACCAACAAAGGAGACAGAAGCAGTAGCCAGAGAGTTAGGAGGAAAACCAGGATAGTGGTTTGTTGTGGAAGCCAAGAGAAAAAGCGTCTATAAACAAGGAATGAGCAGCAGCAGCGTCAGGCACTGCTAAGGTGGTGGTCGGGAAAGCGTGGGAACAGGTCATTAGATCGCAGTGACCTAGTGACCTGCGGCAGAGGGAGGAGGAGACAGAAGTCAGATGGAGGGGTTGGATATGCATGGAAGGAAAGGCAGTGCTAGGGTTCATTGTAAACCTCTGGCGGGAGAACCACAGTGTGACGGAGGGGACAGGAAGATACAATAACCCAACAGTGGAACAGGTCTGTCATGTACAAGATGTTGTGGAGTAGAGAGAGGGGGCAGGCATCAGATCCTCCCTGGAGGGCCAGAGGGGGCGTCACAGAAGGCTTTCTTGAGGCACCAGTGCTTTGTTGAGACCTGCCGTGGATGGAGTGAACAATGAAACTAAATTTGCCAGGCAGAGAAGGGGAGAGGGCTTCCTGAGCAGAGGGAATACAGAAGGCAAAGGTGTGAGACATGGGCGTGCATGTCTTGTGTAGGAATTATAGCTTGTTGGATTTGGAACGCAGATTGCCTGTGGGATGGGGGCAGGAGGTTAATCGTGAAGAGGAGGTGGAAGCCAGATCATAAAACACCTGGGGTGCTGTAGTGAGGTATTTATACTTTATTGGTACCAGTGGTTCTCAGTTTATCTTTGGAAATATTCTTAATGGCAGAAGACAGTAAGTACAGACCCTTTCTGAAGCAACATAAACTTTTCTTTCAAAGGTCATTTTATTTTAAAAAATGGAAATGAATTTTATATTCTAGTGCATAATATATGTTTGACTTTTTATGTAAAAGTGCCTTAGGTTATTTGGGTAAAAGAAAAAAATGACCCCAGGAAGATGAACCTTATTGATTCTGTGGCCTTGGGTAGCTCTCTCTTGGCCTGTCCTCAGACACGTCCCATTTGAGAGTGTGTCCATTGGTGAGGATCATCATCCTCATCAGACTTACATTATGGCAAGATCACTGTACAGTGAAGGGTGGGTTGAAGGTGGGGGAAAACTAGAGGCAGGAGGGTAGTGGTCCAGGTAAGAAATGATGAAAGCCCAAACTTGAAGCCGTGGGGGTTTTGAGATTTAGGACATAGCATTGGCATGCTGGTGACTTCACTAGGTTGAGACATGGTTGAAAAGGAAGGAGACAGAATACTTTAGGAGGATTCCCCCCAGTGCCTGACCTGGGCACTGACATTGGGAGTATAGAAGGAGAGGCGTGGGGTCAGTGGGGTCGAAGGAAGAGCCCTTGCCTGAGCTGTTTACTGAACTGATGGCCTTGCTCATTAGTGGGAGTTGAAAGTGTGGCCCATTTCAGCCAAATGAAAAGATCTGATTTTAATTGGATCTATGTGTCAGCGAAGGGCTCAGGATGGAAGTCATTAGCATGTAAGTGGTGGTTGAAGCTTTGATAGTAGATGAGATAGTAGAGGCCAGCCAGCGAGAGATCTGGGGTCACAGCAATATTTAAAAGGAGGGAAAAAGGAAAAAAATCTCGAGAAAATGGTGAGAGAGCTCTCGAGGAGGAAAGTATCCAAGAGCACATAGAAGGGTGGTTTGCCTGGGCGCCTGGGTGGCTCAGTTGGTTAAGCAACTGCCTTCGGCTCAGGTCATGATCCCAGGGTCCTGGGATCGAGTCCCGCATCGGGCTCCCTGCTCGGCCGGGAGCCTGCTTCTCCCTCTCCCACTCCCCCTGCTTGTTTTCCTGCTCTCTCTGTCTCTGTCAAATAAATAAATAAAATCTTTAAAAAAAAAAGAAGGGTGGTTGCCAGGCCAAATTCTACAGCAGTGAGTGCCTACAAAATGGTGCCTTGAAAGACATTCATTAGATTTGGTGGGTCTTTGATTATTAAAGATTTTGCGATCTTATTGAGAACAGCTAGATCTAAGAGAGGGGGCAAAATCCAGATTCAACTGCACTGAGAAGTGCTCGCAAGTGTACAAGACCGTGCCTTCTAGAAGCTGAGCTTTGAGGGAGTAGCAGGGAGTGAGTGTGTTGGCTAGAAAGAAATGCAGAGTCTTAGAGGATATTTTTGTATGAGTGGCTTGGTTTTGTTTTTAAGATGGGGTAGATGCACATTTCTGTGCTGAGCAGGAGCCAGTATAAGGGAAGAGACTGTGTAAGGCCTGTTGCCTTACACATCGTAAATATATTGTAAAAATATTTGTTTAATGAATGACTGCTTACTGTTAAATTTGTCAATCTTAGTTTCACAGGCAAGCTGTATGTGTTTTAAGGGCTGCTTGCTCTTTCTGTATTATTTTTTTAGCCTCAGAATATTCTGCTGACAAGTGAATCTCCACTGGGTGACATTAAGATAGTTGATTTTGGTCTTTCAAGAATAATGAAGAACAGTGAAGAGCTCCGAGAAATTATGGGTACTCCTGAATATGTGGGTAAGTACTCGTAATGGGTTATGTTCTGTGTTTGGGGTCAAGCATCGTCTTCGTTAGGGAACTCACATGTGGCGTGGGAATAGTGGGGCCAGCCATCTGCTGTGTTAAAATTCTGCCATCAGAGAGCCCTTCTTTTGTATAAAAATTTAAAAATGGTTAACATTAAAGAGTAAAGTACCAAATTGATGATCCCTTTCCTGAAGGGAATCAAGAGAATTTGAAGGGATTGCTTCTAAGAGGAGTCAAAGAGGATTTTCCTTAACAAAGTGTAGGATACCAGGTTATCTGAAGGTGGGAGGATATTTAACAAGTAAGGACCTCTGAAGAACTTTAAGTTCATCATAAACATTGTTAAAGTAATGGCAAGCCCTGTGAAACACAGGGCATTCTGTTGGATTAATGCAAGGTTGGGAGCTTCTGGAAGAAAGAAAAAAGCGCTAAGCCTTGAAGGTACTAGTAAAAGAGCAGCTGAAGTGATGAACCGTGGCTTTTAGGTTTGGTACAAAAATAAGTAAACCATGACTTTTTTGATAGACCGGAAGAACAATAGGATGCTAAGGGATTTGTGGCCTGAATGAGGTTTAAAAAAAAAAAAAGAAAAGATACCTGTAAGCAGAACAAGGCGGTGAAATAATCTAAAGGCTGTGACCAGGAGTTTACAATATTAACATTTAAAATTTCAGAGATGAAACAGTTCTTCGTAATTACTAGGCCTGCGATGTAGCTGTGGAAGGGCTGTGTAGACCTGTAGGTCCAGAAGCGCGGACGCCAGGCTGCCCGGGTCATAGACACGAGTGTGGACGTTGTCTGGGGGGCGGCAGGCGGGTGAGGAGGCTGTAGAGAAGGCCTGGGCCCCAAGGGAAGAATATTTACCTGAGGTTAGAGGTGTGAAGTGGACGGACAGGCTGTCTGCATTCTAGACTAGGGCGTGCGGCAGCCTCGGCCTCCTTTCAGAGGGGAGACGGGACCGGGGCAGCTCTGGTGGGACTTCGTTTACAAGGGAGAGTCAATTCCAGGGGACAGATAGGGTTGAGGAAAACAAAGCTGTTCGGCAGTGATGGGACAAAATCTAACTCAAAGCTTTTAAAGTAAGTCCTACGATTTGAAACAGATCCTTAATTAGGTAATAAAAGATAGCACGGTGGGCAGGAAAACCACCTTCAAAACGTTGATGCGTTCTTCGTGGGCTAGAATACTTAAATTTCAGTGCACGTCATGACCACTCAGTAAGCTTTGAGGATGGGGCTTAACAGGGCCTCCTCTTGGAAAGCCCGGGTCCTTCAGCCGGTCCGCTCGAGAGCTTTGTCAACGAGAGGGAAAGCGGAATGATGGGCTGTGAGTTGAGAACCCTGTAGGAGTTATTGCCCTGAAGGAGTTTTATTGTTTTATGCTTTCTATTCTCTGGGTAAATTCTGTTTTCTACCAAGAACTTTATATTTTCCCTCCAAAAAACAGAACTATCTTTATTATAAAAGTAATTCCCAATCCAAGAAAACTAAAAACAATTCAGAACTATATAATAGAGAAAAACAAAGAGGCCTCTCCTCTCATTCTTTCCTGCACTTGCAGAGGTGAGTGTAAGCCTCGCAGCTTGTTTTCCTCACAGAATCATCTGTCTGGGCTCCGTCTGCTTCCTCTGCCAACTGTGCATGTGACCTCAGTCCCGAAATCTCTTTATACCTCCCATTCCTCTGTCCCTAAAATGGGGCTGTCGTAGTACTGCTTTACTGGATTTGCTCTGTCAAGCTCTTAGATCCATGTTCAGCTTATAATAAACACAGGAAAGGAAGCTACTGTTACTTCCTGCTCCCTCCTCCCAGCATCTTTTACTCTTTGGTCTCTTATTTTACTTTCTCCTCGAGTAGTTTGGGTGCTGTGCATTTCATTTTAAATTTCCTAGTAGTTTCTTTTAAAACCTTAGAATGATGTTCATAACCTCTGTTTCACAACTCAGTATCAGAGGTTGAAGTTGAGGAAATTAGCCTACCTAGCATTTTCTCCCAACCTTTTCTTCCTCATATTGTGTGTCGTGTGTTGGGGGGGGGGGTGTCCCCAACCAGTGATGAGTATGTGACTTGAGTGTTTTGTTTTTTCTTAGGATTAGAACATCTTCATCTCCCCCCCTTTTTTTTAATTACCACAGTTGTTTAGTCTTTGATCTGTTTTTAAATGGATTCAATACTTGATTGCCTGTCTTTTCTTCCTACTTTTGAAAAAACTCATTTGGTTGACTGGATTGTATCAATGAGTGAGTTTTTCTTTCAAGGAGGATTTTCGTGAATTTCTCCTAAGTTCTTGCACATTTGAGAATGCCTTTTGTATTGCTTTATGTGTGACAGCAGTTTAGTTAAATGTTATCAAAGCATGCTGTTTTTCAGGACTCTACAGAGGCAACTTTGTTGTCTTTGTGTATAGTGCATGTCAAATGAGAATGCTGTTTTTTCTTTAACCCTGTTGATGGACTTTCTATCAGTGGGCAGACATTTTAATAAGCCCCCTCTGGCTCCAGTATGGAGAACAGATCAGGGAGGTGGAATGAGTGGAGGTCAGGAGGGGAAGGTGCCACGGACTCGGTGGGGGCGGTAGGGAAGCAGAGTCGTGGATGGCATCGAGAAAGATTTAAAAGCAGTAATCTGTTAGATAGGATGCTTGATTTTAGCGGGTATGGGAAGAGGAAGGTGTCACAGTTGTCAGTTTCTATTACAGCACTTAAGCATTCAGATATTTTTTAAAATATTAAGACCCAACAATGGAGGGTGCTGGTGGGAAAATAAGTTAATTACATCTAGTCAGACTTTACAGTAATTCATATTAACTTATATAAATGTTATTTCATGTTAGCCCAAATCTTGATGGTGTCTTAATAGAGTTTCTGATGAGTATTTTAAAAAAATGTTTTGATTTCAAAGAGCAAATTAGGAATTTTTTTTCACACAGCTGAATGTTTTCTTGTTTCTGATACTAGCTCCCGAGATTCTTAGTTATGATCCCATCAGCATGGCGACGGATATGTGGTAAGTTACTTATGAAAAATTGATCAGATTGGTTTCAAGAAATGAGTATGATACTAATTTTTCTTACATTTTCATTCTAATTTAGGAGCATTGGAGTGCTAACATATGTCATGCTCACTGGAGTGTCACCTTTCTTAGGTGATAATAAACAAGAAACATTCCTAAACATCTCTCGGATGAGTTTAAGTTATTCTGAGGAAGAGTTTGATGTTGTGTCTGAGTCAGCTGTTGACTTCATCAAGACACTTTTAGTTAAGAAACCTGAGTAAGTATTTAGTTAATATTGATCTTTGTCAATTTTTGAGTGATCTGCTCTGAACAAAAGCAGGTTAAACTGAAACACCAAAATGAAGGCAGGAAAATGTAGCCATTAAACTAGATGAAACCTTGAGCTTATTATATCTGTTGAAAGAAAATGTCAAAAATGAAAACGTTTCTTAGAAAACAGTGAGCTGCATCTCAGTCTGACAGATACTGTCTATCTGTTTTTGGTCTTCCAAAAGGGCTTTTCAGAGATATCTTACTTAAAAGTATTGTTCAACATTGTGGGAATGGCATTTGCACACAAATGCCAAAACTTCTAGTCTTATTCCGGGATCACAATAAGATTCTTGTCAACTCTTCATACTTCCCCAAATATAATACAATAAATATACCTTATGCTCTAACTTACATATTTTTAAGATTTTATTTTTTAAGTAATGTCTACACCCAGTATGGGGCTCAAACTCAACCCTGAGGTCAAGAGTCGCATGCTCTCCCGACAGCCAGCCAGGTGTCCCCCAATATGCTCTAATTTATAATTGAAGTTTTATTTTTTATTTTTATTTTTTTAAGATTGTATTTGAGAAAGAGAGAGAACGAGTCGAGGGCAGAGGCAGAGGGAGAGGGAGGAGCAGACTCCCCGCTGAGCAGGGAGCCCAATGAGGGGCTCCATCCCGGGACCCTGAGATCATGACCTGAGCCGAAGGCAGACGCTTACCTGAGCCACCCAGGCGCCTCTGTAATTGAAGTTTTAAACTATCTTGTCTTAAGGGTGAAATGTGTTTCTTTTTACAGAGATCGAGCCACAGCCGAAGAATGTCTAAAACATCCGTGGTTGACAGAGAGCAGTATTCAGGATCCTTCTTTCAAGGTGAAAGGGGCATTAGAAGAAGCAAATGCGCTCCAAGAAGGTGATTCTGTGCCTGAAATTAATTCAGATACTCAGAAACCAGAAACCGAGGAATCAGTTGTAACAGAGGAGTTAATTGTATTTACTTCATATACTTTAGGACAATGCAGACAGTCTGAAAAAGAGAAAATGGAGCAAAAGGCCATTTCCAAACGATTTAAATTTGAGGAACCTTTGCTACAAGAAATTCCAGGAGAATTTATCTACTGAGCAGTACTTCCCTTTAGAACTTTAAGATTTCTACATTGAAACCATTATTATTATTTATGGACTTCTGGCCAAATGGTACATGTACTGAAAGTGGATAAACCAGGTATCACTGATAGAAACTCAAATAACTTTGTCAAACTTGTGGAGTTAGATATATCAAGACAGATTTATAAAGCTGCCAACCAGGAGTTTTAACGGGTAAAGTTTTATCTGTGTCAATGTTATTTTTTTAAGAAGGGAGATGTTTGAATCTTTTGTTTCTAAATCTTGTTTCTCCAGAATGAGAATTTGTTATGCAAAGATACCTGTATTTACTTTCTTTAAAAATCCAAGTAAAAGTGCCAAATTAACATCTTTGTAAATCTATTTTGCAGTATTCATGTGTATCTGTATCTGCATATTTGTATGTTGATATCTTTGCTAAAATTGATACCTTTTTACTTTGGATTTTTTGAGGGGAGTAAGCTTTTTAATTAGGTATCTTCCAAATTTTGAGTCCTAGAATAACATCCACTAGAGTTTGATAATGTCTTATTTTTATATTTTATTACTGCTTTATATTGACTTGATTTGACTTCTGTTGTCCTTGTTTTTGCCTAATGCTTGTAACCTATCAGTGAAAAGCCCTGGCTAATTTCTTTTTTCTTCAGTGTCACTAATAAGAGTGGTGTTGATTTTTCACCTCAAACTATTCTGGTTTTAAGGTCAAAGTTAACCAAAGTGCTGACCTCTCGCCGTTTCCCTCAGCACGCCTTACCCGTCTGCGCGCTCTCAGGAGACGGACCCATGCCACCTTCTCACGTGCTTGTCACCTAATTTTGGTCACTTGCAAGTGTCAGTGTGATCTGATCAACACGGTGGTTGCTTTGGTCAGTGAAGGACGCTGTTGCATTGTTTTTGTTAATAAAATCCCCCAGAGAGGGTAAGAGGTGGAGCATCTTTGTCCTAGCCATTGAGCCTCCACTTCTGTGGAGTTTATGTGCCCTCAGACTATACTGGGAAACGTTATAAAAAGCCACAATATTTATAAACTTTGTTTTGTTCATAAAAAAATTGGACCTTGGATACTTTGTCATCAGGGGAGCAGCCATGTTCCCAGAAGACTTATAAGAATTTAAGTTGATTAGGATGTATGTAGGCCCCACAGTGAACAATACATTCCTATTAAACAATGGAAACGTACAAGTGTACGCCGTGTAACTTAAACAACTAAATATCCTTCTCACACAAAAATGTCTGAGTAGTGTCCTTATTTATCTTTTATTAGGCTCGGGGCGTTAAGCTACTCGTGAATACAGTTGGTCTGTCCCCCGAGCGGGGGCTCTCGGGGGCTCACGCGATGCTCTCTGCCGCGTGAGTTCTCAGATGCCAAGAGTCGTGACCGGGACAGCCCCTGACCACCTGTTGTAGAGCGTGAGCCGTGTAGTGTGTGGGACCCTGACCCCCCTGGTCTGTAATCAGCCCCAGCCCTGCCCTGCGGGGGTTGGAGCCCCGACGGTGTGCACACATCATCAGCTGAAACTGATGAGGCAGCTCCAAACATCAGCTCGCACTGTTTGCTCACTCAGTTCGCTTCATTTGTACAGTTTCTTGGAAACCAGCATTTCTAACCAAGCTGTAGACGGAAGAAGAGGAAATTCTGCCACAATGGCAGGGTTTTCTGTGAAAAACCCAGGACCACTATGTTAAGCCTCAGGTAAGTCTTGGAAGAGTTGAGTAAAACACAAGTTTAGGCACCTTTTTGTAAACATCTCTCTGGCAAAAATAGGAGGGGGGGGTGAGAAAAAAAAATACCCACTCCCGAGTGACACATTTTCACACTCGATAGATTTGTTGCATTTTAAAATCAGAATCATTTAGATAACATTTAGATTTTTTTGTAAGCCATTTTATATTACACTCAAAATAAATACCTTTAATATAGTTGCTGTATTTGTTTAAAAAAAAAAAAGACCTCTTTTCTTGTAGCTGGCCGCTTTGCCGTCTACGGTGCGCTGCTTCTCTTGAGCGGCTTTTGTAAGCGCCTGTAAAGGTCTACGGACATCTTCTGACTCAGATGATGTAAGTAGAGCATGAAGAGCCTTCACAGAATTGGGCCAAATAAAGTCTTTCCAGTAATGACTTACCCAGTAGCCCTGTACTTACCTAATGCTGCTCGTGTTTTCTTTTAACAAGTTTACAAAGACCCAAACCAGTATTATTGAATTTGCTCATAGAATTTATAAGCCCATGTTTAATAATAATAAAATTCAACATTGTCGTATTTTAACCTGATGAGAAGTTTATGAAACATGCAAAGTGTATTAGTGGTTTTAGTCAGTTGGGAAATGGTGTTTTAATGTTTTGTTGTTTTCACATGAAAAGTAGGAGAAAACGCCACACCCTTGTAGTTACAGGGGAAGGTTGGGTGCTAATTAAGAGATACCGCAAACTCCCAAACTTTTACAAGTGACCTCAGTTGGGAAGAAAATTGAATAGAGAGGACGTCATAAAGGTTGAGTTACAGTCCTAGTAACGTAACGCCTGGTGTATGGTAGCTCAGTCCACGATTAGCACGATCGATCTTGGCACCAACGCAGACCGTTTTACGTAGGGGTAAAGGTCTTCGGCCAGCGTATTAACAAACTAATCCTAAATACATTTTAAACTCACACACACTTGTAAGAATTTAAATTGGATTGATGAAACTAAAAATAGTCAAAATTGTTCAAGGTCCTTTACCACCTAGTACCTTCATTTAGTTGCAGAATTTAAAAACTAGGTTAAAAACCTTCATCTTAACCTCAGGAGCCTTAATCTCCAACTACTGTTTTTGTTGTGCGAGGCGGGGATATAATTTGCAGAGAGGGAAACGTGCAGACCTACATCCACACTGGCCAGCGTCAGGCGGGTGCACGCACCCCGTTAACTCGGCTCCGTTGTTAAGAGTTTGCCTTGTCCTCAGCATGATCCTTTTGAGACTCACCCATGTTGGGGCTTCTGTGGGTAGTTTGTGCCTTTTTATTGCAGGGCCGTACTCTGTACATAGCAGTTTATGTGTCCGTGTCTCTGTCCGAGGAGCCCTGGGCTGTTTCGGCTTTGGGCTGTTGTGAATGAAGCTGCTTTAGAAACTCTTGTCCAAGAATTTTTGTGGACACACTGTCATTTCTCTCAGATTCAATGAGTAGAATGCTGGGTCATAATGGGATAGATGTGTACCGAACTTTGTAAGAAACCCCCCCATGGTCTTCCTAAGTGACTGCACCATTTTCCATCCCTGCCAGCAATGCCGGAGTTCCGCCTGGCCGTCTGATTCATGGTAGCCGCTCTCGTGGGCATGTGCTGGCTTAACCTGCCTTTCCCTGCTGACTAATGAGGAACACTACCTCGTGTGCTTGTTGAACCATTCTTTTGGTAGTCCTTTATATAGTCTGGATAAAAGTCCTCTGTCAGATTTATGTATTAAATATTTTCTCCCACTCTGGCTTATCTATTTTCTCCATAGTGCCTTTTGAGCAGAAGGTGGTTTTCATTTTGGTGAAGTTCAGTTTATCAGTTTTTGCTTTCTGTATCTTCTTTTAAGAAGTCCTTACCTACCCCAAGTCATGAAGATATCTTTTTTTCTTTTTTTAACCTTCTAGTTTTAGCTTTTATGCTTAGGTCTGTGATCCACTGTGAATTACTGTTTGCCTGGGGGAGGTTAGGAAGGGGCCAAGTATCTTTGTTTTCCATAAGAATATTCAGTTGTTCCAGCACCATTCGTCAGATTTTCCTTTCCCCATTAAATTATTTTGCTGTTTTTATGTAAAGTCATTTCTGTGGACCTACTTCTGGACATTCTTCTGTTCCATTAATCTGTTTGCTTATACGTTTGTCAGAGCTTTGCCTTGATGTGACATAAAATAGGACTTCCAGTTGCTTCTTTTTCAAGATTGTTGTTTATTCTAGGTCCTTTGCATTTCGAGGTAAATTTTCGAATTGGCTTGCCGATTTTTTTTTTTTTTTTTAAGATTTTATTTACTAGAGAGAGAGCGCACAAAGGGAGAGGGAGAAACAGACTTCCTGCTGAGCAGGGAGCCCGATGCGGGACTCGATCCCAGAACCCCAGGATCATGACCTGAGCCGAAGGCAAGACGCTTAACCAACTGAGCCACCCAGGCGCCTGGCTTGGCAATTTCTACCAAAATTACTCCCTAAAAAAGCCTCATGGGATTTTGACTTGAGATTTCTTAAATCTGTAGATGAATTTAACATTTTAACAGAGTCTTCCAAATCTATGAACATAGTGTTTCCATTTACTTCATTTTTTCCCAGCATCGTTTTATATATTGTAATGTAGAGATCTTGCACATCCTGTTAATTTTATCCCTGTGCGCTTTGTTGCTGGATGCTACTGTTCTGGATACTCTTTTTTCAGGAGAGGGGAGGCTGATACTTAATCTTCCAATGGTCATTTTTAGCTCATTGTGCTTAGACCAATGTTAGAAATTACTTAAAAAAAATTTTTGAAAAGAGATGAGGTAATGGGGTCTCAGGAAGAACGTGATTTGCCCAAAATGTTACAGCTACAGGCAGAACAAAGGCTAGAATCACTGAGCTTTCCTGCTAGTGAAGGGCTTTTACCTCAGTGGATTCTACCTTTGGCTATGTTTTAGTTCATGTCCCTAACAACAATTTTTAACAATTATTTTTGTGTCACCTGGCTTTGGATAGTTTTTTCTAAAGAACCGGAGGATGAGTCACCTGAGATTAGCCAGTGCGGAGGTGAGCATACTGTGGCCCTTGTGGCCTGTTTGTTACTTGAAGTTTACTGGAACACAGCCGTGCCCATTCACTGCTATTTGGCTGTGGCTACTTTCAAACTACAACTGCAGGGTGGAGTCGTTGCGACAGAGACCTTATGACCTACACAGCCCACAACAGTTACTCCTGGGCCCTTTACAGAAACCGTCTGCCAACCCCGGGCTGTTGTCATCTAAACATAGTTGAAATACGGGATATTTCCTTTTTAAAACTGATACTGATACAGTCCTTTGGGGAGCAGTTTATGTTACATGGCAGAATAATCTCACAACTTTGGTTCCATTCCTTCTCATACATTTTATTAAGATACAGGTTTTATTTACTAAAAGTACACTATTTTTCCTAAATACATTAGCAGTATTATAACGATTTTTTACATAAGAATACTCTTAATTTCAATACACTATGATGGGTTTTCACTACAGTTAGTATCTCTTTAGTTATCTCCATTATTAAAATAACCAGCTTTCTAATAAATTGTGACAGAAATGTACCTAGCAGAAAAATAAATGAAGATATTTGAGAAGATACAGGTTTAATCCTCTGAGAGGTGGAAATTATTCAGGATGGGAGGATTATTACCTCATCCCTGCCCCTTTCAAAGCAGCATGTTCAATGTCCTTATCCTGCACCTCTAAAAACTTTTTATTTTGAAATACTTACATATTTTCAGGTGTCACTGAACCAACAGGAGTTCACCCCGTGGTGAGTCAGAACCTGTCCCAGGTTGAGTTGTCACACAAAGAAACCTTTATTTGGAGCAACTGAGGAGAACATGGAGAATGGCTTCCAAAGCCATGACTTCCCCAAGAGAGGGTGAATGGGTTCTTGTGGTCTAGGGTTAGGACGGATACTTAGATAGGGAAGCCTTGTCACCCTACGTAGAGGCGGGCACAAGGTTGTGCGTGTGCCTTAAGGAAACATGCCTACACATACATTGTATGTTATGTAAATGAGGCTGAGTCTTCTCCTTGGAAGGAGATTTTAGTATTATAATGAAGTAAAGGTAATAGGTCATTCCAGAGGTCACTGCACGGTCCATCTGCTCAAGTACGAGCCAGGTTTAGCTCAAATAGTCTGGGTGGTCAGGGTGGGTCGGAGATTATGTCCAGGCAGCCCCCATCACCTGGGGGGTGCTCCCGGGTTTCATTTGCGTGAGTTAAGGGCAAAGCTGGAAAAAAGAGCTTGGGCAGAGATGTAAGGCAAATGCTAGCAGGTACAAGCTGTGGGCAGTAAAGGCCAGGTCTTGGGGTCTCTAGCTGGTGACACAGGGACGTGGAAAGATAGTACAGTATATCTCAGGTAACTATAATACAATATCAAAACTGGGAAGTTGACAGTGGTACAATGCGTGTGTCTGGTTCTGTGCCATTTTATCGTGTGTAGATTCCTGTAACCACCATCACAATTAAGATGCAGAACTGTTACAGGGCGCCTGGGGGGCTCAGTCAGTTAAGCGTCTGCCTTCGGCTCAGGTCATGATCCCACAGTCCTGGGATGGAGCCCCGCATCGGGCTCCCTGCTCAGTGGGGAGTCTGCCTCTCCCTCTGCCCCTCCCCCCTGCTCATGCTCACGCATACTCGCTCTCATGCTGTCTCCCTCTCTCAAATAAATAAATAAAATCTTAAAAAAAAAAATACAGAACTGTTTTATGACAAAGATCAGTGAGGTCAACATTTTTCCAGTTTGAGTAAAGTATTACATCAGACAATGTTACACATTTTGTTTCTGCCATCAAACAATTCAGAAAATTCAGGAGAAGGAAAGTCTATTATTTTTACCCATATTTTTTGCTCTTTTCATTGTTCCTCCTTGATGTTCCAAGACTTATTTTTTTCTTTTTTTAAATACTCATTTTGTTTTAAGAACTTCCTTTTGTCCTTTCAGGGTAAGTCTGTTTAAACCACAATCTTAGTTTGCCGTAATGTGAGGATGTCTTCATTTCCCTTTTATCCTGAAGGATATTATGGTGAAAGGAAGGAAATTATCCTGAAGGATAATTTCACCAGATGTATTCGGAATAGACAGTTCTTAAAGCGCTTGAAAACTTTTGTTCATTTCACTGGCCTCCATGGTTTCCCTAGGAGAAATCTATGATCTGAATTACCTTTCCCTTATTGGTAAGGTGTTGTTTCTGTGTTGCCGTTTTCAAGCCTTTTTGTCTTTAGTTTTCAGAAGATTGTCTTTTCCTAGATTTCTTTGGGTTTATGCTGTTTGGGGTTCACTTTGCTTCTTGCATAGATAGGTTTATGCCTTTTGCCAATTTGGAAACTTTTCAGCCATTATTTTTTTAAAATACTTCTTTAGCTCTACCTTCTCTCCTCTTTCTGGGACTCTGATGACATGAATGTTAGATCTTTTTGTTACAGACCCACAGGTACTACTTTTGGGCTGTTGTCTCCATTCATATTGGGTCATTTCCATTTTATCTTTGAGTCCCCGATTCTTTTCCTCCACTCTGCTGTCAGCCCATCCAGTGAGATTTATTTTTCACCTCTCAGATTTCCATTTGATTCTTCCATTCCTTTGCTGAGACTTTTTTCATGTTTCAAGCATGTTCATAATTTTTCTTTGAAGGTTTTTTTAAAATGTCTTGATGGCTGCTTTAATATCCTTGCTGGTAATTCCAACATCTCTGTCATCTCCGTGTTGGTATCTGTTCTCCCTTCTCATTCAGGGTGAGATTTTCCTCATCCTTGGTATGAAGGTTGGACTTTTTGTATTGGACATCTGGGTGAGACTCTGGACCTTATTTCAGTCTGTTCTAGCAGACCGTCGTCTCTGGCATCACACAGGGGGGCCAAGTGGGGGTACCTCTATTGCCTCACTACTGCCAGGTGGAGGTGAAGGTTCAGGCTCACCCTCAGCCTCCTTTGACACCAGGCAGGGGATAGGGTGCCGCATTACTGCTTCTTCCTGGAGGACACGGCTTAACTGATACTGTGGGGGTGCAAGGGCTTATTCCTTTTGGGGGGGGTAAAAGTGTAGGCTCCCCATGTGGCCTCCACTGACTCCATGGGGCAGGAGTGAAAGTCCCAACTCCCCACTAGATCTTCTGTACCCCCAGCCCAACAGGGGCCCAGGTTGGGGAGACCACATTACAGCCAGGCAAGGGAGGAAGTCTAGGCTCTCCACATGGCCTTTGCTGACAGGGTGGCACCGAAGCCATGGTTTTTTCCATGGTGTTTGGCTAGAATTGGGCAATTACTGTCTAAAAATTCTTTGCCTTTATAGTTCTTTGCCTTTTCTGGTCCTTTGGCTTGAGAGAGCTGGCTTTTGGCTTTTGTTGTCTGCTCCCATTGGTATTTCTGGGTGGCTCATTCTACTTACACCCTGAGATTTGTAGGCAAAAACAAAAACCCACCACCACCACCACCAAAACAACCAACCCACCCCAGGGAACCCACTACTGTGTTATTCCCAAGGTCCTTAGCCAATCTGCATGCTTCCCTTCATCTTTCAGAATTGTCTTATTTTTATTTTATATGTGTCCAGGGCGTTTAGCTGTACTTAGTGGGAAGAACCCCAAGAAGAAGCATATGTACTCCATCTTGTCCCTCCGACTTTGTTTTGAATAATGAATTTTCTGAAAATGTCCTAGGAAGTGGCTTTGTTTACACCTAGTCTATAAAATGGGAGCGGTATTTAAGTATCGTTTAACACAGATGAGCCTTTGAGTTGAGGCACACACCTGAGGACACATCCTGGAGCCCCTTCCCGTACCCGTAACTGTAGGATGCAGTAGCAGCGGGAGTAAAGGAGTGCTCAAACCGCTGCAGGTCCGAATGACACGGATCTTGGAAGGTCATACCTTAAAGCAAGAGGAGAGTAAAACCAAGGCTTTAAAAATCTCTAAACTTTTAAAGTTACACAAGAAGATCTTTGGCTACAATTTACAGTGATGGTTATAATACTGTACCTATTTGTTTCTCTCAGCTAAATTTGCAATCGTGGTCTTTACTTGGGCAAATATAGAGCCCTCGAGATACTGAAGTCAATGTCAGGACCAGGACTAGGAATTAAGTCTTATCTCCTCATCTGCTAACTCTTGCACTCAACAAGAGCAACTTTTTCACAAAGCCATAATTCCCGGACTACCATCAGTAGAACAGATGTTTCATAGTGCTTGAGATTAGTCTGTGCTGATCTTGACGCCACCATGCTCTTGCATAGCCAACATTTACATTTGCAAAATGGGAGAATTTGGGAGGTGGTTTGCTAGTAGAATCAGTAAATGGCGAAGAAAGATGCTAACTGGGCTATAAAAACTAAATCAATGAGGACCACACAAATGAGATATAAATTAGCAAAAAGTGCATTAAATATATTATAGAAAAGAGTACATTATTTTTTTCCCAGTTGGATGGCAATAGACAAATCCGAGATCTTCCTTCTTTCAGCTTCTTAATATTACATAGTGAAAACTTCATGAATCTTTTTCAAGGAAGACACTTAAGTTTCTAGTTTCATGTGGGGAATGGTTTAGAATGCAAGTAATGTAACTTTTATGCCAACCAATACAGCAATGGAAGAGAAATTCAGTGATTTCACTTTTTAAAAATGCTTTTTTGCTGGTTAAACAAAACCAACACAAGATTCTAACAACCATCCTACAAGACTTTCCCATCAGGCCCCATGTGAGGTCTTAAATAACTAGGGCTTTCCAGAGCAAGGTCCCTGGACTGCCTCGGAACATGCGTCCCGAATACAGAACCCTTGATGCGCTCCCAAAGCTTTCAGCTTTTGCTTCGTTTTCTCCACAGTGAATTCTTTGTGTAGATAAAGAAACCCAACACAATAGGATCATCTTTAATATTAAAATTTCAGTCAAGTACTTCACTCTACTTTGCTTCCAAGTTCCTTTTCTAGGGACCGAGGGAAGTTTTAACAGTTTTAATTTTGCGATGAACTTAGCTGTCTTGCTTATCCCCCGTGTTTAATAGAAGCAGCAAGCAACACTGTCTTTCCCTTTGAGATGCTCATGGCCTTTAAGTTATCTTTTCAGAGTGGGATAATTCTCTTAGATGTTTCCTTTTAAGGTATCCTTGATTATGTTGTTTCTTATCTCCATTTAAATCATCCCACTGAAATTGGGACCTAAAAAACTGCCCTATGTAAAAAATCTGCCCCCAAGCTTGATAAGGGATTCTTTGGTAAACAAGTGTAGACTTTTGGGACAGTAGTTTGGTTTTAGTATACTAGAAATGAAATGGTCAATATTAAAAGCCTCTTCCTTTGAGCTGTTAAGAGTAAATCTTCCTGATCTAATGTCTCTAATATTTTGTATAAACACCATATTAAAGCAAATCCCTGCCATAATGTCCACCCTGACTTAGATGAAATCACTTGCTTTATGAGAAAAGTAGGGAGGGACAGTGGATACTGGGGAGAAGAAAGGTGTTTTGCCTGAGATGTTATGATACCTAATTTATCACTTACTTTGAAAACTCATGGTTTATGGTAAGCATTCATGAAAGAGCATAAAGAGAGTTTTAGTGGCCTTAATATTCAGGAAAGGAGACTACCCCTGAACAAACACTGAAATACTACTTAACATAAAAATTGACAATTTCAAAAATTCGTAAAAATAGAAAAAACGGTAAAATAAAGCCCTATGTACTCATCAACCAATAACATTCAACAATCACAATTTTGTAATCTAGATTCATTGATGACTGGGGTATTTTAAAACACATCTCAAGCACCAAAAATAAATTTATGTGAAAAAATCAATACATGGCTTTCTCTGGGGTCACAGCAGAAGCAGGAAATTGACTAGAGGGGAGCCCAAGGGAATTTTCCCAGGTGATGGAAATGATCACTATTTCACAGAATATGGATTACATGAGTGCACGCATTTGTAAAAATCCATGGAATTGTACACTTTAAGATGTGTGCATCTCACTGTAAAATTTACCTTTATAAATGTAAAAAAAAAGTGAAACTCTGTAGTTAGTAGGGTTTTTTTTGCTTTTTAAAGTTAGCAATTCTGGAACTCCCTTTGTATGCTCTAGACTTGAGCAAATTAGTAAATATACCAGGATAATGAGAGCCCAGTTTCTTTCTGCTGGAGATGGAAGTTACAGATGTGGAAAGGAAGAAATCTCAAGTATGTTTGTGTGTGTGTGTGTGTGTGAATAAAATGTACCTATGTATGTGTGCTAACACTAGCCCACTGAATGCAATTGAAGATTTCTTGGGGTTACTTTTTGCCATTACAATATATCCCACCAAAGATGCTGAGTCAGAAGTGTCTTAAAAGTCACTTGAGGGGCACCCGGGTGGCTCAGTTATTAAGCGTCTGCATTTGGCTCGGGTCATGATCCCAGCGTCCTGGGATCGAGCCCCGCATCGGGCTCCATGCTCCACGGGAAGCCTGCTTCTCCCTCTCCCACTCCCCCTGCTTCTGTTCCCTCTTTCACTGTGTCTCTCTCTGTTAAATAAATAAATAAAATCTTTAAAAAAAAAAAAAAAAGCCGCCCCTCCACTGTTTCTTTTAAAGTAGAAGCTAATGTAAACATAAACACACATTTACAATATGCATATACATATATACTCAATTATGTGAAAGTATCAAAGGTTTCAAAGTTTGTTGGTGGATATTCTGGTTATATTTGGTTAGATTTGTCGCTATAGTTTTTTGCTATTACAAATCATATTCATTAAATAATAGTATGTAAATAGCATTTTGTATTTTTGCCAGCTTCGTTTTAGCATACGGTCTCAGAAAGGGGATTGGGGGGTCGAATGGTGAAGGCACGTAACGTTTTTCTAGATATTGTCAAGCTCCCCTCCACAGGACTCGTATCACTGTGTTCCCACCAGCAATTTAAGAGAACCTGTTTCCTCACAGCCTTTCAAGAAAGTAGGTTCTCAAACTTAGGGATTATTGCCAATTTGCTCGAAGAAAAATGGTATCATTAGTTTTAATTTGCATTCTTTTTAAGAATGAGGTTGAGCATTTTTTTTTTAATATGTTTAAAATTCATTTGTTTCTTTTCTGTGAATTCATTAGTATCCTTTGCTCCTTTTTCTACTGGGTTACTGTTTTTCTCTACTTTTGCTCTTTACAAATTAGGGATATTAACTTTTGTGATTTAAATTGTAAATATTGGGGCACCTGGGTGGCTCAGTTGGTTGAGTGTCTGGCTCTTGGTTTCCCCTCAGGTCACGTGGGGTCGCAGGATGGAGCCCCGTTTCAGGCTCCGTGCTTGCCGGGGAGTCTGCTTGAGATTCTCTCTCCCTCTCCTGCCCCTAACCACCCCCACTCTCCCTCTCTCAAATAAATACATCTTTTAAAAAAATGTAAATATTTGCCCCAGTTTATCACTTGCTTTTTGTTTTGTTTGTTATTTCTAGACATGCAGAAATCTGTTTTTATATAGTCAAGTTTATTAATTTCCCTTATCACCTGTAGATGGTAACTCATGGTTGGAAAAGCTTCTCTACTTCCAGGTTCTAAGAGTTACCTATATTTTTGCTAGTATCTAGATGGTTTCATTTTTACATTTAGATCTTTCATCTAATTGGAATTTGTATGGTGAACAACGGATCTGAGGTTATCTTTTTGCATAGCGATCAGGTTTTTATCTTTTGCATCTAGCTATCAGCTATCATCATTTTTCAGATGTCTTCCACTCCTCCCCTGACTTGGATGCTACCTATTATCATAACCAGGTTTCCACGTGCACTTGGACCGCACCGTCTCTTCGGGTGTCAGGATTGCATTATTCATTTCTAAGTATGTTTTGTCTGACAAGACAAGCCCTCCCTCCTTGCTCTTGCTCTTTGCAGGGATTTCCTGGCTACCTTGCTTATTCTTCCTAATGCGTTTACAACTAATTAGCTTATCTAACTTTAAAAAATCCCTAATGTTATTTTTATCAGTATCACATTAAATTTTACTCTGAGAGGACTGGCATCTTTCTGATGAAGAACCTTGCTATCCATGAATGTGGTAGGTCTTTCCACCTGTCCAGTTGTACTTTTGTATCTGTCAGTAGTGTTCTAGCACTTCTCATGTAAATTTGGCAGATTTCTTGCTAAGTTTTTTTCCTAAATAATTTGGTTTTTGCTACCATAGATAGGGTCTGATCTCCATTATTTCTTCTAACTGGTTATTATTTGTATATGTGAAGAAGACTGTTTCTATATATTAATCTTACATCCTCTACCAAATACTCTGTAGTTTTCCACAGATTCTTTTGGGTTTTGCAGATACATAATCATCTCATCTACAAAAACAGCACCTGCTTTACTCTTCCTAGTTTTTAGGCCTCTTGCTTTTTTCATTTATTTTTTGCCTAACTACATTGGATACAACACAATGTTAAATAATAGTGGATATGGTGTATCCTTATCTTGTTTCTGACTTGAATGGAAAAAACCTCTGGTTGTTTTCCAATTGAGTAAGATGCTGGCTTTGGGGAATACGCGTATGTGCATGCACTCCCCTTTGCGAGAGGAACTCTCGATTCTCATTTAATTGTTTTTACTATGTCAGTGCCTTCCCATATCTATAAAAGTATCATAATTTTCCTCCTTAGCTCTATTAATGTATTGAACCATCTTGCATTCCTGAAATAAATCTCTCTTAGTCAATGTTAACAATTACAATAGGCTAGATTAAGCTGATGCAAAAATGGCCCCTGATTTTAGGGGCTTATGATGGTTATTTCTCGTTCATGCTGCCTGTCTCACTGTGTGTCAGCTGTAAGCTCTTTTACATACGTATCTTCACTCCAGGACCTAAGCCCCTGGAGTAGCTACAGTCCAGAACATTACTGATTTTAGGGAAGAGGGAAAAGAGGACATGGGGAACCAAGGGCTGGCACTTAAAGCTTCTACTCAGAAGTCTTGCCTGTCACTTCCACTCACAAATTCATTGGCCAAAACAAGCCACAGGGTGACACCTAAGTTCAAGGCAGGGAAATATAATCTTCTCATAGAGGAGGGCACTGCAAAGGGATAGGCACCACAATATTTTGTGGAAAATAATACAACAGACCACTTACTATGTGTCACTGGACTCAGTTTGCTAAAACTTTGAATTTTGCAACAACATTCATGGGAGAGATTGGTCTGTAGTTTCTCACTTTATAAAACTAACTTGGAAGTAATAATTACTTAAGACTGCAAGGTGACTGACACTAATGTGGTAGCTAAATTTAAAAGCTAAGTATTATATGGTGGAGGAAAAATAATTTCTGCCTCAAAGGCTTATTATTTAGTGATACGAGACATTTAAAATAGTGCATGTGATCTGTGATACATACCCTTGTCTGATAGGGTATGTACCCTGTTTTCTCATCTCCCACTATTCTACCCGGGATTGTAAAATGCCAGTTTTTCTGTACATGTTCCTGACAGTACTTTCAACTGAACAACTCTGCTGAAGTTGACCAAAAGGCAAGCCTGGACCGTGAGCAGGTTACTAAGGAGGCGAGAATCCTGTGGGTGGGGACTGGAGGTTTTCCCAACATCCTTCCGCCACCTCCTTGACCCCTGCGGTCATCAGGCCTCCCGTGTGGACCAGCAGCTTTTGCCCAAGCATCCTGACAAGCAGTGTAAACACTGCCTCCCTTGTAAGCCAGGCGCTTGGTAAGTATTTAGTCATATTTTTCATACGGACTAACTGAAAACACCAAAGAGTCACGTGGCCTAAGGCTGGTTGCCTCCAGAAAACCCTCGAGCTGCTGCCTACTGAGCATTCCCTTGACCTTTCCACCGGGCCGGAGACCAGAGACCACTGTTGGTCAAGTTCGGGAGGTTTCATGTGCATGTAATTTATTTCAGCTTCCCCTCTGCTGTAAGCAACTTTACCAAAACCGGGAGTTGAGACCTTGTCTTATCAGGTATTATCAAGTCCCCGGATTGGGGATGGTTGAAGGGAAGAGAGGGAGGAGGAAGCCAATTCTCGAACAGTGGAGTAACTGACAGTAAAATGTGCGATTTACTGGTAGTCCTACCGGCCCTGTCATGACGCATTCATCATGGGCTCTTAAACCTTCATGAACTGTAGAAGCCTGTGCTCACTCCAAAATCTACGATGGCCACCAGCCACATGCAAAATGTAGCGCTGGCACATGTCACAGCCCACTTACCTTTCCAGGGCTTTCTTTTACTGTGTCTTCAGCTAACCTATACCCTGGCCAAACTGGGTATCTGATTTCTGGGGCACAGCTCACACTGCTTCCGCTGAGGCCTTTTCTTGTGTTGGCTCTCTGCACTTGTCTGAAGTCCCAGATCTCAAGGCCCATCAGACTCCTAGATTTCCTCCTCAACAGTCACACACGCTTCTCCATTTCAGCACCACTGCCTGAAACTCTTTTGCCACAGTATCCTAATAGTCTGTGACTCCCCAGTCCCTCGCCACCCACTCAGCACGCCAGCTGCTACGCAACTTCCAGGGCAGAGAGCATGCCACATCTTGCAGGGGAAAGGCACGGGGGAGTCATGCTACCGTTGTTGGCTGTGACTTCTAATCTGTTGGCTGTGCTCTCTCTTCCCCGGTTTTTACAATTCTTATAATTCTCGTGAAGCCCCTTCTCCAGTCCCTGGGCTGTCCTGCCTATTAGAGGGTATGCCAGGGGCCCTTGCTCAAATTGCTTATGGGGAAGAGTTGCCCTTTCCTCTAACGACCGTGTGGATTACGAGATGACCTCGAGGTGTAGTTAGTGGAGTCGATGGCTGAGTCACAGTGATTACTGGATACACAGGAAGCAGTGGGCTGCAAATACACATCATTGCTATGCTCAAAGCAAGGAAAGACCCGGTCTGTCTACTGCAACGACCCAAGTTCCGGCCTGTCCCACAATCATACCAGAAAGTAATAATTACATACAAGGAAGTAAACTTAACTGGAAAAAGCACCCAAGATGGTGGCTTCCAAATAGAAATCAAGGATCTTTTCATGATCTAATACTATTTCCTGTCAGATTAAAGTCTCTTAATTCAAACTCTACACAAACAAAAACTGTCACTTGCTCTGACTTCAGAGCAGATGACCCACTCAGGCCCTGCTTTTCTATGATTTGGCAACAGCATGAAGAAAACCAAGCAAACACTGTAAGGAAGTAAAAGTTGGAGAACAATCCGATATGAAGCAATACATAAACTGACACATATACAATAAACAGTAACTTTTATTTTATTTATTTATTTTTTTAAATCCTTCAGGAGTGAAGGAGAAATCAAGGCATTGTTTTTTTTTTTTTTTTTAGATTTTATTTATTTATTTGAGAGAGAGAGAATGAGAGAGAGCACATGAGAGGGGGGAGGGTCAGAGGGAGAAGCAGACTCCCTGACGAGCAGGGAGCCCGATGCGGGACTCGATCCCGGGACTCCAGGATCATGACCTGAGCCGAAGGCAGTCGCTTAACCAACTGAGCCACCAACTTTTAAAGAATAAAGCAGCACAAACTGTGTATACAATGTTACCATTTACTTTAAAAGATTGTACAGACTGTAGTGTTTATCAACAAACACAGGGCAAAAGTGCTCTCAGGGAAGACTCACTTTTCGCTCTAAACTCTATTCAAAGAACGTATGTTTTTAAAGAAATAAGCTCCAGAATAGAAATAACTTCCAACGATTAAAGGCCTCATGCTCTCCCAGCATGTTTAAGATCAATATTTTCTAAAATGCTTCCCTCCAAAGAATATGAAGATTCTTATATTAAGATTCTTATATATATTATATCCTAATATTAAGTAGGAAAAGAGCTCATGAATGTCCTTTATTGTAGAAAATCATAACCACATTAAGGGGTGAAACTGGCCTTTTCAAAGCAAAGGTATCAGATTTCTGATTTTCATCAGCTGCGGTGCTCAGAGGGAAGGAAGATCTTTGACGTCATAATACTGTTCCCTAAAAACAGGTAAAACCTAAAGGTGTGCTTCTCGAATATGGGGTTGTCTGCAAAACAGAAGGATAAGGACCTGTAGCTTTAAGCTACCATTCCTAAGTTAGTTTTGCATGTGCTATGTACACATATGAATATTTTAAGCTTCCAAAATGTTTGGATTAAAGCAGTTATTTTGCAAATCTTCCATCAGGCAGACAGCTGGTGACTAAAACAGAAATAAGAAGATAAAACAACAGTGAAGCAAAAAAAATAAATATTCCCAAGGGATTGAGAATGTTCACAAGCTACTTAGCCACACGAATTCAGGGTAGGGCATTCTAATGTTAACAATTAGAGACCTCTTCAGTGCTAGTAAGTCTTGGGTCTTCTCACTGATGGAACTGAAAACTCTGGGGAGTGGGGGAGGGGGGAGGAAAAAGGAAAGATGAGAACTAGCAAAAATTAACAAGCATCTTACCGATTCCTTTTATTCTGTACTTTGTTTTTAGACAGTGAACTATCAATTAAATCTTTATAAATTTATAGTAATACTTTCATTTCTGATAAAAAAAAAAACCCACAGTAGTTGTGGTCAAATTAGAATTATACCGAAACTACCATATGCCAGAGCATCCAATCACCCCTGCGGCTGGACACCTGGCTCCCAGTCACGGAGGGCACGTGGCAATGAGGTAAGGGCCGTGTTTGCAGCAAGCGGAGTCTTTCTGATCCTCTTTACTCCTTTTTTACTTCACGACCAGTGTTCCCACTGAGCTTGAACACGGGAATCTGCTGACCATCCTCAAGCTTTAAGAAGACCTCCTGAAGGTGCCACCTGAGAGAAACCAGAAGATAGTCTCTCTACTCACGTACACCAAGGCAAAAGACATGGTCAGGGGAAAAAGAAAAAAAACAGCAGTCGTTTTTTGAATAATGTCTTAAAAGTCTTCAACACTACTGTATATTGGAGCTACGTTCACAGAAGGTTTTAACATTGTAATAGGGCCTCTCACTGTTTCACCAGCGTCACTGTCACGGCAAGTTTAACAAAGAATGAATGACAGGAGAATGGAAGGGGCACCACGAAAGAGACGGCGCAGCGTATCCCCCATTTCCTAATTCACATCCACCTCCGATTCCTGGCTGGAACTCAGCCAGCAACTTCATTAATCCCAGGCTCAGGGGTCAACGAGCCCAGGGGGAAGCAGGTGGGGGTTGCCTGGGGGCCGCCTGCACCTTTTGTCCTGGGGAACTAAAACGCATCTTGGCTAAAGAGCAAGCATCTCTGAGAGAGGCCTCCCGAGGGGGAAGTGAGTGAATGTAGCTGTTGGCAACCAGACAAGAAAAGCCAATTACTGGGGTGGAGATCTTATATAAAGAATGTGATGAATAATTCTGGAACGGGAACCCATGACTTTAGTCATTTGTAACGACCGGGAGACAGTAGCGTTAGAAGCTGTAACACAGCGTCAATTATCGTAGATCTAGACCACGGTAACTGGAAAGTTCTTCCCAGTCAGCAATACAAGGAGAGGACAATTCAGTAGATTGTACTGGATAAAATGTCTGGACTAAGCTAAGAGCCAACACACTGGCTTGGTGTCCAGGCTGTGAAACTTTTCAAGCTTTGAAAAACAAATTCCTATTCCTGCAATCATTTCACTACAAGTGAAAATGGGATTCAGTATTGTTGCCATCAGAAAGTTCCCCCCCATTCCCACCCACCTTCCCAATACCTCTGAAAGGGGGCATCTCTTGATGAGATGACATGAAGATGGCCCTCTGACTTGGGTCCAGAGACAGGAATCTTCAACTGGGGGGTTAAAAATATGAGATACAATTGGATACATTGTTGTCCTCTAAGGAAATGAAAAAAATGATGTTTTTAGAGTGAACCCAAAGAAGTCCAATGATCCTTCACAGAATCGGTTGTTTTCTAACTGAGCCTAGCTTGTAGAATTGACCTGATTTTCCATCTGGCTCCATCCAAATGTCCTGCCCCTCTGTGGAGGGTTTGGCGAGGTCAATGGCAGTCCTCCTATTTGGCAAAGGGACCTTATGTGCAAACTCAATGCTCTGAGTACTTACAATGATATTCAAAAAGCCACTGCTACAAAAGAACAAACTACAGATACATCCAACAATACGGATCTCAAAGACACACCAAGTGCAAGACCTTACCCAAGAGTATATAATGCATGATTTCAAGTTCCGGAACACGCTAAACTAGGCTGGGAAAAAATAACAGAAAAGTGGCTGTCTCTAGGGGGTGCTGAGGGATGTGAGAGGATCAGCTGGGAAGAGCATGCGGGACTCTGACGCGATGTGAACAGTCTACATCTAGATGGGGGCTTGAGTTGCACAGGTGTATGCATTTATTAAAATTCATCAAATAAGAGATTTGTACCTTTCCCTGAATGCAAGTTATACCTCAAAAAAAAAAAAAAAAAAAAGAACCATAAACAAATATTAAACTCTGGTTAATGATATGTTGCTTATGTGCTTAAATGAAGTGTATGGATGTTTGAAAATAATGTATTCATGGACAGAGATATGACTAGATGAACAGATATGGGATAAAGCAAATCAAATAAAATATTACAGCTGACCCTTGAACAAGATTTCAAGATCTGCATCTAACTTTTGGCTTCCCCAAAACTTAATTACGAATAGCCTACTGTTGACTTACTAATAACATAAACAGTCGAGTGACACATACTTTGTGTGTTATATGTATTCTACACTGTATTCTTACAATAAAATAAGCTAGGGGAAAAAATGTTAAGAAAACCATAAGGAAGAGCAAATACATTTACAGTACTGTACTGTATGGAAACAACTCTGCGTATTAAGTGGGACCATGCAGTTCAAATCAGTGTCATTCAAGGATCAACTCTAGTCGTAGAATCCAGGTAGCAGTTACATGGGTGCCACAGTGTGAATTCTTTTATCTTTTCTGTCTGTTTGAAACTTTTCATAATAAAAGAGAAAAAAAACCCCACGGTTTAAAACGAGGAGCCCCCTCATACCCCACGTGAATAAGCAGTCACCTCGTCACATTAAGGCAGTTCCTCAAGGTTCCACTTTTGGAACAGAGCCACAGCTCTTCTCGGGATTATAAAATTAAGCCTGGGTGCCTTCGGCTCAGGTCATGACCCCAGGGTCCTGGGATCGAGTCCTGTATTGGGATCCCTGCTCTGCGGGGAGCCTGCTTCTCCCTCTGGCCCTCTCTCCCTGCTTGTGTTCCCTCTCTCTCTCTCTCTCTCTAATAAATAAAAAAAATCTTAAAAAAAAGGCTTTAAAAAATTAAAATAAAATAAAATTAAGCAACAGAGCCCAGATTGAGCATCTCTGCATTCTAAAAGAAAACAAAAGAAAGGTGGGGGGAAGGACAGAAGCAAGCAGGATTATGAAGAGCAGCAAACATGAGGGGTCAATGTCTGCACTTCAGACAGCTGTTTCTCTGGGGGCCGACAAAGCGCCGCACAGACTCGTTTCTTCACTGGCCAGGCCCTGCCAAAGAGTAAAGCTGAACGTCTGCTACACCAAAACGTGGGTAGGTAGTAACTACTTCGCACATACATTCGGGAAAAAATACCCTTCGGTACGACAACTACCTCATGAACCACCGGCCCTTCTTAGCTGTGGACAAAATACACGAGCCACGAACAGGACTGTGGGAGAAACCGGCATGTGCTGTAGACACAAACAGCTGATGTAAAGGAAGGAGGTGAAGACTGCCGAGATGTCGCACGTGCTCCATAAACCGAAGAACAAGAGCTGGTGTGACAGGCGGCTCTGGGCAGCAGCCCCGAACTCCCGTCACTCCGGAGCCACAGTGTCTGCCAAGCAGCAGAAGCCCGAAGCCAGGACCACGCCGACACGGCCACGGGTCTGCAGGAGCCCAGGGTGACGTGCTCTCGGCACCACACTCTCGGCGTGGGCCAGGATGCCGGGCCAGAGGGGAAGCTGGACCCGACCAGCGGAGCTTCCCCACACAGCCCCCATGGTGTCAACCACCCGTCGGGGCACCAGACCACAGAACTGATGCCGCATCAACCGCCCTCAGCTGCGTGCCTGAGCATCAAAGCTAGGCCCTGTGCCCTGTGCCGGACGCACGGTGAGCAGCCAGACCCCACCCTTGGCCTTTCCAGGTTCTTGTGCTTGCGGGGATCCGGCCGATGGGGACACACAGAGGAGCCATACCACGTGGTGTGAAAGACCTGACGCCATGTGGCCCGCAGTGGGCACCCTAGATCTGCCCGCCCCCTCCCTTTTCTCCTCCTGGGCTCCTCCTCTCACGGAGTGGTACTACCACCTGTCCACTCAGCCCTGTCGGGCACTAAAGCGTGACCTCTGACCCACCCCTCTCCTGACAGAACCGAGCCACAGCTCTGGCTCATGCTCTCACCGCCACACACCTGCATGACCACACTGCTTTCCTGTCAATCAGCATGCACTTACCTTCTTCTAAAGCTAGATCAACTATTTTTATCAAAATCTTGAGCACGAATGGCTTTTGTAGGGAAAAAAAGCCCAATGAAACTATTCCCCTTAAAAACATTACTAAAAACAACAGTAACAACAAAAAACCCCCTAGATGAGAGCATCTCACTCTTATCCTTGAAGTCCTCATGGCTCCTGCTGGCCCCAGAATCAGGTGTGCACACTTCCCACGATGACGTCACGGCCCCGCAGCGCAGCCCACGCTCTCTGCCCGCACCGCGCCCGGCAGCCTGCCCCTCCGCTGAGTTCACACAGCAGCGGACACAGCCACCTGCCTTCACGTGCATGCTGCTCCTTAGCCTGGCACTCTCTTCCCTACACCAGTATCCCAGCTTGCTACCTGCTCCCTCCTGGGCCACTGCTACAGCGTTTGCTTCACCCGGCCTTCCTTGGAACTTTTAAACTAGAGCCCTTGAAAGCCTTCGGCATCTCTGCATTCCCCACAGAGCCCAGAACCATTCCTTTAACTTGACGCACACTCAAAACATGTTTGTTAAACAGACGAGTAAGTGCGTTTCGTATTCAGGTGACTCTATCAGCTGAACTAGAAAAGACAAGACGTAACTGAGAAAATGGACGGGCACCCCATGGAAGCAATGCAAGTAAATGAGAAAACTGCAGTTTAAAGAGCTGCTCACACTTGAACGAGCACTGATTGGCTGCAGATGTGCTTCAAGTTCAAAGCTCACGCTGTGGCCCACCACCATGGTCACTTCCCTACAACCTGCAGTTCAAGACAGTGACCCGAGCCAGAACACCGCCTGCCCCGCCGCACTGATTCCTCAGAAAGGAAGACGAATATATGAGAATACATTAATCCGTAGTGCTTTTATAGAAGGTGCTCAGTAATGCCCAGTCGCAGCTTTACTTAGTGGATTTTCTCATCCCAAATCCTTACTCCAGCTCCCTCCAAGACTCTCCCTGGATGAAGGCAGCCCTCTCCCCGACTTCCGTAGGCACCCAGCCTGCGGGCTGCAAGGGAAGCACATTACCTGGGCTTCGGCAATGTCCACGAAGTTGTACTTGTCAGTGAGGCGGAGACAGTGGACATTGAGGGGAGTGCCCAGGGCTTCCAGGGCCTCGGGGTGGCCATGCAGCTGTTCCAATGCCTGCTGGTAATAGGTAGCCTTGGAAAAAGCCTCTAAAGGGGAAAGACAGTTGTTACATTCACTTTTCTGTTTTAAACTTGGTCAGACTCTCCGTAGAAAGTTAGAGGAAACAATTCATGTACAGCATGGAAACAGAAACAAATGTGAAATTTCTGGACGGAAAAATAATTAGGGACGGTTAACTCTAAGCTGTCCATTTGAGAGAAAGTCAGTACCTGCAGGAACGTGGCAGATAAACCTGAGCGAGGTACGTGATCTCAGTTTCTCCATCTCTCATTTCCCGCCTCATTTCTTCATCTAAGGGGTTGGATCTTCTCTAGCTTTCCTTTCAGTTCTAAAGCCCTATGACTCCATGACTTGCTCAAAGTGACACGGCTAGTTTGCGGCAGAGCTGGGGCCCAAACCCATGACTCTGAACTTCTAAACACTGTTCCCTCCACTCAGATGAAGGTCCTGATAAACCAGCATAAAATCAGACAGACCACAACTTCAACAACAACAAAACCCTTGGGCCAAGAAACAGACACTGAAAATGCTCACTTGTCAAAGTTTTTAGATTTAAGGCAACATTTCCTGTAGGTAAAGCTTTTAAACTTTATCTCTTAGTCTCAGGTACATACACCTCTTGGCCCAAAGGCTACTAGTAACTCCAGGAAGCATCTCTCTAAAGGTGGAAGGTAGACAAGCTGCCCTTGTAGGGTAGGCTTCCCAAGTAGGGCTTGCAGTTAGGCCACAAGCAAGAGCTTCCCAGCCTGAGCCTGGAGATGCCAGGGAGAACGCTCTTGCTGGGCTGCTTCCCAGCAGTGGGCTTGCAGGGGCTTGCAGGCGTGAACAGGTGCCAGCCAAGACAGGAAAAGGAGGAGCAGAAGCTGGGTCCAGATTCCATGGTTAGACACTGTTCTCAATATTTCATACATCTCACAATTCTCAGGATCTCACAGGTTGTGAGCTTTATTATAAAACAACCTCATGCACAGACACTGATATTATCCCTCATCACACAGATAACTGAGGTGAGAGACCCCCCAACGAGGCCACACCAACAGTGCAGAGATTCAGCTGTCTCTACTGGTCGACGCCAGCCTCGTCGGTGGGGGGAAGGTCGGCAGTCACTGGACCCACAAAATGGGGTTGTGCCCTGGCCCCATCCCTGAGGCAGAGGGGAGAGGAGACGGAGGTATTCCAGTCTGAATTATCCCTGGCAGTGCTCATCTCAGGCCACCTCAAGACTCAGCGACCTGTGGGCCAACTCCGAAGGAAGATGGGGAAGAATGTACGCAAAGGCCACTGAGCTGTCTTTGCCGGTCTGCTGGTGATACTCACATCCTGGCAGGAAGTGAAAATGGCACAGAGTCAGGGTGAGAAGCCAAGCTGGGCAGGCATAAAGGATCTTCAAAGAAAGTCAGCCTAGAAAAAAACTGCTGCTGCTTTGCAACCAATAGCATTGAAATGACCTTAAATGTCTTGGCTGCCCACAGTAATTGTGGCCTGTCTTTACAAATTCAGATCTGGGTGCAGTGGGGCTGGAAGCGGCTTCTGTCAGGATTTTGCATCCTGGACTCTGCTTAGAGTCCCTTGCTCAAGGTCCCCTCCTCCACTCAATCAACAGCAGAGAATGGCGGGGCAAACAGGCTGACAACACTTGAGAAACAGCCAGTTTTCCCCACCTGTGAACCATCTGGTACTCCCCTTCCCTCTCTTCTTTATATCATCTCAGAAATCTGAAGGGATCTCTCATGTGCGCACCAGAGTGAAAGCCCATCTTGCTTTTTACAAGGCTTCTGATACAAACGAAGCCTGGTCCTTTTATATGCACGTGTAGTTCCAGGAAAAACTGGGATCAGAGGATAAGCAGGAAGCTATAGCCAATGGGAATGGTGTACGGCTTCTAAAAATAGCCCTCTCCTCCTCTCTCTAATCTGCCGAAAGCATCTGAAGTATTTCCTTTGATGGAGGAGCAGGGGTGAGAGCGCTAGGAGGAAGCCTGCCTGGGGCGGCTTGGTTTGCTGGATACTTACTTTGTATCAGGCAATATGTAAGGTACGGGTCCCACTGGCCACCACGCTGGAATAAAAGACCAGTTTCCCCTGAGACCATGGCATTTTGCTTCCTGGAGACTTAAAAACAAAAGACATGAATTTTTTGTTAAATTCAGGTTTCTGCCTAGGGCCTTTGCCTGGATGGGGCCCCACAGAGAAAGGAAAGCTGCAGAGGAAGCCAGTCAGGAGGCGAGGCCACCTTCCCTGTTTGCTTCCTTTCAGAAAGCCAGGGCTGGTTCTGGAGCCAAAGCAGAAGTGCCCTCCCAAGAGTGGCCCACATCCAGGACGCAGGCCGTGGGGGCGATGGCTGAGCACAGAGCAAGCATTCAGCCCTGTTGTCTTTTCGGACAGAACCCAGCCTGTGTGCCAAGTCCTGTGTGGCCAGGAAGCACAACCACTTTGTCTCATGCCGGCTGGTAAACAGGAAGCTTATCCTTTTGTAGCAATTGTTGGCCTGATGAGCCTACGAATGGGCCGGCGTGGTCACTGGCTGCTTTCTTTCATATTTTGAAAAATGTCCCACCCCCTGGATGAGGAAACTGTGGTCATGACTTTCGGGATGAATGAAGAGATGGAGAGGAGCCAGCTCAGCTGAGTCAGCACACCACACCCACCTGGCCTTAACTCCTGCCTCCTGAAGGCCTGGGTGGGGCTTGGAGCAGCACCTGGGCCTCAATGGCACCCATTAGCCTCCTTCCCGGCGGCCATGTAACCACTGCTCACACCTGGCCAGGGCCTTTCTGCGAAGCTGTAAGATACCCGGCCATAAAACAGAGTAGGACACTGGCTTCGATCCGGGTCACCATTCAAATGCCCACAGGACCACAAAAGTCACATAAATGAGAGCAGACACTGAAAAGTGAGGAGCGCATGGCCCAGCCAAGGGACAGCTTCAACCCAGCTCCAGCTGACAATGGTTAATGTGGGCCAAATCTGAATGGATCTTCCAGTATTTCAAGAGGTCTTTTATGGGAAACTGTTCTAATTCTAAATGTAGACAACCAACTGAAAAAAAAAAACAACAAAAAAAACCCCCAACAAAATGCCTATGAGTCAGATTCTTTCTGTAGGCTTCCAGTTTGCTTTGACCATGAACACTACATCGGGGCACCCTCACCCTCCATGAGATTTAGGTAAATTCCTCTGTCTTTGTTGATATTTCTCCAAAAAGAAATGAGATTTTGGACAGAAATGGAAATCCCAGTTTATATAAAGGGAAAGATGAAGTGTTTATGTCCCCATTTGAAGATTTAACCTTAGATTTTATGTGCTTCTTTAGGACAAAGCCTTTGATGGGACGTACAGGGGTCCAAGGCATCGCCGTGCAAGAGAACTGGGCATAATACTAGGTCCTCCGCCGGCTGGACCTTTGAGTCACGGTATCTATATTCTCACCATCCCCTCCTTTACCTTCTAGAATACAGAGCGTAGTAACTACAGTCTGCTTATCATTTCTGAAACCTGTAGGGACATGAATCCATAGGCCTGTTGGAGAAAGTTCCTCATGTGGATATTCTTTCTGGGACCTGAGAACTAAACACACCCTCAGATAGGGCTAAAGTTTACCAGTTCTACACGAAAATAACATCAAACTGAGGTTTATGTATGGAAAGGATTTTCATCAACATATCAAATTAGGGAGGGTGAAACTATAGATCATCCTCGTATTAATTTACTTATACGCAGTTTTATTCAACTAAGAGAAGGCCGTTGAAACCCCAGACACATGTAGTAGACTGCTGTGACAGTTTTGGCGGTACTGGGTAGCGTGTAAGAATATTTACCAAAGTTGCATGTAAGTCAATTACAGCAATGTGATCTGGGAAAAGCCATTCAGTCTCATAATGAAAATGGACAGAGCATCTCCAAAAAATGCATGAATCACATCTTGCTTAATGTGAAGGACAGTTCAGGAGGGTGGGGCAGTGAGCGTGACTCAAGTAGAACTTCCCCACAAGGCTGTAGTTTCTAAAGTTGGCAGGAGGCATGGAGGGAAAAGTGTCCTGAAACAACGCACAGAATGGCCATCCCATCTCTCATGTGAAGTTACAGTCACAAGTGGACACTAGAGACCAGGAAAAACTCGAGTTGTTGAGGGAGCAACTTACATCTACTGTCTAACTTGAGAATACTCCGGCAGGTTCTAATGGCGAACATGGCCCCAGAACGTTCATTACCTTTACCACTTCACAGCACAGCCTTCTTGAAAACCATCAAAGGAAAGTTGCTCTGCAATTAGATAAAGATTTTACATTAAAATCACTCTCCAAACCCAATTCTCTCTGATTTCCAGTTTTAAGACAGCCAAGATTTATTACCAATCCAAGCCTTGCAACATGAATAAGAAGTTAGGTTTAAATTTCAAAACAAGCCTTGTCTATAAAGGGCCCTGGTTTCCCCCCTTTTCTCTTCTGCCGTATTAAGAAGAGACAACAAAGCCTGCTCTTTCCTGTGTGTGTGCTATGTATCTCTTGCAGCAATCAGAAAACTGGTGTGGGAGGGGCAAGACCCGCGGCAGGTATTTGACCACAGTGCGCATAAGCCTGGGGCCAGGCAGCCGCCCACCAAAATGAGACGCTATCAATAGAAGCTGTACACCATGAATTAAAGACAGTTTCTCGGGGCGCCTGGGTGGCTCAGTTGGTTAAGCGACTGCCTTCGGCTCAGGTCATGATCCTGGAGTCCCAGGATCGAGTCCCGCATCGGGCTCCCTGCTCGGCAGGGAGCCTGCTTCTCCCTCTGACCCTCCCCCCTCTCATGTGCTCTCTCTCTCTCATTCTCTCTGTCTCAAATAAAAATCTTTAAAAAAATAAATAAATAAATAAAATAAAGACAGTTTCTCAGGGTTAAAAAGAAACAACAGTGTATTAAGTGTGTGCACAGACTTTAATAATAATGATAATAGACAACACATATCTCTCACTATTAGGTACTTGGCACCTACATTCTAAGCACTGTACATACAATAATTCATTTAATTCTCCCAATCACCCCATGAAGCAGGAACTACTGTTATCATCCCCATTTAACAGATCAGTAACCTGACGCACAGAGAGGTGACGTAGAGTGCCCAAAGTCACAGCATATTGTCTATGTGGTAGAACTGGGATTCAGACCCAGGCAGTCTGGCCCAGGATCTGTGCTCTGAACCACCATGATACACTGACTTTAAGGTACCTGCTGATTTCAGAAACACTGAAATGTAAAAAAATAAATATGTCTCTGAATATATTCATAATGTTCAGGGCCTTTCCTGCTATCTTTCATGATAAGAACATGGCATGTACTTGTATTTTCACTCTTTCTTTTCTTTAGCAAATGGTTGCAGAGGGCCTGCTCTGGTCAAACAGTGCTGAGGGGAATCTGGATGATTCACAAAAGGGCCATCAAGTTCAACTGTGCAGTTCAGCACAGCACAATCCTCGCAGGCTGCCATTTCCAGGTCAAACATCTTAGACTCCCATTTATTAAAAAGGCAGTTTTCCAACAGTTGGAAGTTCTAGAAAGTGACTTGAGGAAGGGGCGGGTGCCTTTTTCTAATTTGCACAAAGGAGCCTCCAGGCGAGCCACAGCCTGGTTAGTCAACCAGACATGTGCACCAGGGGAGGAAATGACATCCAGGAAGCGGTGGGCTCTGCCTAGAGGGGATCAGCAAAGGGTTCACAGAGGAAACCGACTCAGCAGAGAACGCAGGAAGACGGGCTTCAGATCAGTGGAAACGGAGAGCAAAGGCCCAGCAACAACAAAAAAAACAAAAACACACAAACACACACACACACACACACAAAAACAAAACAAAACGGAAATACAGAAGTACAGGGGAGTGGGAGGGGCTTGAGCCACAGGACATTGGTCGGGAAATGGAGGCAGTTCCTGCTAATAGAGCCCATCCACCCTGAGCTGCTGGGCTCTACCCCGCAGATGAGGGGCTGCAGACAGGAGGCGGACCAAGGCAGCAGGACCAGTCAGAAGACCTAGGACAGAGAGCGAAGTCAAGAGCTAACACTGAGGTTGGAAGAGTATATCAAAAAGGCAGTTTCTTAAAATATTTATTTACTAATTGGTACATGAGCTCATTCTCAAAAGGATGATAGGGCTAACAAGGATGCGTATTTTAGAAGAAAAGAAAAAAACTGAAGAAACAAAGCCAAATAGATAATAATTTTAAGAAAAGAAACAGAGTTGAGGTAAAGTTAGAGCACAAAAATACATTCTCTCCTGCACTAGACATTTCTTCAAGACAGCCAAAGATTTGACACAGAGCTTCCTATCTGCTTGGCAGGAAGGGAAGTCTGAGCCATTACAAGGACTGGAGTGCCCATGGCATAACAGGAATCAGCAGCTGAGGAGGAATACACTTCCTAATACACCAGGCTGAGAAAGATCTCTCCCATACATGCTCAGCAATGGAGTCTCTGAAGTGGCTAGTGTTGCAAACAACATCCCTGGATCTTTTTTTTTTACAGTTCACAACTTCCAAAGAACTACCTTTTTTTTTTTTAGTAACATCCCATAATAAAAGCCACAATCACAGTCCAAGAAAAAAACATAAGCAAGTGGCCACAACAGCGAGGCCTAAGTGGGAAGCTCTGATGGGCTACCTTGACTCAAAGGAGAAATGAGGCAGTCATGACTGACCTGGTTTCTGTGTGTGAAAGTGAGGTGAGGGATTTGGGATTGGGGCTAGGTGGGGCGGGGTTGGGAAGAATGGGGACTCAGCCCCTGCTCCTTTTAATCAGCTTCACCTGATTCACCTGCCGCATCAACTGTCTTGAAGAAAGTATTCAGCAACCCCCAACCTCACACACAAAAATGCAAAAAGGCACGGCAGAGAACTAGAGATAGATGATAGGCTACCTCCAGGATTGTTCATTCTAGAACTAAGCTTTTGAGAACTGGAAATTTTTAAATTTGATGTGAAAATCTGCAAGAAACTCAAATGCAGTTACTAATGCACAGTCGATTAAGGGAAGATTTTTTGCTTTACAGTTAACTAAGAGGAGGGAAGATTTTTTGCTTTACAGTTAACTAAGAGGCAAGGATTGTGACGCATTTTGAAAATTAAGTTGGTTAGCCACAAGAAGGTAGAACAAAGTACAGGCAAGCTCTCTCCAGAAAGCAGTCCTAGTAGCTCTGCTCTGACACACAAAGGGTGACTTGGGCCCCAGTGGCTTACAAACTTTCTAGAACGCGTTTCTAGAATCAAAGGGCAATCTGTGAAACAGATGCTGACAGAGCTGCTCCAGCCAGCACGGGACTGGAGGGCCCTCCTGTCTGCCTCCCTCTGAGCCCCCAACCCGACGAAGGTCTGCAGGAAATATCATGAGGGGGATAAATGAAGCAACCAAGGGGTTCAAGCCATAGGCAGGATCTAACCAGGGAAGCATGAAAGCAGTCTGGTGGTACAAATCAAGCTGGGCTGCACATCAGATTCATCTGAAGAGCTTTAAAAAAAAAACAAAAAACCCAAAAAACAAAAAACAGATGTCCAGGCCACTCCCCAGATCAATTAAAATAGAATCCATGGGGGTGGGATCCAGGCCCAGGTGATCCTAGTATGCAACCAAGCTTAGGAACCAGTGGTCTACAGGAACAAAGCACAGAAAGTCAGTGGTCCGGTGATCCTACGGGGAGTCCTGGGAAGTCAGAGACTAGAAACAGCTCTTCTCTCCGTGCCACACACACCACCTACCCCCATCACATCTTGAGAGATTCAGAGCCTGTGGCAGTAAATGGAATGGACTCCTCTTCCCAAGGATTCTGGCACTGGACAAGAGGCAGACGTCCCCAGGGGGCCAAGTCAGGTGGTGGGAACCTTAAGCAGAGATTTGCCAGTCCGTGAGATAAAATCCCTGAGCTTAATAAAAGTTCAGCTCAGGAGGCCCTCACAGTGAGACAATAATCCCAAAACCCAGCTGAGGAAGATGGACCAAACCACAGATAAAAATCCTTGATTTTTAACAGGCATTTTTCTCACACTGTATATTCCTGAAAATCAGGTTGTCTTACAAGCTGCATCTCTGTAGTAAAGGGATTCTTTCCTCTACACCACCATCCCCAAATTGTTAAAACCATGCTTACCTTAGTATGTGGGCATTACAGGCAGCCGAAGTGGAGAAAGGCCAGAAGCCTAGACATGAAGCCAGAGCCATGCGACCTTCCCAGCAAGACTCAACATCCCACGGTTCTCTCTAACTCTGGGCTTTGCTAGGGGAGACCCACTCCAGAAATAATCTACACACTCACTTATTTTCCTCTGGATGACATATGGCTGGCCTGGCTTGTCCCACATCTGAGTGACTACTAATACCAGGCACAATGAAGAGTATTTTATATGCACTACTAATATAGTATCTATGTAGGGTAGGTATTTTTGCCTTTTTTGAGCTAGGAAAAAAGCCTCAAGAAAGGTTCTGAAACAGCTCATCTGTTCCACAGCAGAGCTATTACATGCATCTGTCTGATCCCAGAGGCCACGTCTTTTTTCCACTAAGTAACAAAATCCATGTTTCAGACCATAGGTTGCAGAACAATCAGCTTCCCACATAGGTGGTATGTGCTGTCCAAAAGCCAATCCAAAAGTTCACATGTGCTGTCTTGTAGGAAGCAAGCAAAGCATCACTATCCTGGGAAATGGTTTAATCAATATATCCCCAAGTTGTAATTTTAGGGCTCAAGACAAAACAAAGACATATAAAATCTATTTAGAGACTACAGGAGGAGGAGGAGAGACAGATCTTCCCTGTTTGTTGAATGACATTGTCCATTGGTACCACCTCCTGAGGATTACATATCCTTCCAGCCCTTATAAAATCAAACCATGAGGGGTACGGGAAGAGAAGGGACAGAATCAATGCCTAAGAAAAGAAAGATGAAAAAATTAAGTCAATAGGAATTTAAATTAGAATGAAAGGATAACAAACAAAATCAAAAAGACAAAAATAAGAAAAAAATATGATTTTAAGAAAAAAGTATGAATAGCAAAATTAAGAAATAAAAGGCAGTAAACTTTAAAAAAAGGAATGTAGGGGGCGGAGCAAGATGGCAGAGGAGTAGGAGACCTGGATTTCGTCTCCTCTCAGGAATTCAGCTGGATAGGGATCAAACCATTCTGAACACCTACAAACTCAACAGGAGATCGAAGAAAAGAAGAGCAACAACTCTCTGAACAGAAAAGCGACCACTTTCTGGAAGGTAGGACGTATGGAGAAGTGAATCCGAGGCGACACTCGGGAGGATAGACGGCGGGGGAGGGGCCTCCGTCGGCCGCTTCTGGCAAGTGATAGAGCCGCGGAGCACAAAATCGGAACTTTTAAAAGTCTGCTCCACCGAGGGACGTCACTCTGGTGGCTAAGCGGGGGGTGGAACCCTCCGGGACAGTGTGGTCTCAGGACCCTCGGGGTCACAGAAAGACCGGGGGTGCCTGAGTGTGGCAGAGCGCCCAGGTAACGGAGCAGGGAAGCCAGCTGCAGAGACGGAGCCCAGGCGCGGGCTCTCAGCTCGGGGTTGCCATAAACCGTGA
>NC_138380.1:86240555-86352935 GCF_054177405.1 Leptonychotes weddellii
AGGATGGGTTAGCCTGGTGGTGGGTATTGAGGAGGGCACATTCTGCATGGAGCACTGGGTGTTATGCACAAACAATGAATCATGGAACACTTCATCTAAAACTAATGATGTAATGTATGGGGATTAACATAAGAATAAAAAAAATGATAAAAAAATAAAAAAATAAAAAAAGGAATGTATTACACTTGAGATAAGGGAGACAAAAAGGCCAATACCAAAGAACAAAAAGATAAAAACATGGGAGTAAATATATGAGATTAAGAAAAAAATTAAAAGAACTTAAATGTTCTCACCAAAAAAAAAAAAGGTAAATATGTGAGGCAATGCATTTATTAATTAACTTGATGGGGGAATGTACACTTTAAGTATCTTACGATTTTGTCAATTATACCTCAATAACAACAACAACAAAGAGGTGATGATGTTGACATGAGGCCACCAGGCTGGAGCTCTAATCCAATGTGACTGGTGTCCTTATAAAAAGAGAAAGAGACACCAGGGAGGCGTGCACAGGAAAAATACCATGTGAAGAGGCAGTAAGAGGGCTACCTACAAAGCAAGCAAAGAAGCCTCAGAAGAAACCAAACCTGCCAACACCTTGATGTTACACTTCTAGCCTCCAGTACTGTGCGAAAAAAATTTCTGTTGTTTAAGCACCCACCTCCACCAATGAAAATGAAGTTGAGCATTTAAAAAATTAAGCATAAAAATGTTACTGCCAGATTTTTAACCTAGTTTTGGCTTTCAAGTCTTAGAATAACTGAATGCTTCTAACAGAAAATCTTCCCATAACCTTTTATTTATTTTTTAATTTAAATCCAATTGTACAACATAACGTACATCATTAGTTTCAGATGCAGAGTTAGGTGATTCACCAGTTGCATGTAACACTCAGTGCTCATCACATTACGTGCCCTCCTAAATGCCCATCACCCAGGTGGCCCGTCCCCCCTACCCACCTGCCCTCCAACAACCCTCAGTTTGTTTCCCAGAGTTAAGAGTCTCTCATGGTTTGTCTCCCTCTCTGATTTCTCCCCATTCAGTTTTCCCTCCCTTCCCCTATGATCCTCTGTGCTATTTCTTATATTCCACATATGACTGAAACCATATGGTAATTGTCTTTCTCTGACTTATTTCGCTCAGCTCCAGTTCCATCCATGTCGACAGAAATGGTAAGATTTCATCCTTTCCAATGGCTAATATTCCACTGTATATATATATATATATACTACATCTTTTTTATCCATTCCTCTGTCAGTGGACATCTGGGCTCCTTCCACAGTTCGGCTACTGTGGACATTGCTGCTAGAAACATTGGGGTGCAGGTGCACCTTCTTTTCACTACATCTCTATCTTTGGGGTAAATACCTAGTGGTGCAATTGCCGGGTCGTAGGGTAGCTCTATTTTTAACTTCTTGAGGAACCTCCATAGTGTTTCCATAACCTTTTATTTGTAACAGGCCGATCAAGAGACAAGCAGCCTGGCATGAGGGACTTCCCCCACCCCTTTGTTTAAGCTGAGTTAAGAATGTTAATAAAAGGCTGTCCGATAGTCTTTCTATCTAAAGTATCTGTTAGTGACCAGAGGGAGACCATGACTACCTGGAGAAAGGGCCCCAGTGCCAACAAAAATAATTAACATTTTTAAAATATTAATATAATGTAAGATTAAAAAAAGACAACAACTAGTTTAAGAGAGCACCAGGCTACCACCTCCTGACATGAATTTACAAATCCCATTTAAAACATCTATAAGGAAACATAAAAGAAATGACAGAAGGTAGAACCTGCTTTTGAATAGGAACAATTTGCTAGAGTCTGGGAGAAATTTCTACTAACCACAGTGTGAATGTAGACCGAGAAACACACCCATGGCCTCTGAAGGGGAAGAACCAGAGCTCCCAGGAAATACGTGGGAAGAGGGTTCAGCTCCTCACCTCTCTCTACTTATACTCCAAAGTTTCTGGGTTGGCAGCATTCAGGAAATAGGCTGGCCAGCCCACACTGGGTGAGTCCTGAACAGCCACTCTCCCTTCCCCATCCAGAAGCTCTTTTTCTATAACCATTTGGAGACTCCTATCCTAGTAAGTAAACCCTGCAATAATTAGAGGAAAGACGGGCACTGGCAACAGTTGACTCCAAGAAGTAAAATCATGCAGAGAAAAACGATTTGGACATTTCATTGTTTATAGGAATAACTTATTGCCTATGGAAACCAAGAGCAATGGGAATAAGGAGACATTATGCTGAGAAAGAAATGGAAGAAATTTAGATACGGAGAGATTTCAAGGAAACCTGAAAATACAATAGCAGAACTGCCATTTAGCTCAGGAGAAAAAGAGCAGAATTAACACAGCAGAAAAGCTGAATTCATAATGAGGAAGTTACAGCCATGACTTGACAGAGTTGAAAAAAGACAAAAATGCATCATGTTCCAATTCCATTCACTAACATTTACTGGCAAAAATTTTATATTACAAGAAAGAAAAACAAATAGAAATCAGGTCCCCAAGAAGGTAAACATATAAAGAACAATGAATTCCCAAAGACAATGGAATAATAACAATGACTTCCTGAGAAACAAAGACTGTGCCCCAAGAAATCCAAGAACAGCCAAACCGTGTGAACACAGGAGGAACTGTAAGTTTGGAGATTATATATTATTATATTATATAACCTTCATAGCGTTCCTGAAACATTATTTGAAGATACACTACACCTTATCAAAAAATAAACCCAAATTCCCTAGAAATAATGGCATATTTGGACTGACAGCATGCACGGAGGTCAATTAAACTAGTTAGACCTAAATTACTATTATTTATACAGTTACCAAATGAATGGAAACATCTAGTACTTTTTAAAAAGAATATATAAAATATTTAAATTTATAATATGGCCTAAAATTCCAGAAAACATAAAATGTGTGTAAAACCAAGCGGAGGGACTCATTCATCATAACTGAGGTAAAAATACTGCTTTTTGTCTTGATGTTGACAGAGAAATTAATAGAATTAAAAGCATGAATCAAATTCACTAAAGGAAGTAAATGCAAACAAGCTTTTGCCATAGGAACAACATCCTATGAACTAACATAATAAATGTGAAGGATTTAGACTCTCATAGTGCAGTAGCTAGGCTCCAAAGATGGCCCTCAGTAAACCACACCTCTTCATCTTCACAGACCTGTCACTTGAATCTGGGCTGGCCCTATAAATCACTTCTCCCTAGAGAATGAGGCAGAATTCATGCTGTGGCAGTTCCATGCCTCAGCTTGAAAGAGGCCCGGCAGCTTCCAGTTCAGCACTCTTGGGAGCCCTAAGCTGCCATATAAGAAGTATGGTTACCCTGCTGGAGAGACCTCATAAAAAGACCATGTGAAGTGACCACTTGGTGAAGGAGAGGTCTGAGACTAGGTGGAGATAGACAGATAGGTAGACAGACAGACAGACATCGATGCCCCATTGTCCCAACATCCCATTTGAGCCCAGCTGTCCCTACCAACACACTAGCCATGTGAATGAGCAACCACAGATATGCTAGTCTAGGTGAGCCGCCAGATGACTGCAGTACCAGCAGAACACCCACGGAGCGGAAGGACCATCCATGAATCACGACAGATAATAAATGGCTCCAGTTTGAAGACACCAGTTTTGAGATGCTTTGTTATGCAGGAATAGAAAACCAAAACATCCTTTAAAAGCTTTTCTGAAAGGATTTTAAAAACTCTGTAACATATACGTTATTTTTAAGAACAATTTAAAAAGCAATGAAAGGCTTAAAAATAGAAGACTTGGCATATTCAAACAAAAACAAAGCAGAGTGGAAATATTCAAAGAGTAGATTCAAGGCAAAAAGCCTTAAACTGAGTCAAAGACAGACAAAAACATAACAGCTATGATCAGTAGTAGCAAATAACGTAACACTAAAATATATAAAGCCCAAAACTACTAAAAATAAAAGAAAAAAATTAAAAAGTATGAAACCAAAATGTCATTTTCCATCCTTAACAAATCCAATGACCAAAAAAAAAAAAACAAGAACCAAGATTTTGAGTAATTTTTTACCTTGCAAGTTTCAGTGTGTGTGCACATGTGTACACATATCTGTGAATACATATTTGAACATACCGAGACTTTTCAGTGTCTAGCAGGTAGCATTCATTTCATAAGGCTTCATGAGACTGACATAAATTTTTTCCTGTTTCCACTGTCCAGTCCTGTGACTACCTCCTGGAGAATAAATCTGTCCAACTCTTGGGAGGACAAAACAAGCATAGATCAGCAATTAGGTATCTTAAACCAATTCATATGAACCACAGTGGAAATTCACCTTACACTACTGCAAGTGGCTATTATCCTTAATTTTGAAGATTAAGATTTAGGTAAAATTTGAATTGGGTTTCAAATTAAGAAGATGAAAGAACTTAATATCAGCTGAATGCCATTTTCAATAAGAATAAAACAAACTGGGGGAGCCTGGGTGGCTCAGTTGGTTAAGCGTCTGCCTTCAGCTCAGGTCTTGATCTCGGGGTCCTGGGATCAAGTCCTACATTGGGGGGGTCCTGCTCTGCAGGAAGTCTGCTTCTCCCTCTTCCTCTGCTCCTCCCCCCTGCTCATTCTCTCTCTCTCAAATAAATAAATAAAATCTTAAAAAAAAAAAAAAAGAATACAACAAACTGAAAAGGTTAAGTTGTTGTCCAATCATTCAACCAACATATATTTGCCAACTGCACTCAAAATACCAGGCACCAGGCTATGCCGCTGGAAATACAGCAGAGAACAACAAAGACAGGTGGTTTGTGGACCTTACACTGTAGTGGGAGGAGATAAACAATAAGATTAATTTAGTTAATCATGGAACACTTCATCTAGAACTAATGATGTAATGTATGGGGATTAACATAAGAATAAAAAAATAAATAAATAAAATAAAATACAAAAAAAAAAAAAGATTAATTTAGTTAGTGATAAATACATAGGAAAAAATAGAGTGTCAAGAGAATGAGAGGACAAGCCACAGACTGGGAGAAAAATATTTGCAAAACACATATTTTATGATAAAGAACTATTACCCAAAATACACAAAGAACTCCTAAAAATAGGAAAATAAACCTAATTAAAAGCTGGGGAAAAAATCTGAACAAATTATCTCTTAAAAGAATATGTAGAGATGGCATATAAGCATGCGCAAAGACAGTCAATGTCATCTGTCATCAGGGAACTACAATTAAAACAATCAGATACCATCATACACCTATAGTCACTACTAACTACAACCACAAAATTCCATAACACTACCACCACCAAATGTTGGATGTGGAGCAACCACTGATGGTGAGAATATGCAAAATGGTACATCCCCTTTGAAAACAGTTTGGCAGTGGCTTACAAAACTAACCTACCTACCTACCTAAACAAACAAACAAATGTCTGTGACGTGTGAAAATCAATAAAGGGAAACCTCACTAAAATGGGGTCAGGAGGTTCGGCAGGGGTAGCTCTTCTGCCCCATCGCTCCTCCTCAAATGCAAATTCAAGAGGAAGAGACGGACCTTGCAGGTGGATACACTTTACCCTCCCGGCGGGAAAGAAGAAAGGTTTTCCTCCCACACCACCACCGGATCCCGCCCACCACAGCCCAGCCAAGGAGGAGCCGTCGTACTCCCAACTCCGTGTTTATCACAGCCCTCCCAAGTTCCCATTTGCCATTGCTTTCTATGAAAGACTGTACTTCTCCTCTGTTCTCAGGGCTTCCCTATGGTTTTGACACAGTTTACCTGGATGCATATGGCAATTCTTTGCTATTCCCCCCCAAAAACATCTTTTGCTGGTGAAAATAACTGGCAGTTTTCTTTTTAAGGTTAACACATGCTAGAATATAAAAGGAAGAAAGAGCAATTTTAGCTGTGGCGTGAGGGAAGGCCTCTCTGCCAAGGCAACATTTGAGTTGAGAGTGAAGGAGTAATGTGAAAACCAGAGGAGGGGCAAGTGAAGCAGGCTAAGGCCCTGAGGCCGCCACCAACTTGATAGGTTCAGGAAGCGGAAAGCAGGCTAGTATGCTGAGGGCCGGCCAGTGGGCAGGGTCTTCCTCATGTAGATCTTTTTAGGGTATCCTAGAGAGTGGATTTGATTCCAAGTGTAATGAGATCCTGCTAAAGACTTCAATTAGGGGACGCTATAGTCTGGCCTGCCTTTTCTTTCTTTCTTTTTTTTTTTTTAATGGAAGAAGGAAACCCAGTGAAAAAGCTCCTGTGGTAGTCCACACTGAAGATGAGGGCAGCTTGGACAGGCTGGTAGCAGCGAAGATGTGAAGAAGTGAAAAGACACGAAGTATGAAGCAGAGCTAAGGGGATTTGCTGACCAACTGGATATTGGAGGACCAGTGAAGGACAAGGCAGAGTGATTTCACAGAATTTATCATTATGATCCTTAAAGCTCCCTTACAATATTTTGAGCATTCAAAATTACCATGCAGTTAGACTTTAGAAATGATAAAGAATTGTGGCAGAAAGCTTTAAATAATAAACCATGATTTCTAAATCTGATTACTCATGAGGTCTTATCTGTTTGAAAAATATACAAGGCCATTCTCTTGCAGATTTGAAAACATTAACAAGAAAATAGTGTTTTCTGGCATCAAAACCTTTATATAATGGACTCTGATTCATAACCATTTTGCAAGTGAATATGGTAAGGCAAACCCTATTAAACATTTACTTCAGCATTTCTATTAAAAGCCTCCATTTTAGAAAAAGAAAGTATATAGGAGAATAAAACAATTTGGTATCAGTGATTAGAAATGGAATCTGGGAGGACTGTGGTTGAATATCCTTCCCTGAAACTCTCCCTTCATTTTCACAGACTGTTTTCTTTTTACCTCTCTGGTCAGTCCTCTTAAGTTCCTTGAAATCTATACCCTCTATCTGTTCTATATTGTCTCTCCATTCTGTGTTATGGCCCAAATTGTGTGCTCTGCCCCCCAGTCATATGTTGAAGCCCTAATGCCCAATACCTCAGAATATAACCATGTTTGAGGATTAGGTCTTTAAAGAGGTAATAATGTTACAAAGAGGTCTTTATGGGAGGCTCTAATCTGATAATGACTCCCTTATAAGAGGAAATTTGGACAGAGACATGCAGAAAAACAGGGGAAAGACCATGCAAAGACAAACAGAGGTGTCCCATCTGGAAGCAGACAAGAGGGCTCAAAAGAAACCAAACCTGATGATACCTTGATCTTGGATATCTACCCTCCAGAAATGTGAGGGAATAGGGGTGCCTGAGTGGCTCAGTCGGTTAAGCGGCTGCCTTCAGCTCAGGTCATGATCCCAGGGTCCTGGGATCGAGCCCCGCATCGGGCTCCCTGCTCAGCGGAGAGCCTGCTTCTCCCTTTCCCTCTGCCTGCCACTCTGCCTACTTGTGCTATCTCTGTGTCAAATAAATAAATTAAAAAAAAAAAATCTTTAAAAAAAAAAGAAATGTGAGGGAATATATTTTGTTCAAGCCACCCAGTCTGTTGCATTTTGTTATGACAGCCCTAGTAAACTAAAACACTCCATATACTCTCTTCCGCCCCCACTCTGTCCCCACTCTAAATTTCACCTAAGATCATACTCAAAGGCTTGAATCTGGATCAACTAGGATGATTCCCGAATCTCTGTATCTAGGTGAGGCATCCCTAACGGCATAACCAACTTCAGTTTAGTGCTTTAAACTAAGTCTCTATTACATACACATGTGCCCAAGTCTGCTCCTTCCCCCATCCTTCTCTACTCTATGCCAGCTCTCCTTCCTGCATTCCCTACAGTGGTGGATGGAACCACCCCAGGCCCTAAGTAAGCTACCTGGGAATCATCCTCATAAAGACAAAACAAAAAAAGCTACTATGTATTTATTAAACATGTAGGAGCTTTACATACATCCTCTTAAAGCAACTAGAACTTTTGTATACTGCTGGTGGAATGTAAGTTAGTAAAAGCACCATGGAAAACTGGCAGTATCTAGTGAAGTACGCATTTACATATCCAGTAACTCAGCAATCCTACTCCGAGATACATGTATCATAGAAAAACATACATGCATACACCAGAAAGCACATACAAAAATTCATAGCCACGTTATTTATAATAGCCCCCAAACAAAAATGTCCATCAACAGCAGAATGGACAACAACAAAGCAACCTCATATATTCACATAATGACACACGATACAGCAATGAAAATGAAGAAGTGAGAATAAACCTTAGAAACACAATATTGAGCAAGAGAAGTCTGAATTCCGGATGTTGCACATTGAATAATTCTCTGTACAAAAAATGTTTTTCTTCTCCAAAATTGTTTTTTTTTTTTTTTAATTTTAAAATTGTGGTAAAAATATAACACAGTGACATCACTAAGATGGCAGAGTAAGAGACCCCAGTCTCCTTCCCCAACACAGAACAATTAGACAGCTCTCCATGAACAAAAATAGCTGTAGGAGAGCTCAGGAGTTAACTTAAAAGGCTTCAGCAACAGAGTGGACGAAAAAGCCTGAGAATAACTGCACAAAAATGCGAAGAAGAAAGTTTCATTTTGCTCACATCATCCCGTCCTCCAGGCCAGCACTGCTCAGTGCCAAGAGGAACTTTCCCACGGGACAGAGTTCTCTTTGCAAGGAAAAGGAAAGTGAGGTGAACACTAGCTTCCCCAGCCTTTCAGAGGACCCGTTCCAGTGTCACTCTGCCCAGAGACCAGCAAAGCTGACGTGAATGGAGGGAGCTAGAACAAGGAAAAGGGCAGGCCTACCAAGAGCGGCCATGCAGCAGAAGCGACAGTTCCCAGTGGCCTGCTCTGCAGAGGGCCCCAGCAGCCCTCACCTCTGAGGACAACAGGCCTGTGGGTACTACGGACCCCATCAGCTCGCATCATGAGGACCTCATCTCGGACAATACCAGCAGACTTGTCCAGAGAGTACATCAGCAAGCTTTCACCACGGAGAAAACCAACAGCTGCCACAGCTACAACGGGTTCCCTCCAGATCCTGCCATGGAGATTTTCATCCACAGGTTTTCACATTCACAGACAACTGCCTGCAGTCCTTCTTGCTTCCTCGCCCACCTTCCCGCTGGAGACCGGGATCTGCCCTGGCAGCTAGCTCTGGCCACGTACACAAGCAACCGCCAGCCTAGGCCCCTGCAGCAGACCTTCACCACTGTGCAAGTACCTGTGGCCGACCCTTGCAGCCACACACGTGCGAGCCTGCAGCTAAGGACCCCACAGCTGCCTGTGTGCCCAGATTCGGCTCTGACTCCAGTCACTGGCCTGCACAGCTCGACATACACACAGCTAGACCCCCCAGCTGTGCACCTGCGAGCTGCTGGCCCCAACCTATCAAAGGCCTCCAACATCATGTGTGTGCTTGCAGCAAGCCCCAGAAGCCACACAAGTGTACAGTGACGGTCCAGGTCCCTGAAGCTACTCTGGCCCCCAGAGCAGGCCCTGTGACTCCTGTCGTCAGCCTGCACCATCATGCATACTTAAGAAAGACCCCTATAGCTGCTGGCCTTGACCTGATACTGGCACCCAAAGCGGCTAGCCCCTGCAGATTCACAAAGAAATACTGACAGCCAGTTCTCTAGAACCCTGCTGCTGAACCCCTGGCCTTGTCACTGCACATGTTATCTGCCACTGACCCTGCCCACACAGGCCCCTGCAGCCACCCCCCACGGCCAGCCAACTCCAGGCCCCAACACTGCCTGCCCTGGGACCTACAGGTTGTACCTAGAGGTGCCGCTGAGGACCTCAACAGCCCCTGTAGAAACTGCGGACCCCATCGACCTCTAACCAAGGGTATCAGTTGTTGATGTAGTGGAAACCTGCTGCTTGAGCTGACAAGTCACCACATATCCCCCAGCCCAGAGCTGCCACACACCCCAGCACCACTAGACCCAGGTTCACAGCACACTCCGATGTGCCCCACCTCCAGGTGAAGGTCTTCCCTTCCAAAGTCAGTCCATAAAATGTGAAAGAAGTGACTGCTTCTTTAAAATACACAGATAGGGCGCCTGGGTGGCTCAGTTGGTTAAGCGACTGCCTTCGGCTCAGGTCATGATCCTGGGAGTCCCGGGATCGAGTCCCGCATCGGGCTCCCTGCTCGGCGGGGAGTCTGCTTCTCCCTCTGATCCTCCCCCCTCCCATGCTCTCTCTCTCTGTCTCATTCTCTCTCTCAAATAAATAAAAAAAAAAATCTTTAAAAAAAAAATAAATAAATAAAATACACAGATAACTACAGCGATCACAAAGAAACAAGGAAATTAGTGAAAAATGGGCAAAGGATACAAACAGACATTTTTCGAAAGAAAACATCCAGATGACCAACAGACACATGAAAAGATGCTCAGTATCAGCCATCATCAGGGAAATACAAATCAAAACTACACTGAGATATCACCTCACACCTGTCAGGATGGCTAAAATTAACAAGTCAGGAAACGACAGATGTTGGCGGGGATGCAGAGAAAGGGGAACCTTCTTACACTGTTGGTGGGAATGCAAACTGGTGCAGCCACTCTGGAGAACAGCATGGAAGTTCCTCAAGAAGTTAAAAATAGAGCTACTCTATGACCCTGCAATTGCACCACTGGGTATTTGCCCAAAGTATACAAAAACACTCATTCGAAGGGATACATGCACACTGATGTTTACAGCAGCATTACCAACAATAGCCAAATTATGGAAAGAGCCCAAATGCCCACTGACTCATGAATGGATAAAGAAATGTGGTATATGTATATAATGGAATATTTTCATCCATAAAAAAAGAATGAAATCTTGCCATTAGCAGTGACATGGATGGATAGAGAGTATTATGCTAAGTCAGAGAAAGACAAATACCATATGATTTCACTCATATGTGGAATTTAAGAAACAAAACAACAATCACTGAGGGAAAAAAGAGAGAGGCAAACCAAGAAACAGATTCCTTTTTTTTTTTAAGATTTTTTTTTTCAGAGAGAACGAAAGCAAGAGAAATTACAGAGGGAGCGGGAGAAGCAGACTCACTGCTGAGCGGAGAGCCTGACGTGGGCTCAATCCCAGGACCCTAAGATCATGAACTAAGCCAAAGGCAGACACTTAACCAACTGAGCCACCCTGGTGCCCCAAGAAACAGATTCTTAACTACAGAGAACAAACTGATGGTTACCAGAGGGAAGGTGGGGGGGGGTTGGTTTAAATAGGTGATGGGAATTAAGAAGTATACTTGTGATGAGCACCAGGTGTTGTATGGAAGTGTTGAATCACTAAATTGGACACCTGAAACTAATATTACACTGTATGTTAACTAACTGGAATTTAAATTAAAACTATTAAAAAACAAAACAAAACAAAGAAATAAGGAGACATGACACCACAAAAAGATCACAATAAACTTCCAGTAACTGACCTCCTCAAAATGAAGATAAAGAAATTGCCTTACAGGGGCACCTGGGTGGCTCAGTCGTTAAGCATCTGCCTTCGGCTCAGGTCATGATCCCAGGGTCCTGGGATCGAGCCCTGCATTGGGCTCCCTGCTCAGCCGGGAGTCTGCTTCTCCCTCTCCCACTCCCCCTGCTTGCGTTCCGTCTCTCGCTCTTGCTGTCTCTCTTTCAAATAAATAAAGAAAGAAAGAAATTGCCTTACAAAACCTTTTTAAAAGCTGTTATAGTCAGCTATAAGAAAACACAGATAAACAACTTAATAAAATCAGGAAAACAATACAAGAACAAAATGAGAACAATAGAGAGATGAAAAATATAAAAAAGAACCAAAGAGAAATTTGGGAGCTTAAGAAGTGGCTGAAATGACAAATTCAATACCTTCAGTAACAGACTCAGACAAAAGAATCAGTATACTCAATGATAAATCATTTGAAATTATCCCATCAGTGGAATAAAAAGAAAAGAGTCAAAAAGAATGAAGAAAGCATGCAGAATGTATGGTACGCCATTAAGAGAAATAAATGATGCATATGGGGGCTCCTGGGTGGCTCACTCCGTTAATCATCTGCCTTTGGCTCAGGTCATTACCCCATGGTCCTGGGATCAAGCCCCATATCAGGCTCCCTGCTCAGGAGGGAGTTTGCTGCTCCCTCACCCTCTGCTCCCTGACCCCTGCTAATGCTCACTCACTGCTGCGCTCTCTCATATAAAGAAATAAATAAATGATGCATATGGAAGTCCAGAAAAAGAAGAGAGGAAGAAAGGGCAGAAAGTTTTTTTAAAGATATAATGGCTAAAAACTTTCCAAAATGGAGAGAGATTTGGACATCTAAGTTCACGAAGCTCACAGATCTCTAAACAATTCAATGCAAAGATATCTTCTCAAAGACACATTATAACACAGTGTTCAAAATTAGGACACGAAGAGAGAATCTTGAGAGCAGCTAGAGAAAAGATGCTTGTCACTTACAAGGGAATCCCACAGGATATTAGTGGCTTTCTAAGCCAAAATTTTATACTTTGAGAGAGAACAGGATGATATACCCAAAGTGCTGAAAGAAAAAAAAAAATGACGACCAAGAATACTTTTTCCAGTAAAGCTTCCTTCAGAAGAAGGAGAGGTAAAGATGTTCTCAGACAAAAGAAAAGCTGAGGGAGTTACTCATCCTGAGATCTACATTACCAATAATGTTGAACAAGATTTTCAAGCTAAAAAGTCAGGATGCTGAGTAGTAACATGAAACACACGGTAAAGTTAAGTTTACAGTCAAACTCAGAAAACTCCAATAGTGTAATACAGTGGTTTGTAAATCACTTAACTCCAGTATAAAGGACAGAAGTATTAAAAATAACTAGAGGTATAATAATTTGTTAATAGATACACAATATGAAAAGATGTAAATCATCAAAACAAAAACACAAAATGTAGGGAGAGTAAAAGGGTAGAGCTTTTTGTATGCAATTAAAATTATGTTGCAATGTTTAAAATAGACTGATAAATATCTGTAAAATATATTATGGAAGCCCAGATATCCATCAACAGATGAATAAAGAAGAGGTGGTGTATATATACCATGGAATATTACTCAGCCATCAAAAAGAATGGAACCTTGCCATCTGCAATGACGTGAATGGAACTAGAGGGTATTACACTAAGCAAAATAAGTCAGTCAGAGAAAGACAAATATCATATGATTTCACTCATATGTGGAATTTAAGAAACAAAACAGATGAACATAGGGGAAGGCAAAGAAAAATAAAATAAGATAAAAACAGAGAGGGAGGCAAACCATAAAAGACTCTTAACTACAGGGAACAAACTGAGGGTTGCTGGAGGGGTGGTGGAAGGGGGGATGGGGTAATTGGGTGGGGGGCATTAAGGAGGGCACTTGCTGTAATGAGCACTGGGTGTTATATGCAACCGATGAATCACTAAATTCTACCCCTGAAACTAATAATACACTACACGTTAACTAAGTTGAATTAAAAAAAAAAAAAAAGATATGTTATGGAAGGCTCATGGAAACCACAAGCAAAAACCTACATAGCTAAAAGATTTAATAAAGGGAGCCAAAGTATACCACTACAGAAAGTTATCAATTCAGAAGAAAGACAACAAGAGAGAAAGAAAGGAACAAAGGAACTACAAACAACCAGAAAAAAATTAGTAAGATGGCATTATTAATAACCACCTACAAATATTACTTTAAATATAAATGGGTTAAATTCTCCAATCAAAAGAATAGAGGGTCTATATGCATAAAAGTAAGACACAACTATATGCTGCCTACAATACACTCCTTAATACTTAAGGACACACATAGTCTCAATGTGAAAAGATGGAAAAAGATATTTCAACACAAATGGAAACCAAAAAAGAACAGATAGCTAACCTTATTATCACACAAAATTAACTTTAAGTCAAAACTGTAACAAGAAACAAAAATCATTACATAATGATAAAGGGGTCATTTAATCAAGAGGATACAACAACTGTAAATATATATATGCACTCAACATTGGAGTACCTAATACAGAAGACATATATAACAGATATGAAAGATGAAGCAGACAACAATGCAATAACAGTAGGGGACTTTATAATCCCACTTTACAATGGATAGATGATCCAGACAGTAAATTAATTGGGAAACTTGGGACTCAAACTATACTTTAGGCCAAATGGACCTACCAGACATTTACAGAACATACCATCCAACAGCAGCAGCATATACCTTCTTTTCATAGGCACATGGGACATCCTCAAAAATGGATATGTTAGGTCACAAAACAATTCTTACCATATTTTAAAAAGATTGAAATCGTACCAATCTGACCATAATGCTATGAAACTGAAAGTCAATAAAAGGAGGAAACCTGGAAAATTCACAAATGTGTGGAAATTAAACAACACACTCCTGCAGAACAAATGGGTGGTAATAATAATAAAAAAAAATTAACTTGAAACAAATGAAAAAGTAAACATAACAATGAATCATGGAACACTACATCAAAAACTAATGATGTAATGTATGGTGATTAACATAACATAAAGAAAGAAAAAGTAAACATAGTTATATACTACATTTATGGAATGCAGCAAAAGCATTTGTAATTGGGAGGTTTATAGCAATAAACGCTATATTAAGAAAAAGCTCCCAAATAAACAACCTAACTGTATACCTCAAGGAATTACAAGAAGAACAAAGCCCATGTTAGCAGAAGGAAAGAAATAACAAAGATCAGAGCAGAAATAAATGAAATTGAAACAAATATAACAATAGAAAGGCACAACAAAACTACAAGCTGGTTTCTCTATGAGGTAAACAAAATTGATAAAACTTTAGCAGAATAACCAACAAAAAGAGAAGACTCAAATAAATAAAATTAGAAATGCAAGAGGAAATACTACAACTGATACTACAGAAATATATATGATCATAAAGACTTCCACGAACAATTATATACCAAAAAATTATACAATAAAAGAAATAAAATTTCCTTGAAGCACATAATCTACCAAGACTGAATCAGAAAAAAAAAAAAAATCTGAATAGATCCATTATGAGTAGAGATTGAATAAGCAATCAAAAACCTCCCAAAACAGAAAACCCCAGGACCAGATGGCTTAACTGGCAAATTCTACCAGAAAGAAAGAAAAATTAATGTCAACCCTTCTCAAACTCTTCCAAAAAACTGAAGAGGAGGGAACACTTCAAATCTCATTCTATAAAGCCAGTATTACCATGATTCCAAAGCCACATAAGGGTACTACAAGAAAACTGTCGACCAATACCCCAATGAATAAACATGCAGTAATTCTCAACAAAATATTAGCAAACTGAATTTAAGAACATGTTAAATGGATTATACACTATGACCAAGAAGGATTTATCCCTGGATGCAAGGATGGATTCAGCATATGAAAATCAGTAAGTATAATACATCACATTAATGCATGAAAGATAAAAGTCACATGATCATATCAATAGATGTAGAAGAAGCATTTCACAAAATACAACATCTTTTCATGATAAAAATGCTCAACAAATTGGTTATAGAAAGCACACACCTCAACATAATAAAGGCCATATACAACAAACTCAGAGCTACCATCATACTCAAAAGTGAAAAACAGAAAGCTTTTCTTCTAAGATCAGGAACAAGACAAGGATGCCCACTATAACCAGTCATATTCCACATATTACTAGGAGACCAAAACAGAACAATTAGGCAGGAAAAGGAAATAAAAAGCATCCAAGTCAAAAAAGAAGAAGTAAAATTGTTGTTATTTGCAGATAACATGATTTTTTTATATAGAAAACTGCAAAGATTCAACCCCAAAACTGCTGGAACTAGTTAAAAATTCAGTGAGTTTCAGGGTATAAAATCAACACAGAAAACCAGTTACATTTCGCACTAATAATTAAACAACCAAAAAAAAAAAAAAACACCAAAAACCTATCCCATTAACAATAGCTTAAAAAAAAACAAAAAACCAAAAAATAAATTTAGCAAAGACGGGAAAGAGCTATAAAATGAAAAGTGTAAGACTTTCTTAAAAGAAATCAAAGAAGAAACAAATGGAAAGACATCCCATATTCATGAACTGAAATAATATCATTAATTGTCCATACTACACAAAGCCATCTATACATTCAACTTAATCACTATCAAAATCCCAATGGCATTCTTCACAGAAACAGAAAACACAATCTTAAAATTTGTGTGGAAATGCATAAGACCTTGAATAGTCAAGGCAATCCTGAGAAAGAAGAACAAAAACAGAGGAATTATATTTCCTGATTTTGAACTGTATTACAGATCTATAGTAACTAAAACAATATGGTTTGGTATAAAAATAGACACATAGACCAAGAAAATATAACAGAGAGCCCAGAATTAATACCCAACATATAGAGTCAAATAATACACTATAAGGGAGCCAAGAACACTCAATGGAGAAAGTATAATCTCTTCAACAAATATTGCTGAGAAAACTGGATAAACACAGCAGAACAATGAAACTGGACTCCTCATTTATAAAACTCAAAAAAATTAACTCAAAATATATCAAAGACTGAAACGTAAGACTTGATACCACAAAACGCCCAGAAAAAAACATAGGGAAATAGCTCCTTGACATGGGTCTTGGAAATGGTTTTTTGCATGTGATACCAAAAGCAAAACAACAAAACCAAAAATCAACAAGCTGGACTATATCAAACTTAAAAGCTTCTGGACAGCAAAAGAAACAATCAATAAAATGAAAAGACAATCTACATAATGGCAGGAAATTTTTGCAAACAGCAGAATACACATTATTCTCAAATGCACATGGAACATTCTCAAGGATAATTTGTATGTGAGGCCACAAAATGGGTCTCAATAAATTTAAGAAGATGGATGAAATAATACATCTTTTCCAAAAACAATGGTATGAAGCTAGAAATCAATTACAAAGAAAAAACAAAAACATGTGGAGATTAAACAACACTATCAACAATCAATGGGTCAATGAAATCAAACAGGAAATAAAAAAATATCTTGAGACAAATGAAAATGAAAACACATTTCAAAATCTATGGAACACAAAAAAGCAGTTCTAACAGGGAAATTTATAATGATACAGCCCTTACCCACCTAAAGAAACAAGAAAATCTCTAATAAATAATCAACTTTATACCTAAAGAATGAAAAAAAAGGAGAAAAAACAAAGCACAAAGTTAGTAGAGAGAAGGAAATAATAAAGATTAGAGTGTAAATAAATGAAATAGAGACTAAAAAAAAAATAGAGAAGACTGATGAAACTAAGAGCTGATTCTTTGAAAAGATAAAACTGATAACCCTTTAGCCAACTCATCAAGAAAACGAGTGGTTCCAAATAAATAACATGAGAAAAGAAAGTTATAATTGATACCACAGAAATACAAAGGATCAAAAGAGACTACTATGAAGAGTTATATGCCAACACATTGGAAAACCTAGAAGAAATGGATAAATTCCTAGAAACATACACAAACTTCCATGTCTGAATCATTAAGAATTAGAAAATCTGAATAGATTGGTAATTAAATTGAATCAATAATTAAAAAACAAAACAAAACAAAACAAAAAAAACAAAAACCTCCCAGCAAACAAGTCTAGGACCAGACAGCTTCACAGGTAAATTCTACCAAACATTTAAAGACAAGTTAATAACTATCCTTCTCAAACTATTCCAAAAAATTTAAGAAGGAATGCTTCTAAATACATTCTATGAGGCCAGCATTACCCTGATACTAACCCAGACAAAAACATTACAAAAAAAAAATTACAGACCAAAATCCCTGATGAACATAGATGCAAAAATCCTCAACAAAATATAAGCAAAATGAATTTAAAAAATACATCAAAAGCATTATATACCATGATCAAGTGGGATTTATTCCAGGGATGCAAGGATAGTTCAATATCCACAAATCAATCAATGTAATTCACCCCACTAACAAAATGAAAGACAAAAACCATACAATCATCTCAATAGATGCAGACAAAACAGCATTTGACAAAATTCAACATAAATTTATGATAAAAACTCTCAACAAAGTGGGTATAGAGGAAACATGCCTCAACATAATGAAGGCAATATATGACAAACACACAGCTAATATCATACTGCTCAGTGAAAATCTGAACACTCTTCCTATAAGATGGGGAAGTCTCCTCCATAAATGGTGTTGGGAAAACTGGACTGTTAAATGCAAAAGAATGAAACTGGACTATTTTCTTATACCATATACATAAATAAACTCCAAATGGATTAAAGACCTGATATCATAAAACTCCTAGAAGAAAATACAGTAGTTAACTCTTTGACATTGATCTTAGCAACATTTTTTTAGATATGTCTCCTCAGGCAAGAACATTAAAAGGGGCTACATTAAACTAAAAAGTTTACTGCACAGCAAAAGAAATCATCAAAATGAAAAAGCAACCTATTTGCAAATGATATATCTGATAAGGAATTAACATCCAAAATATATTAAAAAAACTCATACATCCCAATATTAAAAAAAAAAACAAGCCAATTAAAAAATGGGCAGTGGACCTGAATAGACATTTTTCCAAAGAAGACATGGAGATGGCCTACAGACACATAAAACAATACCCAACATCTCTAATCATCAGGTAAATGCAAATCAAAACCTCAATGAGGTATCACCTCACACCTGTCAGGATGGCTATCATCAAATCAACAAATAAGTAACAAGTGTTGGTGAGAATGTGGAGAAAAGAGACACACATGGACTGTTGGTGAGAATGCAAACTGGTGCAGCCACTATGGAAAACAGTATGGAGGTTCCTCAAAAAATTAAAAGTAGAAAATACCATACAATCCAGCAATTCCTCTTCTGGGTATTCATCCAAAGAAAATGAAAACACTGGGCACCTGGGTGGCTCAGATGGTTAAGCGTCTGCCTTCGGCTCAGGTCATGATCTCAGGGTCCTGGGATCAAGTCCCGCATCGGGCTCCCTGCTCCTTGGGAGCCTGCTTCTCCCTCTGCCTTTCTCTCTCACTCTGTCTCTCATGAATAAAAAAAAAAAAAAAAAAAAATCTTCAAAAAAAAAAAGAAAATGAAAACACTAATACAACAAGACACAGGCACTCCTATGTTCACTGCAGCATTATTTACAATAGGCAAGGTATGGCAGCAACTTAGGTCCACTGATGGATAAATGGGTAAAGAAGATGTGGTAAATTTACACAATGGAACATTACTCAGCCATAAAAAGGAATGAAATCTTGCCATTCACAACAATATGAACTGACCTAGAGGGTGTTACGCTACGTGAAATAAGTCAGACAGAGAAAGACAAATGCTGTATGATTTCATTTATATGTAGAATCCAAAGAACGAAACAAATGAACAAACAAAACAGAAACACAGTCATAGAGAAAAAAATGGTGCTTGCTGGAGTGGGGGAGGGGGGTGGTGGTGGTGACAGACCAAATTGGTGAAGAAGATTAAGAGGTACAATATTCCAGTTATAAAATAAACACAGGAAGTAATATACAGCATAGGGAATATAGTTAATAATATTGTAAGAACTCTGTATACTGACAGACGGTAACGAGATATTGTAGTGACCATTTTGTAATGTATATAAATAGTAAATCACTGTTATACACCTGAACTAGTACAACACTGTATGTCAATTATTCTTCAATAAAAAAATAAATCCTAAAAAATTAAATTAAATTGAAAAAATAAGGTAAAATAATAAAAATTTAAAAGGCAAAAAAAAAAAAAGATAAAATTGAGGACAGTAGTATTTCTGATGGGGAGGTAAAATTTTACCTCTACCATCTTAGAGTCTCCAGCTGGGCCTGAGAATTAAACTGACTAGTTAAAAGACAGATTAACAGGAGAAAAGCATACAAATCTTATAAAATAACTAAGATATATGGCAAACATAAAGGAAAATAGGAATTATTTTAACAAGGTCTCTTTGTACAGAGTACTCAGTCTCAACTCCTGACTTTGGTGATAAGAATGTTTGCTCCCTGCATAGGGAGGGCATCTTTCATTTGGAAGGTCAGAGCACCCTTCTTTGTACCTGCTGTTTTTCCAGTGCCTTTAGCTAAAAATAATCCTTATGCCACAGTGGCATATTCTTAGGTGGCATATTCTGCCACTCTTCAATAGTATTTATTCTAGGTTCTCACATTGTTCTTACATTAGGTGATCCATTCACAGAAATCCGTAACATATATGTGATACATAGGTTCTTTTGCATGTATTTTAATGTATATGAAAAACACATCTTTAAAATATAAAACAGGGGAGCCTGGGTGGCTCAATCGGTTAAGCGGCTGCCTTCGGCTCAGGTCATGATCCTGGGGTCCTGGGATCGAGCCCCGCATCGGGCTCCCTCCTCCGCGGGGAGCCTGCTTCTCCCTCTGCCTCTCTCTCACTCATGAATAAAAAATAAAAATCTTTAAAAATAAAAATATAAAATAATACTATATTACCTCTGAGCCAAACATATAATAAATGTCCAAGAAATATTAACTATATTCAATGTGAGGGGAAAGTTCCTACATAATAGTAGAATTCAATCATCGTCTCTATAAAATAGGACCTATTTTTTTTTTTTAAAGATTTTATTTATTTATTTCAGAGAGAGAGAATGAGAGACAGAGAGCACGAGAGGGAAGAGGGTCAGAGGGAGAAGCAGACCCCCCGCTGAGCAGGGAGCCCGATGTGGGACTCGATCCAGGGACTCCAGGATCATGACCTGAGCCGAAAGCAGTCGCTTAACCGACTGAGCCACCCAGGCGCCCCTAGGACCTATTTTTTAAGGATAAAAAGGAACCTGAGGAAATGGATAAAAATGTTCAGAACTTCTAGGTGATGAGAGGCAGAGGTAACTTTTTCTGGATCTTCATATTTATCTGTACTTTCAAATCTTCTGCATTAAGCATGCTTAAATTACTAAGAGTGACAACAGAACCAAACAGAATAGTCAATAAATACAATGTCTCATGCACATTATGCACTTAAATATCTGTCATAATATAAAGAAAAATAAATATCTCATTTTTTAAATATTATCAAACTACTAAATGGCTTTGCTGCACCATTTTATCCCAGCAAAGTCACTCGAAGACCAAGACAGGATATATTCTAAAGGTCCCTTGTGCACCTCTGCATGGCTTATTAATAGTTTAGCTAATTCCTCATTTGGTTAGTTAGCATATCCCAAAGATACTGCAGAAACACAGCAGTCGGACTAAATACCTACTCAATTCTTCATTTAATCTCTCTGGGCCTATGAACTGTAAAGCCCCAACAGTTCTGCTATAAAGAATAATGGAGATATCATAAAAACAATCTGGAATCTGTAAAGGGCAAGGCAGTTGAGAGCTGCTCGTGTCATCCTATACATCTGAGTATCTTGGGGGTATAATCAGGTTTGTAACCCCAGTGACCATCAAAGAATTTCTGAAACAAAAAAGAGGTTCAATAATGGCTTCTTAAATAGAATTTTTAAATGTGCCTTCCTCCTCCCCCACCCAATGGTAGCTCTATCACTTCTGTTTTATAGATTATAAACCTCTAACGACTAAGATGGTTTTTGATAAAAATCAAAACTGTTCTTAAAATTCAGCTCTGGGTAAGCTTTTCTTCTGTCTCATGTGTGTTATATCTTCCTAACAGTACTCTGTGTTTACCCACAAGTAGAAACTGTATTAACTTGTTTTGGGTTCAGCATAATACAATGTTTGGCAAATTAAGCATTTTAATACACAACAGGGATTCTTTATTTCTTGTTCCAAAAGTGAAAGCTCAATAGCTTTCAGGAAGAGTTGGCAGAAATTACCCTAAATACATAAAACTGCTGGTGATAACTACCGTAGGCAATTTGATGATAAGCCACTCTTTGTGTTATAAAAGAATGAACATAGCAACATGCTTTGTTCATAATTTCAGCCTGACGTAATCCTAAAGTTGAAGTGTATGATTTGTGACAAATGGACCTGAGTCAAGGACAAGATTTCCTTGATGAATAGGCTTTACTGAGTTAGTCACAGAGGGAGTAAATATACACAATTCAGCAATAGGGCTTATCTTCAGGATTTTTAAGGGCAGGCTTCCCATGACCACTCACATTCCAACCCAGTCCATGCTTTCCATAGCTGAACCATGGCATAAGTATTAGGCATTTTCTAAACTGCTGATAAACTGATGGAGTTGCTTGGTTGAAGGTAATTTTAAAGGTTAAAGGTTATGGGCCAAGTTTATTTTTCAACAGCTATTACACTTCGTTTTTCTTCAACACCGTTTACACAAGAGTAGCCCTTCATATTTTTTTCTTCTCCAACACACATGCCACATGACATTTAAATGCACACATACATGCCAGGCTATAGAATAAGTAAGTGCATTCACAGTAACACCATCTCCTCCTCCCCATGCTCAAGGAAACAAGTCGAAAAACTATTATAAAATTAAGTGTAAGTCTACCCTAATTTGTATTGTAAAAGTAAACTAATGACAAACTTAATCCAATTCCTAGATGTAACAAATTACCTGCTAAATATCTCATGACCATTCACTACTCTGAATTATAGGGGGATGATGTCACACGGGGAAAGTTAATTACACATAGGGGGGAGGGAATGCTACTGGTACACAGTTCAAGAGAATTTACCTGAAAAATCTTATCAAGGAATCTTACAATGAATTTGAATAAAGCCAGATGCTAATCAGTGGCTCACTTTTACCACTAGAATAAAATAATTAATGTACTGCTCTGCTGATTCCTTAATATTAAAAGCCCTTTAACAGAAAACTTGCTATATTCCATGTTCATATGGGAACCTACAATTCTAAGAACATGTTTCCAGAACCTTTTTTGGTGGGAGTTGGGAGGAACCACTCAAAACAGACAGTAATTCTTTCTACCACATGTACTTTATCAAAACTTACTGCTAATTCCTCTGCCAATTTCAAAGGGTTTGGGAAGACTCGAGTGGACCTGAGGGAACTGCAGAATCAGGTTAATCTAGAGACCCTCCAATGTTAAATCTTTCAGAATCAGATCCTTAGCACAAAGCCAGACAAACGCAAGATGCAAACAGACTCAGTGGACTAAACACCTCACCCTTCGTTAGACACCAAGGAAGACTGATGTTTCCAAGTGGTAGAGTTATTACTTGGGTTGTGAACAAATACCTCCCCATTAACAGTTCCTTAGAACACTATTCTAGAAACTTCCAGTTTTACCAAAGAATTTCCATTAAAACTGGTTATTTTTTGTTAAAAATAATAAAATCAGTATTGTCAAAGAAGTGTTGGTTGATACAAAGGGAAATTAAGAATGCCTTCTCTAGTTTGTTTTATATCCTAGTTGAAGGCATGAAAACACAGCTATAATATATTTGTGGTTTATTTAGAGAAACATTCTGGCAAATTAGCAGTAAGTGTTACTTATTTGGAAATACTGATGTAATAGTAATTTTAAAAAACAAAAACTACTTCAAGAATTCAAGTCAAATTTTCATTCTGAATAAAATTTCAATTAACACAAACAATTTGGGCTAGACTATTAAAACAGCCAAGCAGTAGGGAGACATTTAATGAATAAACTTCCCTGTTAACACTTTGCCTAAGTAGACTTTTTCAGAGATACTGTGTTCTGGCTACATGAGGCTGGCTTTGTTTCCTTCAATAAATTAGAGAAGGGAAAAAGGGGCAGGGAATGTGACAATCACACTTAATACACACCAGGCTGCCATCTGCCACTTTTCGTCCTTTGCTGGCTCATTGATTATTCATGAATTCACTACCTGAAAAGTGCTATATTTATCTTTACAGCCACAAAGCTGTCAATTCAGTTTCAAGCAAGCCTGTCTTTGTTTTCAGTGAAATGCAGTTTGCACAGAAAAAGGCCTCGTGTATATGACACCGCCCTGTGCTATAATACAAATATTAAAAAAAAAAACAAACAGTGATATAAGTGAGTTTCCATGTTGGTCCCAGCCTGAGCCTTATTATTGTTTTTTTTAAGACTGTCACATCAAAAGAAAAATGAAGCAGTCTCAACTTTTAGAGCCTCTGGCCTCTACAGATTTCCACAAAGGCCCTGAATCCTGCTCCCTGTATTTTGTTATCAATGGTCTTACTGTTTCCTTTTCTTTTAATCTTTTATACATGCTTGTTTCTGGCAAATTTACTCTGCTATTAACTTACCTGCTTAAAGCTACCTGAGTTCCAAGCACTGTTTCCCTGGGATGCATTACATCAGCTCTAGCTCAAAATCTGTCCTAGAGTTTCCTTTTCCCAGACAGTCATCTCCATGAAAGATTTCACAGGTCATTCAAATTTCAACTTGTTTGCCAGCATCTAAAGAAGACATATTTTTAAAAAGTTATAAAAAGAGACACTCAGCTTTTATCACAACCAGACAAGAAGATAGGGAAAACAAGCTTGCCTAAAGACATTTTAAATGTTTCCTTGATGGCTGTAAGCTTAAAACTATCACCACAAATCCATCATATTTTTCTGGAGGGAGAAAGATCAGAGGGAGAAGATAAATTAAAAATATACTTGCATCCTAAAAATTCCTTGACTAGCCTGAAGAATTAAAAAGCAAAGTGAGGGGCGCCTGGGTGGCTCAGTCAGTTAAGCGGCTGCCTTCGGCTCAGGTCATGATCCCGGGGTCCTGGGATCGAGCCCCGCATCGGGCTCCCTGCTCAGTGGGGAGCCTGCTTCTCCCTCTCCCTCTGCCTGCCTCTCTGCCTACTTGTTCTCTCTATCTCTCTGTCAAATAAATAAATAAAATCTTTAAAAAAAAATTAAAAAAAAATAAAAAGCAAAGTGAAATCTACACTCCAAAATTACTGTCATTTAAAAGTTTGATAATAAATAATGCCAAAAATGTAAATTCAATTTAACTTTCCCTAGGTGTGCTCAACAATAATTTTGACATGAAAGTTTAAAACAGGGGTGCCTGGGTGGCTCAGTCAGTTAAGTGTCTGTCTTTGACTCAGGTCATGATCCCAGTGTCCTGGGATTGAGCCCCATGTCACACTTTCTGCTCAGCAGAAAGCCTGCTTCTCCCTCTCTCTCTGCCTGCCGCTCCCCCTGCTTGTGCTCTCTCTCTTTCTCTGTCAAATAAATAAATAAAAATATTTTTTTAAAAAAAAAAGTTCAAAACATGTGATAAAGGTTAAGAGTTAGTGACTGAGGGAAAAGACATAATCCGAAGTAAAAATAGCACTTCATAAATAGTTCCAACACGTGATGCATTCTTCCATGTTTTATTTCAATTTATCTTGTGAGGATCCCCAAACTTAAAAATTTCTTTGTAATTCAAGAATGTTGTGATTAAGACCTATACCTCCATTAACAGAAAAATGAAGCAGAAAGAGCCCTTATACTTCAGAACTCCACCATGATGTATGACTAGTCATCAAATTCCTAAAGTTATTAAAGCATGAGATCAATGTTTACACCTAAGAAAACAAAAGAAAAAAAAAAAAGATTCAAATACAGGTTGAATGTTTTCATGATTTAAAAAAAAAATTTAATTGCAGAGACTTATCCATGTCAGTGTATAATTGTTTAATAGGATTATCTGTTCCCAGAAGTTCCTAGCTTATTTGTTCTTGACCCAATGCATCACCCTTTGTTCAGTCATCCAGAATAAAAACTTGGGCCTCTTCTAGCACCCTGTTTCATTAGTCAGGACTAGGTACAGCTGCATATAGCCATCTACAACAAGAACAAAAACAGATATAGGGGCGCCTGGGTGGCTCAGTCGTTAAGCGTCTGCCTTCAGCTCAGGTCATGATCCCGGGGTCCTGGGATCAAGCCCCGCATCAGGCTCCCTGCTCCGCGGGAAGCCTGCTTCTCCCTCCCCCACTTCGCCTACTTGTGTTCCCTCTCTCGCTGTGTCTCTCTCTGTCAAATAAATAAAATCTTAAAAAAAAAAAAAGCAATATGCCTAATAAAGAGTTCAAAGGAATGGTCATATGGACACTCACTGGACTTCAGAGAAGAGTGGGTGAACTCTGAGAATTCAACAAAGAGAATACCTAAAAAAGAGCCAGTCAGAACTAAAGAATACAATAACTAAAATGAAAAATACACTAGAGGGAATCAACAGCAGCTTAAAGGATGAAGAAGAATGGATAAGCGATCTGGAAGGCAGGGTTCACCTCTGTGACAACATCAAGAATAGTAACATTCATATTTATTGGGGTCCCAGAAGGAGAAGTGAGAGAGAAGAGGCAGAAAATTTATTTGAAGAAATAGTATCTGACAACTTTCCTAATCTAGGGAAGGAAAGAGACATCCAGGTCCAGGAAGTAGAGAGAGACTCAAATAAGAAGAGCCCAAGGAGGTCAACACCAAAACACATAATAGTTAAAATGACAAAAATTAAAGATAAAGAGAGAATCTAAACACCAGCCAGAGAAAAGAAAATACATACAAGGGAAACCTCATAAGGCTATCAGGCAAATTTTCAGAAGAAACACTGCAGTCCAGAAGAAAGTAGCACAATATATTCAAAACATTGAAAGGAAAAAAAAAAACTTCAGCCAAAAAATGCTACCTGCCACAGATATCATTCAGAACTGAAGAAGAAATAAAAGACTTTCCCAAATAAACAAAAGTTAAAAGTGAATTCATCATCACTACACAGCCCTAACAAGAAATGTTAAAGGGAATTCTTTAAGTGGAAAGAAAAGTCCATAACTATAAATAAGAAAATTATGAAAGGAAGAAATTCCAGTGGTAAAAGCAAATACATAGTAAAAGTACCAACCATTTGCAAAATTAGTATTAAGGTTAAATCAAAAAAGTAAAATCAATTATATCTACAAATATTAGTAAAGGGATACACAAAATTAAAAAGTATAAAATATTACATCATATACATAAAACATGGAGGGGAGAGTAAAAATATAGGGCTTCTAGAATGTATTCAAACTTAAGCAACCATCAACTTAATATAGACTGCTCTATGCATAAGATGTTATATATGACCTTCATGGTAACCTCAAACCAAAAACCTATACTACAGACAAAAAATAAAGAGAAACAAATCCAAGCATTAACACTAAAGAAATCCATCAAACACAGGGAAGAGAGCAAGAGACGAAGAAAGGAACAGAGAAGAACTACAAGACCAACCAGAAAACAATTAACAAAATGGAAATAAGTAAAAACCTATCAATAATTACTTTAAATCTAAATGGACCATACACTCTAATCAAAATACATGGGGTAACTGAATGGGTAAAAAAAACAAGATCCATTTATAAGCTTCCTGCCTACAAGAGACTCACTTCAGACCTAAAGGCATATACAAATTAAAAGTGAAGGGATGGATATTCCATGCAAATAGAACAACAAAATGCTAGGATAGCAATACTCACATCAAACAAAATAAACTTTAAAACAAAGACTGCAACAAGAGACAAAAAAGTTCATAACATAACGATAAAGGAATCAATTCAATAAGAGGTATTACAACTGTAACTATCTCTGCACCCAACATAGGAGGAGCATCTAAATATATAATCCATGTGTTAACAGATAAAAAGGAAGAAACTGGCAGTAATCCGGTAACAGGAAGGGATGTTAACACCCCACTTACATCAGGGATAGATCATTCAGATAGTAACACATTAAGGAAACAGTGGCTTTGAATGATATATTAAACCAGTTGGGGTTAACAGATAATAAAGAATATCCCATCCAGAAATAGCAGAATACACAGTCTTTAAGGTAAACATGGAACATGTTAGGCCATAAACCAAATCTCAATTAATTCAAGATGACTGAAATCATATCAAGCATCTTTTCCAACCACAATAGTATTTAGCTAAAAATCAATTACTAGGAAAAAGCTGGAAGAAACACAAACACATGTGGGCTAAATAAAATGTTACTAAACAGCCAATGGGTTCACAAAGAAATAGAGGAAATCAAAAAATACCTGCAGTCAAATGAAAATGGAAACATTATAGTTCAAAATCTTTGAGATGCAGCAAAAGCAGTTCTAAGAGGGAAGTTTACAGCAATATAGGCCTACCTCAAGAAACAATAAGAATCTCAAATAAACAATCTAACCTCACACCTAAGGAACTAAAAAAGAAAAAACAAAGCCCAAAGCTAGTAGAGGGAAGAAAATAATAAAGATCGGAGTGGAAACTAATGAAACAGAGACTTAAAAAACAACAGAAAAGATCAATGAGACTAAAAGCTAGTTCTCTGGAAAAGATAAACAAAATTGATAAACATTTAGCCAGACTCAGCAAGTAAAAAGAGAGGACTCAATAAATAAAATCAGAAATAAAAGAGGAGAAATTACAACTGACACCAGAGAAATACAAAGGATTATAAGAGATGACTATGAAAAATTATATGCCAATAAATTGGACAACCTGGAAGAAATGAATCAATTCCTAGAAACATAAAATCTTCCAAGACGGAATCAGGAAGAAACAGAAAATCTGAACAGACCAATTACTAGTGATGATATTGAATCATTACTCCCAGGATGTCTGGAGGGCTCAGTCAGTTGAGCGTCAGGCTCTTGGTTTCAGCTCAGGTTGTGAGATCGGGCCCCATGCTGGGATCCATGCTTAATGTGGAGCCTCCTTGTGATACTCTCTCTCTCTCTCTGCTCCTCCCCACCCTCCCCCATCTCTTACACACGCACTCTCTCTCAAAAACAAAAACAAAAAAACTCCCAAGAAACTAAAGGCCAGGAAATTCATTCACAGGTAAATTCTACCAAACATTTAAAGAAGAGTTAATGCCTATGCTTCAAAAATTATTCCAAAAAATTCAAGAGGAAGGAATGCTTCCCAATTCATTCTATGATACCAGCATTATGGGATACCAAACACAAAGACACTACAAAAAAAAAAAGAAATAAAGAAAATTACAGGCCAATATCCCTGATGAACACAGATGCAAAAATCCTCAACAAAATATTAGCAAATCGAATTTAAAAACACATTAAAAGGATCATTTACTTCAAATAAGTGGGATTTCTTCCAGGGACACAAAGATGGTTCAATATGCACAAATCAATCAATGTGATACACCAAATTAACAAAACGAAGGACAAAAATCATATGATCACCTCAACAGATGCAGAAGCATCTGACAAAATTCAACATCCATTCACAATGAAAACCTGCAACAAAGTGGCTACAGAAGGAACATACCTTAACATGGTAAAGGCCATATATCAAAACCACAGCTAACATCATGTGCAATAGTGAAAATCTGAAAGCTTTTCCTCTAAGATCAGGAATAAGACAAGGATGTCCACCCTCACTACTTCTATTCAACATAGTACTGGAAGTCCTAGCTACACCTATCAGACGAAAAAAATGAATAAATAAAGGCATCCAAATTGGTAAGGAAGAAGTAAATTTGAAGACAGTACCATGCACAGATGACATGTTACTATAATCAGAAAACCTTAAAGACTCCACACACACACACACACACACAAAATTGAACAAATTAATTCAGTGAAGTTGCAGGCTATGAAACCAATATACAGAAATATTGCATTTCTATACACTAATAAGCAGAAAGAAAAACTGAAAAACAATCCAATTTACAATTGCATCAAAAAGAATAAAATACCTAGGAATAAATTTAACCAAAGAGGTAAAAGACCTATACTCTAAAAACTTTAAGACACTCATGAAAGATATCAAAGATGACACAAACAAATGGAAAGACATTCATTCCAAGGGGCACCTGAGTGGCTCAGTCGGTTAAGTGTCTGCCTTCAGCTCAGGTCATGATCCCAGGGTCCTGGGATCGAGCCCCACATCAGGCTCCCTGCTCAGCGGGGAGTCTGCTTCTCAACCTCTCCCTCTGTCCCTCTCCCCCCTCCCCGCCTATGCTCTCTCTCTTTCTCTCTCTCACTCTACCTCAAATAAAGAAAATCTTAAAAAAAAAAAAAGACATTCCATGCTCATGGATTAGAAGAATTAACATTGTTAAAATGCCATTCTACTCTAAGCATTCTGCAAATTCAATGCAATCCCTATCAAAATACCAATGGCATTTTTCACAGACACTGAAAAAACAATCCTAAAATTCACATGGAACCACAAAAGAATAGCCAAAGCAATCTTGAGAAAGAAGAAAAAAGCTGGAAACCTCGTAATTCTAGATTTCAAACTCAACTACAAAGCTATAGTTATCAAAACAGTATGGTACTAGCACAAAATAGACACACAGATCAATGGAACAGAATTGAGAGCCCAGAAATAAACCCACACGTACGGGTCAATTTATCAATGACACTGAAGGCAAGAAAATTAAGTCGGGAAGGGACGCCTGGGTGGCTCAGTCGGTTAAACATCTGCCTTTAGCTCAGGTCATGATCCCAAAGTCTTGGGATCGAGTCCTGTGCATCGGGCTCCTTGCTTGGCAGGGAGTCTGCTTCTCCCTCTCCCACTCCCCCTGCTTGTGCTCTCTGTCAAATAAATAAATAAAATCTTAAAAAAAATATTAGGTGGGGAAACAACATTCTCTTCAATAAATTGTGCTGGAAAAACTGGACAGCTACGTGAAAAAGAACAAAATTAGACCACTTTCTTACAACTTACATAAAAATAAACTCAAAATGGGTTTTGGACCTAAAGCTAAGACGTGAAACCATAAAACTCCTAATACAGGCAGTAAATTCTTAGTCGTAGCAATTCTTTTTTGGATCTGCCTCCTCAGGCAAGGGAAACAATTGGAACTACATCAAACTAAAAGGTTTTTGCACAGTGAAAGAAACCATCAACAAAAGACAACCTACTGAATGGAAGAAGGTATCTGCAAATGATGTATCTTATAAGGGATTAATACCCAAAATATATATAAAGAACTCCTATAACAACACCAAAAAAGTCCAAATAATCAGATTTCAAAATGGGCAGAGGACCTGAATAGATATTTTTCCAAAGAAGCCATTACAGATGGTCAAGAGACAAATGAAAAGATGCTCAACATCACTAATCACTGGAGTAATTCAAATCAAAGCTGTAATGAGATGACACCTCATACCAGTTAGAATCACTAGTATTGAAGAAATAACAAGTGTTGAGAAAAGGGAACCTTCATGCATTGTTGGTGGGATTGTAAACTGGTGCAGCCTCTCTGGAAAACAGTATGGAGGTTCCTCAAAAAACTAAAAATAGAAGTATCATACACTCCAGTCCTTCAACTTCTGAGTATTTCCCCGAAGAAAATACTAATTTGAAATGATACTTGTACCCCTGTTTATGGCAGCATTATTTACAAAAGCCAAAATATGGAAACAAACCTGAGTGTCCACTAATAGATGAATGGATAAAGAAGATGTGGAGTGTGTGTGTGTGTACAATGGAGTATTACTCAGCCATAAAAAGGGATCAAATCTTGCTATTTGTGATAACATGGATGGACCTAACGGGTATTATGCTAAGTGAAATGAGTCAGAGAAAGAAAAATACCATATTATTTCACACTTATATGTAGAATCTAAAAAAAACAAAACAAATAAATAAATAACAAGAACAAAGAAAAAAAAGACTCATGGAGAAGAAACTAGTGGTTGCCAGAGGGGAAGGGGATGGGGGTATAGGTGGTCAGTCAGTCACAGGGATGAAAAGTACAGCATAGGGAATATAGCCAATAATATCGTAGTAACTCTGTAATGGTGACAGATGATACGTACATTATTGTGGTGAGTATTTCATAACATACATAATTGTCAAACCACTACGGTGTACACCTCAAACTAGTATGTCATCTCCAGTTCAATTTTTTTAAAAAAATCTCACATTTGACTTATTGAAGAGAGTAAGAGGAACAGTTTCACTTTACCTACATTACTATTTCTCCAACATGACACAGCTCAGCGCCAGAAGACACTCTTAGCAGCCATTTTTCCCACAAGGGAGAGAGAGAGCATGTAAGTGTGTGCCCAGCTTCCCCAGCTGTGCTGTTATCTGGCAAAAGGCCCACTTCTTTCTTGCCCCATCCAAAATACTGAGATGAACTGCACAACTGAGGGGTAGGGAGGGGCTGAAAGAATAGCAGACAGAGCTAAAAATGTATCAAAGACATGGATCCCACTAACCATTTCATAGACTGAATCAGGAAACCCACACCTGAGGTGCTGGGGATGCCTTGCCTGCAATTCCTCCAACTGGCCCATGGGCACCCCCAACACCCTGCATGCCTCACTCATACATACCCCCAACCTCTGGCAGCCTCCCAGTGTGGTCGCCCAACCCACACTTAGAGTGAAGGGATGTGCTCAACATTCTTTATGCAAATAGAACTGTGTTTAAAGAGATGTATATGCAAGTATATATAATGGAATATTACTGAGCCATTAAAAAGTAAAGGAAATCCTCTATTTGCAACAAGATGAACAAACCTGAAGGACATTATGTTAAGTGAAATAAGCCAGAGAAATGTGAATTCTGTATGAGTTCCCTTATATTTGGAATCTTAAAAAAAAAAAAAAAAGACTAAGTCTAACTCACAGAAACAGTGTAGAACGGTGGATACCAGGGCTTGGGGGTGGGGAAATGGGAAGCGACTGGCCAGAGGGTACAAGTTTTCAGTTATAAGTTTTGAGGATCCACATACAACATAGTGACTATAGCACATACAGGAAAATGTATAGTCTGGTGGCTATATTGTATACTGCATAACTGAAATTTGCTCAGGAGTGTATTTTAAGGGTTGTCTCACACACGTTAAAAGGTACCTATCTGTGGTGGTGAATGTTAATTAATTCGATCGTGGGAATCCTTTCACAGTGTACACATATATTACATCATCATGATGTACACTCTAAATATATTAATTTTTAAGGGCACTGCGGTGGCTCAATTGGTTAAGTGTCTGCCTTCGGATCAGGTCATGGTCCCACGGTCTGGGGATCGAGCCCAATGTCGGGCTCCTGGCTCAGTGGGGAGTGTGCTTCTTCCCCTCCCCCTCTGTTCTCTCTCTCTTTCTCAAATAAGTAAATAAAATCTTTAAAAACCTATTAATTTTGTCAACTATAATTCAATAAAGCTGGAAAAAAGCTAATTTGCTACTTAATTTTATTTCTTTAATTTTAAAATTTTAATTCCAGTATAGTTAACAGACAATGTTATTTTAGTTTCAGGTGTACAATATACTGATTCAACAATTCCGCACATCACCCAATGTTCGTCATGACAACTGCACTCCTTAATCCCCATCACCTATTTTACCCATTCCCCTCACCCACCTCCCCTCTGGTAATGATCAGTGTATTCTCTATATTTGAGTCTGTTTCTTAGTTTGTCTCTCTTTTTCCCCCTTCACTTGTTTGTTTCTCAAATTCCACATATGAGTGAATCAAATGGTAGGTCTTTCTTTGACGTATTTTGCTTAGCATTATACTCTAGCTCCATCCATGTCACTGCAAATGTGCAAGTGAGCGCAAGATCTCATTCTTTTGATGGCTGAATAACATTCCACTATCTATATATGCCACGTCTTTATCCCTTTATCTATCCATGGACACGGGCTGCTTCCATGATCTGCAATTATAAATAATGCTACTACAAACACAGGGGTGCATGTATCCCCTAAAATTAGTGTTTTTGTATTTGGGGGGTAAATACTTAGAAGCGTGATTACTGGATCACAGAGCAGTTATATTTTTAAATTTTATTTCTATTTATTTATTTATTTTCATTTAAATGCAATTTATGTAACATATACTATATTATTGGTTTCTGGGATAGAATTTAGAGGTTTATTAGTTGCATGTAACACCCACTGTTCATTACATCAGGTGCTGTCTTTAATGCCCATCACCCAATTACCACACCTCCCAAGCACCTACATTCCAGCAACCCTCAGTTTGACTCTTCAAGTTAAGAGTCTTTTAGGTTTGCCTCCCCCTGTTTTTATCTTATTTTTCTTTCCCTCCCCTATGTTCATCTGTTTTGCTTCTTAAATTCCACATATGAGTGAAGTCATAAGGTATTTGTCTTTTTCTCTGATTTATTTCGCTCAGCATGATACCTTCTAGTTCCATTCAGGTCATTGCAAATGGCAAGATTTCATTCTTTTTGATGGGTGAGTAGTAGTCCATTGTATATATACACACAACATCTCCATTATCCATTCCTCTGTTGAAGGACATCTGGGCTCCTTCATATTTTCACTATTGTACACATTGCTCCTATAAACTTTGGGGTGCATGTGCCCCTTAAAAATCACTATGTTTGTATCCTTCAGATAAATACCTACTAGTACAATTGCTGGATCATAAGGTAGCTCTATTTCTAACATTTTCAGGATTCTCCATACTGTTTTCCAGAGGGGCTGCAGAAGTTTGCATTCCCACCAACAGCATAAGAGGATTCCTCTTTCCCGCATCATCACCAGTATTTGCTGTAGGTGACCACACCACCCATGCATGCATCAACCAAACATCTGTTATTTCCAGACTTGTTAATTTTAGCCATTCTGATTGGTGTGAGATGGTATCTCATTGTGGCTTTGATTTGTACTTCCCTGACGCTGAGTGATGTTGAGCATTTTTTCATGTCTCTGTTAGCCCTATGTATGTCTTCTTTGGAGAAATGTCTGTTCATTTCTTCTGCCCATTTCCTTACTGGATTTTTTTATTTTTGGGGTGTTGAGTTTGAGGAGTTCTTTATAGATTTTGGATACTAGTCATTTATCTGATAAGTCATTTGCAAATATCATCTTCCACTATGATTTTCTCTTTCAACATTCCTTTGGCTATTTGGGGTTTTTTCTGGTTCCATAAAAATTTTAGGATTGTTTCTTCCAGTTCTGTAAAAAATGTCGATCGTATTTTGATAGGGATTGCACTGAATGTGTAGATTGCTTTGAGTAGCATACATGTTTTAACAATATTTGTTCTTCCAATCTATGAGCAGGGAATGTTTTTCCGTTTTTTTTGTGCCTTCCTCAATTTCTTTCATAAATGTTCTATAGTCTTTAGAGTATGGATCTTTTACCTCTTTGTTAGGTTTATTCCTAGGTATCTTTTGGGTTTTAGTGCAATTGTAAATGGGATCGATTCCTTAATTTCTCTTTCTTCAGTCACACTGTTAGTGTATAGAAATGCAACTGATTTCTGTGCATTGATTTTATATCCTGCCACTTTGCTGACTTACTGTACCAATTCCAGCAATTTTTTGCTGGAGTCTTTTGGATTTTCTACATAGAGTATCATATCATCTATCAAGAGTGAAAGTTTGACTTCTTCCTTGCCAATATGGATGCATTTATTTCTTTTTGTTGTCTGATTGCTGAGGCTAGCTAGGACTTCCAGTACTTTGTTAAATAACAGTGGTGAAAGTGGACATCCCTGTCATGTTCCTGACCTCTGTTTTTTCCCGCTGAGGATGATATTCCCTGTGGGCTTTTCATATATGGCTTTTATGATATTGAGGTATGTTCCTTCTATCCCTACATGGCGGAGAGTTTTAATCAAGAAAGGATGCTGTATTTTGTCAAATGCTTTCTCTGCATCTATTGAGAGGACCATATGGTTCTTGTCCTTTCTTTTAATAATGTTGTTTAACATATTGATTTGCGGATGTTGAATCACCCTTGCAGCCCAGGAATAAATCCCATGTGGCCATGGTGAATAATCCTTTTAATGTACTACTGGATCCTATTAGCTAGTATTTTGGTGAGAACTTTTGCATCCATGTTCTTCAGGGCTATTGGTCTGCAATTCTCCATTTTAGTGAGGTCTTTGTCTGGCTTTGGGATCATGGCAATGCTGGCCCCATAGAATGAGTTTGGAAGTTTTCCTTCCATTTCTATTTTTTGGAACATTTCAGAAGAATAGGTATTGATTTTTCTTTAAATGTTTGGTAGAATTCTGCTGGGAAGTCATCTGGCCCTGGACTCTTGTTTGTTGGGAGAGTTTTGATTACTGATTCAATTTCTTTCCTGGTTATGTATCTATTCAGGTTTTCTATTGCTTCCTGTTTCAATTTTGGTAGTTTAAATGTTTCTAGGAATGTATTCATTTCTTAGAGATTGCCTAATTTGTTGACATATAATTACTCACAATATTCTACTACAATTTTTTCTCTTTCTTTAATGTTGGTTGTGGTCTATCCTCTATCATTCGTGATTTTATTTATTTGGGTCCTTTCTCTTTTCTTTTTGATATGTCTGGCTAGGGGTTTATCAATCTTACTAATTCTTTCAAAGAACTAGCTCCTAGTTTCATTGATAGTTGTACTGTTTTTCTTTTATTTCTCTATCACTGATTTCTGCTCTAATCTTTATTATTTCTCTTCTCCTGCTGGATTTAGGCTTCATGTGCTATTCACTTTCCAGCTCCTTTAGATGTAAGGTTAGGTTGTGTATTTGAGACTTTTCTTGTGTCTTGAGGAAGGCCTGTATTGCTACATACTTCCCTCTTAGGACTGCCTTTGCTGCATCCCAAAAGTTTTGAACTGTTGTGTTTTCATTTTCATTTGCTTCCATGTATTTAATTCTTCTTTAATTTCCTGGGTGACCCATTCATTCTTCATTAGGATGTTCTTTAACCTCCATGTATTTGTGGTTCTTCCAAATTTTTTCTTGTGGTTGACTTCAAGTTTTATACCATTGTGATCTGACAATATGCATGGTATGATCTCAGTCTTTCTGTATCAGTTGAGACCCGATTTGTGACACAGTATGTGATCTATTCTGGAGAATGTTCCATGTGCACTCAAGGAGAATGGGTATTCTGCTGCTTCAGGATGAAATGCTCTGAATATATCTGTGAAGTCCATCTGGTCCAGTATCATCAAAGCCCTTGTGTTTCCTTATTGATCTTCTGCTTGGATGATCTGTCCATTGGCTTGAGTGAGTGTTAAAGTCCCCTATTACTATTGTATTATTACCAGTGAGTTTCTTTAATTTTGTTATTAACTGGTTTATACATTTGGCTGCTCCCAAGTTAGGGGCATAAATATTTACAATTGTTTGATCTTGTAGGATAGACCCTTTTATTATGATGTAGTGTCCTTCTTCATCTCTTATTACTGTCTTTGGTTTAAAGTCTAGTTTGTCTGTTATAAGGATGGCCACTCCAGCTTTCTTTTGATGCCTATTAGCATCATAAATCATTTTCCACCCCCTCACTTTCAATCTGGAGGTGTCTTTGGGTCTAAAATGAGTCTCTTATACACAGCATATTGATGGGTGTTGTTGTGGGGTTTTTTTACCCATTTTGATACACTATGTCTTTTGATTGGATAATTTAGTCCCTTTACATTCAGAGTAATTACTGCAAGATATGAAGTTAGTGCCACTGTATTACCAGTAAAGTCCCTGCTCCTGTAGATTGTCTCTGTTCCTTTCCGGTCTTTGTTACTTTTGGGCTCTCTCTCTGCTCAATGTATCCCCTTTAATATTTCTTGCAGGGCTGGTTTTGTGTTCACAAATTCCTTTAGTTTTTGTTTGTCCTGGAAACTCTTTATCTCTTCTTCTATTCTGAATGACAGCCTTGCTGGATAAATTATTCTTGGCTGCACTATTTTCCCATTCCGCACACTGAATAAATCATGCCAGTCCTTTCTGGCCTGCCAGGTCTCTGTGCACAGGTCTGCTGCCAGCCTTTTGTGTCTACCCTTATTGGTTAAGGCCCTCCTGTCCCAAGCTGCTTTCAGGATTTCTCTTTATCTTTGAAACGTGCAAACTTTATTATTATACATTGGGTTCTTGACCTATTTTTATTGATTTTGAGGGGGCTTCTTTGTGCCTCCTGGACTTGAATGCCTGTTTCTTTCCCCAGATTAAGGAAGTTCTCAGCTATAATTTGTTCAAATAAACTTTCTGCCCCTCTCACCCACTTCTCATCTTCTGGGACCCCTATTATCCACGTATTTTTCTGCTTTATGGAATTGCTGGGGTCTCTATGTCTCCCTTTGTGATCTAGCATTTTCTTTCTCCCCTTTTTTCAGCTTCCTTATTTTCCATCATTTTATCTTCTATATCTATGATTCGCTCTTCTGCTTCGTTCATCCTTGTTTTTATAGCCTCCACTTGGGACAGCATCTTGGTAACAGCATTTTAAATTTCAGCCCGACTACATTTTAGTTCTATTATTTCTCCAGTAAGGGAGTCTCTAGTGTCTTCTATGCTTTTTTAGCTAGTATCTTTATATTCATTGTTTTAAATTTTAGCTCAGACATCTTACTTATATCCATATTGATTAAATCCCTGGCAGTGAGTACTACCTTTTGTTCTTTTTGGGGGGTGAATTTCTCCATCTTGTTATTTTTTCCAAAAAAGAAAAGAAGAGAGAAAGAGAAGACAACAACAATGACAACAGAAAAAAGAAAACAAACAATAACAAAAACAAAAAGAAACAAAAATCAAAACAAAACAAAACAAAAAACTAGATCCTGGGTGTGCTTTGGTCTACTTATTAAAAGAAACTAGATCCCAAAATAAGAAAGAAAAACTTATATATATACAACATAAAATAAAATAAATTCCTTGAAAGGAATAAAAAAATATAGACAGAAGTATACTGTACGAAATGATATATTACTTAATGATAAATTGATAAAGTTAGATATATATTGTAAACCTTAGAGTAACTGCTAAAAAATAAAATAGCTAATGTCCCAATAATGCAGATAAATGGAATCATGGAAAAATACTCTATTAATCCAAAAAAAGCAAGAAATGGGGAATGAAGATGAAATGCAGAAAACAAAGAGCAAGATGGCAGATTTAAACTTGATCATATTGATAATTAAATGTAAATTGTCTAAGCACTATGATTACAAAACAAACATTATAATAACAGATTAAAAAAGAAAACAAGATTCAATGATATACCATCTGAAAAAATTAGTTGGTCCATGACAATGACTACTGTCCCTCAGGTTTACAAAAATATGGAATATCTTCTTCTCTCCACCTGGGAAATGACTTAGTGCAAAAAGGAGGGCTCAGTAAGGTTCTCATTTTGCAGTGGGTCAAGAAATCTTTCATCAATAAAAAATTTCCCTGCTATGGAGTGAACAAATGCAGAAAGTCAGAATTATGAATTCTGCCTTTCTGGTAGCCCTAACATAGAATCAGATTTCTTGAAAAGATAAAGTTTTGGTGAATTCAAGCCTTCCAGCCACATAAAGAATTACATTAATTTGATAAGCTGGGGGATTCAGTTGTCCAAACTAATTCATATCACGGTGACCCACTGAGGCTTTTGCAAAATTGAGCCCCCAACACCAGTTAATTTTACAACAGCCATTGGGCAATGAGAAAAAAAGTTAGTGCTGCGGGGGCCTGGGTGGCTCAGTCGTTAAGTGTCTGCCTTCGGCTCAGGTCATGATCCCAGGGTCCTGGGATCGAGCCCACACATCGGGCTCCCTGCTCCGCAGGAAGCCTGCTTCTCCCTTTCCCACTCCCCCTGCTTGTGTTCCTGCTCTCGCTATGTCTCTCTCTGTCAAATAAATAAATAAAATCTTTTAAAAAAAAAAAGTTAGTGCTGCATCAAGTCAAGGATTTTGTAGGAGTTAATACATGTGTCGGCCACATCTTGGCAAGTCAGGCTGTCAAATGTGCACATCAATCTACTGAGCATGTCAGCCCAAAAAATAGGTAACCAGGCTTTGTCCCAGCATCTTCCTCCTCTGTCAAGTAAGAAACAAGATATGCATCTCACTGAGTCTCTTTCATAAATAGCAAAGCCACAGCAGCTTCATTTATAGCCATAAAGGTAGTTTCCCTGATAAATATCACAAGGTGACAAAAGTAATCTCTTAAGAGTTAGGTCAGGGCTGTTAGAAGTACTGGATAAGTACTGACCTTGAATTCCTGAAAAGCAGCAGCCAATAGCAAAACAGTTTCACAATTTTATATAGCCTCTTAACATTGGTGTGTTTTGTAAAGCTAATGGCCAAATACTGAGAAGGTGTGTCCTAACGACATTCATAGTTGATTCAGTGTGAACAGTCTTATAGTGGGTTGTTTTATCCAAGGATCTAGATGAGAAACATGGAGCCAGGATGTGCAAGGGAAATCAAGATACCTAATGAAATAATCAGATCATGCGGGAAGAGGGAAAGCCAAAGTGAGTGACTTTTTCTAAGGAGCAGTATGAGGCTACTGTAACAAATTACCACAAACTTAGTGGCTTAAAACAACACATATTTATTATCTTATAGTTCTGTTAAGCAGAAGTCTAACATAAATCTTACTGGGTTAAGACAAGGTATTTGTAGGATGCATTCTCTTCTGGGGGCTCTGTGGGAGAATTTGTTTCTTTGCCTTTTCTAGGTCGTAGAGGTTATCCACTTTCCTTGACTCATGGTCCCTTCCTCCATCTTCAAAGCTAGCAACAGCAGGCCTACTCCTCATGTTGCTATCTTGGTAGTTCTCTCTTCCAATTACCTCTCCCACAGAGACCCCTGTGATTACATTGGATTCACCAAGTTAATCCAAGATAATCTCCGTATTTTACGGTCAGCAGACTAGCAACCCCAATTCCTCTTTGCCATGTAACCAAACATTCAGAGGTTCCAAGAATTAGGACATGGACATCTTTGAGGAAGGAGTCATTATTCTGAATATCATAGTGCCCCTGGCAGCTTCCTTTTCTTCACTGGTTTGCAAGGATAAAGCAATGTTGGCTAAAGGGTAAAAACAGCACAGATTGGGGAAAATATGGGTAACCATTGTGGTTCCAAGTTCACACTTTTATAGATCTTGAGGTGTGGACAAGGCTGCCAATGAAACATCAACATTACTGAACATTGGATTGGCCCAAAATAGAGTGGCTGGGAAACATTAGTGCCAACTATCAGAAGCACAAAAAGTAAAAAGGAAAAAGAAAAAGGGGGAAAGCAGAGTGAGAGTCAGGGTTTAATACCAGAGTCCAAAATCTGGCACTAGCTGCAAGATCTTACTTAGACAAGTCACTTAACTTCCATGCTTTACTTTCCTCATCTAAAAAATAAAAAAGTTGATCTAAATTATCCTCTAAAGTCTCTTCCAAGTCAAAATACTACAATGTAATGAAATAGGGGAGAAAGGAAAAAAAGACCATAAGTTTACTTTCCTTAAATTTGAAACCAGGGCTTAGCACTTCATCTTCCATTGGGAATGAAGAATAGAAAAGTAGACTTTTAAATTTTGAGGCCAAACAAATGATACCTTGAAAACAGTAAGTATGTGGAAAAGTCTGACTCTTGTAGCACTTTCATCACTTTTCAATTTAATCCATTTAAGTAAAAACAGCCAACAGATGACATATTTGGATGAGTCCAATAATCAAAATACATAAAATGATAATATGCCATTAAGAAAGGAAAGAAAATTTCAGGTTAACCATTCTTTAGTGTTGGGCAGGAAGAAATGAGAAAAGTGGAGGAACTAGTTTCTAGGAAGTAGAAAGTGTCATTCAGGAAGAATAATTTATGAGTTATGAAATGGTAACCAGTGGATTAATAAACACCTCAGAATACAACCCTAAAAATGAACAAAAAAATTAATCAAATGAATGGATATTCCACATGATCTCAGAATACTAATTTTAAAATGATAAAGTATTGAAATATGTATGCAGTTAATCCTTATCACACAAGACTATTGTCCATAATATATGAATACTTATTTTTTTAAGATTTTATTTGTTTGACAGAGAGAGATAGTGAAAGAGGGAACACAAGCAGGGAGTGGGAGAGGGAGAAGCAGGCTTCCTGCTGAGGAGGGAGCCCGATTCGGGGCTCGATCCCAAGACCCCGGGATCATGACCTGAGCCAAAGGCAGACGTTTAATGACTGAGCCACCCAGGCGCCTGAATACTTATTGATTATAGCAATTTAATGTATTTAATATAACTAAATCCCTACAGATAGTACCTAGACTTTTTTTTCCAGAAAGAATTGAGTGTAATTATTAACCAATCTATATAAATTTACCAGAGGAACACTGAAAAGTTAAAAAATTACAGTTGACCTAAAAACAAAGGGAAATCCCCTCTAAAGTAATAATCTTTATGTCTACTTTTTGGCCTCAATTAACACTTAAACATTAGTAAGGTAGCTTTGAGAATTCAGAAATAAGTTTATCTGAGTAATTTATACATTAAGAAGAGAGCTACAGTTTTTTATAAATGATTGTGTGTTCTAAATAGTGAATATGTAAAAGAAAACTATAGAGAGCCAACACTTTAAGGACATTATAGCTAAATTTAGGAATAGAGTATTTATAGAGCAATCATGGAATAAAAGTTGTGGTTCTGGTGACAGTGAATTAGACATTTAGAAACTGGAGCCCTAAATCCCCACAATCTTTAAAAGCCTAGATTTGCTCATCTGTAACACAAAAGATTCTAACATTTGAGAGGATGACAGGTAGTTATTTTTCATATTCATTGATGGCAAACACTAAGAAACAGGCATATACTATCAAATGAAAGCCTTATGATGGATAAGGGAATAGATTTATGTTAAAAAGTATTGTTAAATATTGCAACATCATAAAAATCCTGCAAATTACTTGTTTGTTTAATAGTAAACTTTATTTTTAGAGAAGTTTTAGTTTCACAGAGAAATTGAGCAGAAAGTACAGAGAGATCCCATGTGTCCCTGCGTAGCCCCCTTCACATATAGCCTTCCCTACTCAACATCCTGTACCAGAGTGGGCCATTTATTACAATCAGTAAATATCTACAGTGACAAATCATTATCATCCAAAGTCCACAGTTAAATTGTTTACTCTTGATGTTATACATTCTATGGGTTTTAACAAATGTATAACATGTATCCACCATTACAGTACCATACAGAATATTTTCACTACTACAAAAGTCGTCTGAGCTTTGCCTATTCATCCTTAGCTCCCGCTAACACCTGGCAACCACTGATCTCTGTATTCAAATGACTTTTTTTAAAGGCCAAATGCCTACCTAGGACAATGTAGCCTAGAGTTGGGAAGACTGGTTATAGGACCACTCAGTGTCCTAGGCCGTCTCCATTCACTGTTGTACAACATCCCAGAGCACTTGAGCTGTCACTATTTTTTTTTTTTTTAAAGATTTTATTTATTTATTTGACAGAGAGAGAGACAGCGAGAGCAGGAACACAAGCAGGGAGAGTGGGAGAGGGAGAAGCAGGCTTCCTGCTGAGCAGGGAGCCCGATGTGGGACTCGATCCCAGGACCCTGGGATCATGACCTGAGCCGAAGGCAGACGCTTAACGACTGAGCCACCCAGGCACCCTTGAGCTGTCACTATTATGCAAGTAGTACAGGATAAGGAAACTGACAAGAGTAAGAAAATACTCCACCCATGAAACTTAGTAAGTTACTGATGTATTTCTTCATAACAGTATTCTGATATTGTAATCAACTAAACATCAAAGAATTTTAGAGAATGTGGTACAATGTAAAATCAAGCAAGCAGTACTTTTTTTAAGATTTTAAAGTAATCTCGGGCGCCTGGGTGGCTCAGTTGGTTAAGCGACTGCCTTCGGCTCAGGTCATGATCCTGGAGTCCCGGGATCGAGTCCCGCATCGGGCTCCCTGCTCAGCGGGGAGTCTGCTTCTCCCTCTGACCCTCCCCCCTCTCATGCTCTCTCTATCTCATTCTCTCTCTCAAATAAATAAATAAAATCTTTAAAAAAATTAAAAAAAAAAAAAAAAGATTTTAAAGTAATCTCTACACTCAACGTGGGACTCGAATTCACAACTCTGAGATCAAGAGCCACATGCTCTACTGACTGAGCCAGCCAAGTGTCTCAAGCAAGGAGTATTTTTGCCTTCACCATTTTTTCCAGTAGTCTTTAATATTTATGATGTTACTTTCAATTAATTTTATTCTTCAACAGATGCTAAAGGAATAACTAAAATAAAAGAAATTGGTATTTCCTGCTCCTGACAGTAATAAAAAGTCATCATCATAATATCCTACCAGCTTTTTGTTTCCCAGCTTTCTGTTAAGAAATGAAAAATTAAGTTCATTGTGTTGCACATTCTACAGATCAAAAATCCAGTCTTTCTTTCTTGTTTTTTTTTTCAGCAGGGGTCAAAATACTGGAAATGAATAGTTGCAAATGCTAAAAGCAGACTCTGGCCATTTACATTTATTCAATATATTTTACTTCTAAAAAAAACCCATAATGACCATTCCTCAGGGGTCTTCCCTGACTCAAACCTGACTTACAGCCGTAACCCTAAACTCTAGACTCAGTACAATCCCTAAACCCTAAACTCTAGACTCAGTACAATCAGGTAGGTATAGAAGACCCAAACTGTCTGGGCCACCTGGGTGAGGTCCTATCACTTAGAACATGTTTCCACTTGCCAAAACAATTCATTTCCAGTCAGAGAGGAAAAGAGCTAATGAAGAAACAGCACAAAAGACCACAGTATCTCCAACTACAATGCATTTCCAGGCAACCAGTTTTCAGATTTAAAAAAAAAAAAAAGTTTTCTTGGATTCTGCAAGCCCTCTTCTATGTATTCTATGTACTTTAAGAAGAAAAGAGAAAAAATCATGGCCGGGACTATTTTGGTTTACCCTATAACCTAAGGCCAGTACACTTTGATATGAAATCTATTTTGCTACTCAAGACAGGCAGCATAAGAGCCTTTTTAATAAATAAATCTGCCCCAGTGAAGAGATAGTTAATATAACAGGGGCATAAGCATGGTTTCTAGATGCTAGTAATGTTCTGTTTCTTGGTGCTCATTCCACAATATATACAGGTGCATACTTTTCAGTATTCATGCAATACTTCAATAAAAAGTTCAAACCAAAACAAAAATCAAACATTTACCAACAGAATAAAAGATTCATGGGTATAAATAGGTAATTCACAGAAATTCAAAGGGCCAATAAACTTTTAAAGATGCCCCACCCCTCCTGAACTCCCAAACCCTTTCCCTATGCCCTCAAAAACACATCTGTCATCCTCAATTACTCATCCTTTTTTCAGAACATTCCTGCTTGGGACACAACCCTGGCTGTACATACAATCACCTGGGAGTTAAAAATATTTACTTAAGCTTGAGCTCCACCCCAGACTGTCTGAGTCAGTATCTCTGGGGGCTGGGACCAAGGAAATGGTATGTTCACAAGCCCTCCCTGATGATTTTAATGCACAGCCAGGGTTGAAAGCCACTGCCAACTGAAACCTGGCTCTCCCTGCAACCCTTTCCAGTCCCGACTGTCTTCATTCTCATACTCCTCTTCACATTAGGCCTGGAGACAGGGTAGGTGTTCTTATTTCTTTCTGCTACTTCCAAACTACTGTCTCACCTGCCTCCCTAAAATTCTAGCTTTCAATCTCAAATTTTCAGACCAAATTATCATCACCATCCCTAATGCTTGCTGCAGTCATTGACACGACACCTCCAATATCATTCCTTAAATATTTTAGTTCCTGGCCATGACTCTCTCCAACCCTGTTCTTATCAAAATGCATGATGATCTAAGAAGTCAAAAAAAATATCTTGAGACAAATGAAAATAGAAAAATGACGCTAAAATTTATGGGATGCAGGGCGCCTGGGTGGCTCAGTCAGTTAAGCGTCCAACTCTTGGTTTCAGCTAGGTCATGATCTCAAGCCTCATGTCGGGCTCCCTGCTCAGCAGGGAGTCTGCTTGTCTCCCTCTCTGCCTCACCCTCTGCTCATGCCCGCCCTCCCTCTCTCTCTAAAATACCATAAATCTTTAAAAAAATAAAATAATATTTATGGGAAGCAGCAAAAGCAGTTCCAAGCAATAAATGCTGACCTTAAGAAAAAAGAAAAATCCCAAATAAACAAGCAAACATTACATCTCAAAGAACTAGAAAAAGAAAAACAAATGAAACCCAAAGTTAGTAGAAGGAAGGAAATGACAAAGATCCAAGCAGAAATAAATGAAATAGAGACAAAAAAGAAAATGGAAAAGACCAAGGAACTAAGAGCCGGTTCTTTGAAAAGATCAACAAAATTGACAAACCTTTAGCTAGACTCACCAAGAATAACAACAAGAGGACTCACATAAAATCAGATGAAAGAGACATTACAACTGATTCCACAGATATAACAAAGAATCATAAGTGACTACTATGCACAATTATATGCCAACAAATCTGACAGCCTAGAAGAAATCAGTAAATTCCTAGAAACAAAATGCATGATGATTTAAATATCCACATAAATGATCCTTGACATCCTCCTCTCCTCTCAGGGTACACTCCTTCACTTGACCTCAGCTACTCGTCCTTAGTCATGCTCTAGAACTCCTCACTAATAACTTGAACCCCCGAACAATCTCAATTTCTAGCTTCCCACTACCCAGCCAGCCTCTACCTTTTCAACTCACCTCTTCAAATATCTTTACTCTAATATTTTTAAACCTCAGCTCTATAATCCACTGGTCCTATCACCTTTGCACTGTCCTTCACCCACCTTAGAGTCCATGGTCCATTATTATAATCCCCCTCCTTTGAATACACCCTCAACTAATTCCCCTATCATGATCACCAGGCAAATCCCAATCCTAGATAAATCCTATTCTCCACCTTATTGGCACAGGTGGTATGGCCTTGCAATCACTGACCAGTTCTCTAGTCTCCTGAGTTATCAGGTCATACATTTTCCTATATTTTACTTCTGTATCTCCCTCCCCTCCTTGGGCTCAGCAGATGATCTTGCTTCCCAATTCATTGAAAAAATAAAAGCAATCAAAATCTATCCGTTTATCTACATTTGTGCCAAAGTACTCTTGCCTTCCCTTTGCCATTATGGATGAATGGTCTGTGTTCCTACTAAGACCAATCCCTCCACTGTATCCCTCCATCTCCTTTCATCTACTCAACCTCATTCCAGCAATTCACCCCTCTCTCTTACGCATCATCAATTTCCTTTATTATACTATTCTATTATACTATTCATATCAGCATCAAACACACTATACTAGCTCCTATCTTTGAAAAAACTCTTAATCCTGTATCATCTTCCAGCAATGGTCTCATTTTTCTACTCCCTTTAGGGAAGAAATTCCTCAAAAGAGATATCTATTTTTGTTATCTTCCATTCCTGTCTTCCCATTCTTTCTTGAAAGCACTCCATCTTAGCCTTTATCTCCTTACTACTGCACAGAGACAGCTTCTATGAAAGTCATTAATGCCTTCCATATTGTTAAAACCAAAGGTCAAGTCTCAGCACTCATCTTACTTGATCTGGGCATATTCAACATCGCCAACCAATTCTCCTTTGAAACAGTTTCTACACTAGGCTTCCAGGACACTACTCACTCTTGGTTCTCCTCCTTACTGAGCACTCTCTCTTGTCAGTAAACCTCATTCTCCTGACCTGTAAACGCTGGACTGGCCCAGGGATCTTCTTGGACTTCTATCTCTGCACTCATTCCTTCATCCAATCTCATGGCTTTAAACCACTCCTCTATGCTGATATCCATACTCCTCACTCAGATTTCTCTGTATTCTGGACTCTTGAATCTACCTGCCTAGTCAACATCTTAACCTGAATGCTAAGGAAGCATCTAGAACTTGCTTGTTCAAAATCAAATTCCTGATTTCTCTCTCCTTCCTAAACCTGCTTCTCCCACAGAACCCTTTCAATGAATGGCAACTCTAGCCTTCCAGTTGTCCAGGCCCAAAACTCTGTATTTTTTCTCTCACATTCCACATCTAATACATGAGCATATCTTGTTCATTCTACTTTCAAAATATATCTAGACTGTGAACATTCTTCACCACCTTCATCTACACCCTGGACTAAGTCACCATCATCTCTTGCCTGAATTATAACAACAGCCTCCTAATTAGTCTCCTTGCTTTCTCCTTTAGCCTCTCTTATACTGTCCTCTTAATACAGCAAGCACAGTGATCCTTTTAAAACCTAAATAAGATTACATCACTTCTCTGTTAAAAACCTTCGCATTTCAGATAGTAATCACACTCAAGGTAAAAGACAAAGTCTTTACAATAGCTAATGAGCCTCCCTATTAATTCTCTCACCTCATCTCCTTGCCACACGAAAGTCTTCTCATTTGTTTTTCCCTCTGTCTGCAATTTAAGTTTGATAAAACCAAGAATGATCAGAATATGGAACAAAAACTTTTATACACCAACGGTGGGAGTATAAATTCATGTGAGTACTTTACAGAACAATTTGGCAACATATAGTAAAGTTGAAGATGCATATACCCTTCAGTCCAGCAACTTCACATCTGCATAAAAATCCTAGACTCTGGGGCCTAGAGCAATTATCTTACACATACTACAAGAATACCCACTGCCACATTGTATGTAAAAGCAGAACAACCAGAAATCTAAATATCTACCAACAGGAAATGTATAAATTATAATAAATATAATGGAATACTATATAACAGCTAAAATAAATGACTAACCTACAAATATCAACATGCCTGTAGTTAAAAACCACAATGGTAACCTAATGAAAAGCAAGCTGCAGAATGATATATATTACAGTATGTTCCTATGGATATATATTATTGAAAACATGGAAAATGAAGCTATCTTATGTATGACTATATTCATACATAACAAAATATATCAGGACAGTGGTTACCTCTGATGAAGAAAGGAAGAAGACAGGGGCGCCTGGGTGGCTCAGTCTTTAAGCGTCTGCCTTCGGCTCAGGTCGTGATCCCAGGGTCCTGGGATCGAGCCCCGCATCGGGCTCCCTGCTCAGTGGGGAGTCTGCTTCTCCCTCTCCCACTCTCCCTGCTTGTGTTCCCTCTCTCGCTGTGTCTCTCTCTGTCAAAATAAATAAAATCTTAAAAAAAAAAAAAAAAAGAAAGGAAGAAGACAGAAAAATAGATTCGGGGGAGGATTATACAGAATACTTCAACAGCATCAGTTTTGTTTTATTTCTTAAAAAAGAAAAGCTTAGCAAGTATGGGAAAAAGATCAGGACTTGACAGAAATAGATGATAGGTACATGGGTATTTGTTAAGTTATTCTCTGTAGTCTTAAAATAGTCATAATTTTAATCAAGCATATTACATTCTAAGAAAAATTATGTGATTAAAATCCCACACTTTCCAAACTTCATAAAAAACAATGGCCACCTTAGCTTCTTCTACCTGAAATGAATGGTAGTTGTCAGGGATTTTCTGAAAATTCTGGAATTCCACAAAAAGAGGCTTGGTTTGCCATCACACTACTCTACCTCAGCTTCCTTTTTCTTAAAGCAGCACATTTCTACTTAAATATTAATCATCTGTAAACAGTACCACATAATTACACTGCCCTCAGTGAGGGCTGTGAAGTGGAAATGCAATCTGAAGCAAACACAGCAATAGGCACCAAGATTCAAATAAGCTTCTTAAATCACCAGTTGGTACAAGTGACTAATGTAAAGGTAGATAACCACTTTTTCATTTAGAGTTGGGTTTCTGAATTATAACAGAACCAGTGATATCTCTTTTTCTATAAGTCCTTTACCAAAACCAGCCTGTGTAAGTTGAATTCTAGAAAAATTTTCCTTATGATCACCTATTAATTAGTTTAATACAGGATGAAAATCCTAGAACACTAAAGCATAATCTTTAGGAAAACTGACTTTCATAAGGTCAAAACAAAAGTTATGGAACTGCATACAATATGAAAAACAAATGTTTAGCCTGCAGATAAATCACAGGTTAGATTAATTTCGTGACTCAAAACAACCCACTTGCTCTTAAAAGCAAGATTGTCCAGTCAAGAAATGGGCAGAAGATACAAACAGACACTTCTCCAAAGACATACAAATGGCCAACAGACACATGAAAAAATGCTCCACATCACTTGCCATCACTGCAATACAAATCAAAACCACAATGAGATACCACCTCACACCAGTTAGAATGGCTAAAATTAACAAGACAGGGAACAACAAATGTTGCCAAGGACATGGAGAAAGGGGAACCTTCTTACACTGTTGGTGGGAATGCGAGCTGGTACAGCCACTCTGGAAAACAGTATGGAAGGTCCTAAAGAAGTTAAAAATAAAGGTACCCTATGACCCAGCAATTGCACTACTGGGTATTTATCCCAAAGATACAGATGTAGTGAAGAGAAGGGCCATATGCACCCCAATGTTCACAGAAGCCACGTTCTCAATAGCCAAACTGTGGAAGCAACCGAGATGTCCTTCAACAGATGAATGGATAAAGAAGATACGGTTCATACATACAATGGAATATTACTCAGTCATCAGAAAGGGTGAATACTTACCATTTACATCGACATGGATAGAACTGGAGGGTATTATGCTAAGTGAAATAAGTCAATCAGAGAAAGTCAATTATCCTATGGTTTCACTCATATCTGGAATATAAGGAATAGCACAGAGGACCACAGGGGTAAGGAGGGAAAACTGAATGGGAAGAAATCAGAGAGGGAGACAAACCATGAGAGACTCTGGACTCTGGGAAACAAACTGAGGGTTGTGGAAAGGGAGGTCGGTGAGAGGATGGTATAACTGGGTGATGGGCATTAAGGAGGGCACATGATGTGATGAACACTGATTGTTATACACAACTAATGAATCATTGAACATTGTATCAAAAAACTAATGAGGTACTATATGTTGGCTAATTGAATGTAAATTTAAAAAAAAAAAACAGATTGTTTTTAAAAATCTCAAACATGAAAAGTGAGACACAATTCACAAATGCAGGGGCATAAACCCAGGTGACCGGTATAAGTGACAAACCTCTTAATGCTGTGGTTTCCTTACTTTAATACAATGGAAAAATACTGAATACTTGCCACCCACTAATATTTATACAGAAACTTTGAGACTCTCAGAACAAAACTCAATGCAAAACCTGTTTGATAACCATAGTGAAAGTTAAAAGAGTTGATGTAGGAGGTAGCCATGGGCCAAAAATGATACCCAAACAGCAGGAGAACAATTCTATTATGCTAATTACCTATAAACCGTTTTAGTGGCTGCGAGGTGTGACTCATCGGTAGTTTGTCATACTTGCCCATGATCTTGGGTACTTAGTTTCCAAGGACATTAATCGAAGCTTCAATGTGCTTTAAAGGCCCATTACCCATTTTACTGATTAAATAAACTTTACAATTAGATACAACTAGGAGGGCACGCCAAGCATAGACTTCCATCACACATATGATCCACCTGCAAAAGGGCTGATATATCCATTCTAAGAAAGCATCTGCTTACTTGAAAGCCACAGGCCTCACCACCACTTTATATTAACATAAACAGCTTTGCAATTGTCAACCAGAAAGTTTCAAATTCCCCAGGGCTTTATTTTGGCACTGCAGAGACATCTAGGGCTTGGGAAAACTCAGAACGGGGTGGATTAGGAAAGCTACAATTATACCTTGACTGCCTTCGTCAAATTATAGGAGTGGGAGGTGAAGACATTAATGGAGACACTACCAGAAGAGAACACACCCTTAAAGGTAAATCCTGCATTCTGATAAACTGGGATCAGTGCGGAAAAAGGGATATACCCACCACCTGGTGAATTTAACAGGAAGCACAACAATGAGGAGTGCCTAGTTCATATGTCTCTAAGAAGAGAAATTCATGCTTTCGGCTGTAACCAAAGTAGTTATTATGATTTAATTAAAAGTTCTTATTTACTTTAATAATTACAGAGTTAATTATACCTGTTTAAAGTGAGCCATGGGATTTTGGAGTCAACCTGTTATTTGTAAAAAAAAAAAAAAAAAAGTGAAGACTTTTTTCTAAGTACTAATCAGCACGGGTGTGTTTTGTATTTGCTCTAGTACAGTTTCCCATCTTGCAAGACTGCCTAGACTCCCGCTTGACTCTCTTTCCCACACAGTCAGTACCCCGGCACGTAGACACAAAAAGGGAATAGCAAATAATCCTGTGCGGAAACATTTTAGTTGATTGAATAGGTCCGCTATAGAAGCTTATTTGATATCTTACAAATAATACCACATATATTTAGAATGTTATTAACATCCCAACATGTAATTAGCATATCACAGACACTATCATTTCAGAATGAGCGCCACCTTAGAAGTTATAGCCAGAGGCATTTGAGAAATATGTTGAAAGAAAAATTAGGCAGGAGGAGGGGAATTCTTGGGGCAAGATTAGAGTCAGCCTAACTTTTCAAATATACAACTTCCCAGGCTTGGGACTATTTTGGGTACATTTCAGTCAGTCCTTTTGATTCCTCACCTGGTAAATCTATGTTAAGTATATAAGTATGTATGTGTCTGTGTGTATGTGTGTGTGTGTGTGTGTGTGTGTGTATATATATATATATAACATAGTTTTGTAAGCATGTAAAGGAATAGGGAAGACTTAATTTCTACCTCTTTAGTGTCCCTCATGAAACAAAAATCAAGACTGTGCCAGCAAATCCAGGATGCTCTGTGATTTTGATGGATTTTATCCAAATTAGGCTCTAAATATTTAGTATCATTTGGTGGCAAATTTATCTTTAAACTGGAAAATAAAGTATGGATCGCAAAAAAGTAATGTAAAACTTCAAATCAGTAATAATGTTCCAACATCACTACAAATTAAAGTTTTTGGTAATTGTTGAATTTGGTTCATAAATACACAGGTATCTGTTACCTTATGCTCTCCAATTTTGTGTATGTATGAAATTTCCCATAAAAAAGAATGAAAAAAGCAAGCCTCTGGAAGTAACCAGATTTGTCTCACAGAAAAATTATTTAGACCCATATTTTATCTATTTTTGGCCTCAATTTCTGGTAATATCACAGAAAAAAACTGGCAAAGAAGCACTGAACAGCTTTCTAAAAATGTAGGAACATCCCTATACATACATATATGTGTATATATATACGTGTGTGTGTATATATATATATATACATCATATATATACATATATATATCTCTTAAACTTTAAATTTATACTTTAATGCTCAAGCTCACATTGACTTGCTGCATTTTATCACAATGGTTCAATTTTAAAAAATGGGATGGAAATATTCTTTACATTTACAAGTGTAGTGAGTTAAGAAAACTGAAGCCATAGCAATGCTGGCCTCTACCCCAGACCACAGACTTCCCTACTAGATGCTCTGTAAAGAAGTTAGGTATTCTCAGGCGATCAGAGGCTTAAAGGGGTCCCTTGCCTCACAAGAAATTATAATACGGACTAACATATCATTTTATCAACAGCAGTAATGAGTTAATGCTGACATACTCTGTCTATCTTACCTGTTTTCATTCCTACGAAAGAAAGCTACAAACAAAACCAAAAAGTTTATGTAGACTTAAATCAATTATATTACTTTGAAGAATCCTTTTCATTAAAAAAAAACAACTCCTTTACAACTAAATTATTTTTAAAGAATGAAGTATAAAAAGCTCTTTTAGTAACTAACCAATAAAAGTCAAGAAGAATTCATCTTTTACAGGAAAGAATATCTCTTTTTATGTAAGTGCCTAGAGTATTTCAATTCAAAAGCTAAAAAGTTATGCACTGATATTAGAATCTTCAGTGATTTTCCTTTCTGGTTTATGCCTTGAATCTGTTTAAATTCTGGTTTGGGCTTTTTATTTACTCTATGAGCCTTCTTAATTATTCAGAGGTTTATGCATAGACTAGAAAAGAATGTCACTTACGGGGCGCCTGGGTGGCTCAGTCGTTAAGCATCTGCCTTTGGCTCAGGTCATGATCCTGGGGTTTGGGATAGAGCCCCGCATCGGGCTCCCTGCTCAGCAGGGACTCTGCTTCTCCCTCTCCCACTCCACCTGTTCCTGTTCCCTCTCTCGCTGTCTCTCTCTGTCAAATAAATAAATAAAATCTTTAAAAAAAAAAAAAAAGTCACTTAAATTTAGTGGAGAAAATACAGAGAAATTTTACTTATTTTAAAAAGTGTGTGTGGAGGTAGGGCTCAATAAGGATGACTTCAATCCCCTTTTAATCATAACTAGGAACGCTGGTTGAATCATGTGATGTAAATGATAACCACAGGGGCGCCTGGGTGGCTCAGTCATTAGGCGTTCGCCTTCGGCTCAGGGCATGATCCCAGAGTCCTGGGATGGAGCCCCACATCGGGCTCCCTGCTCCGCAGGAAGCCTGCTTCTCCCTCTCCCACTCCCCCTGCTTGTGTTCCCTCTCTCACTGTGTCTCTGTCAAATAAATAAATAAAATCTTAAAAAACAAATAAATGATAACCATAAAAATCAACAGTGTTCTTGCAAATACTCAATTAGAAAATATAAATTTCAAAACAATATCCCATTTGCAGTTAGAAAAATATATATATTAAAATGTTTTAAATTTAACAGAGAATACATGTAACTTTTATAAAACCACAAACCTCCTGGTTTAAAATGAGGCTTAAAACAATAGAAAAAAGTACCAAAAAAGAAAAAAATGATAGCTTTAACTATTCACAATTAAGACTTTTCTTTGATGAAAATTGAAAAAAAAAAAACAACAATAAATGTGGCACAAAAGTGTTTCATTACACTTCTATCATCCTTAAAAAAATTATACTGTTTGTGTGTCACACGAAAAGTTGGAGCATTTGAATTTTCAAGGGCAAAGTCACTTCGTGCATGTGTGCTGGTTAACACGGTTCCTATCTAATCTTCAAAGAGTTTAAATTTTTAAGTATAATATCAAGCCCAAAAGTAATCATTAATTAAAGGACACAGGCAAGTATTCACAAATTAGATTGAGAGGTCAGAAGGAAAATCTCATACTGAGTATTTGCTGGGTTTTATAAAGCTGGGTGGTTCTTCCCTTATTTTTCTATTGAAATTTAACACTCAAGGAAAAGAACACAAAACATAAATAAATACTCAGCTTAGTAAGTTATAACAAAGCAAGCATCTGTGTAACCACCAAGAAGGACCAGAACTAAAGCACTGCCAGGACCCCATCAGACACTTCTTGTTTCTACCTAATCATTAACCCCTTCCTCCTCTCCAAGGGCAACGACTCTGACTTCTAAACGCTGGAATCATACAGTATGCATTCTTTTGCACGTGGGTTCTTATGCTAAACATTATGTGTTCTCAATATACACATTGCGTCCCATTTTGTTCATTTTTACTACAGTACAATATCCCAAGGTAGAAACATATAATGACTTACTACCTATTATGATATTGATGCACATACCCCCCATATGGAGCTAGACCAAATTATGCTGCCATAAACATTCATATACATACCACTTGGTTCACACATATATAGCATTTCTGTGGGGAGATGAATCGCAGGGTCACAGAGTATGCATACATTCAGCATTTACACTGCCGGTTTACAGGAGTGGTACGCTAATATATATTCTACTAACAGTGTATGAGAATTTCATGCTCCATATTCCCACAAATTATTATTAGTCTGGTAGGTGTGTAGGAGTTGTATGCCATCACGGTTTTAATTTGTATTCCTCCAATGACTTGTGGTCTCAAGTAACTTTTCTTATTTTTACTTTGGACATCCTTTTGGTGAAGTACCTGTTCAAGTCTCTTACTCATTTTTCTATGAGGCTGTCTTTCTGTCACCAATCTGTAGTCTTACTTATATCCAATTTATGAGCTCCTTGTCAGAGAGCTACAAATATCTTCTCCTACTCTGTAGGAGTAGCTTGCCTTTTACTCTCTTAAGGTGATTTTCAATAAACAGAAATTCTTCATTTTAATAAAATCCAATTTATGATTTTTTCCTTTTAGGGTTAAAATCCTTTTTGTGTCCTATTTAAGAAAATTTTTTATATTCTAAGGTCACATAAAAATTTTTCTATATTGTCTCCTAAAATATTTATTGTTTTGCCTTTCACAAGTAGGTCCACAATCCACTGGGAATTTATTTTAGGTGTGGTGTGGTATAAAACTTGATTCACTTTGTTCCATATAAATATGCACAATGCTTTAGCACCATTTACTGAAATACCATGTTTCCACTGTTCTACATGTCACCTTTCCCATAAATCAAGTGTCTATAAACATGTGCTTGTTTTTATATTCCTAATTTTGTTTGGTTGATCTACTGAACCAAGAACACTGTCTTTATTACTCTAGCTTCATTAAAATATTGATATCTAATCAAATGAGCTATTCTACGTTGTTCTTGAAGAATGTCTTGACTCTTCTTACTCTTTTGCATTTTCATATAAATTTCACATAAATGCAATGACTGTGACAACGCTGTGTGTAAGTCTTACTAACCTACTTAAAATATATGGTACAGCAAACCTAGAGGAATTACACAACTTGTGTGAGGCTATAAAACTGCAAAGTCTAGATATGAACCCTGCAGTGTCTTTGTGCAAAGTGTACACTTTACTATATCCTGCATGCCTATAAACTCACACATGCAGAAATGTTAAGCCTAAAAATAAAAATATACACAAATAAAAATAATAATAAATTATTTTAATACCTATTTAACTTATTATGGGTAATGTTAAGATAATTAATTCTGTCAATGATGGCAAATTTATTATGAAACTGGTACTAACAGTACCAATTTTGCCAGCAGAAGTGAAAATTACTACAATCCTTTTAGAATTCTAGAAAACCAGTAATGTTTACTACTATTTAGGTGCAAAAGAACTCGGTGTCCTGAAGGATTTAGTTGTAACTACCTGCTAATATCCAATTGCTATAAAACATGGGTTATGACTAACTCCCATTCGAAGGCCTATTAAGATGAAATAGATAGATCTTTGGTAGGTAAAGGAGAGAAAAGATTCATGGATGATTCTTAGGTATCTGGCTTGAGCAAAGTACGCTCATAGAACTAATATACTATGAACTAATATTTCTTTAGCAACTGGGCAGTGTGGTAAGTGCTTGACATAAATGATCTCATTTCATCTCTCCAACTCTAACAGATATTAGTGCTGCCTCAAATTACAAAAGGGAAAGAAAGTACTAGATATCAGATCGTAACTAAAACCTTCACTTGCTAAGCCTTTTCTATTATTGCAAACTGCTAATATTCATGTGATATTTATTTCACAACTGAGCTGAAAGACCAGATTTTCCACTTGGGAGTATATAAGTGATACGAAAACAACAGGCAGGCAGCTGTCAGGGTTTCCCTGTAAATGAATGCAGGAAGTCACCCGGGAGACTTCTGACATTACTGCCCCCAGCAAAGTCACCTTTGAAAACAATACTAAATTTGTTTGTTAGGCTTGCTTTTTTCTTTCTGGGTTTTGGTTTTTTGGTGGGGTTTTTTTTTTTTCCTTTGGTTTTTGGCTTTTGTTTTTGGGAGTTTTTTGTTTTGTTTTGTTTTTTTGCCTTTTTTCCCCCTTGAATTTTGGCACCTTTAAACTTAAAAGGAAAAAAACAAAAGATGTTTAGATCTTTAACACATGAAGAAGACGATGTAATATCTCACTCTATGCTTTTTACAATTCAATTTCAGTGACAGCAGAAACCCTGGGATTAAGTTTTTAACATAAATAGACATAAATTAAAACTAAGTATTATAGGGTCATGGAAAGATAAGGGGTCACTATGATCCACGGTTGTGTAACTGGGCAGAAGAGAACAATTTTCTTATATACATAGGAACTACATTCATGGAAGACATAGATCAACATCATTCTGTACTCTTCAGGCCACATCAGTAATACAAGGCAATAACAGACTCAACCAGACTAATGATTTTTACCCACGAGTACAATTTTACTGCAAATTCCTAGAAATTATAAATTAAATGGGTTGAAGGCAGGACCTAAGACTCTACTTTTTTAAAAGTTTTGAAAGACAGTCCAAGATGGCCGAGGAGTAGGAGACAATTTCATCTGGTCCCAGGAATTCGGCTAGATAGCTATCAAACCATTCTGAACACCTGTGAACTTAACAGGAGAGCGAAGAAAAGAATACCTGCAACTCTGAACAGAAAAGTGACCACTTTCTGCAAGGTAGGAGGTGTGGAGAAATGAATCTGAGGCAAAATATGAGAAGACAGACCACGAGGGGATGGAGCCTCCATCAGCTGGGTACCAGCAAGTGATAGAGCAGAGGAGCATAAAATCGAAACTTTTGCTCCAGAGAAGGACGTTGCTCTGGCAGCTAAGCGGGGTGTGGAACCCTCGCTGGGACACTGTGGTCTCAAAATCCTTGGGGTCATGCTGAGTGCAGCAGAGCTCCCAGGTATCAGAGCAGGGAAGCCGGCTGCAAAGAGTGAGCCCAGGAGTGGGCTCTCAGCTCGGGGTTGCCATAAACCGTGATCCGCCGCTCAGTGGGCCACTACTCTTTGAGCAGGGACCCAACAAGTGACAGATCCGGGGGGACCGCCCTTCCTCCCCCGGGAGGAGCAGCATGGGAGCGCACTGCAGGGATCTGCTGGGTTTGGAGACTCCAAAGGGTATTGTGTGCCAGAGATAGAAACGCTCGATCACTGGCCGGGTGAGCAGGGAGTGTGGCCTGAGATGGGGAGACAGGAGTGATTGACTGCTTTTCTCTGAGGGCTCATTGAGGAGTGGGGTCCCGAGCTCTCAGCTCCTCTGGGACCAGAGAGTAGGAGGCCACCATTTTCATTCTCTTCCTCTAAAGCTTTCAGGGAACAAATGCTACAAAGAGTAAACAGGAGATTACTTAGCCTGGCCCCCTGGCAAGGGCAGTGCAATTCTGCCTCCCACAAAAACATTTAAAAATCAATGCAACAGGCCCCTCCCCCAGAAGATAAGCAAGAAGAGCCAGCCAAGACCAAGTTTACAGACCAATGAGAACTGCAAAACTCCAGCGCTAGGGGAACACAGCACATAGAATTCATGGCTTTTTTCCCATGATTTTTTAGTCTTTCACCTTTAATTTTTTTAATTTTATTTTTTTTCTTCTTGATCAATGAGAACGGCACAACTCCAGTGCTAGGGGAATACAGCACATAGTATCCATGGCTTTTTTCCCCATGATTCTTTAGTCTTTCAATTTTGATTTTTTTTAATTTTCTTTTTGTTTTCCTTTCCTTTTCTTAAAATTTTCTTCTTTCCTTTTTCAACCAACTTCTTATCCTATCAATTCCTTTTTTGAAATCTTTTTAAATTTTCATTATTACAATCATATTCTCTCCCTTCATTGTACTTAACCTTATTTCTGTGTGTGTGTGTGTGTGTATACAAATATATATATATTTCTTTCTTTAAATTTTGGGATGCAGTTTCTTCTAACAGACCAAAATACACCCAAATCTTGTTTATGGCTCTGTTCTATTCACCCGCCTGATCATATTCTCCCCCCAACCCTCCCAATTTTGGGTCTCTTCTGATTTGTTTAGTGTATATTTCTCTGGGGTCATGTTGCCCTTTTAGTATTTTGTTCTCTCATTCATCTATTCTTCTCTGAACAGAATGACAAGACAGACTCACCTGAAAAAAAAGAACATGTGGCAGTACTGACTGCCAGGGACCTAATCAATACGGACTTTGGTAAGATGATGGAAATAGAGAGCAGAATAACGATTACAAAGACACTAGCTGGGCTCGAAAAAAGCATAGACGACATCCCTTTCTGAAGAAATAAAGGAACTAAAATCTAAACAAGTCAAAATCAAAAAGGCTATTAATGAGATGTAATCAAACATGGAGGATCTAACTGCTAGGATAAATGAGGCAGAAGAGAGAATTAGTGATATAGAAGACCAAATGATGGAGAATAAAGAAGCCGAGAAAAAGAGATAAACAACTACTGGATCACGAGGGGAGTGATACCATAAAGCGAAACAATATTAAAATAATTGGGATCCCAGAAGAAGAAAGAGAGAGAGGGTCAGAAGGTATTTGGAGCAAATTATAGCAGAGAACTTCCCTAGTTTGGGGAAGGAAACAGCCATCAAAATCTAGAAGGCACTTAGAAACCCCCTCAAAATCAATAAATAGGTCAACACCCTGACATCGAATAGTAAAACTTACAAATCTCAGAGACAAAGAGAAAATCCTGAAAGCAACTCGGGACAAGAGGTCTGTAACCTACAACAGTAGAAACATTAGATTGGCAGACCTACCCACAGAGACCTGGCAGGCCAAAAAGGACTGGCATGATATATTCAGGGTACTAAATGAGAAAAATATGCAGCCAAGAATACTTTATCCAGCTAGGCTGTCACTGAAAATAGAAGGGGTGATACAAAGCTTCCAGGACAAACAGAAACTAAAAGAATTTATAATCACTAAACCAGCCATACAAGAAATATTGAAAGGAGTCCTCTAAGCAAAGAGAGAGCCCAAAATTAACAAAGACCAGAAAGGAACAGAGACAATATACATTAACAGTTACCTTACAGGCAATACAATAGTTACCCTGAATGTAAATGGGCTAAAAGCCCCAATCAAAAGACACAGGATATCAGATTGGATAAAAAAAAGCAAGACCCATCAATATGCTGTCTGCAAGAGACTCATTTTAGACCCAAAGACATGTCCAGATTGAAAGTGACGGGGTGGAAAACCATTTATCATGCTAATGGGCACCAAAAGATAGCTGGGGTGGTAATCCTTAAACCACACAAATTAGATTTTAAACTAAAGACAGTAATAAGAGATGAGGAAGAACACTATATTATAATTAAAGGATCTATCCAACAAGAAGATTTAAGAATTCTAAAAATTTATGCCCTTAACACGGGAGCAGCTAATTATAAAAACCAATTAATAACAAAATCAAAGAAACACATCAACAATAATACAGTTATAGTAGGGGACCTTAACACCCCCCTCACGGAAATGGACAGATCATCTATGCAGAAGATCAATTTTGAATTGAATCAAAAAGATCAGCTTTGAATGACACACTGGACCAGACGGACTTCACAGATATATTCAGAACATTCCATCCCAAAGCAAGAGAATTCTTCTCTGGTGCACATGGAACATTCTCCAGAATAGATCATATCTTGGGTCACAAGTCAGGTCTCAAATAGTACCAAAAGACTGGGATCATTCCTTGCATATTTCCAGACCACAATGCTTTGAAACTGGAACTCAATTACAAGAGGAAAGTTGGAAAGAACTCAAATACATGGAGGCTAAAGAGCATCCTACTGAAGAATGAATGGGTCAACCAGGAAGTTAAAGAAGAATTTTAAAAATTCATGAAAATGATGAAAATAAAAACACAACTGTCCAAAATCTTTGGGATGCAGTAAAGGCAGTTCTAAGAGGGAAATATATAGCACTACAAGCCTTTCTCAAGATACAAGAAATGTCTCAAATACACAACCAAACTCTACGTCTAAAGGAGCTGGAGAAAGAACATCAAAGAAAGCCTAAAGCCAACAGGAGAAGATAAATAATAAAGATTAGAGCAAAAACCAATGGAATAGAAATCAAAAGAACAGTAAAATAGATCAACTAAATGAGAAGCTGGTTCTTTTAAAGACTTAGTAAGATTGATATACCCCTGGCCAGACTTCTCAAAAAGAAAAGAGAAAGGACCCAAATAAATAAAATCATGAGTGAAAGAGGAAAGATCACAACCAACACTAAAGAAATACAATTATAAGAACATATTATGAGCAAGTATATGCCAACAATTTAGACAATCTGGAATAAATGAATGCATTCCTAGATACATATAAACTATCAAAACTGAACGAGGAAGATACAGAAACCTGAAAAGACCCATAACCAGCAAGGAAATCTCCCACAAACAAGACCCCAGGGCCAGCTGGCTTCCCAGGGGAATTCTACCAATTTAAGGAAGAATTAATACCTACTCTTCTGAAGCTGTTTCAAAAAACAGAAATGAAAGGAAAACTTCCAAACGCTTTTTATGAGGCCAGCATTACCTTGATCCCAAAACCAAAAAAAGACACACCGAAAAGGAGAATTACAGACAAATATTCCAAATAAACACGGATGCAAAAATTCGCACCAAAATACTAGCCAAGAGGATCCAACAGTACATTCAAAGGATTATTCACCACGACCAAGTGGGATTTATCCCTGGACTGCAAGGTTGGTTCAACATCCACGAATCAATCAATGTGATACAATACATTAACAAAAGAAAGAACAAGAATCATGAGATTGAGAGGTCAATAGATGCAGAAAAAGCATTTGACAAAGTACAGCATCCTTTCTTGATCAAAACTCTTCAGAGTATAGGGATAGAGGATACATACTTCAATATCATAAAAGTCATCTACAAAAAGCCCACAGGAAATATCATTCTCAATGGGGAAAAACTGAGAGCTTTTCCCTTAAGGTCAGGAACACGACAGGGATGCCCACTCTCACCACTGTTGTTCAACATAGTACTAGAAGTCCTAGCCTCAGCAATCAGACAACAGAAAGAAATAAAAGGCATTCAAATTGGCAAAAAAGAAATCAAACTCTCACTCTTTGCAGATGATATGATACTTTATGTGCAAAACCCAAAAGACTCCACCCCCAAACTGCTAGAACTCATACAGGAAATCTGTAAAGTGGCAGGATATAAAATCAATGCACAGAAATCAGTTGCATTTCTATACACCGAGACAGAAGACATAGAAATTAAGGAGTTGATCCCATTTACAATTGCACCAAGACCGTAAGACACCTAGGAATAAATCTAACCAAATAGGCAAAGGATCTGTACAGAAGACTATAGAATACTCATGACAGAAATTGAGGAAGACATAAAGAAATGGAAAAACATTCCATGCTCATGGGTTGGAAGAATAAATATTGTTAAAATGTCTATGCTACCTAGAGCAATCTACACATTCAATGCAATCCCTATCAAAATACCATCAACTTTTTCACAGAGCTGGAATAAACAATCCTAAAATTTGTATGGGACCAGAGAAGACCCGAATAGCCAAAGGAATGTTGAAAAAGAAAACCAAAGCTGGTGGCATCACAATTCCAGACTTCAAGCTCTATTACAAAGCTGTCAAGACAGTATGGTATGGGCACAAAAACAGACACATAGATCAATGGAACAGAATAGAGAGCCCACAAATGGACCCTCAACTCTATGGTCAACTAATCTTCAACAAAGCAGGAAAGAATATCCATTGGAAAAAAGACAGTCTCTTCCACAAATGCTGTTGGGAAAATTGGACAGCCACATGCAGAAGAATGAAACTGAACCATTTCCTTACACCATACACAAAAATAGACTCAAAATGGATGAAAGACCTAAAGCTGAGACAGGAATCCATCAAAATCCTTGAGAAGAACACAGGCAGCAACCTCTCCAACCTTGGCCGTAGCACTTTCTTCCTAGACACTTGCCAAAGGCAAAGGAAACAAAGGCAAAAATAAACTATTGGGACTTCATCAAGATAAAAAGCTTTTGCACAGCAAAGGAAACAGTCAACAAAACCAAAAAACAACCGATAGAATGGGAGAAGATATTTGCAAATGACATATCAGATAAAGGGCTAGTATCCAAAATCTATAAAGAACTTATCAAACTCAACACCCAAGGAACAAATAATCCAATCAAGAAATGGGCAGAAGACATTTCTGCAAAGAAGACATCCAAATGGCCAACAGACACAAGAAAAAGTGCCCAACATCCCTCGGCATCTGGGAAACACAAATCAAAACCTCAATGAGATACCACCTCAAACCTTTCAGAATGGCTAAAATTAACAAATCAGGAAACGACAGGTGTTGGTAAAGATGTGGAGAAAGGGGAACCCTCCTACACTGTTGGTGGGAATGCAAGCTGTTGTAGCTACTGTGGAAAACAGTATGGAGGTTCCTCCAGAAGTTGAAAATAGAGCTATCCTATGACTCAGCAATTGCACTACTAGGTATTTACCCCAAAGATACAAATGTAGTGACCCAAAGGGGCACCTGCACCCTAATATTTACAGCAGCAATGTCACAATAGCCAAACTACGCAAAGAACCCTGATGTCCGTCGACAGATCAGTGGATAAAGAAGATGTGGTGTGTATGTATATATATACACAATGGAATATTATGCAGCCATCAAAGAAAATGAAATCTTACCATTTGCAATGACATGGATAGAACTAGAGGATGGTATGCTAAGCGAAATAAGTCACTCAGAGGAAGACAATTATCATATGATCTCTCTGATATATGGAAGTTAAGAAACAAGGCAGAGGATCACATGGGAAGAGAGGAAAAAATGAAACAAGACGAAACCAGAGAGAGAGAGACAAACCACAAGAGACTCTTAATCTCAGGAAACAAACTGAGGGTTGCTGGAGGGGAGGAGGGTGGGAGGATGGGGGTGCTGGGTGATGTACACTGGGGAGGGTATGTGTTGCGGTGAGCACTGTCTATTGCGTAAGACTGATGAATCACAGACCTGTACCCCTGAACAAATAATACATTACATGTTAATAATAAAGCTAATAATAAAATCTTAAAAATAAAAAATAATAAAAAATAAAAATAAATAAAGTTCCTACAAATAGCTAAAAACCAATTAACAAAATGGCAATAAGTATAAACCTACCAATAATTACTTTAAATATAAATGGACTAAATTTTCCATTAGGAGACACAGATTCGTTAACTAGATTAAAAAAAAAAAGACCCATCTATATGCTACCTATAAGAAACTTATTTCATATATAAGGGCACACACAGACTGAAAGAGAAGAGATGGAAAAAAAATATTCCATGAAAATGGAAACCAAAAGAAATCTAGGGTAACTATACTTACATCAGACAAACTAGATGTTTAGATAAAGCCCATAATACCAGACAAGGTCATTACATAATGATAAATCGGTTAACCTAATAGAAGAAATGATATTTGTTAAATGTATATGCATGCAACATAAGAGAACCCAAATATAGAAAGAAAATATTAACAGACCTAAAAGAGAAAGAGACAATATAGCAGTAGTAGAGAACTTTAACACCCCACTTTCATGAATAGCTAGATCACCAGAAGAGAAAATCATTAAGGAAACATTTTCCTGAAACAACACATAGATTAGATGGACTTAACACACAGATACAGATTACTTCATCCAAAACAACAGAAAATACGTTCTTCTCAAATGTAGATAAATCATTCTCCAGGAGAGATCAGATGTTAGGCCACAACCAGGTCTTTGTAAATTTAAGAAGACTGAAATCATACCAAGCATCTTTTCCAGCCACAATGGTAAGAAACTACAGATCAGTAACAAAAAAACTGCAAAATTCACATATATGTAGAAATTAAATAAGATGCTACTTAACAACCAATGTGTCAAAAAATCAAAAATGAATTCAAAAAAATATATGGACACAAAAATGAAAATGGAAATACAACTTACCAAAATCAATGGGATGCAGCAAAAACAGTTCTAAAAGAGAAATTCATAGCAATAAATGCCTACATCAAGAAATAAGAAAAATCTCAACCTAAAAATTCACTTCAAAGCACTAGAAAAAGAACAAATGAAGCCCAAAGTCAGCAGGAAAGAAATTATAAAAATCAGAACAAGGGCGCCTGGGTGGCTCAGTCGTTAAGCGTTTGCCTTCGGCTCAGGTCATGGTCCCGGGGTCCTGGGATCGAGTCCCGCATCGGGCTCCCTGCTCCACGGGAGGCCTGCTTCTCCCTCTCCCACTCCCCCTGCTTCTGTTCCTGCTCTCGCTATCTCTCTTTCTGTCAAATAAATAAATAAAATCTTAAAAAAAAAAAATCAGAACAAAAGTGAGTGAATTAGAGGTTAAAAAGGTAACAGAAATAATAAATAAAATGAAAAGCTTGTTTTATAAGATATAAGATTTATGAACATTAAACTAGACTCAAGGAAAAAAGAGAGAGGAATCAAATAAAATTAAAAAATGAAAGAGGAGATGATCACAACTAATACCACAGAAATACAAAAGGTCATAAGAGAATACTATGAACAATTACACACCAACAAATTGGACAACCAAGAAGAAAAAGATAAATTCCAAGAAACATACAACCCACCAAGACTGAAACATGAAGAAATAGAAAACTAAACAGATCAATTACTAGTAAGGACATTAATCAGTCAACTAAAACTTCCCAACAAACAGAAGCCTAGGACCTGATGGCTTCACTGGTGAATTTTACAAAACGTTTAAGAAAAAATAATACCAATCCTTCTTAAAATTTTCTAAAATATAGAAGAGGAGGGCACACTTCCAAACTCATTTTATGAGGCCAGAATTGCCCTGCCTCAAAAAGCAGACAAGGATACCACAAGAATGGAAAATTAGAGGCCCAAATCCTTGATGAACATGAATGCATATATACTCAACAATATATTTAAAAACTGAATTCAACAATACATTAAACATATCAGACACCATGATCAAGTGGGATTTAGTTCAGGGATGCAACATGGTTCAACATCCACAAATCAAACAATGTGATACACAACATCAACAAAATGAAAGGTAAAAATGACATGATTATAACAATAGATGCAGAAAAAGCATTTAACAAAAGTCAGCATCCATTCATGATAAAAACTCTCAACAAAGTAGGAATAGAGGAAATGTACCTCCACATAAAAAAGGCCATATATGGCAAGCCGACAGCTAACATTATACTCAGTGCAACACTGAAAGTTTTCTTCCCAACATCAGGAACAAGATGAGGATATCCACCCTAGCCACTTTTATTCAACACAGTATTGGAATCACTAGCCAGAGCGATTAGGCAGTAGAAAAAAATAAAAGGCATCCAAATGAGAAAGGAAGAACTAAAACTGTCACTATGTGGCATACTACTTGGCATGATACTATATAAAGAAAACCCTAAAGACGCCACTAAAAAAAATCGTTAGAGCAAATAAATTCAGTAAAGCTGCAGTATACAAAATCAATACACAAAAATATGTTGCATATCTATATGCTAATATCAAACTATGAGAAAAAGAAAATAAGAAAATCACATTTATAATTCCATAAATAAGAATAAAATAATTAGGAGCACATTTAACCATGGAGGAGATAAGCCTGTACACAGCAAATGGTAAGATATTGATGAAAGAAAGTGATGACACAAATGGAAAGTTATTTCATGGTCCAGGTTGGAATAGTATTGTTAAAATGTCCATACTCCCAAAGTAATCTGATTCAATGCAATCCCTATCAAAATGCCAATCGTATTTTCACAGAAAGAAAACAATTTAAAATGTATATGGAAACATAAAAGACTGAATAGCCAAAGCAATCTTGAAAAAACAAACGAACAAAGTGGAGGTGTCACAATTCCAGGCTTCAAGTTATATTACACAATTATAGTAATCAAAACAGTATGGCACTGGCACAAAAACAGACACATAGATCAACAGAACAGAACAGGAAATCCATAAATAAGCCCACAATTACACGTTCAATTAATTTTTGACAAAGGAGGGAAGAATACACAATGGGAAAAAGGCAAATCGTGTTGGGAAAACTGGACAGCTACATGCAAAAGAATGAAACTGGACCACTTCCTTACACCATACACAAAAATAAACTCAAAATGGACTGATGACAACCTAAATGCAAGACTTGAAACCATAAAAGTCCTAGAAAAGAACACAGGCATTAATCTGACATCAGCTGTAAAAATTTTTCTAGATATGTCTTCTAACACAAGGAAAACAAAAGTAAAAATAAACTTTTGGGACTACATCAAAATAAAAAGCTTCTACATAGCAAAGGAAACAATCAACAGAATTAAAAGATAATCTATTGAATGGGAGAAAATATATGCAAATGATATGCCTGATAAAAGGTAAGTACCCAAAATACATAAAGAACTTATACAACTAAACACCCAAAAAACAGACAATCCAACTTAAAAATGGACAGGCAACTTGAATAGACATTTTCCAAAGAAGATACACAGATAGCCAACAGGCACATGAATAGATGCTCAACCTCATTAATCATCAAGGCAATGCAAATCAAAACCATAATGAAATTGTCATTAGGGTTTCACCCTTTCAGACTGGCTATTTTCAAAGAGAAAAATAACAAGTGTTGGCGAAAATACGGATAAAGGAGAACCCTCATACCACTGTTGGGAATGTAATTCATGAAGCCATTATGGATAACAGTATGGAGGTTCCTCAAAAAATTAAAAATAAAACTACCACACAATCCAGCAACTCCACTTCTAGGTATTTGTCCAAAGAAAACACAATCCAAAGAGAGAGGTATATACCCCTATGGTCACTAAACATTATTTGAAATTGTCAAGATATGGAAGTAACTTAAATGCTCATTAATATATAAGTGGATAAACAAGTGGATAAATTAATACATAAGTGGATACACGTACAATGGAATATTACTCAGCCACAAGAAGGGACAAAATCTTGCCATTTGGGACAATATGGATGGACCTAGCAGGTATGATGCTTAGTGAAATAGGTCAAAGATCAATACTGTATGAATTTATATATATATATATAAAACCCACAACAAATGAACAAATGGACTCATAGATACAGAAAACATACTGTTGGTAACCAGAGGGGGGAGGACAAAATAAATGAAGGGGATTAAAAGGTACAAACTGACTAGTTATGAAATAAGTCATGAGGTTGAAAAGTACAGCATAGTAATACAGTCAATGACACTGTAATAACTGTATATTGACAGATAGTAACTAGATTTTTGGGGAGGATTATTTTGTAACATATGAAAGTATCAAATCACTATTACGTACACCTGAAAGTAATCGGATATTGTACATCAATTATTCTTCAATTTAAAAAAAAGAGGCATGCCCTCGAGCTTCTGGGGATGCTTCACCTACAGATCCCTGCAACTAATCCATGGGCACCCCCAGTGCTCAACATACCTCACCTATAGAAACATACCACTGAGGAAAGTACTCTGCATACTCCCTATGATAGCGAGAACAAGCTTTTGCAGGGGAGCATGCCTAGAAAGCCACTCCTGGAGAAATCACAAACTTAAACATTCAACATCACCCTAGAGAAAGTAAAAGGGAACCTGTCATTATCTAGTCCAGCTTTGAATGATTCAGAGAAGGTATACAAGCTTAAGAATTCTGCCACAAGAGGGAGCAAGAAGTGTGGAGCAAGTGTATTAATAGAAGAAGTCTGAGAAAGACCAAATCCCTTACAGGGCTGAAAAAGATATTTCTCTCCCCAAACCAGTGGATAAAGACTGGAGAAGCAATGCAAGACATGAAGAAATATGAATATCAAGGAACATAAAAACACAAAAAGAAATACAATAATTTTCCAATAACTAAACCCAAAGAAACTGAGATCAGCAATTTACCCAATAAGAATTCAATATAGTTGTTTTAAAGGAAGCTCAGTGAACTACAAGAAAATACAGAAAGGCAATTCAATGAAACCAGGAAATGGACAAAAAAATGAAAACTTTATAGAAAGGTAAAAATCATTTAAAAAAAAAATTCCGGAGGTGAAGAATATAGTAAATAAAATGAAAAATACAATGGAGAATATCAATAGCAGAACAGATCAGAGGAAGAATTTGTGAAACAGAAAGCAGGACTTTTGAAATTATCAGTAGAAGTAGGACAAATAAAAAGAATGACAGTGAAGACTGCCCATGTGAACTACAGGATACCATTAAGACAAATTATCTAGGTAGTACTGCAGCCCCAAAAGGAGATGAGAGGGGGAAAGGACAGAAAGCTTAAAGAAATAATAGCTGAGAATTTCCCAAATCTGAGGAAAAATTCAGACATCCAAATTCAATCCTAAATGACTTCTCCAAGACACATTAAAATAAATCTGCCTCAAATCAAAGAGAAAGAACTGTAAAAGCAAAAGAAGGAAAAAAATTCCCACTTACAAGGGAAACTTCATAAGGCTATCAGTAAATTTCTCAGCAGAAATCTTACAGGCCAAGAAACAGTAGTATGGTATATTCAAAGTGCTAAAAAAAAAAAAAAAATTACAATCAAAAATATGTTACCCAGCAAAGTTGTCCTTCAGAAATGAAGGAGTTAAAGACATTCCTGGACAAACAAAAGCTGAAAGAGTTCATCACCACCACACCTGCCTTACAAAAAATGTTGAAAGGAGTTCTATAAATTGAAATGAAAGAATACTAATTAGTAAAATGAAAACATATACTGGTGAGTATAACTCAAACTTAGAATATTCTAACACTGTAATACGTAGGTGTAATAACTATTTAATTTTGAAATAAAGGTTAAAGGACAAAAATATAAAAAATAGGGGCGCCTGGGTGGCTCAGTTGTTAAGTGTCTGCCTTCGGCTCAGGTCGTAGTCCCAGGGTCCTGGGATTGGGTCCCATGTCGGGCTCCCTGCTCTGCAGGGAAGCCTGCTTCTCCCTCTCCTACTCCCCCTGCTTGTGTTCCCTCTCTCGCTATGTCTCTCTCTGTCAAATAAATGAATAAAATCTTTAAAAATATATATATATATATAAAATAACTACAACTATAGTAATTTGTAAGTTAGTTATAATTGGTGACATCAAAAATAAAAGACAAAGGGATAAAATGCTAGTTTTTGTATATGTTCAAAACTAAGTTGTTATCAGCATAAAATAGACTATTATATCTATAAGATGTTTTATGTAACTCTCATGGTAACCAAGAAGCAAAAACTTACAGCAGATAGACAAAAGAGAAGGAAATCAAAGCTACAGAAAATCATCATTTCCCAAAGGAAGATAGCAAGAGAAGAAGGGGAACACTATAAAACAGCCAAAAAACAGTAAGATCACATTAATATTCCTTACCTATTAATAATTACTTTGCATCCAAAAGGCATAGCATGGCAAAGCAGATAAAAACAAGGCCCAACAATGTGATATATACAAAAGGCAGAAAATATTTGCAAATGATACATCTGATAAAAATTAATATCCAAAATACATAAGGAACTCACACAACTGAATAACAAAAAGCAATTAATCTGATTAAAACCTGGGCAGAGGACCTGAATAGACATTTTTCCAAAGAAACATATAATGGCTAATTGTACATGAAAAGATACTCACCATCCCTAATCAGAAAGAAACAGAAATCAAAACCACAATGAAATATAAGCTCACATCTGTTAGAATAGCTATTATCAAAAAATAAAAAGAGATAAGTGCTGGTGAGGATGTGGAGAAAGTGAATCTGTGTGCACTTTTGGTAGAAATATAAATTGGTACAGAACTATGGAAAACAGTATGGGGATTCCTCAGAAAATTAAAAATAGGACTACCATATGATACAGCAATCTTACTTCTGGGTATATATCCAAAGGAAATAAAATCACTATGTCGAAGAGATACCTACACTCCCATGTTCATTACAGTATTATTCACAATAGCCAAGACATAGAAATAACCTATGTGTCAGTGAATGAATGGATAAGGTGCATAAGGAAAATGTGATATATATATCACACATACATGTAACACATGTGTAGTATATACATGTGAAATATATGTGATATATGTTATATATACTATATATGTATTTCTGTGATATATATATATCATATATATGTACCAAACTCTCAATAAATCTTGAGAGTATTATGAGCTAGAGAAATGAGCTAGAGAAAAACATTTACTGTATTGTATCAACAAATGTGGAATCTAAAAAAGTCAAACTCATAGAAATAGAAAGTAGAATGGTGTTTGCCAGGGGCTGGGGAGTGGGTGAAATGGGTAGATGTTAGTCAAGGGGTACAAACTTCCAGTTATAAGATAAATAAATTCTGGGGACCTTAAGTACAGAATGGTGACTAGAGTTAACAATACTGTATTATATACTTGAAAGTTGCTAAGAGAGCGGATCTCAAGTGTTCTCACCACACACCCATACATAACTGGTAATTATGTGAGGTGATGGAGGTATTAACTAACCCTATTAATCATTTCAAAATATGTATATATTGCACATCTTGAACTTAATATATACCTTAAACACATATGTTGTATACGTCACACCACATATCTTAAACTTACAAAATGTTACATATCAACTATATCTTAATAAACCTGGGGGGGCGGGAATCAAAGACCTTAAAAAAGAAATATAAATGCCAAATAAAAATCCTTGTAAAAATTGAAATACTATGAATTTTTAGAAGTTAGCATTCTTCAAGTGAAATTTTAAAACGTAGCATGCATTACTTGTCCTGTTCAATAGTCTTTCATGACAAATATCCCAGATGTCAAAAAAAATTTTTTTCAGATGGCAAAAATTTTCATTTATTTTGTGTTGACATTGGTGAAATTCAGAGTGCACCAAAAAGCATCAAGTTGAGCATTAGGGTACAGGTTACTTAATATAAGCTCCTTCACTTTTTTAAATAATAAACTATTTTATCTGCTTACTCTGATTTTGGTTTTGCCTTTGAAATCAATATTGCTTTTACTAATTCAGATTCTAGATTAAGTTTTCATTTCATATTAGAGTATTCCACAAAAACATTCATACCTCCTTCGCTCTGCAACATTGAGCTCTCATAGCAAGGTTAACAGTACTACCCAGAATAATATGTTGTAACTGCCAATTTACAGATTTCTTTTGCTCCCAAACTCGTTATTCTTGGAACACTGCTCACAGGCTTTACATGAAGTACACTATGCATATAAACTTAATACTTACTTTATTTGTAAGAGTAACTCATTGTTAGCAAGAAAGCATGAAAACATATTTATAAGATGGCAACAACTATGAGTAAGGCTGACTGATTAGATCATGATGCTTTCCTGCTAGCAGTTCCAATCTCAGTTCCCAGAAACATGTACCTTTACTTTCTACTCATTTTGTCAGCATATCCTGCTCCTGCTTTCCACTTGGTATCAGAAGAGCTCCTAGAATCAACATATCCAATAATACTGCTTGCTGAGCTTTGATTCTCGGGAAAATTTAAAGTCTTTCCTGTTTTCCCGACTTTTTAATGACTTTCTCAGAATCTGAAATTGAACAAATACACAAATTTCCTGAGAAATACTAGAAATGCCTTCTTATATGGAAATGCTACTTTACCCAGAGGTCATCTCCTTTGAATCTCCAGAATCTGTACCAGGGTGAACATCATCCATTGGGAGAATTACCTCTCAGCCACAGTCACCCAATCTTCCTTATTTTGTCTCCCTTGTATTCCAATTTCCAGACAGACCTGGCATTGCCAGTTCTTGAGGTTTCTGTGGATTTACAGGGTAATTATGAAAGGTTTCAGTTTTTCCTTCTGCTAACTGAGTCTTTGGTGTCTATGTTAATTTCCACTTATTCTTGGGCTTTTCACTTTTCCAAAGTGTACTGTTACTGCCTCCTTTCCTAATGTTCTTGTCCTCGGGGTTTTATTGTAGATTTAGTGGGGTTTTAATGGGCAACAAGATTAGAAGAGTCAATCTACCATCATAATCCCATAGAAATCTTCATTTTTAACAAGTATCTTAAGTGATTCTGAAGCACATCGTCCCCAAATCAAACTTTCAAACACTGACCTAGAGAATAATCAGTAGAAAGTGCCAAGAACAGTGAACACACTATAAATAGCTGAAGAAGCTGAGGATGTTTACCAAAAAATATATATATATTTTGGAAGCTATCATAACTACTTCAACAGCTAAAGAGCTAATGGGAAAGAGAAGTTAGGCTTGTTCTATATGCTTCCAAGGAAAACTATAATCAGCATGAGAAAACCACAGGCTAGAGATTTGTACAAGATAGAAAATAACTTCTTAAAAATAGAAATATCCTAAGAAGAAATCAACTGTCTTAGGATAGAATAGGCCACCCAACTCTCATTTATTCAGGATGCCATTAATAGCATCTAGGACCTAGATGGTTGTATGGTACCACTGGTTGCTAAGGCAAGGCTAACACATGTGAAAGATAAAATTAATGCACAATTAAATGCTAGAAGGATGAAATTACAAACCTAACACCATTTTCAGCAAACTGAGAGAAAGCCACCAAATATAAAAAGACTATCCACACTTGAAATATAACAGGTAATGACTGCTAGTGCTAATTTTTCTTTTCTCAGTTGGAATATAATTTCTTCCCCCATGCAGAATCAGCACTGAGGTGTGTATTTATCCCTACGTTTAATCTGAAAAGTTGAAAAGTGGCATAGCGATGGGTTGCTGATTGCTATAAAAATGTCCTATGAGCCACAAATTTTAGTATGTTACTAAACCTCCTTTTCTTTACCTAAAATGTAGGTTGGCTTAAAAACAAGTCTCCCTGCATCTATTCCCCTCATTTCCTCCAATCAAGGAACAAACGGAACACTGGAGAGGATGGAGCACATTGAACAAGGGAAAAGTGGCATGATATGAGGCTGCAGCAATGAGCAGAGAGATCACAGGGTAGGCTTGGGAAAGAAGAATATTGTGGTTCAAGTTAAATATTTCTGGTTTATTCTAAGTATAATAATAAGTAATAGTAGTTTCTCAAGCAGGAGACACGATCAGATTTTGTATTTCTTAAATGGCTTTGTGTGAAAAATAAAGTGGAGTTACTAATACATTTTGGCAGACCAATTAGGAAGTAGCAACCAGGTAAGAGACGATAGTAGTTTGGATTAGGATGCTAGAAATAGATATGACAACATTTGAGAAATTCTACCTAAGATGAATCAAAAGAACATTGAGAGGTCTTAAAGATGATCCCAGATATTTTGTATGAGCATTTGGATAAATGATGGTCCCAGTCCCCAGGGAAGTATATACTGCCAGACATAAGCTGCCAGAAGAGTAAGGAAAAGAGGAGTCCCATCCCCTCTTGAGTGGGTTAGGTTTGGAAACCTATGAGTCATCTAAGTGTGAATGTCTCACAAGCTCCACTTCATCATTTCTCACTGAAAATCTCCACTAAATCTTCAAACTCAGGATGCTGGCAATCAAAATCTCCTTCTTCTGCATATGCTCCATCTGTTGATTAATTAACATCACCAACTGTGAGGGATGTTATGAATAGGGTTCCTACATGTGATAGAGAAGGCTAGAATATAAAACATCTAAGTCCCATGGATAAGAATCTATGACACAGATTCATTCATAACACTGGAGCTATTCTTGCCACAAAAGGCTAAAGTTTAGAAAAAAGTTAACTCGTGGGTCTCCAACTCATGACACCAAGATCAAGAGTTGCATGCTCTTCTGATTGAGCCAGCTGGCACCCTGGCAGCCTGCTATTTTAAAGTTTAAATGAAAGTCACATATTTCTACTTTGAGAACATCATGATCACTCATCACTTCACAGTTTGCTTTGCTTCTCTGGAGGGTTATACTTTAGGGTTTTTTCCTCCTCCTTTAAATTACTGAAAAATGATCTTGCTTTATATTTTCTGTATCTTGAAAGCATTATCATTTTTGTTAAATATAGATTAGGAAATACATATAATAATGAAGGAGACAAGGAGATAGAATAGTTGTAATTTTTAAAAATCTGCATGAATTCATTTTAGGTCTGTAAAGTTACTTTTTTCAAGTTTGTTTAGTTAAGGTGTGCAGTTTTTTTTCTATCTATGTAACCTGACGTTTGGTATGTATGTAACTTGACATTTTGCAAAAATTTTGTTTTTGAAATGAGAGGAATGGTCACTGGCTTTGAAACTCATTTTCCTTTTTAAAATATCATTTTTTGCTTTGGTTTTTTGATAATCAAGGATGATAACTTTAGGTTAAACATTCCAGATGCACTGACCTTTGAAAGGGAGACTTTGTCTCAAGTCCTACACTCACCATGAATACTGAAACTATCTCTTGTATGGGGTTTTTTGTTTGTGTTTGATACAAATGAATTTCTTTACTATATATTAGCTTAATAAATAAGTATAAATCTCATGAACTGTGATGGAGCTATACTCATTGAAATGATTATAATTTTTAAAATTAAAATTTATTCTACTTTTGAAGAAAAAAATTATGAATATAAAAAGGTGACAGTGGTTTAAATTACACTGATTCTGTTTTAAGTGAAGACATAATTTAGAGATTTTTGGTAAACTCTAGAAATGTTTAACTTAATGCCTTTTTAAAATCTGTAGAATTGAATAAAAGCTTAAAACATTTTTTTAAAAAAGTTAACTCACAACTCTGCAAACATTTTAAGCCATTTGAAAATAAATATGAAAGTATGGAGAGAGACTTTTATCCACAGATTGTTTTGCTAGGGATATTATAAGAGTAAGATAAGTTTTGGAATAGATCTCCCCCCCCCCCAAAAAAAGGATTCTAGAGTTAAATGTTAATTCCTGTTTTTCTACATCCATTCATGATAAAAACCCTCAATAAAGTAGGTTTATAGGGAACATGCCTCAACATAATAAAGGCCATATATGAAAAACCCACAGCAAACACCATCCTTAATGGGGAATAACTAAGAGCTTTTCCTCTAAGGTCAGGAACAAGACAAGGATGTCCACTTTCACCACTTTTATTCAACATAGTAGTGGAAGTCCTTGCCACAGCAATCAGAACACAAAAAGAAATAAGAGGAATTCAAATCAGTAAGGAAGAAATCAAATATCCACTCTTTGCAGATAACATGGTACTATATAGAGAAAACCCTAAAGACTACCAAAAAAGTGCTAGAACTGATAAACAAACTCAGTAAAGCTGCAGGATACAAAATCAACATACAGAAACCTGTTGCATTTCTATACACCAATAATGAAGCAGCAGGAAGAGAAACTAAGAAAACGATCTCATTTACAATTGCATCAAAAATAGTAAGATACCTAGGAATGAACCTAACCAAAGAGATAAAAGACCTGTGATCTGAAAACTGTAAAACACTGATGAGAAAAATTCAAGACAACACAAAGAAACGGAAAGACATTCCATGCTCATGGATCAGGAGAACAAATATTGTTGAAATGTCTATACTACCCAAAGCAATCTACGTATTTAATGCAATCCTTATCAAAATACCAAAAGCATTTTTCACAGAATTAGAACAAATTTGTATGGAACGACAAAGCACCCCAAACAGCCAAAGCAAAGCAATCTTAAAAAAGAAAAGCAAAGCTGGGGGCATCACAATTCCGGACTTCAAGTTATATTTCAAAGCTGTAGTAATCAAAACAGTATGGTACTGGCACAAAAAAAGCTGCATAGATCAATAGAACAGAACAGAAAATCCAGAAATAACCCACACTTCTACAGTCAATTAATCTTAAACAATGCATAAAAGAATATCCAACGGGAAAAAGAGTCTCTTCAACAAATGTTGTTGTGAAAACTGGACAGCAACATGCAAAAGAATGAAACTGGGCCATTTTCTTAAATCATACACAAAAGTAAATTTAAAATGGATTAACGACCTAAATATGAGACCTGATACCATAAAAATCCTAGAAGAGAACACAGGCAGTAAATCCTTTGACATGGGCTGTAGCAATTTCTTTCAAGATGTGTCTCCTGAGGCAAGGGAAACAAAAGCAAAAATGAACTATTGGAACTACATCAAATTAAAAAGCTTCTACACAGTGAAGGAAACAATCAATAGAATTAAAAGGCGACCTACTGAATGGGAGAAGGTATTTGCAAATGACATATTCCAATAAAGGGCTAGTATCCAAAACAAATAAAGAACTTATATAAAATGCAACACCCAAAAACCAAACAATTTAAAAATGGACAGAAGATATCAACAGATGTTTCTCTAAAGAAGATATACAGATAGCCAACAGACTCAAGAAAAGGTGCTCAACATCACTCATCAACAGGGAAATAAAAATCAAAAGTACAATGAGGTATCACCACATACCTGTCAGAATGGCTAAAATCAGAATGGCTAAAAGAAACAACAGGTGATTGCAAGGATGTGAAGAAAGGGGAACCCTCTTGCACTGCTGGTAGGAATGCAAACTGGTGCAGCCACTCTGGAAAACAGTATGGAGGTTCCTCAAAGAGTTAAAAATCCAGCAATCACATTACTGGGTACTTACCCAAAGAAGAGAAGAACACTAGTTCAAAGGGATACATGCACCCTGATGTTTATAGCAGAATTATTTACAATAGCCAAGATATGGAAGCAGCCCAAGTGTCCATCAATTGATGGATAAAGAAGATGTGGTATATGCGTATATACATATATACATATATATAAAATAAATAATGGAAAACTATTCAGCCATAAAAAAGAGTAAGATCTTCCCATTTGTAACAACATGGATGAAGCTATAGAGTATAATGCCAAGTGAAATAAGTCAGTCAGAGAAAGACAAATACCACATGATTTCACTCATATGTAGAATTTAAGAAACAAAACAAGCAAAAACAAACAAATAAGAGAGGGAGGACAGACAAGGCAAGAAACAAACTCAATTACAGAGAACAAACTGATGGTCGGTCACCAGAGGGGAGGTTGGTGGGGGATGGGTTAAATAAGTGGTGGGGATTAAGGAGTGCACTTGCCAAGATGAGCACAGGGTGATGTATGGAACTGTTGAATGCTATACTGTACACCTAAAACTAATACAGCACTGTATGTAACTAACTGGAATTAAAATAAAAACTTACATAAAAAAATTCTTAATTGTTTTTCTGAAGTAAAAGCTTAAAGTGATTATTTTCCAGTTGATAAGAAGCATTACAGTGATGCCTGGGTGGCTCATCAGTCGGTGAAGCGTCTGCTTCCGCTCAGGTCATGATTCCAGGGTCCTGGGATCAAGCCCCGCGTCGGGCTTCCTGCTCGGCAGGGGACCTGCTTCTCCCTCTCCTCACTGCTCATGCTCTCTCTCGCTGTCTCTCTCTCAAATAAAACTTTTAAAAGGAAAAAGAGCAGCAGCAGCAGCATTACAGTCTTTATTATTATGCCCTACTACAGTACCACACTGCCACCTGTTGGAAAACATCACTAACAAAATGTTTTTCTTCCCAACCAAGTTTGTGAGGAAATTTGTGAATTTCTGAAAGAACATGAAAAGGAACTGTGTTGATTTTACACTTTCTTGCCCACCACACTTGATAAAAACTATTAGTAAAGAGTCTGGTCCCTGATTTTTGCATCTGACTCCCAGGAGATATCTGCTGATTGCCTGGCTCTGGTGGCAATGGGAGCTTGCATTTCCTGGGTCCCACAGGACCATAATAATTGGAAACATATCTTGGCAGGCTACCACCCCCAGGACACTACCCAGACAGCAAACTGAAACAGGCCCCTTGCCTTTTCATGGAAGGCCTATGTGGTGGTCCTGGAGCTTCAGGTTTGGCACACATCGGAAGGCTACACAAGTACTCCTAAGAAACAAATTGGAGGACACCATTTCTACACTCTCCCTGTGCCTTGCTACAGCTCACTAGTATTTCCCAGAAAGTTTACATTCATCCGAGTCCTGCTTTTTGTGACTCTTGGCAAGGGGACACCCCCAGACTGCCTGGCTCTGGTAGCCAGCAGGGCTTACATTAGTGGTCCCACGGGACTGACTCTCTCTCTCTCTCTCTCTCTCTCTATATATATATATATATATATATGTATTTGCATACTTTCAAAGCTGTTGCTCGAGGGTCTGGCTTCCAATCAATCACCTGAATCTAGGTGCTGACTGAGGTTCTCCCCTTTGGCACACTGGTCTTAGACACCCTCAACTACTGGGAGCTACTAAGAATAAAATGGGCTACTTGGGCAATCAGAAAGCTTTGAGAGACAACTATAACCTAGGGCAAAAGCTGAACAATAAGGTTCATCTCTTACACAACGCCGACACTTCAATACCGAGAGAAGTAGCTGTTTCGTCTAATGTATAGAAACCAACACAGAGAGTTAAGCAAGCAAAGGAAGAAACAGAGGAATATGCTCCAAATGAAAGAAGAAGACTGCAGAAAATAAAACTTAATAAAAACAGATAAGTAATTCACTTGATAAAGAGTTCAAAGTTAAGATCATAAAGGTCATAAAGATGCTCGCCAAATTCAGAAGAATGGACGAACAGTGAGAATTTCAACAGATGTAGAAAATATAGGAAAATTCCAAAAAGAAGTCAAAGAATTAAAGAATACAATATTTAAACTGAAACATATACTACAGGGGTTTAACAACAAACTAGATGAAGAAGAAGAAAGGACCAATCAACTTGCAGACAAGGCAGAGGAACTACCCACTAAGAGCACCAAAAAGAAAAAAATAATGAAAAAAAATATAGATAACACATGTAGGCTAAACATGAAATAAAATGGAAATGGAAACATAATGGTTCAAAATCTTTGGAATGCAGCAAAAGCAGTACTAAGAGGGAAGTTTATAGCAATATAGGCCTGGCCCGTCTCAAGAAACAAGAAAAATTTCAAATAAACAATCTAACTGTACACATAAAGAACACAAAAAAAGAATAAACAAAGCCCAAAGTTAGTAGAAGGAAGCAAATAATAAAGATCGGATTGAAAATAAATGAAGTAAAGACTCTAAAAAACAATAGAAAAGAACAATGAAACCAAGAGCTGGTTCTTTGAAAAGACAAACAAATTGATAAACCTTTAGCCAGACTCATCAAGAAAAAAAGAGGACTAAAATAAAATCAGAAATGAAATAGAAGCTATAACCCACACCACAGAAACACAAAGGATCATGAGACTACTATAAATAATTATACGCCGACAAATTGGACAACCTAAAATAAATTATTAAATCCCTAAAAACATACATTTTTCCAAAATGGAATCAGGAAGAAATAAAAAATCTAAACAGACTGATTATTAGTAATGAAATTGAATCAGGATTCAAAAAACTCCCAATAAATAAAAGTCCAGGACCAGACAGCTTCACTGTGAATTCTACTAAACATTTAAAGATCAAATTATTCCAAAAATTCAAAGATGAAGAAATGGTTCCAAATTCATTTTTAACACCAGCATTACCCTTATACCAAAACCAAAGACAGCACAAAAAAAAAAAAAAGGAAAAAAATTGTAAACAATATCCTTGATGGGCGCCTGGGTGGCTCAGTTGGTTAAGCAACTGCCTTCGGCTCAGGTCATGATCCTGGAGTCCCGGGATCGAGTCCCGCATCGGGCTCCCTGCTCGGCAGGGAGTCTGCTTCTCCCTCTGACCCTCCTCCCTCTCATGCTCTCTGTCTCTCATTCTCTCTCTCTCAAATAAATAAATCTTTAAAAAAAACAATATCCTTGGGCGCCTGGGTGGCTCAGTTGGTTAAGCGACTGCCTTCGGCTCAGGTCATGATCCTGGAGTCCCTGGATCGAGTCCCGCATCGGGCTCTCTGCTCGGCAGGGAGTCTGCTTCTCCCTCTGACCCTCCTCCCTCTCATGCTCTGTCTCTCATTCTCTCTGTCTCAAATAAATAAATAAAATCTTTAAAAAAAAAAATATCCTTGATGAACATGATACAAATATCCTCAACAAATATTAGTAAGTTGAATTCAACAACACATTAAAAGGATTATTCACCATGATCAAGTGGGATTTGTTCCAGGGATGTAAGGATGGTCCAATGTCCCCAAATAAATCAACCATTATACATCACATTAAGAAAATGAAAGGCAAAAATCATATGATCATCTTTTTTTTTTTTTTTAAAGATTTTATTTATTTATTTGAGACAGAGAGAATGAGAGACAGAGAGCATGAGAGGGAGGAGGGTCAGAGGGAGAAGCAGGCTCCCCGCCGAGCAGGGAGCCCGATGCGGGACTCGATCCCGGGACTCCAGGATCATGACCTGAGCCAAAGGCAGTCGCTTAACCAACTGAGCCACCCAGGCGCCCCGATGATCATCTTAATAGAAGCAAAAAAAGCATGTGACAAAATTCAACATCCATTCATGATAAAAACTTTCAGCAAAGTGGGTATAAAGGGAACATGCCTCAACATAATAAAGTCCATTTCTGAAAAACACACACTGCTAATACCATACTCAATGGTGAAAGCTGAAAGCTCTTTCTCTAAGATCAAGAGCAAGACAGGGATGCCTACTCCTACCACTTTCATATAACGTAGTACTAGAGGTCCTAGTTACAGTAATTAGGCAAGAAAAATAAATAAAAGGCATCCAAATCGGTAAAGAAGTAAAACTGTCATTATTAGCAATTGATATGATACTACATATAGAAAACCATAAAGACTACACCAAAAAAACTATTAGAATAAAGGAATTCAATAAAATTCCAGAACACAAAACTAATATACAAAAATCTGTTGCATTTTTGTGCACTAATAATAAACTAGCACAAAGAGAAATTAAGGGGAAAAAATCCCATTTACAATTCATCATAAAGATAAAATGCCGAGGCCAAGGAATAAATTTATCCAAAGGAGTGAAAGACCTGTATTCTGAAAACTGTAAGAAACAGGTGAATGAAATTGAAGATGACACAAATAAATGAAAAGATATTCCATGTTCATGGATTGGAAGAATTAATATTGTTAAAATGTCCATACTACCCAATGCAATCTACAGATTCAATGCAGTCCCCATCAAAATACCAATAATATTTTTCACAGAACTAGAACAAATAATCCCAAAATTTGTATGGAACCCCAAAAGACCCTGAATAGCCAAAGCAATCTGGATAAAGAATAAAGCTGGAGGTATCTCAATCTCAGATTTCAAACTATATTACACAGCTACAGTAATCAAAACAGTATGGTACTTGCACAAAAACAGACACACAGGTCAGTGGAGCAGAAATGAGCACAGAAATAAAACCATACTTATATGGTAAATTAGTGTATGACAAAGGAGGCAAGAACACACAGTGGGGAAATGATAATTGGACAGCCACATGCAAAAGAAATAAATTATATTTATCACTGTACCATTATTTTTTCAAGTAGTCCCCTGATGTTGGAATTGTACATTTTTGTGGGTATTGGGATCCCTCTGAATAACTGTGACTTCCCTGAGACCAATGGGGAAATGTAGGAAAAAAGGTTGTATAGTTCAACCAAACCTTAGAAAATTGAAATTGCCTGCTGCCTGTTAGACCCTCCCTAACACCCCCTCCTCCAACTGCAACATCTTTCACAAACTCCTTAGTATTCCCTTATCATTGTTACAGCCCATACCCCACAGCAAATAGCAATTTCCCATTCTTCGCTAATAAATATCATGGATATTTTTGCAGTGGGGGAGGAAAACTCACTTGTCAAAAGCAGCAGTATTCACAGCATACCAGAGTAATTGCCAAAGTATCCATCTAGAGCAATGGAATAATGAGAGAGTAATCCAGATCTTTGGAACTATACAAGTATGCAAAATCACCTCCATTTTAGAGTCTGCCATGATGGGTAACTTGTCCCCAAACATTAAAAACACAGAATTAAGAAAAACAAGAGCATGAATTACAAAGAAGTTTAGGATTTGAGAAACTGTCGAGGTAAACCTTTCATTTAGTCTGAATTCTAATAATTTTAATAATCTCAAAGAGCCCCATGTCCTAAGACAAAAATTTCTATATCCCTTCGATTAGGAGATGGCTCTTTGAATTTATATTTATAGAAAGGTAAACATGACAATATATGTCTGACCTATTCCATTCTTTTAAATTTCATATTTTATGTGAATGACAAAAAACACTGAAATGTATGTGCAGTTCCTCAAAACAATTAAACAGAGAATTACTCTATGATCCAGTAATTCCACTTCTGGGTACACACCCAAAAGAACACAAACAGATATCTGTGTACCAATGCTCATAACACCACTATTCACAAAAGCCAAAAGATAGAAACAACCCAAATGTCTATCAACTAATACGTAGATAAACAAAATGTGATATACATATACAGTGGGATATTATTCAACCTTAAAAAGGAAGGAAATTCTGCAATATACAACAACATGGATAAACCTTAAAGACATTACGCTACATGAAATAAACCAGATATAAAAGGACAAATACTGTATGATTCCACTTATATGAGGTACATGGAATAGTCAAACTCAGAGACAAAAACTGGATGGTGGTTGCCAACAACTGGAGAGAGGGGCAATATGGAGTTACTATTTAATGAGAACAGGGTTTCAGTTTGGAAGATAAAAGTTCTGGAGAGGATGGTGGTGATGGTTGCACAATAACATAAATGTACCCAAGGTCACTGAATTGTACATGTAAAAATGTTTAAAATGCTAGATTTCATGATATATATATTTTACCATAATTAAAAAAAAAAAAAAAAAACCTGAGGCAAACAAACACTGAGTCAAGAAATATAAGAGTCCTCCTAACAAATCAGGCCAAAGGGTAATAATGAAGCCTTGGACATTGTATGTAAAATAGAGATGCAACTTTTTCTAGGGAGCTTTGTTATACAGCTTTCCTCAGTTTCTCAAAATGTTCAGAGATCCTAAAAATACTTTTTTACCACTACCTTTAATCCAATGAAATGAGAAAAATATGAAAATAATTTCAATAGGATTTTATAAAACTACTATCTCCAGCATGCCCCAATCAATATAGGACCAGCATAGTTACATTCAAGCTCTGCATACATAAAATCCTTAAATAAACTTCTGCTAGTATGAGGTAAGTACCCACTATTTGATGACCAACTGTCCAATATGGCTATCAGAAATCTAAATAAGAGAACATGGGAATAGCTTCTAGGAGTATGTTTGAAATATAAAATCAAATGAACCAACAAAGCTAAAGTAGGTTATAGTGTATTTTTCAAGGCAGAGAGATAGGGAGGCACCAGTGTCTGAAACAATGAAAGCTATAAAGTTAAATACAGTACCAGGGACATCACATTAACCAGTGTCAGTTTATATAATCCCTATAATTTAAGAACAGTATCCCAAACTGCCACCTGGAGGCCTTTTATAGGAGAAGACTGACAGTCCTGACAACAGAAAAATGCAAAACATTAGTATAGTAAAAGATACAAAACAAAGTTAACAGGCAAACAGACCAAAAATACCTGCCACATATTTAACAGTCAATGAGAACAGTCAATTCTCTACACAAAGAATTCCTATCAATTAATAAGGAAAAGACAAAACTCGGTTAGGAATAGACAAATTATATAAACTGTTTCCCCCTGCTTCATTTTTCAACTCTTAAAATGCTGCTCACAGGTTCTTCACAGCATGTTTTCCTGGGCCTGGTCTTCTACACATTAAAGTTGTTGTTCAACTGACTCTCTGAATTACCCCCACAGACCTATAACCTGGTCTCCAAGAACGGTAAAAATTAACCTCATGTGCTTTTCATTTAAAGGAATTATATCATAATGCACAAGACTGTCATATACCTAATAAATGACTTGTACCTCAAATATAAAAGGAACTCTTACAGGGGAACCTGGCTGGCTCAGTCGGTGAAGCATGCAACTCTTTATCTCTGGGTTATGAGTTTGAGTCTCACATTGTTGAGATTACGTAAAAATAAAATCTTAAAAAAAAAGGAACTCTTAGGATTCCATGATGAAAAGATAATCTAATTTTAAAAATGGACAAAGGATATGAATAGGCATATATACAAACGGCCCACAGCACATAAGAAGATGCTCAACATCATTAGCCATCAAGGAAATGCAAATCAAAACGAGACACAGTTCACACCCACTAGGATGGCTAGAATTTTTTTTTTTTAACCACTGGAATTTTTTTTAATTTAAACTCAATTAGCCAACATATAGTACATACTTAATTTCAGATGTAGTATTCAATAATTTATCAGTTACATATAACACCCAGTGCTCATCAGGTCACATAGGATGGCTAGAATTAAAATAAAAAACAGGTGATGACAAGTGTTGGCAACGATACGAAGAAATCAGCACCTTCACATACTGCTGATGGGAATATAACATGGTATAGCTGCTTTGAAAAACAGTCTGGCAGTTCCTCAAAATGTGAAACAGAATTACCCTATTACCCAGCGATTCTAATCTTAGGTATATACCCAAGAGAAATGAAAACATGAAGCACAGAGGGCCATAGGGGAAGGGAGGGAAAACTGAATGGGAAGAAATCAAAGAGGGAGACAAACCATGAGAGACTCTGGACTCCTAGAAACAAACTGAGGGTTGTGGAAAGGGAGGTGGGTGGGGGATGGGATAACTGGGGGACGGGCATTAAGGTCACGTGATCTGATGAGCACTGGGTGTTATAGGTAAGGAATCATTGAACACTACATCAAAACTAATGTTACTGTATGTTGGCTAATTGAATGTAAATTAAAAAATAAAATAAAAAATAAATTAAAAAAAAAATGATGTTCACACAAAAACCTGTACATGAATGTTCGTAGCAGCATTATTCATAATGGCCAAAACTCAAACGTCTACCAGTTAACCGACGGATAAATAAATGGTCGTATATCCATACAATAAAATACTATCTAGCAATAAAATGGAATGAAGTACTGATACCAGCTACGACATGGATGAACACCAATGTTAGGTGAAAGACAACAATCAAAAAAGACCACATATTGCATAATTTCATTTATATGAATTGTCCAGAAAAGGCATATATGTAGACAGATTAGCAGTTGCATAGAGGTAGGAGTGGGGTGGGGTAGGGGAAAGATCAGAAGACTCCTAATAGGTACAGAGCTTCTTTTGGGGGTGATGAAAATATTTTGCAGAAATGGCTGCACAACTTTGTGAATGTACTAAAAATCAATGTGTATTTTAAACGGGTAAACTCTAGGGTATGTGAACTATATCTCAATTAAGCTGATACTTTCTACAAGGATTTTTTTTTTTCTAATATACCCCTAAGCTCCTAAAACAGTGCCTGGGAATATTAGGAATTCAATAAATTTTGACAGAACGGAAAAATAAGCTTCAAAAGGCAGGTAAACCATTGTAAAACTCTGTCATATCCAAAGTGATGAAATTACCGCGTGTTGGCATTGCTGGAGCATTCGGCCTGTATGTGTAGGTGTTTTCCAGGAAAGGGGTTGACTAAACACTCAGCATTAGCAAGACATTGAACGGTCTGGAAGCCAGGCTAAGGAATCTGTATTATCCTGAATCAACGGGAAGGCCAATAAGATTCTGAGCATGAGAATAACACAATCAGATCTGTGCTTTGTATGTGCAAAGTTTAAGTAGAGTCGTTACTTCTACACAAAGGTGAAACAGAGCAATAAAATGCCTTAAACGTGGAGCAATAACCCACAGGTAAGAAAGAGAAAGATTCAAGAAGCAAGTATTAAAATGTAAGAATCTTTATGGATTTTTTTTTAAAGATTTTATTTATTTGACAGAGAGAGACACAGCGAGAGAGGGAACACAAGCACGGGGAGTGGGAGAGGGAGAAGCAGGCTTCCCGCGGAGCAGGGAGCCCGATGCGGGGCTCGATCCCAGGACCCTGGGATCATGACCTGGGCCGAAGGCAGACGCTTAACGACTGAGCCACCCAGGCGCCCCTATGGATTTTTAATATTATACACAACACACGGACTGACATTCATACATGCACGTATGTCCTGTCCCCAACAACAAAAATCATCTCTATGGTCAGGACCCCGTATGGAGTGCAAGTGTGATGGGGACAAAAATCACTACGACCACTTCTCAGAAAACTCTTTTCTACCATCATCTCGGCAGGGTCTTGCTCACACTGTTGTAACTCAGGACCATCAACGAAGTGCCCAGTTCCACCTCTCAGGGAGGGCTCCCAACTCTCCACAGGTGCTCTAGGAACGCTCCACACGGACTGCAGGGCAGGGTCGCGGTCAGCTACTCACGGCCCCACAACCCCGAGACGGAGGAAGCACCTTGTAGCAGCCCCCGGCGCTGAGACCAGCAAGGGCCCCCAGTCACCAAGCGACCAGCGGGGAGGTCGCAACCGGGCGGCGGCGCAAGCCGCCGGGAGGTAATCCCTGAGGACATTACCCTGGCAGCGGCCCACACGGAGCGCAAACGCAGCCGCCCAGACTGTGGGAACAAACATTTCCAAGCGTAAAAGAGACGGGGCGCTTGGACCCACGCGGAATCTAACCTGTCCGGGATCCAAGCAACAAGCCACGGAACGCGCGTGCTCTGCCCCCGGAGGCAGCAGAGTGGGCCGGAAAAGTCCGCAGGCCCGCACGCCGGCGAAGAGCAGTGGAGACTTCCGGTGCGTCATCCTCGCGGGCCTAGAGCGTCAGGACCGGCCGGCCGCCCGGCTCCAGACCCCTGGTCCAGCAAACCCGCATCCCAGGCTGAGTCCCTGGGGGAGGTGGTGTTGGTGGCTTCAGCTTCCCGGACGCTCGGACTCGCACCGGGAGTGGTGTCGTCTCCTCAGATCTCCTGTTTCTGTTTTCTACGTCCCGTTAGCCCCCAGCATACAATTCAGTCCAGCAGCGCTAGTCGAGGAAATTTAAACCAGCGGCTTATATGGCTTCTGGTGGGGATCTGGCGCTTGGGCTGACCTCCAAGGACTTGAAACCACCCGCCATCTGAGTCCCATTCTGGCTCTGAAGTCCTTCTTGCCCCATTCGGCTGAGAAATTTGGCAACATTAAATTTCCTTTTATTCACCAAATACTTATTAAATGCCTGCTGTGCTCCAGGGAATGCAAGGGTAAGAAGGAAAAAAAAAAGTAAATTACCTGAGTTAAGTAGTAAAATGAATAATAACAGAATTAATCTCTTACATTTGTTGTAAGGATGTAAAGCACTTAGGTAGAGTCTGGCACTTTGTAAGTAATCAATAAGGGTTAGTTACCCTTGTTTTCATTTTGAACATTCCACTGCTGTCATTGATGTAGGAAAGATGTTAGAGTTCTAAGTCAACAGCCAAGAAAGAATTCTTGAGAGGTCTTTGGTGCAAAAAGGTGGTTTTATTAAAGTACACGGACAGGGACCTGTGGGCACAAAGCTGCAATGGGGTCGGTTAGGGGAGGTGATGATATACCTTCAAGTTGGGAAGGGGTTAGGGATAGCATAAGTCTCTAAGGAATTTTGGAAACAAGGTTTCCAGGACCTTGAGGGGGTTAGTTATTGTTGGGAAAATGTCATTTATTACTGTCTTATAAAACCTTAGGTGGGGCGCCTGGGTGGCTCAGTCGTTAAGCATCTGCCTTTGGCTCAGGTCATGATCCCAGGGTCCTGGGTTCGAGCCCCACATCGGGCTCCCTGCTCAGCGGGAAGCCTGCTTCTCCCTCTCCCACTCCCCCCACTTGTGTTCCCTCTCTCGCTGTGTCTCTCTCTGTCAAATAAATAAATAAAATCTTAAAAAAAAAAAAACCTTAGTCATGAGACCATTGAGATGTATATCCCTGGGTCATATGCTTGGGGGATGATTGCTAACATGTATCTTGGGGAGTAAAGATAAAGGAAGTTTCCAAAGGAATTTTTATGTTATAGAAGATTTACAGGGTCCTAGGGGTCAGGCTAAGATGGCATTTTGCCCTTAGCAAAATGTCAACATCCAGGCAGGTGAGTCCCTAGAGGAATGTCACTCTGCCTGTTTCAAGGATTTGTCAATGGGCAACTAGTAAGGAAATTAATTTTTCTTCTGCCTTTGTTTTCATCATCACCACTATTACTATCATCATTTACTTTTTTAATGTCAAGTTTGAAGTCCAAGTACCTTTCCTCCAAAAAGTAGTCTCAGTATCGGTGGGTCACCTAAATTTGATATGTTCCATAACCAGACTAGTAAGTTTAATGTCATTTCAAACCTGGAGCTCCCCTGTTAATGAAGTTCTTGGGGGGATATCTAATATGTTTCCTTATTTTCTGATAGAGATTATATGAAGACTAAATGAGGTTAGGTAGCACTGGTGATGTTGTAAGCGCACAAAAATATTAGTTATTATTGTTAAGTCAGCTTGAGACAGGAATTCTACTTCTTATAGCCACAAGTATCCTATGTGATACTTTCTCTCTCTTTCCTATATATTTAGGGAAAGGATCTGTTTTGCTACCTCTGATCTTCCAAGGAGCCAGGGCAGGGGTAGGAGGTAGAGAGATGAGGAGGGGTTTACTATAGTGCTGTCAATGAAGCGTAGTATTATGTGGTGAAATGGCTACTTTGAGAAATGCACCAACAGCAACAGGATCAAATCCAGCATATCTAGTCTGTCTCTCAGCAGCTGCCTAGAACTATCAAATCAGAATAGAGTTACTATATATGGCAGTTGTTCCTCTACATGGAAGTATCATTTTCTGCATATTAATATTCTACTACCTTACTAAGTTGTTTTATTATTTGGAGTTGATTCTTTTAGATTTTCTGTGATTACAATCATGTCATTGAAATAAAGTTTTACCTTAATCCTTTCCAAATTTTTTTTTTAAAGATTTTATTTATTTATTTGAGACAGAGAGAATGAGATACAGAGAGCATGAGAGGGAGGAGGGTCAGAGGGAGAAGCAGACTCCCTGCCGAGCAGGGAGCCCGAAGCGGGACTCGATCCCGGGACTCCAGGATCATGACCTGAGCCGAAGGCAGTCGCTTAAGCAACTGAGCCACCCAGGCGCCCAATCCTTTCCAAATTTTATACCTCTAATTCCTCATATCTAATTGTATTGGCTAGTTATTTCCAACAAAAATATTTAATAAATAGTGAAGACAGTAGGCTTCTTTGTCTTATTCTACTTTTAATGGGATAGCTCTAGAATTTTCCCATTAAGTATGCACCTGGGTTCATAAAACAAATCTCAATAAATTTACATAGATTAAAATCACGCAATATGTATATGACTGTAGTACAATTATATAACATAATTAAATTAGAATAACATAATTATATTTATAATATATATAATATATAACAAATTAGAAGTTAATAACAGAAAGGTATGAGGGAAAACTCCAAATATTTTGAAATTAAACATTTTTTTTATTTTTTAAAGTTTTTTTACTTTTTTGAAAGAGAGAGAGAGAACATGAACAGGGGAAAGCACTGAGGGAGAAGCAGGCTCCCCGTTGAGCAGGGAGCCAGATGTGGGGCTCTATCCCAGGACCCTGGGATCATGACCTGAGCTGAAGGCAGACGCTTAACCAACTGAGCCACCCAGGTGCCCTAAACAACATATTTTTAAATAGACTATGGGTCAAAGAAGAAATCACAAGGAAACTGATAAATATGTTGAACTGAATAAAAAAAAAAAAAAACATATCCAAAAGTGTAGAACACAGTGCAAGTGGTGCTTAGAGGAAAAAATTATTGCTTTATATGTCTATATTAGAAAAAAGGAAAATCTAAATTATTTAAGCTTCCACTTTAAGAAATTAGGGGGAAAAACAAAACTAGGAACAAAGGAAATAAAGATACTTCTGGAAATTATTTGAATAGAAAATGTGCTTCTTTTAAAAGATAAAATTAGTAAACGTCTAGCTAAAGATCTGATCAATGAAAAAAAGAGGTGGGGGGGACACAAATTAACCAATATCAGGAATGAGAGAAAAGAAATCAGCGCAGATCCTATAGGCATTAGTGAAAAAGAAAGGGATTCTGCCTCTAGTAATAGCTGAGTACTTCCTATTGGAGCAACCCTCCTACAGGTAAAAACTGTAAACTCTGGGCCAAGTAGAAAAAAATAACTACCTGAAGATAATGGGAGAACAGCACAAGAAGTTATATACTAGAGAAGAGTTAATGCTTTTGTAAAAAAAAAAAAAAAAAAGAAAGAAAGAAAAGAAATGGGACACAGTGAGTTTCCCACTTGTATGGTTTTTGCTTGAGGGCAAACCCCAGTTCTTGCTTTATTTTGTTTGTTTTGTTTTTTATTAAGTGCAATTAGCAAACATACAGTACATTATTAGGTTTTGATGTAGTGTTCAATGATTCATTAGTTGTGTATAACACCCGGTGCTCATCACATCATGTGCCCTCCTTCATGCCCATCACCCCATTCCCCCAACTACCTCCCTTCTGCAACCCTCAATTTGTTTCCCGGAGTCCAGAGTCTCTCATTGTTTGTCTCCCGCTCTGATTTCTTCCCATTCAGTTTCCCCTCCCTTCCCCTATGATCCTCTGTGCTATTCCTTATATTCCAGATATGAATGAAACCATATGATAATGGCTTTCTCTGATTGATTTATTTCACTTAGCGTAACACCCTCCAGTTCCATCCATGTCTATGCAAATGGTAGGTATTCATCCTTTCTGATGGCTGAGTAATATTCCATCGTATATATGAACCACATTTTCTTTATCCATTCATCTATTGACAGACGTCTCGGCTCCTTCCACAGTTTGGTTATTATTGACATTTTTGCAATGAACATTGGGGTGCAGGGCCAATTGCTGCGTCATGGGGTAGCTCTAATTTTAACATCTTGAGGAAACTCAGTACTGTTTTCCAGAGTGGCTGCACCAGCTTCCATTCCCACCAACAGTATAAGAGGGTTCCCCTTTCTCCACATCTTCACCAAAATTTGTTCTTCCCTGTCTTGTTAATTTTAGCCATTCTAACTGGTGTAAGGTGGGTCTCGTTGTGGTTTTGACTTGTATTTTCCCTGATGGCAAGTAATGTGGAACATTTTTTCATGTGTCTGTTAGCCATTTGTATGTCTTCTTTTGAAAGTGTCTGTTCATGTCTTGTGCCCATTTCTTGACTGGATTATTTGTTTCTTGGGTGTTGAGTTTGAGAAGTTCTTTATAGATCTTGGATACCAGACCTTTATCTGTAATGTCATTTGCAAATATCTTCTCCCAGAAAATGGTCCAGTTTCATTCTGCAAGTGGCTGTCCAATTTTCCCAGCACCATTTATGGAAGAAACTGTCTTTTTTCCATTAAATATTCTTTCCCACTTTGTCGACAATTAGTTGACCAGAGAGTTGAGGGTCCATTTCTGGGCTCTCTATTCTGTTCCACTGATCTATGTGTCTTTTTTTTGTGCCAGTACCAGGCTGTCTTGACGATCACAACTTTGTAATATAGCTTGAAGTCAGGCATTGTGATGCCCCCAGCTTTGGTTTTCTTTTTCAACATTCCCCAGGCGATTTGGGGTCTTTTCTGGTCCTATACAAATTTTAGGTTGTTTGTTCTAGCTCTGAAAAATGTTGATGGTATTTAGATAGGGATTGCTTTGAATATGTAGCTTGCTATGGGTAGCATAGACATTTTAACAATGTTTATTCTTCCAAGCCATGAGCATGGAATGCTTTTCCGTCTCTTTGTATCTTCCTCAATTTCTTTCATAAGTGGTCTGTAGTGTCTAGAGTAGATATCCTTTACTGCTTTGGTTAGGTTTATTCCAAGGTGTCTTATGGGTTTTGGTGCAATTGTAAATGGGATCAATTCCTTAATTTCTCTTTCTTCAGACACATTGTTGGTGTATAGAAATGCAACTGATTTCTGTGCATTGATTTTGTATCCTGCCACGTTGCTGAATTCCTGTATGAGTTCTAGCAATTTGGGGGTGGAGTCTTTTGGGTTTTCCACATAAAGTATCATGTTGTCTGCAAAGACAGAGAGTTTGATTCCTTCTTTGCCAATTTGAATGCATTTCTTTTTGTCATCTGATTGCTGCGGCAAGGATGTCTAGTACTATATTGAACAATATTGGGGAGAGTGGGCATCCCTGTTGTGTTCCTGACCTTAGGGGAAAAGCTCTCAGTTTTTCCCCATTGAGAATGATATTCACTGTGGACTTTTCATAGATGGCTTTTATGATATTGAGGTATATTCCCTCTATCCCTACACTGTGCAGAGTTTTAATCAAGAAAGGATGCTGTATTTTGTTAAATGCTTTTTATGCATCAATTGAGAGGATCGTATGTTTCCTATCCTTTCTTTTATTAATGTTATCTATCATGCTGATTGATTTGTGAATGTTGAACCACCCTTGCATCCCAAGAATAAATCCCACCTGATCATGGTGAATAATCCTTTTAATGTACTGTTGGATCCCATTGGCTAGTATCTTGGTGAGTATTTTGGCAACCATGTTCATCAGGGATATTGGTCTGTAATTCTTTTTGACGGGGGTCTTCATCTGGTTATGGAATCAAGGTAATGCTGGCCTCATAGAACGAGTTTGGAAGTTTTTCTTCCATTTCTAGTTTTTGAAACAGCTTCAGTAGAGTAAGTATTATTTCTTCTTTAAATGTTTGGTAGAATTCCCCTGGGAAGCCATCTGGTCCTGGACTCTTGTTTTTTGGGAGACTTTTGATTACTGCTTCAATTTCCTTGCTGGTTATTGGTCTGTTCAGAATGTCTATTTCTTCCTGTTTCAGTCTTGGTAGTTTGTAAGTTTCCGGGAATGCAGCCCTTTCTTCCAGATTGCCTAATTTGTTGGTATATACCTACTCATAACATGTTCTTAAAATTGTATTTCCTTGGTGTTGGTTGCAGTCTCTCCCCTTTCATTCATGATTTTATTAATTTGGGTCCTTTCTCTTTTCTTTTGGATAAGTCTGACCAGAGGTTTATTGACCTTATTAATTCTTTCAAAGAACCACTTCTAGTTTTCATTGATCTGTTCTACTGTTCTTCTGGTTTCTCTTTCATTGATTTCTCATCTAATCTTTATTATTTCTCTTCTCCTGCTGGGTTTATGCTTTATTTCCTGTTCTTTCTCCAGGTCCTTTAGGTGTAAGGTTAGCTTGTGTATTTGGGATTTTTCTACTATTTTGAGAGAGGCTTGGATTGCTATGTCCTTCCTTCTTAGGACCGCCTTTGCTGTATCCCAGAGGTTTTGAACTGATTTGTTTTCATTCTCATTAGTTTCAATGAATTATTTTAAGTCTTGTTTAATTTCTAGGTTGACGCATTCATTCTTTAGTAGGATGCTCTTTAATCTCCAAGTATTTGAGTTCCTTCCAAATGTCCTCTTGTGATTGAGTTCCAGTTTCAAAGCACTGTGGTCTGAAAATAGGCAGGGGATAATCTCAATCTTTTGGTATTTGTTGAGACCTGATTTGTGACCCAGTATGTGAGGAGAGAGAGAATCTTAAGCAGGTTCCATGGCGGAGACTGACACCAGGCTTGATCTCACCACCCTAAGAATATGACCTGAGCTGAAATCAAGAGTCAGATGCTTAATTGACTGAACCACCCAGGTGCCCCCATCTGTTTTGTTTCTTAAATTCTGCAGAGGAGTGAAATCATATGGTATTTTTCTTGGATTTATTTCACTTAGCATTATACACTCTAATTCCATCAACATCATTGCAAGTGGCAAGATTTCATTCTTTTTGATGGCTCAGTAATACTCCATTATATATATCTATTCCATTATATTTACTTATATATATAAATATAAAACACACACATATACATACCATATCTTCTCTACCCATTCATCATTCGATGGATATTAGGGCTCTTTCCATAATTTGGCTAAGGTGGATAATGCTACCATAAACATTGGGGGTGTATATGACCCTTTGAATTAATATTTTTGTATCCTTTAGATAAATACCTAGTAGTGCAATTGCTGGGTCGTAAGGTAGCTCTATTTTTAACTTTTTGAGGAACCTTCATACTGTTTTCCAGAGTGACTGCACCAGTTTGCATTCTGACCAAAGTGTAAGACAGTTCACCTTTCTCTGCATCCTTGCCAACATTTGTTGTTTCCTGAGTTGTTAATACAGCCATTCTGACTGGTATGAGGTGGTATCTCATTGTGCTTTTGATTTGTATTTCCCTGATGCAGAGTGATGTTGAGCATTTTTTCATTTGTCTGTTAGCCATTTTATGTCTTTTTGGAGAAATATCAGTTCATGTCTTCTGCCCATTTTGTAACTGGATTATTTTTTTGGTGTTGAGTTTGATAAGTTCTTTATAGTCACCTTTTAGTTTTGTTGATTGTTTCCTCCGCTGTGCAGAAGCTTTTTATCTTGATGAAGTCCCAATAGTTCATTTTTGTTTTTGTTTCCCTTGCCTTTGGAGATGTGTCTAGTAAGAAATTGTTACAACTGAGGTCAAAGACATTGCTGACTGTGTTCTCCTCTCAGATTTTGATGGTTTCCTGTCTCACATTTATGTCTTTCAACTGTTTTGAATTTATTTTTGTATATGGTGTAGGAAAGTAGTCCAGTTTCATTCTTCTGCATGTGACTGTCCAATAGAACTAACACCATTTGTTGAAGAGACTGTCCTTTTTCCACTGGATTTTTTTTCCAAAATATTTTATTTATTTATTTTAGAGAAAGAGAGAATCTGAAGCAGACTCCACACTGAGCGTGGAGCCTGATATGGGGCTCAAACTCACGACCCCGAGATCGTGACCTGAGCCAAAATCAAGAGTCGGCAGCTTAACTGACTGAGCCACCCAGGCATCCCTCCACTGGATATTTTTTCCTGCTTTGATGAAAATTAGTTGACCATAGAGTTGAGGGTTCATTTCTGAGCTCTCTATTCTGTTCCATTGATCTATGTGTCTGTTTTTATGCCAATACCATATTGTCTTGATGATACAGCTTTGTAAAACAGCTTGAAGTCCTGAATTGTGATACCACCACCTTTTTTTTTTTTTTTCATCATTCATCATTCCTTTGGCTATTCAGGGTCTTTGTGTTTCCATACAAATTTTAGGATTGTTTGTTCCAGCTCTGTGAAAAATGTCGATGGTATTTTGATAGGGATTGCACTGAATGTGTAGATTGCTTTGGGTAACATAGACGTTTTAACAATATTTGTTCTTCCAATTCATGAGCATGGAATGTTTTTCCATTTCTTTGTGTTTTCCTCAATTTCTTGCATAAGTGTTCTATAGTTTTCAGAGCACAGATCCTTTACCTCTTTGGTTAGGTTTATTCCTAGGTATTTTCTGGTTTTTGGTGCAAATGTAAATGGGATCAATGCCTTGATTTCTCTTTTTTCTGCCTCATTGTTAGTGTATAGAAATGTAACTATAGTTATTGTAATGTAATTATAGTTATTGGCCAGAGTCCTGATTCTTGGAAGATGGTAGAATAGGAAGAATCAGAAATCAGTTTCCCCATTTGGACAATAAGTGCACTGGCAGAATCTGTCTGAGGCAACTATTTTTGGAATTCTAGAGTCTGATGAAGGCTTGCAACATACAGGCGAAGACTTGGATTTGGTAAATTGTGCTAATTTCAGCTCTTAGCACTGTAGTGGCTCCCCATCTCCTAACCCCAGCCACATGGCAGGCAGCTAGGCATGTGTCCCTGTAGCAGCTTACATGCAGCTTGCAGAAGCCAGGAGTCTGTCTGCAAAATATCTGTACTCTGATCACTGATTGCCAATTAAAATCATAGCAGTTCAGACTAAGAGGTGGGTAGCCATTATTGTTGCAATTCCCTTCATTGTTGCAAGCCCTGTCCACCTCAACTGAAGTGACTTTTGGGGAATTATAGGGCCAATGCCTTTCCCCCCCATTCCTCTTTTGCCTTTTCCCTTTTGGGGGGGCCAGACATTAAAGATTAGGACATAAAAAACAACTGCATCTATGGGAAAATTAGAAAGTGGTTGCACATTTCTATGAAAAGCCTCAAAAAAGACCTGAGAAGACCTTAAATTTACACCTCATCCTAATCCTGACCACAAAGCAACCTACAAAAATTTTAAAAATAATAAAAATAACTAAAATCAGCAAACCCTGGGGAAGGGGGAGGATCTGATTTCCAGCATTACCACACTATTAGATTCAAATGATCAGTGTTGCACACAAAAAAATCATAAGGCATACAAAGAAATTGGAAAGTATGGCTCATTCAGAGGAAAAAATATAACAGAAATTGTCCTTGAAAAAGTAGATATACTAGAAAAATCTTTAAAACAATTGTCTTAAATATGTTCAGAGAACTAAAGGAAGATGTAGATAAAGTAAATAAAATGATATGTGAACAAAATGGAAACACCACTAAAGAGACAGAAAACCTAAAAAGAAACCAAGAAGAAATTCTAAAGCTGAAAACTACAATAACTGAAATGGAAAATTCACTAGAGGGATTCAAAGACAGACTTGAGCAAACAGAAGAAAGAATTAGCAAACTTGAAAATAGGACAATGAAAATAATGAGGATGAGAAACAGAAAAAAACATTGAAGAAAAGTGAACAAAACCTAATGGATTAAACAGAACAATATATGCAACGAGGAAGTCCCAGAAGGAGACTAGAGAAAGGGGCAGAGGGAATATTTGAAGAAATTCTGGCTGAAAACTTCCCAAGTTTGATGAAAGACATAAATATAAATTTCCAAGAAACTCAATGAACGCTAAGTATGATGAACTCAAAGAGACCCACAGCAAGAAACATTGTAATCAAACTTTCAAAAGGCAAAGACAATAAGAGAATCTTGAAAGAAGCAAGATAGAAGTGAAGCTTCATATACAAGGAATCCTCAATAAAATTATCAGCAGATTTCTCATCAAGAACTTTGGAAGCCATAAGGTAGTAGGTGGCTATATTCAAAATGCTAAAAGGAAAAAAAAAAAAAACTCAACCAAGAATACTGACAAAATCGTCCTTCAAAAGTGAGAGAGAAAAAAAATGAGAGAAGAATTAATATTTTTCCATATAAACAAAACCTGGGGGAGTTTGTAACCACGAGACAAACTCGGCAAGAAATGGTTAAGGGAGTCCTGCAAAGTGAAATGAAAGGACGGACACTGGATAGTAACTTGAAGCCATAGAGAGAAATTCAGATCTCAATAAAGGTAAATATATGCAAAATTATAGAAGTTACTATTATTGTAAAAATGGGTTGTAATTGCACTTTGTTTTCTACATGATTTAAGAGACTTATATATTTAAAGAAAGTTATTATTACTGTAAAAGTTAGTATTACTCTAACATTGGTTTGTAAGTCTAAGTCATATTTTCTAGACAATAAGAGACTGATGCATTTTAAAAATCATTAGTTTATGTTTTAGGGCACACAAAGTATAAAGAAAAAATTTTGTGACATCAGCAACCAGAAGGAAGGGGGGACAGAACTGTAAAGGAGAATAGCTTTTGTATGTTATTGAAGTTAAGCTGATAGAAATTCAAATTACAGTGTTATAATTTTAGGGTGTTAAATGTAATTCCCATGGTAACTACAAAGAAAACAGCTATAGAATACACACAAAAGAAATGAGAATGGAATTTGAACATTTCACTACAAAAAGTCAACTAAAAAAAGAAGGTAGTTATAGGAAATGAGGGACCAAAAAAAGCTATTGGGCATGTAGAAAACAAATAGTAAGTGAAGTTAAGTCCCTCCTCATCAGTAATTACTTTAAATGTAAATGGATTAAGCTCTCCAATCAAAAGACAGAGATTAGCAGAATGGCTAAAAACACATGCTTTCTACAAGAGACTCAGACGAGAACCAAAGACACAAACGGGTCAAAAGTAAATGGATGGAAAAAAGATACTCCATGCAAATAGTAATCAAAAGAAAGCAGAGGTAGCTGTAATAATATCAGACAAAATAGACTTTAAAACAGAAGAGTTTACAAGAGGCAGAGATGGACATTATATATTAATGAAAGTTTCAATACACCAAGAATAAATAATAATTATAAACATTCATGTACCTAGTGACAGACCATCAAAATATATGGAGCAAAAACTGACAGAATTGAAGGGAAAAACAGACAATTCTACAATAATAGTTGAAGACTGTGATACCCCACTCACAATAATGGATAGGACAACCAGACAGAATATAAATAATGAAACAGAGGATTTCATTTTCATCTAGGTTATCCAATTTGTTAGTGTACAATTGTTCTTAGTATTCTCTTATAGTCCTTTTTATTTCTGCAGAATAGTTTTCATAGTGAACCATGAAAGAACACAATAACCAACTAGATCTAATAGGCATACACAGAATACTCAACTCAACAATAACAGATTACACATTCTTCTCGGGTGCACATTGGACATTTTCCAGACCATGTTAGGTCACAAATTAAGTCTCAATATATTTAAAAGGATAGATATCATACAGAGTATCTTCTCTGACCACAATGGGATGAAATTAGAAGTCAATAACAAAAACAAAACTGGAATATTCACAAAATTGTGGAAATTAAACAATGCATGTTTTAAATACCCGGTAGATTAAAGAAGAAAATACAAGGGGAATTAGAAAATACTTAAAGATTAATGAAAAAAAAAAAACCCACAACATTTATGGTACACAGTAAAAATGGTACTAAGGTGGAAATTTATAGCTAAAAACACTATATTTAAAAATAGAAGGAAAGGTGCCTGGATGGCTCAGTTCATTAAGCATCTGCCTTTGGCTCAGGTCATGATCCCAGGATCCAGGGATTGAGCCCCACGTCTGGCTCCCTGCTCAGCAGGGAGCCTGCTTCTCCCTTTCCCTTCACCTGCCAATTCCCTGCTTATTCTGCTTGCGTGCTCTCTCTCTAATAAATAAATAAAAAATAAATAAAAATAAAAAAAGATTCCAAGTCAACAACCTAACTTTACAACCTAAGGAACTAGAAAAGAACAACAAACTAAACTCAAAGCTAGCAGAAAGAAGGAAATAATAAAAGATTAGAACAGAAATAAATGAGAGAAGAGAAAAATAATAGAGAAAATGGATGATACCAAAAGTTTATTCTTTGAAAACATCAGCAAAATTGACAAACCTTTAGCTAGATGAACTAAGGAAAAAAATAAATAAAAAGACTCAAATTACTAAAATCAGAAATGAAAGTAGAGACATTACTATCTATTCTGCAGAAATAAAAAGGACTATAAGAGAATACTAAGAACAATTGTACACTAACAAATTGGATAACCTAGATGAAATGGACATTTTCATAGAAACACAAAAGCTAATAAGACTAAATCATGGAGAAATAGAAAATCTGGAGAGATCTGTATAACTAGTAAGGAGATTGAATCAGTAATCAAAAATCCCCACAGAAAGAAAAACCTTGGACTTGCTGGCTTCACTTGGTGAATTCTACCAAACATTAAAAGAGAACTAGTACCAATCCTCAAATTTTTCAAAAAATTGAAGAGGAGGGAATGCTTCCTGATTCATTCTATGAGGCCTATATTACCCTGATACCAAAGCCACACATAGACACTATAAGAAAGGAAAATACAGATGAATATCCCTTATTAGCCTTGATGAAAAAATACTCACCAAAGCACTAGGAAACAGAATTCAGCAGCATATTGAAAAGGATATACACCATGACCAAGTAGGATGGTTCAGTATGAAAACTGATAAATTTAATGTACCACATCAAGAGACTCAAGGGAAAAAAAACTACACGATCACTTCAATTGATAATAGGAAAAGCATTTGACAAAATTCAACACCCTTTCATGATAAAAACTGGGAATAGAAGGAAACTACCTCATCATCATAAAGGTCAGATACAAAAACACAGCAAAACATACTCAATGGTGAAAGGCTGAAAGCTTTTCCTGTAAGATCAGGAGCAAGGCAAAGATGCCCACTTTCACCACTTCTATTCAACATAGTACTAGAAGATCTAGCCAATGCATTTATTTTTATTTTTTTATTTATTTTTTTAGTTTTTTAAAAATTTATTTTAGAGAGAGAAGCAGAGGAAGAGAGAGAATCCCAAGCAGACCCTACACACAGCACAGAGCCCAATGTGGTAGCCAATGCATTTAGACAAGAAAAAGAAATAAAAACCCAAATTGGAAAAGAAGAAGTAAAATTATCTCTGTTCGTGGATGATATGATCTAATATGTAGAAAATTGAAAAACCCTACAGAAAACTATTAGAACTAATAAGTGAATTCAGGAAGGTAGCAGGATAAAGTCAACACACAAAAATCACTTGCATTTCTATACACTAACAATGAATAATCCGAAAAGAATGACAAAAATAATTTTACAACAGCATTAAATAGAATAAAATACTTAGGAATTAACTAAGGAGGTGAAAAACTTGCACAATGAAAACTATAAAACCTTGCTGAAAGAAATTAAAGAAGACATAAATAAATGGAAATGCATCCCATGTTCATGTATTAGAAGACTTAATCTCATTATAGTGTCAATACCACCCAAACTAATATATAGATTCAATTCAGTCCCAACAAAAATTCCAATGACTTTTTTTTTGCAGAAATAGCAAAACTCATCCTAAAATTCATGGAATATCAAGGGACCATGAATTGCCAAATCGATCTTGAAAAAGAACAAGAGAGGAGGGGGACTCACACTTCCTGATTTCAAAATTGATTACAAAGCTATAGGCAATCAAAACAGTGTGGTACTAGCAAAAAGACAGATATATCGACTAATTAATAAAATAGGGACCGCAGAAATAAACCCTCACATGTATAGTCAAATGATTTTTGACAAGAATGTCAAGTCCATTCAATGGGGAAAGGACAGTCTGTTCAACAAATGGTGCTGGGAAAACTGGATATCCACATTAACTCAAAATGGGTCAAGGACCAAAATAAGACCTAAAACAATAAAATTTCTGGAAGAAAATAGGACAAATTTTTGTGATATCAGATTTGGCAATGATTTCTTTTTTTTTATTTTATTTAGTTTTATTTTTAAAGATTTTATTTATTTGACAGAGAGAGACACAGCAAGAGAGGGAACACAAATGGGGGGAGCTGCAGAGGGGGAAGCTGCAGAGGGGGAAGCAGGCTCCCCACTGAGCAGGGAGCCTGATGCGGGGCTCGATCCCAGGACCCTGAAATCATGACCTGAGCCAAAGGCAGACGCTTAACGACTGAGCCACCCAGGTGCCCCGGCAATGATTTCTGATATAACATTAAAGGCACAGGTAACAAAAGGAAAATTAGAGAAATCGACTCCATGAAAATTTTAAAATATTTTGTATCAGAAGACACTATCATCAGAGTAAAAAGGCAACTCACAGAATGGGAGAAAATATTTGCAAATCACATATCTAATAAAGGATTAATATCCAGAATAGATAGAAAACTCCCGAAACTCAACACCAACCAACCTGACTCAAAATGACTTGGATATTTCTCCAAAGAAGAGATACAAATGGCCAACATGCTCACCAAAGGTTGTTCAATATTATTAGAGAAATGCAAATTAAAACTATAATGAGATACAATCTCATACCCATTAGGACGGTTACCATCAAGAAAACAGAAAATGAGTGTGAGGATGTGGAGAAATGGGAACCCTTGTACGTTATTGGTGGAAATGTAAAATGGTAGAGTCATTATGGAAAACAGTAGGGTGGTTCCTCAAATAATTTAAAATAGGATTGCCATATGATCCAACAATTCCACTTCTGGGTATATACTTCATATATATATATATATATATATATACTTATATATTTTTTCGATATAAATAAAAAAATCGAAAGCAGGGTCTCAGGTATTTGTACACCCCTTTTCATAGCAATATTATTCACAATAGCTAAACTGTGAAAGCAACTCAAGTGTCCCATCAATTGGATGAATGGACAAGACTTAAATGTTTAGCCTTAAAAAGGGAAGAAATTCTGCAATAAGGCTTTACGGATGAACTTTGAGGACCTTATGCTAAATGAAATTAGCCAGTCACTAAAAGACAGATACTGTATAATTCCACTTACAGGAGGTTCTTAAGAGCAATGGAATCACAAAGAAAAAAGCATACTTTGCCAGGGCATAAGGGGGAGTCATTGTTTAATGAGTAGAGAGTTTGAGTTTCACAAAACGAACATAGGGGAGGGATGGTGGTGATCATGGCACAACAGTGCGAATGTACTTGATATCCCTGACCTGTGCACTTAAAATTATTAAGACGGTAACTTTTACGTTATGTGTATGTTACCACACCGACAGAAAAAGAAAAAAAACAAAAAAATGCTTTGCTGCCTCTTTAACCTGGACCCAAAAAGGACCGAGCGGATTCTCGTGATGGGAGTGCTGCCCAGAAGAGGGGCGGAGCACACGGTAGACCCCACCCCCACCCTTCCCCCCCCCATCCTCCCCCCCAACCCCCCCGCGCGGAGGCCTCACAGGTCTGGAACAGGGAGGCCTACGGTCTTCTCCTCCTCCCACTGCGTCCCTCGTCCGTCAGTCGGTTCGCAGCCAGCCCTGGAGGCTGGGGCGGGGCTCTCCCACCAGGGGCCTGAAGCAGGGCCCCTCCCCTCACCTCCCCCGGGCGCTCCCCCCGCCCTCGCGCGCCTCGGCCAATCGGAGCCGGCGCCCGCCTCAGCGGCAGGCTAGGCGGCCGCACGGCGACTGCGCGGGGAGCTCGAGCTTTGTAGCCAGCTGCAGGTAAGGCGGACGGCGCGGGCGTGAACGGGGGTCGCGGCCAGCTTTTTTAAAACCTTTGGGCAGGAGCTTGGAAAACGTGGCCCGCGGGAGACCGGGCCCCACCCTGCGGCCTCGGGCCCAGGGCCGAAACCCCGGCCTCCGCCTGGGCGCCTGCTGCCTCGCTCCGCTGGGCCCGGAGGGGGAGCAGGCAGTCCCGGGGCTTGGCTGGCCGGGATCGCGGCGAGCTCTCCCTGGAAGGGGCTTCCTCAAATAAGCAAAACACAGACTGTTTAAAAAAGTAAATGTGTATTTTATTTTAAAAGTGTTTATGGTTTCAGTTGTAATGTAGGCGTAAGTCGGCCGGGGCTGTGTACGTGCACGGCGTAGTCCAAGGGGCTGGGGCTGAGCCAGTGGTTCTGTCGCGGCAGCTCGAACGTGTGCTGACAGCTCGCTCCACGCGAGCCGTGCGGGGCCGGGGTTCTGCGCCTCGAGTACAGATCCTGCGCAAGCTCCTACACCTCTCCTGGCCGCGCTTTCCTCTTGGGAAACTGGAAAGTATAGGTATTTCATAGACCCCTGTGAGGGTTAAATGAGTTAAGTGCGCTCTAAAAAAACTAAGGCTGAGCTCCCAGCAGCAACACGGTTAAATACATACACAGATCTTTCCAAGTCCTGATACCCTGAATCGTTCGACAAAGGAATTAAGGTAGTTCACAACAAAATCGCATAGCATGGTCAGAAATAAATATAAATATAAATATATGTATGTGTATATATATAGATACTGGGAGCAGAGACAGTGTAAGAACAGAAAATAAGTCCGGGCAAAAAAAAAGAGTAAGTATGTCAGTACTGTCCAATAGACCTTCCTGTGATAATGGAAATGCCCTATATTTAATTAACTAACATATTCGTAGCCATATCTGTCTAGTGGCGACCTTACAGGACAGTGCAGGTCTCTAGTTGGGTCTCAGATTTGTTTCTAGGAAGGTAAACTTGATTAGTTACATAGTTCTGGTCATTTGGAAAGTAAAGCATGCTGGAGGCTTCTCCCCACCTCCCCTTTGGCAACCACCACTTTGCTGTCTGTTTGTAAGAGCTTTTAAAAGGTTAGAAACAAAAGTTAGTGCTACATGTTCCGCCTGTGTGGAAGGTTTGCATTCGCTTGCCCTCCCCCACTTGTCAGTTATGCTCTGCAGGTCCTGGGATCCTGTAGCTGTCTCCAGCAGGAAGAACTGGCCTTTCGGTAAAAGGGAACCAACGTTCCTATCTTTCTGGGGGATCAATGTCTAACAACACCTATGGGCCCCAGAATATCCTGATCTCAACCCAATTTTGAAACTGAGTTGCACATTATTTGCAATTATTTGAATTAATTAAGTCACTTTAAAAAAACAGGACAGACCCTCATAAATTTCAGTACACTAGACGTTTATTCCTTAATAAGAGTATTTTGACTCCTGTTACCTCAGTTTTTCTTTTTATATCTATCAAGATCACTTTTTTTTTCAATAATTAGTGCTTTATCATCCATTCCAATAGAAAACAGAATTACAGATCGTAGAAAACCACAAATAAGGGCGCCTGGCTGGCTCAGTCAGTGGAGCACTCGACTCTTGATCTTGGGATTGGGAGCCGGAGCCCCCGTAGAGATTACTTAAAAATAAAATCTTAAAAAAAAAGAAAAAAAGCCACCACAAATAATCTGTTTATACTAGTCAACGTCATGACGACAATTTTGAAAAATGGTACTTTCAAGAAAAGGTAGATGGTTTCGAAATGGTGATAAGGAGGAATAGGACGAACATAGAGCAGGTAGGAGTGGCAAGAAGGTGGGGAGAGGAAGAGAGTGGCTTAGGTTTGGAGAGAGTGTCCAGGAAAGCTTTACCTCTTCAGCCCTTTTGTGTGTTTTAATGTCAATGGCAGCTGCTTCCCTGGCTCTGATAACTGGAGCCTTGTCCCAGTTTACATGCGTCTGTGCCTTTGAGAGAACCAGAAAAGAAGTTAATAACCTCCAGTTAACCAAGACAAACACTGAGGAAGCTAAGCCAAAGGAGAACAAAAAAATAGAAGTGGGTTAGAATTACAGCATGTCAGCACCGAAAGAGAGGTCATCTAAGTATGCCTAAGTTCATCTGCCCCTCTCCTTTTTTTGTGGTGCAGAAACCAACACACGTACCTTGGCCTTGGTCAGACTGGCGGCATTGGGTGCTCATGTCAGGTATAGAATTCTGTTCTTGAGCCACAGGCAGGCTGGTATCCCCCAGAGTGATAGCTTGTCTGAGTGCATCACATTTTGGGGTCAAAGCTCAAACTCCAGCACTGTTTAGTATACCTGCTACAGTAGATGTGGGGAAAGGAGAAACCAACCTCAAATTGCTTTAAGCAGGTTTTTTTATGCAAAAGTCTTGGCTTTTTTTCTTTAGCTGTCTAGTGAACCACTGCAGCCTGAACTATCATTTGTCATTATTTGGTAATTCAGGAACTAACTCAAGATTCTCGCTCTGCTCCTAGACATACCATATATTTCTGGATGGGGAGACCTATTAATTCACATTAATTTAATTTATAAGTTTGATACAGTTACAGGCACAGTCTCAGTGGAACTGTTCTGTTTTGTTTGTTTTTTTTTTTTTTACTTGACAAAGATGTTCTAAAATTAATCTGGAAGTCCGAGCAAGCAAGAATAGATAGGAGTACTGCACAAGTTAATGAGAGAACTTGAACTATCAGATAACAAAACGTATTAAGTCATAGTCATGTAAACAGTATATTATAGCCATGGGAATAAAGGTCAATGACAGCAGAAAAAGTGAAAAAAAGAATAACCATATTCATAAGATCTTATGTACAAGTCATTGGGGGAAATGATGAAATAGTCCATTAATTATTTGGGAACAACTCAACTATTTGGGGGAAAAGTACAGGTAGAGTCTTACCGCATGCCATACACCAAAATACAGCCTAGATGGATTAAAATACAAAAATAAATTAAAAAGTTAAAAATCTAAAAGGAAATAAAAATGTGTCTATACCTGTTTCTAAACGTAATACCGACAGTCAGAAACTTAAAGGCTTTTAGTGTTTGACCAGTTAAATATTAAACCCTTGAAGTAAACAAATGAACAGACCTAAATCTTCTTGCTATAGGATTAGGTCTTAGATATTTAAGAATATATTAAAATATAGAATAAAATGCTCCCTGGATTCTTTTCAAACTTTACCTCGTCTTGGCAGGCCAGTGGGGAGGAAGAGAACTGGGTGATGAGCAGGGAGAGAATGGAAAGGCAGAGCCAGATCCCGCCTGGTCTGGGGTCGTGCCTCTTGGCTGTGCCATCTTATTATAAGAGGAATTGAAAGCTGGAAGGGAGAGAGCATGGGAAGGATACCCCGGTCTAAGGATCTGGCCAGGATACCCCAGTTGAATGTGCTTTATGCATGAGAGTGTAATTCATCCTAGGTAGTAGACTACTGATGCCTAATGAGCTAGGATTTCTAAGCGGGATTCTGTCTCCCACATGTGCATTTCTCCACATCATTCTTTGTTTTCTTTTGTTTTGCTTTCCCAGATTCTGTGGGAAAGCAGTAAGGTTTATAAACAATGTTTTGTAGACATTTTTCATAGGAAAACTTTCCTGGAAGTTCTCATTTGAAAGGAAAGGCAAGTAGTAGCAATGTTTCTGCAAGGACAAAGGACTCAGGGCAATTTAATGATTTCTTTTGAATGTGATTTGGGCGCTGGAGACAAATTAGAAGCAGTAGAATTGCTAGGTCAGGGGTTGTGTGCATTTGGAATTGTAATAGATGTTGCATACTGCCCTCTTACAGAGCTGATACCCATCTGTAGTCCCCCAGTAATGTCAGAGAGTGTATTCTTCCCCACCCTTTCCCCATTGCACCGTGGCAAACATTTTGATCTCTGGCAGTCTGATAGAGCACCTTTGTGAAATAATAATTTGCATTCTGTGATCATAAGTGAGGTTGAGCATTGTTCTACTTGTTTTAAAAGTCGCCTGAATTTCATTTTGTGGGAATCAGAGAGCCTTTTCGAGCAGGAACAGACCTTAGGGATGAAGTCCACTCATTCAGCCTACAGACGAGGAACCTGTTTGGACATGATCCCTTGGCTTACCCATGACTGATGCAGGGCCAACACCAGTTCTGTTTGTCACAGTAGTTGTCTGAGGGAGTGTAAGACGGGATCTGTAAAGGTCTCTGGAGTACTCTGGAGTTTGGCTCTAGAACCACAAAGTCTGAAAATTACCGTGCAGTGCTACAGGGCCTAGATTGTGAGACCAAATGCTTGTATCCACACTGAACTTCAGGTGCCTTGTCTGTAAAATAGAATTAGCGTTAGCTCTTTTGCCAAGGGTCTGTGGATTCATGTTAATACAAAGTAGTTGATATAAGTAGGCTCACAACTGTAACTAACCTCCTCATATCTGTGCATTTTGTTATCTGACTTTCCCACCCACATGTAAGCTCTAAGGGAGGCTTAATCAAAATTCTTAAAAATATGAGTAAAACACAGTAGAGTTTTGGGTAGGGCATCTGCATGGGAGAGCTACCAGGGTGTGTTCTCTGGGGCCCCACTGTGCTCCAGGCTGCTACTTAACACACGTCCTTGCTTAGTTCTAGCTTTTCCCCCTGGCTTTGCTGTCAGTATCTTGGTTTTCCTTCCAAGATATTTTATGCATGAGAAGACATCATACCCATACTGACTCCCTGAGATCTGGGAGGAAAGCTTACCCGCTTTGTTACTCCCTGCTTTTTAGGTTTGTCTTCTACAAGTTCCCCTTTTCACATTTTTCAGGAAACATGAAAAGGCCCTGGGTTATTAAAGGAAAGACAGCCCATGTGCCTGCTAGGTTAGGTCATGAGACCCAATCTCAAAGCACAAAGGAGGAATGAGGAGAGAAGAAGGGAGGGGAATTTCTGAAAATGGGTTACTTTCAACACACAGCCCAGATGACCATCCCAGATGTTCATAGGATTGTCAAGGGTCAGTTTTTTTTTTTTGTTTCTGTTTGTTGTTTTTAATAATGGGTGTTATTTGTTTCATTGTTCTTGTTCATGGTTATCATCACTATGTCCAACCCTTTCTATATTTTGAAGGAGAATGAGCTCAAATGCAGGGATGGGTCCAAGGACCGAGCCAAGCCTTCCCTTCCCAGAGGACTTGGAGGGCCCTCCTCCCTCTCATCCAGCTCTGAGCAGCATCTGCATTGACTTCCTGGACATCCCACTCGGGTGGGAGGGCTGGAGAGGCTTTAATTCTTTCTCTGTCACTTCTAGTCACACAGTCACCCTGCCATTGCCTGCCCGAGTCTTAGTTGAGATAAAGTGGCAATTCTAAGAGCTCTGAAAAATGAATGAGAAAGTTAATTTTTATGGGCCTCTCTGTTTTACTCTCAGTTCTAGTGTTTTTCCAGGTTTGGCTGTCTGACCACGTGCACATGATCTTTTGGACACCTGTTAAAAATGCAGATTCTCAGCCTCCCCTCCCTTGTAGACTTCCTGAATCAGAATCTCTGGGGGTAGAAGCCAGAAATATGCATTTTCAACAAGCAGTCCTTGGAGTACATTAAAGTTTGGAACCACGATTATTCCCTACTAGTTTCTTCTTTTTCTTCTCTCTCCTGTTTCTCCTTCCCTTCCCTTTTTCTTTCCTCATTTCTTCTGACTCCTACTCACCTGTTTGTTTCTTCTTTCCGCCTCCTTAATGCTATGGATTCAGAGTAAACTGTACTTTTAACATAATACGTTTAAGTCCTCTGGAAAGTCAGCTAGGAGGAAAAAAAAAGAAGTATGTATTTCCTGCTGCCTTGCTTGTCTCCATAAAAGAAAGGCAGATCTGGGGCTCCTGGGTGGCCCAGTCAGTTAAGCGTCCGACTCTTGGTTTTGGCTTGGGTCATGATCTCAGGGTCGTGGGATCAAGCTCCCCGGTAGGCTCTGCACTCAGTGCTGAGTCTGCTTGAGATTCTCTCTCTCTCCCTCTCCCTCCCTCCCCCCACTCACTCTCTTTTTCTCTCTAAAATAAATAAAATCTTTAAAAAAAACAAGAGTGTGGGAGAAAGTGGGATGGCAAAGGGGAGTGTCTGCATGGAGTCTGGGGCAGGTGTCTTCAGGGTCCTGACCTCTGCTTTTGTCTTCACAGCCACAGAAGTAGGAGATCAAGATGAATGCAGAGGTGAGTTCTTTAAAAGGGCTGGTTTAAGGAATGCTTTTCTTGCAGTGTTCCTCATGTCTCCTTCACAGAGTGTCTTCTCTCCCTACAGAACTTTCAAAAACATTGACACAAACTTGAAAACATTTCCCTCCGACCTGCCGATGTGCACGTAACTCTGGGTGATAATGGAAGAATTAGGCCCTTCCAGGTTCTTATCTGTGTCTGTTCAGCTTCAGTTAGACTAGAATTTATCTATTGCAGTTAATCCTGAAACAACACTGAAGGGCTGGGGCTGGAGTGGGCAGCAGGGTGTAGGGGTGCTGGGCCTAGAGCCTTGCTTTGTGTTATTCTGGGGACTTAACCTCTGTTTATTAGGACATTTCTCTGCATTGTCTCCTAGGGGCTCTCAGTTCTACTGTCCCTGTTCTTTGATCTGCTGAGTTTTATAGTCACTTTGCCCTTTTGTTTTTTCCTGACTGATCAGCTCCTTCCTGCCTCTACTCTCCAAGTCCAGCCAAACCCCGGGGTCCATCTCTTCAACTACTCTTGTTCTGATGTCCCCAACCACTTTTCCTCTTATCCCGTTGATCTACCATGCCAATGCCAGGACAGTGGTCTTGGGTGGGCGGCACAGCTTCATGTATCTGCAGCTGGCAAACGTCTCCAGACCCGCATGTGCATGCTCAGCACAGCCCGCCTGGCCTCCACGGAGCTGCATGCAGCCCCCTTCCCCATTGCCCTGAATGGCCAGGTCCAGCCTTCTCATGCCTCCCTGCTCCCTCCTCACTCTTAGCGTCTGGACCACTTTTTACTTTACAGAGAAAAATGAGAACCATCAGACATCATCTCTCTCTCAATTCCTGCCTTCCCATGTGTCTTACTCCTCTTGTCACGGTGAAAGGGATGTTTATCAGTGAGAGGGCTCCAGGCTGTGAGTATAGGAAAACCCAACTTAATGTGTTTTTTATCTTGGAAGTCCAAACTGACGGCAGGCTTCAGGGCTGGCTGATCCAGTGGCTCGGCGATCTTGATGATCCAGGATCATTTCGTCTCTCTGCTCTTCATCCAAATGTTAGCTTTCTCCTAGAGATAGTTCCCCTTATGGTTATGGAATGGCTGCCAGCAACAGTTGGGGCTACATGCTTCCTCATTCACTTTGAGCAGGAGAAGGAGAGCTTCCTGCACCTCTCTCAGAAAAGTAGGAACCTCTTTTTTTTTTTTTTTGAAACCGCACCTAATGCCTCCTTAGGTCTTATTGGCAAGAATTGTGTCACATGCCCACTCCTGGACTAATTACTGGGTTAAGAGGAGCCGAGATTTTGCCAAGTGGCTTAGACTAATCAGGCCCACCCTGAAGCAGCTTCCCCTCTATGCCTGGGCTGGATAGAGGAAGAAGAAAGGGGAGTGGACCTATCTCATCCAGTGTCCCTAGAAACCCCTGTCCATACTCTGAATTGCCAACTCTCTTGCCTCTTCAGACCTCACCCTGCCTCCCTAATTATCTCCTTTACCAGCTGCATTGTTAACCTCATTTCTCCTGACTCTTTCTGATTAATATCTCCAAACGCTTTTCTTTTTTTAAAGATTTATTTATTTATTTTAGAGAGAGAGCACAAGTGGGGGGAGAGGCAGAGGCAGAGGGAGAATCCTCAAGCTGACTCCCCATTGATCACAGAGCCCGACGTGGGGCCTGATCCCACGACCCTGAGATCATGACCTGAGCCAAAAACAAGAGTCGGCTCCTTAACCAACTGAGCCACCCAGGCGCCCCTCAGAGTGCTTTAGTTCTTACTTTCTTCCGAACAAAACAACACATGACATTTTGTCAAGCTACCGTCGTCCTATTTTTCTCATGTCTTTCAAAGGGAGGCTTCTTGAAAGAGATGTGCATAGGTAACTTCTCCAGTTTTTCCTCTCTCCAAAGTCATTCTCAACCTACTGCAGTCGGGCTTCTTTCTTACTGAAATTCATCTTAAATAATTTTAAAAATTATTTTTGTAATAATGTCAGTACACATACAGAGTACAAAGCTCAAAAGCCATAAAGTGGTAAAAGTCAAAAGTAAGTCTCCCTACTTACTCCTCCCCTAGCCTTCCCCACTTCAGGGCTGACTTCTTTTAAGCACTTTCCGGCGCCTCTGACCCCTTATGTGAAGGCCCCTGTGACTCACTCAGATTTTCATGGTCTTAGCAGTTCTTTTTTTTTTTTTTTTTTTTTAAAGATTTTATTTATTTATTTGTGAGAGAGAGAATGAGAGAGAGCACATGAGAGGGGGGAGGGTCAGAGGGAGAAGCAGACTCCCTGCCGAGCAGGGAGCCCGATGCGGGACTCGATCCAGGGACTCCGGGATCATGACCTGAGCCGAAGGCAGTCGCTTAACCAACTGAGCCACCCA
>NC_138380.1:86353435-86374008 GCF_054177405.1 Leptonychotes weddellii
ATCGCCTCGGATTCACTTCTCCGCACGTCCTACCTTCCAGAAAGTGGTCGCTTTTCTGATGAGAGAGTTGTTGCTCTTCTTTTCTTCGATCTCCTGTTGAGTTTGTAGGTGTTCAGAATGGTTTGATCCCTCTCCAGCTGAATTCCTGAGAGGAGACGAAATCCAGGTCTCCTACTCCTCCGCCATCTTGCTCCGCCCCGCCTACTTACTTATTTATTAAATATTTATTTTGTTTATTGTATAGACAAAAGTGGTTTTAAAATATTTAAAAGGTGAGTGTTGTATAAAGAAGAAAAGTTTTAAGATAAGAGAGAGATGGGAGATACCAGACAGCTTTATGGGGTTTTTTTTGTTTTTTTTAATGTAGTCAACTAAAATGGTTGTTTTTATTTTAATATCCTGGCCTTCCTGCTTGCTTGTTTTTAAATTGCCTTTTTTTAAAATTTAAATTCAATTAATTAACATAGTGTATTATTAGTTTCAGAGGTAGAGGTCAGGGATTCATCAGCCTTATATAACACCCAGTGCTCATTACATCCCATGCCTTCTTTAATGTCCATCACCCAGTTACCCCAAGACTTTCATATTTAATTCATATGTTGACTTGTTTGCTCTCTCCTTTCTTTAAAATCTCTGTTAAGAGCACGGTCTGTCCACAATACATCCCTGGAGCCTGACACTTTTCAAAGTAAACCATACATGCAAGGGCCCTGAGGTGCAAATGACTATGACGTACTAAAAGAGCAGGAAGAAGGCCAGTATGACAAGAGGGAGAGGGCTGGGAGATGAGCTAAGAGAGATAGGCAGGGCCAGATCACGAAGGCCTTTGTAGACCACAGCAAGTGGTTTGGGTTTAATTCTGAGTATAATAGGTGGCCTCCAGAGAGTTGTAAGCTGAGAGGCAGGTGGGGTGTGGCAGATAATTATCTGATCATATTTAGTCTAAAGATCATTCTTGCTGTTGTATGAAGAATAGACAGAACAGGAGAAAGAGTAAAGCAGGGGGACCAGTTATAATAAGGTTACTGGAACAGTCCAAGGGATGAGATTGTGACTTGGATTAGGGGGTAGCAATGAAGAACGGACAGAAGTAGATAGAAGGCTTATGGATGGATCTTGGCGATTTGTTGATGAATTGGGTATGGAATGTGGGACAGAGAAAAAAGGCAAGGATAACTCCCAAGTTTAAGGACCTGAGCAACTGAGTGGATGGTGGTGGCATTTACCGAGATGGGAGAGTCTGAGGGAAATATACCTTGGGTGAGGGGCTGGGGTAGAAAATGAAAATTTTTTTATGTTTTTGTTCCATGAACACCAAGGGGCAGAGAGGCTTTTTTCTTTTTTTCATCTTAAAGTATTTTTTTAATTGAGATATAGTTGACATATAATAATATATTAGTTTCAGGATAATAATATTAATAGTACAGCATAATGATTCAGTATTTTTTTTTTAAGAACTTGGACTTCAGTATTTTTCTCTCTTTAGTTGGTGTCTTAGTTTGGGCTGCTATGATAAAGTACCATAGACCAGATGGCTAATAAAGAACAGAAATTTATTTCTTACCATTCTGGAGGCTAGAAGTCTGAGATCAGGCTCCATGGTCAGGTTCTGGTAAGGGCTCTCTTCCAGGTTGCAGACTGCTGACACATGGGCAGAGAGCAGAGAGAGGAAGCAAGGTCTCTTGTGACTCGTCTAATCCCATTCATGAGGGCTCCTTCCTCAGGGCCTCCTCTAATCCTAGTCACCTCCCAAAGGCCCCATCTCCTAATACCATCATACTAGTCAGTATATGAATTTTGGGAGGACACAGTCAGTCAATAACAGTTGGGAAAATGAAGGGCTTTAATCAGGGGAGGGACTTAGTTTTCATCTTAAGCAACTGCTCTGGCAGGCAGGCCTGTGGATGATGTGTGGAAAGGATGAGATTAGAAGGAGTCAGACCAGTTGGTGATTTAGGCAAACAAATCCTGGGCCAACCCTAGAGCAGTGGACACAGGAAGGGGCAGAATTGGTGGGAAGTGGTGATGGACAGATAACCCAGGTGGCAGGAAGGGGTGAATCTGAGATGACATTCCCATTTCTACGCTCAGAGACATCCAAGGAGAACTGGGTTTGAGGGGTGTGTCGAGGTAATTTTTATCCGTTTGGATCTATAGCGACTTGATTTTTCACTTTGCACACAGCCACCAGCAGTACACCTGAATACTGGGTGAGCTTCCCCACTAGGGTGGGAGTGAAGTTGGTTGGAACTCAGAAAGCTGTAGTGGGGAGTCTGAGTACGGTGACAGCTCACGGTTTGCCCTGGGTCCTGTGTGCCAGCATCTCTCTAAGCAGCTGTGGCCCTGAATGACTCCTGGCTGTATCAGATTGCGTGTCCACTGGAGGAGGATTCAGGGAGTACGGAGATACGACTTCAGGAGGAAAATCTCTCATCTTTGGAGAGGGGGCAGTGGAAATGGAACGCCAGATGTGAGGAGCCTTCTCTGTGGATGACACAGTCAGAGCTCCTGTAGAAAGATGCCTCGGGTGGAGCTGACCTCTCCCTGAGCTCTCATTTCAGGGGGTGTCTTCTCCCACCCTTACGTGCTACGGCTTCTTGTGTGTTCTGGGCTGGCTCCTTTCCTTCCCTGTCTGGACTCCATCGGGTCCTGCTGATATGTCTTGGTTTTGCTGTTCTGTGCTAGAGGCATTGACTGTCTTTAAATCCTACTCCGGTCCCTTGTGTTTCAGCCTGAGAGGAAGTTCGGCGTGGTGGTGGTTGGCGTTGGCAGAGCCGGCTCTGTGCGGATCCGGGACTTGCGGAGTCCACATGCTTCCTCAGCTTTCCTGAACCTGATTGGCTTCGTGTCCAGGTGGCTGGCATTTGTCTTGTGCCTTGTAATTCAGGGCAAGGCCAGTGAGGTGAATTAGGGCTTGGGACATAGAGATTCTCCAGACCCAGGAGAGAGAGAGCCGGCTCTGGGGTCATTCCAGAGAACCGTGCTCAGGGTCAGCCCCACGAGATCTCAAGTTGGGATGGGTCTGGGAGCTGGAGTGCTGTATCTGCAGCTGGGATATACAGCAAGTCAGCCTCGAGGGGACTGTGAAGACAGAGGCAGGGAAGATGAGAGCAGGGCCTGATGGTTACACAAAAGGGGCACAATGAACACATGGTGGGTCGGCCTAGAAAGAAGGCTATCAATGTGTGCCAGTTAATCATTCTATCAGTTATCATGACAGCCATCCATGCAATGGCCTTGGGCTATGTGACATAGATACCATTATCAACGCCACTTTACAGATAAAGAAAGGGAGCCACAGAGAGGTAGAGAGGTTATGTAATTTGCCTGTGGACACACAGCTAGAAAGTCTAAAAGTCTAAGACCTGGATTTGAACACAGGTCTATTTGATTCCAAAACCCATCATCTAAGCCACGTGTATCCTTTTCCCTTTGATAACTTTGAGCCTCGCTTTTATCTCCTATAACTTCATTTATCTGCTATAACTCAGTCAAAACCAGACTTCCTACTGTGTTTCTTCTTCTCTGACCCACACTCACTCAGCACCTTCCTCCACCACTCACCACTTCCTTACATACACCACTCACCAAACTAACACCGTATAATGTCATTTATGAGTGTTAATTGTGAACAAGATGTTGTAGGCACTGTGTTGGCTGAGGAGAGAAGGTGGGGAGCAACTTAGGCACCTCTCTCTGCTTCTTAGTGCTTTAGAGAAATCAAACAAAGCATGAATAACTATTGTGATGGTCCACACAGACTATCTGGGGCACTAGAGAGACCCAGAAGTGGTGGGAATCTGCCCTTGGTCAATCTTCTCCCCTCAGTAAGATTCTTTTTTTTTTTTTTTTTAAGATTTTATTTATTTATTTGTGTGAGAGAGAATGAGAGAGAGCACATGAGAGGGGGGAGGGTCAGAGGGAGAAGCAGACTCCCTGCCGAGCAGGGAGCCCGATGCGGGACTCGATCCAGGGACTCCAGGATCATGACCTGAGCTGAAGGCAGTCGCTTAACCAACTGAGCCACCCAGGCGCCCCCTCAGTAAGATTCTAAGGGACTTGCACATAAGTGGAAGATCAAAATTATTATTACCCAGCACTGTAACTCCCATTGCACCCCTACCTGAAGCTGGGTTGAACACAGCACTTGGGCTCAAGGCTGAAGTGGGACCTCTCCTTGTCGCTTAAACCCCAGTCTTCTGCTAGCTGGCTGCCATGACTGATATAGTGGTAACTCCTAAACTATTCAAGGCATGTGGGAAGATGGCCAGCTCATACCCCCTGCTTTACTGCACCCCTGCCTCTGTCACACCATTCCCCTTCTCACATACCCTGTTTCTCATGACCTACCTGCTGAGTCCTACCATCTCCCCAGGAAGCCTACTCTGAAACCCTAAATTAGATGTCCCTTGCCTTCATTGAATTACCCACCTGAACCCCCAAACACAACATTTCTCATGTTCATCTTGTATTGATGTTATATATTTACATGTGTGTCTTGCTTCTTCTCTTAGACTGTGAGTGAAGTCTGGTAGTCATAGTGCTTGGCCAGATGCTTGGAGCTGGCTGTGATCAGAGGGACCACTTCTCATGAGATGAAAGGAGATCAGTTGTTTTTGTTTTAGAGATGGAGTGATTCAAAGACTGCCATATCATAGAGGCTGTTCACAGTAGTGTTGGCACTCAATGCTGGGTCTCTTGACTTAAACCCCGAGGCTGTTTTTTCTCACTCTGTGGTGGAAAATGTCCTGGAAGTGGGAGGGAGGGAGGGAATTCGTTTCTTCATTTCCAAAAGCCGGCTATCAGGACATCGTTGAGGGGAGAGCAGAAAGATGGTGCTCATTTATTGGATATGCTGTGTACTTTTGAGGTGCATTTTTGTTATTCTCAAATAGACGAGAGCTTGGGAACATTGAGGAAGTCCAGCAGATTTCTTTGGAAGATGCCCTTTCCAGTCAAGAGGTTGAAGTTGCTTTTATCTGCAGTGAAAGCTCCAGCCATGAGGACTATATCAGGTGGGTTTCCAATGTAGGTAGTCCTTACCTTGCCCAGTAGTGCAAGCGAATAAAAATGACGGGGCAAGCTGAAATCTCTCAAAGAAATTTTGATAATTGAAGGGAAAAATTACAGTGGAGCCATTACCTTTAAAAAATGTCAAAATGCTCAAAACTCTTACTGTTGGTTATAAATGTATAAGAAAATGAAAAACTATGTAAAACTGATATTTACTTAGTACACTGTAATTTAAAACAATACGAGGAATTAAAGAGTGTTCTTTGTAAAAAATGTATTGACAGTAGGTTGAATAGTGCTTGTCTCTTGTCATAGTAGGATGTGGAGCCACCATCTTTTCTGTGCTTTGGCAAATTGTCGTAATCCTTTCTAAGTTTGGCTCAGCTGCCAACATTTTATCCTTTGTGCTTTTAACATTTTAAATATCTCTGAGAGTTCCTTTAGTATGAACTGTTTTTGCCATGAGATAAGTGAGGAAAGAAGGTAGTGGTGGCATCGAAGAGGGGAGATGACATTATGGAGCAAGAGAAGTGACAGGTCCCCCTGCCCCACCTTCAGATGCAAAGCCTAGAGCCCTTCAAGCATTTGGTGGGACTGAGCCTGGAAAGAGGAGCCCCACGCATAACTAACAAGGCAGTTCCAGCCACTTCCCAACACCCAAGCCTCTGCATATGCTGCCCAAAGTGAAATACCCTCATCTTGCATGTTGCACCTGGAAAACACCTACTCCTATTTCAGATGTTACTGAAATCTTTTAAGACTGCCTCAGGCAGAGCTGGCTGTTCATGGTTTGGTAGGCTTTATTTATGGCTATCATGTGATAATAGGCAGGCAGTTTACAGGTTAATGTCTTTTGTTTCTCCTCCAAAGTAGCTGGCAAATAGTACCTAGTTGAATATATGAGTAGGTGAATGGATGAATGTTCAAATTAACACATAACTCGAACGCCTCTTCTAGCATAGGAGAAGGTAACAGGACGTACAATTCATCCTCCTTATCCTCTGGCCCTGATTCGCATCTGCATTCCTTCATGACTCAGAGACTTACATGTATTTATAACAGTCTGTTCTCTGTCATGCAGGGCATTTTAGTGAAGCTTACTTGAAGTGTATTTTCTCTCTCTCTTTTTTCCAAAGGCAGTTCCTTAATGCTGGCAAGCATGTCCTTGTGGAATATCCCATGACACTGTCTTGGGCAGCAGCTCAGGACCTGTGGAAGCTGGCTGAGCAGAAAGGTGACGTATATCCTGTCGAACACAGACCCTCTTTTAGAGTTCCTGCATGTAAGATGTCTCTGGTACCATCTTCATGCCTTTAAAACTTAACTCTATGTCAGATATGTCCTGTGGGCTCCCAGCTCCCCCAACACTCCCCTGCACTGTAGGCGCACATAATGGGTGTGTGTGGAAGGCCAACAGGGTGGAGGGATGAGTGGGAATTGGCAAACTTTTGTTAGAGACTTTTCTTTTACTCTAATGAAAAATATGAATTAGCTGCGACTTATGCTATTGTCATGATATTATTCCGCTGTTATTCATATGATACTTACATTGCTACTGGAAAAATGTCCAAATCAGGGTCATTGATTGTCTTCTCTGTGCACACTCTGTAGTTTGAATTGTTTCTCAAGAGGAGTATCATTTATCAAATATTTACTATATGCCAGCAACTCGGGAACTCTACTAAGCACTTTATATATTATTTTATTTAATTCTCCTAGAAACCCTTGGAAGTAGGTATTTTCTCGAGCTTATGTAAAGGAATGTTACATAATTCCTTATGTAAACAAATCCATGCTTCAGAGAAGTTAAGTAATTTGTGCCAGATCACAAAGCTAGTAACATGATTACGAATTGGGAGAAGCCGATTTGAATTCAATCCTTTCTGGCTCTGAAGTCTACGTTGTTCCTTTAAGCCATACTGCCCTCCAGAGATTTTTGTTTTTACAATACCTCCACAAGTTCCTTTATGGGGGCAATGAGAATTAACTAGAATGTTTAGGGATTTCAGGATCTAGTTAAATAAAGTTTAAATGACAAACTCTTTGTTTCAACATGTGCTATTGAAAATCTTTAATATATAAGCAAAGTATGGTGAACACTTACATGAAAATCACCGAAGAAAGCACCTGGCACTTACCACCAGTGTAGACTGATCAGACTTTATTGGAACTCTTGTAGCACTCTGTAGCACTGAGAGGTACTGCTGAAGAACAGAACCCATCTTTCCCCTCTGTAAGCCCCAGCGCTAAACACTGCCTAGAACTGAGTAGGCCTTCAGGAGGTGTTGGTTGAATGAGCAGATAGATGATTACTGATGTGAGTGAGAGGAGCTTTGAGGCCATCACCTTTGTGTATTATTTTCTCATGGCACAGATGTCCATGGACAAAGAACAAGATACTAAAGAATACCCCATAGATTTCTTGCTAATTGCAAAGAAAAAAGTGTACTTTTACAATGAAGAGCTCTGTTGTTATCATCCTAACCAAAAGATTGCTAATATGGGTCAATCTGATGTCACAAACCATTTGATGTGATATACACAGCATCAACCATATAATTGAGATTACAGGTAATACAGGGATAAAGGAACATATTAAATAACAGTGTAAAAAAAATCAAGCAAACTAGAATGTGGAACACTCTACAAAATAGCAGGTTGTTTCTTCAGAAAGACAAAGTCTTGCACATAGTGACTTCCTTCCAGAGTAAATACAGAAAGAAGGGGAAAAGAGTACACTTTACACTGGAGAAACCAAACACCACTACAGCTAGTTGATCAAAATTAACATCAACAGTGGTAAGTCATGATAAGATGTACCTTCAATATAATATGATGAGAATGGCCCATTACCTCTGTAGTTTTCCTCCCCCAAAACATAGCCTCAGTGCAGTCATGAAAATAGCAGCAGAAAAATCCCAGTTGAGGGGTGTTCTACAAAATGCCTGACCAGTACTCTTCAGAACTGTCAAGGTCATTAAAAAACAAAAGAGGTTTAAGAAACTTTCCAACCGGGCTGCCTGGGTGGCTCAGTCGTTAACTGTCTGCCTTCGGCTCAGGTCATGATCCCGGGGTCCTGGGATTGAGCCCCGCATCGGGCTCCTTGCTCCGTGGGAGACCAGCTTCTTCTCCTCCCACTCCCCCTGCTTGTGTTCCCTCTCTCGCTGTGTCTCTCTCTGTCAAATAAAAACAAAATCTTTAAAAAAAAAAACAAAAAACTTTCCAACCTAAGAGGAAACTAAGGAGACATGATGACTAAATGTAATGTGCTATCCTGAAACAGAAAAAGCACCTTAGGTATAAACTAATGAAATCTGAATAAAATATGGACTTTAGTTAATTTTTTTAAAAATGAGAAAAAGATAATAAGGATCAGTGTTATATTAGAGCCTTGGTATTAGCTCCATGAGCAAGCAGAATCTGGGTGGATATGTAGAGATCATAAATGGCTTTAAAAAAGAAAAAAAGTTCTTAGCAATGAAACTGACCTATTGTTCTCTAGGCAAGTATTTATAACTCATATTAGAACAGGATAGTTATTATGCATGAGATACTGTGCTTGACAGTAGGAATAACAGAAAGATGACCCTTGCCCTTGAGGGGCCCACGTTGCCAGATGTTCACAACTAGCAATATTAATTTCTCCACTGAAAGTGAGTTGAAAATGTAATTATAACATTTACATTGTAGCCCAGAAAGTAATAATTTTATTCAACCCAGCATACCTAAATGCGAGATCATTTTGGATAGCTAAAGTTATGGATAATTTAGGACTAATGTCAGCAAGATTGTGGAATAGGAAGCCCTTGGACCTCATTCCTCCACGGAGACACTGACTTAAGAGCAATATGTAGACCATGTTGCCTTTGTGAGGACTCCAGAAACCATGTAAGTGTTTGCAGTACCCCAGGCATACACAAAGCCAAGAAGAGCTGCATTGAAGCAGGTAAGAAAGTTCATTGCATTAGCTCATCATGGCCCTTTCCCTTCCCTGGCACAGCATGGTATGATCAGGACAAAACTCCCAACTCTTAGCTTCTCCCTTGGGTGAAAAGAGAAGAGTGGAACATGTGTCCAATGTTCTGGTTTTTCAAGGGCTGCTTGAGGGACTGATTTCTACCTCTCCTGACTTGGAGTGCTGAAAGAAATAGTAGTGTACTTTAGATGCAAGGTTGGGGCTGCTAAGAGCAAGGCAAACATTGTGGCTTCTTACAGATCAGAGAGAGTGCAGTATTGCATAAAGACACCAGGGTGAGCAAGAGATTACAAGTTTTTGAGAACAGAGGCAAGCCTCTTTCAGTTGGAAATTACACATATAATCCCAGAGAAGACACATCCCCAGAAAAGATTTGAGAGACCCCTTGAATTGCTAGCCTGGCTGATTGGTGAAGGTCTTTTCCTTGTACAAAGTCAGTCTGTAAAGACTGGAAGAAGTGGCTGTTTTTCCAAATAGTCAGATCTCAACAAATGATCACAGGGCATAAAAAGGAACAGGGAAACATTGGCCTCTCAAAGGAACAAAATTAATCTCCAGAAACTGATCCTAAAGAAATAGAGATCTATGAATTACTGGACAAAGAATTCAAAATAACTCTAAAAAATGCTCAGTCAGCTAAAAGAGAACACAGACTAGTAAATAAAATCAGGAAAACAGTGCATGAACAAAATGAAAATATATCAACAAAGAGATGTAAACTATAAAAAGGAATAAAAAAGAAATTCTAGAGATGAAGAATATAATGATTGGATTGAAAAATATGCATGGGTTCAACAGTAAACTTGATCAAGTGGAAGAAAATTGGTAAACTTGAAGATGGTTAATTTGAAATTTGAGTCAAAGAAACAAAAAGAAAAAAGAATGAAGAAAAGTGAAGTAAGCTTAGGGACTTATGGTACACCACAAAATAGATCAATATATGCATTATGCAAGTCCCAGAAGGAGAAGTTCAAGAAAGGGTTAGTGAGCTTATTTGAAAAAAATAATGGCTGGAAACTTCCCAAATTTGAAGAAGGAAATGGAATACAAATTCAAGACAGTGAACTCCAACTAGGATAATTCCAGAGATCCACACCAAGACACATTATAATCATACTGTCAAGATCACAGATAAAGGTAAAATCTTGAAAAAGGCAAGAAAAAAGTGACTTGTCATATATAAAGGAGATCCTGTAAGATTATTAGCAGAATTCTCAGCAGAAATCTTATAAGCTAGAGGGAGTGGGATGGTGTATTCAATTTGTTGAAAGGAAAACAACTGCCAACCAATACTATATTCACCAAAACTGTCCTTTAGAAATGAAGGTGAAATTAAAACTTTCTCAGACAAATAATAGCTGAAGGAGTTAATCACCATTAGACCTACTCAACAAGAAATGCTAAAGGGAGTCTTTTAAAGTGAAGCAAAAGTATGTTAAACAGCAACACGAAAGCATACAAAAATAAAAAGCTCTCTGGTAAAGGTAAATATAAAGACAAATATAGAATCCTGTAGTATTTTGTTGGTTCATAAATCATCTTTAATTCTGGTATAAAATTAAAAAGACAGCATAAAAAATAACTATAAATCTGTTAATGGATAGACAATATAAATAGAAATATAGAAATAGATTATTATAGCTAGATGTTTTATATAATCCCCATAGTGACCACATAAAAATATCTGGAGAAGATACACAAAAGGAAATGAATCAAAACACATCACCACAGAAAAAATTAACAAAACTCAGAAGAAGACAGTAAGAGAGGAAAAGGACAAAATACTGTAAGACAACAGCTAACAAAATGGCAGTAGTGAGTTTTTTCCTGTCAGTGATCACTTCAAATGTAAATGGTTAAACTCCCTAATCAGAAGACTTAGATTGGTTCAGTGGATTAAAACAAAAAAAAAAAAATAAAAATAAGGTCCAACTATATACTATCTACGAGAGACCTCAGATCCAAAGACACACATGGCCTAAAAGTGAAAAGATGGAAAAAGATATTCCATGTAAATGGTAATGAAAAGAGCAAAAAGTCGTGTTTGTATCAAACAAAATAGGCTTTAAGTCAGAAAGTGTCATAGGAGATGAAGAAAGACATTATATAATGATAGAAGGGTCAGTTCACCTAACATTAGAGCTCCCAAATATATGAAGCAAACATTGTTGAAGGTGCACAATAATAGTAGGAGACTTCAGTACTTCACTTTGAGTAATGGGTAGGAAAACCAGATAAAGATCAATATATGAAACCGAGGACTTGAACAGCACTATAGACCAATTGAACAGACATATACAAAACATCCAATAATAGCAGAACACACATTCTTTTTTTTTTTAAAGATTTATTTATTAGACAGCGAGAGCGCACACACCAGCAGGGGGAGGGGCAGAGGGAGAAGGAGAGAATCTCAAGCAGACTCCCTGCTGAGCATGGAGCCCAAAGTGGACTTGATCCCATAACCCTGAGATCCTGATACCAGCTGAAATCAAGAGTTGGACTGAGCCACCCAGGCGCCCCTGAACACACATTCTTCTCAAGCACACATAGATCATTCTCCAGAATAGACCATATGTAGGCCACAACAAGTCTTAACAAATTTTAAAAGATTGGAATCATGCTAAGTATCTTTCAGAACATAGTGGAATTAAACTAGAAATCAAATCACTAGCAGAAGAAAAACTGGAAAACCCACAAATACATGAAAATTAAACAGCATACTCTTAATCAGCCAATGGTTGAAGGAAAAAAATCACAAGGATAATTAGAAATATCTTGAGAGAGTGAAAGTGAAAATACAACATACCAAAATTTATGGGATGTAGTAAAAGCAGTGCTACGAAGGACATTTATGGCAGTAAACACATTAAACAACAAGGAAGATTTCAGGCCAACAACCTAACTTTACACCTGAAGGAACCAGAAGAAGACTGAACTAAATCAAAAGTTAGTAGAAAAAAGGAAAATAATAAAGATTAGAATAGAAATAAGTGAAATAAATAATGGAAGAATAGAAAAAATCAAGGAAATTAAAACTAACAATGGGTTTTTAAAAGATTAACAAAATTGACAAACCCTTAGCTAGATTAACTAGGAAGAAAAAAGATTCAAATAAAATCAGAAGTGAAAGGAGACATTATAACGTGCCACAGAAATACAAGACACTACTATGAACAAATATGCTCAGCAATTGGATATTATAGACTAAATGGATAAATTCCTAAAAACATACAGAATACCAACTGAATCATAAATAAAATTCTGTACATACCTGTAACTAGTAAGGAGACTGAAACAGTAACCTCCTAACTAGAAAAACCCAGGACCAGATGACTTCACTGGAGAATACTATCAAACATTTATAGAAGTAACACCAGCTCTCCTCAGAAGTTCCTTAAAAAGAGGAAAGAACACTTCCAGACTTATTTTATGAGGCCAGCATTGCTCTGATACCAAAGCCAGACAAAGTTACTGCAAGAAAACTACAGAGCAATCTTCCTGATGACTACAGATGCAGAAATTCTCAGCAAAATGCTCCCAAACCAGGTTCACCTGCATATTAAAAGGATCAGCATGACCAAGTGGGATTTATTCCTGGGTTGTAAGAATTGGGTCAACACATGAAAATAATGAATGTAGGGATGGCTGGGTGGCTCAGTCAGTTAAGCGTCTGCCTTCGGCTCAGGTCATGATCCCAGGGTCCTGGGATTGAGTCCCACATCGGGCTCCTTGCTCATCGGGGAGCCTGCTTCTCCCTCTGCATGCTCTGCCTGCTGCTCTCCCTGTTTGTGCTCTCTCTGTCTCTCTCTCTGACAAATTAATAAATAAAATCTTAAAAAGAAATATCTTTTAAAAAAAAATAGTGTAATACACCACATTAACAGAATGAAGGACAAAACTCATGTGATCATCTCAATTGATGCAGAAAAGGCATTTGACAAAATTTAACACCCTTTAATGATAAAAACACTCAACAAACTAGGAATAAAAGGAAACTACCTCATCATAATAGAGACCATATATGACAAATGGCAAAACATTGCTGAAAGATACTAAGGTGACTGCTCTTTCAATACAGACATCAGTGAAAAAGCCAGCAGAAATATGAAAAAAACAGAAACATGACACCACCAAGGAATACAATAATTTTCCAGTAACTGACCCAAAAGAAGTGGAAATCTGCAAGTTACCTGAAAAAGAATTCAAAATAATCATTTGAAGGAAGCCCAGCACGAGTCAAGAGTAAATGAACTCAGGAAAACAGTACATGAACAAAATGAGAAGTTCAACAAAGGTAGAAATCACAAGAACAAAACAAATTCTGGAGCTTAAGAATATGTTGGATGAAATGAAAAATTCAGTAGAGAGCTTCAACAGCAGGCTCAATCAGGCAGAAGAAAGAATCTGTGAACTTGAAGACAGATCTCTTGATATCCAATCACGGGGGGAGAAAAAAATTAGACTGAGAAAGAGTGAAGAAAGTGAATGTGAATTATAGGACAGCATCAGTTGAAACAGTGTTCATACTATGGGAGTCTGAGAAGGAGAAGGGAGAGCAAAAGGGAGAGAAAACTCATTTAAAGAAATAATGGTTAAAAATTCGTAAATCTGGGGAGAGATATGGTCATCCGGGAAAAATGAAGCTCAACTGTCCCCAAAATGACTTAAACCAAAATGATCTTTACTGAGACACATTGCAGCCAAGCTCTCAAAGAAAAATAAAAAAACAAAGAATTTCAAAAGCAGCAAGAGAAAAAAGACTCACCACATACAAGGCAATCCTGATAAGGCAGCAGATTTCCTAGCAGAAACCCAGCAGGCCTTCCAGGTGCTCAAAGAAAAATACAGTCAACCAAGAGACAACTGTCAACCACGGACATTAGAAATGAAGGAAAGAGAAAGACTTTCCCAGGCAAGTAAAAGCTGGGGTAATTTATCATCATAAACCTTACAAGAAATGCTAAAGGGAGTTCTTCAAGCTGAGATGAAAGGATGCTAATTAGTAGCATGAAAATATATGAAAGTATAAAATTCACTGGCAAAAGTAAATATATAGTTAAATTCAAAGTACTCTGAATACTGCAGTAGTGAATTCTAGCACTTTGAACTCTAGCATGTAGGTTAAAAAGACAAAAGCGTTACCTATCAGTGATTACTCTTAATGTAAATGACTTAAATTTTCCACTAGAAGACAGGGTAGCTCAATGAATTAAAAAAAAAATCCAATTATATGCTGCCTACAGAAAGACTCATAGGCCCAAACTGGAGGGATGGAAAAATAAATCATGCAAATGGGGCGCCTGGGTGGCTCAGATGGTTAAGCGTCTGCCTCTGGCTCAGGTTATGATCCCAGGGTCCTGGGATCAAGTCCCACATCGGGCTCCCGGCTCAGCGGGGAGCCTGCTTCTCCCTCTGACCCTCTCCCCTCTCACGCTGTTTCTCTCTCGCTCGCTCTCTAAAAAAAAAAAATAATAAAATCTTTAAAAAAAAAAATAAACCATGCAAATGAAAACCAAAAGAAGCTGGAGTAGCTATATTTATATCAGACAAAATAGAAAAGTGAAAAGATGTAGCAAGAGATAAAGAAGGTCATAATATAATGATAAAGGGATCAATTCATTAAGAGATTGTAACAATTGTAAGTTTATATGCTCCCAATATTGGAGCACCTACATATATTAGACAATTTATAGATCTGAAGACAAAAATAGATAGCAGTGCAATAATTAGTAGGGGACTTCAATACTGTGCTTTTCAACAATGGATAAATCATCTAGATAGAAATATAATATGAAAATAATGGATTTGAACCACACTTCAGACCAAATGGACCCAATAGACATATAAAGAACATTCCAAACAACAGCAATAGGAAATACATTCTTTTCAAGAAGAATGGAACGTGGAATATAGATCATATATTAGGTCACAAACAAGTCTTAACAAATCTCATAAGATTGAAATCTTATCAAGTATTACCTTTTGTGACCACATGATATTATATAAAAATAAATAATAGGAGGAAAGCTGGAAAACTCACAAATACGTAAACAACACACTTCTGAAAAAACAGCCAATCAAAGAAGAAATCAAAAGGGCAATTTTAAAAATTTTTGAGATAAATGAAAATGGAAACATACCAAAAATTATCGCATCCAGCAAAAACATTTCTAAGAGGGAAGTTTAAGGTAATAAACACCTACATTAAGAAAAAAGAAAGATCTCAAACAACCTACCTTTACATTTCAAGGAAATGGAAAAGGAAGAACAAACTTAACAGAAGAAAATAATAAAGATTACAGCAGAAATAAATGAAAAAGAAACTAGAAAGATGATGGAGAAGATCAATGAAACTGAGTTGTTTTTTTTTTTTTAAAGAAAAATAAAACTGACAAACCTTTAGCTAGAAAGGTTACCAAGAAAAAAAGATGACTGGAATTAATAAAATCATAAATGAGAGAGGAGACAGTATAACTGATACCACAGAAATACAAAGAATCGTAAGAGACTACTATGATCAATTACATGCCAACAAATTAGATAACTTAGAAGAAATGGATAGATTCATAGAAACACATAATTTACCAAGATTTAATCATGAAGTAATAGAAAAACTGAACAGACCAATAATGAGGAAGGAGATTAGATAAATAATAATAATAATAAATACCAACATATAAATGTCCAGGGTGAGATGGTTTCACAGGTGAATTCTACCAAACATTTAAAGAATTTTTACCAATTCTTAAACTCTTCCAGAAAATTAAAGAGGAAGGAACACTTCCTAACTCATTTTACTAGGTCAGCATTACCAAAATTCCATCATCCCAAACAAGTACATTAAGAGAAAAGAAAATTGCAGGCTAATATCCATGACAAACATAGATGCAGAAATCTTCACCAGAATTCTAGTACCAAATTCAAGAACATACTAAGAGGATCATATACCATGATTTATTGGTATTCATCCCTGGGATGCAAGGATCATTCAACATATGTAAATCGTTAAATGTGGTACATCACATTAACATAAAGAAGGATAAATATATCATCATCTCAATAGATGCAGAAAAGGTATTTGACAAAATTCAACATTCTTTTATGATAAAAATTCTGAACAAATTTAGGTTTAGAAGGAATGTTTCTCAATATAATGAAGGTGATATTGAGAAGCTGATTGATATCCTACTCAATGGTAAAACACTGAAAGCTTTTCCTCTAAGATCAGGAACAAGACAAGGATGCCCACTCTTACCACTGTCTTCTGTTTAACATAGTACTAGAAGTTGTAGACAGAGCAGTTAGGCAAGAAATACAAATACAAATAGAAGCCATCCAAATCAGAATGAAGAAGTGAAATTATCTCTGTTTGCAGATGACATGCTCTTATATACAGAATACTTTAAAGACTCCACCAAAAAACTGTTTAGAACTAATTAATTAAGTAAAGTTGCAGCATACAAAATTAGCATGCAGAAATCAGTTGTGTTTTTATACACTAAACAAATTATCTGAAAGAGAAATTAAGAGAGGAATCCCATTTATAGTACCATTAAAAACAAAATACATAGAAATAAATTTAACCAAGGAGGTGAAATGTACACTGAAAACTGTAAGACACTGATGAAAGAGACTGAAGAAGTTCCAGCATGCACCCCAGTGTTTATAGCAGCATCAGCTACAATAGCCAAGCTATGGAAACAGCCCAAAGGTCCTTCAACTGATGAATGGACAAAGAAAATGTGTATACATACAATGGAATATTTACTCAGCCATCAAAAAGAATGATATCTGGCGATCTGCAACAGTGTGGGTGGAGCTGAAGAGTCTTATGCTAAGTGAAATAAGTCAGAGAAAAGTACCATATGATTTCACTCATATGTGGAATTTAAGAAACAAAACAAACAGTCATAAGGGGGAAAGAAGAGAAAGGCAAACCAAGAACAGGCTCTTAACTATAGAGAACAAACTGATGGTAACTAGAGGGGCGGTGGGTGGATGGGTGAAATAGGTGACAGGGATTAAGGAGGGCAATTGTGTTGAGCCCCAGGTGTTGTGAGTATACCTGAAACTAATATAACACTGTATGTTAACTAACTGGAATTTAAATAAGAACTTTTTTAAAAACGAAAGAAATTCATTTAGCCTTCTGATGGGGTAAACTTGATATATTGTCACACTTAGTTTCCCAGTTAACTGGAATGCTTTGTCACATAAATACGTAGTTTAAAGTACCCTAAAACAGGCATTCAATGTTTTACTTAATGGTAGAGTTAATTGTATCTAGGTTGTAGGAGAAGAAAGTCTACTGGAAGTTTACTGTCACTTAAGAACTAGAAATCCACTTCCCGATAGGAATTTTCATCTTTAGAGAGCAAGGTTGGGTGAAGAGTCATCATCATGCACTGGAGATTATTAACCAAGGTTTGAAGAGGTGCAATGGGAAATAATGAGAGGATCCATTTTGGAGTGGAGTGTAGGGTAAGCTTTGTTTTTAGTTTGGAAAGGTTTTGGAGGTCTTGATAAGTGTCACTCCAAAATCTAACAATAGGGAATATTGAAAGATGACAGTTGAACAGGATGAAAAGCGAAGAGCTCTTTAAAAATTAATTTTAGGGCGCCTGGGTGGCTCAGTTGGTTAAGCAACTGCCTTCGGCTCAGGTCATGATCCTGGAGTCCCGGGATCGAGTCCCGCATCGGGCTCCCTGCTCAGCAGGGAGCCTGCTTCTCCCTCTGACCCTCCCCCCTCTCATGTACTCTCTCTCATTCTCGCTCTCTCAAATAAATAAATAAATCTTTAAAAAAATAAAAAATAAAAATTAATTTTAGAACTTAAAGAATTCAGTGTTTGGTAAATCAACAGTATTTGGGCGTCAACCATCTAATTCTTGGCTTTGGATAGCTGGCAAATATCTCGAAACACTGGTGCATTTGATAATCTTGACCATTTGAACATTAATTCCCTGAATAGGCTTTTGCTTACAAAAGAAGTTTGTCAGGCAAAAAGTAACAGGATGTGTCCTATTTTATAAGGTGAACAGTGCTAAGGGAAATATCCATAGGTGAGAAAGGACTGCAGGTGAAAAAATTTTCTCATTTAGTTCTAAGTTAGGTAAAATGGTCATAACGGTACTACCAGGGGCACTGATGAGGTCTGTAAAACTAATAAAAGATTTTGTCCACAAAAAAAAAAAAAAAGAAATTGAAGAAGACCCAAATAAATGGAAAGATGCCTCATGTTCTTGTATTGGAAGGATAGATACTGTTAAAAAGTCCATACTTTCTAAAGCAATCTACAGATTCAGTGCAATCCCTAGCAAAATTCCAGTGGCATTTTTTACAGAAATAGAGAAACTATTCTGAAATTTGTGTGGAACCACAAGAGACCCCAAATACCAAAAGCAATCTTGAGAATGAAGAATAAATCTGGAGGGGCACCTGGGTGGCTCAGTCAGTTAAACATCCAACTCTTGATTTCGGCCCAGGTCATGATGTCAGGGTCGTGAGACTTAGCCCTGTGTCAGGCTCCAGGCTGAGCGTGAAGCCTGCTTAAGATTCTCTCTCTCCCCCTTTCCCCGTCCCCCCTGCTGGCTCGCTTTCTCTCTTAAATAAAAAAAATCACACTTTGTTATTACAGCCTCTGATACAAAGCTATAGGAATCAAGGGGCACCTGGGTGGCTCAGTCAGTTAAACATCTGCCTTCAGCTCAGGTCATGATCTTGAGATCCTGGGATCAAGCTCCGCATTGGGCTCCCTGCTCATCGGGGAGCCTGCTTCTCCTTCTGCCCCTCCCCCCACTCATGCATGTGCGTTTGCTCGCTCACTCTCTCTCAAATAAATAATCTTTAAAAAAGAAAAAAAAACTATAGGAATCAAAACAGTATGGTACTGGCATAAAATCGACACACAGACCAGTGGAACAGAATAGAGAGCTCAGACATAAACCCATGTTTATGTGGTCAACTAATTTTTGACAAGGACTCCACAAACGTGCAATGGAAAAAGGGTAGTCTCTTTAATCAGTGCTTTTAGGAAAACTGGATATGTACATGCAAAGGAATGAAACTGGACTCCTGTCTTACACCAGTCACAAAAAAGTATCTTGACATGTATCAAAGACAAATAAAATCATTAAAAAAGAGACTTACCTGAAACTGTAAAACTCCTAAAAGAAAACAGGAAAATCCTTGACTTTGGTCTTAGCACTGTTGTCTTGGAAAAGACACCAACTGCACAGGCAACAAAAGCTAAAATAAACATAGATCTACATCAAACTAAAGAGCTTCTGCACAGTAAAGAAAACAATCAGTAAATTGAAATGTCAACCTATAGAATGGGAAAAATATTTGCAAACTGTGTGTGTGTATGTATACAGAAAATGTAATTGGTATATTACATATGTAATAATATATTATAGATATAAAATATGTTATATATAACCATATACAGTATGTAATTATATGTATTATGCATTAATATCGCATATATGTCATATATTACATGTATCATGTAGCTATATATCTGTACATATTATATATATGTTATTACATATATATCAATCACATTTTCTTTACCCACTCACCCACTGAAGAACATTCAGGTTGTTTCCCTGTATTGGCTATTGTGAATAGTGCTGCAATGAGTTTTATAATATATATATTATTCGGTCATAAAAAAGAAGGAAATCCTGCAATTTGCAACAGCATGATGAACCTAGAACCACAGTATTCTAAGTGAAACAACCCAGACAGAGAAAAAATACTGTATGGTTTCACTTATATTCAGAATCTTTTAAAAAAGGGGGGAAAAGCCAGTATCATAGAAACAGAGATTAGAATGATAGTTGCCTTGGCTGGGGGAGGGAGAAATAGGGCAATATAGGTCAAAGGGTACACATTTTCAGTTAGAAAAAGATGAAGTTTGGGGCACCTGGGTGGCTCAGTCGGTTCAGCATCTACCTTTGGCTCAGGTCATGATCTTGGGGTCCTGGGATCGAGCCCCACATTGGACTCCTTGCTCAGCAGAGAGTCTGCTTCTACCTCTCCCTCTGCCCCTCCTCCCACTTGTGTTCCTGCTCTCTCTCTTTCTTGCTCACTTTCTTGCTCACTCTCAAATAAAATCTTTAAAAAAAAAGGTAAAGTTCTGAAAATATAGTGTGTGGCATGTAACTACAATTAATATGCTTGCAAATTGCTGAAAGTAGACCTTAAAACATTCTCATCACAAACACACAGAGTTAACTGTGCAAGGTGATGGATGTGTTAAATACCTTTCTCTTGGTAATCATCCCACAATGTATATGCTTATCAAATCAACACTTTAAACATATATAATTATATGCGACTGTTACTCCTCAATTTAAAAGTGAAAAAAAATTGAGGAAATTAACATTGGTACATACTATCATCTAAGCCTCAGATTAGAGATTCAGACCCATTCAAATTGTCCTAGTTTTCCTAATAACATTTTTTATACCAAACTGATTTAGTTTAAAACCACATATTGTCTTCACTTGACACATCACATTGTCTCTGCTCTGGACAGTTCCTTATTCTCCTTGGTAGTTAGGAAGGTTACAGG
>NC_138380.1:86374108-86401670 GCF_054177405.1 Leptonychotes weddellii
CTCTAATGGTTCATCTTCCCCTCTGATTTCCACCCCCCTTCAGTTCCCCTTCCTTCTCCTTCCTTCTCCTAATGCCCTCCATGCTATTCCTTATGTTCCACATATAAGTGAAACCATATGATAATTGTCTTTCTCTGCTTGACTTATTTGACTTAGCATAATCCCCTCTAGTTCCATCCATGTCGATGCAAATCCTTTCTGATGCCTGAGTAATATTCCATTGTATATATGGACCACATCTTCTTTATCCATTCATCTGTTGAAGGGCATCTCGGCTCCTTCCACAGTTTGGCTATTGTGGACATTGCTGCTATGAACATTGGGGTGCATGTGCCCCTTCTTTTCACTACATCTGTATCTTTGGGGTAAATACCCAGGAGTGCAATTGCTGGGTCGTAGGGTAGCTCTATGTTCAACTTTTTGAGGAACCTCCATACTATTGTCCAGCATGGCTGTACCAGCTTGCATTCCCACCAACAGTGTAAGAGGGTCCCCCTGTCTCCACATCCTCTCCAACATTTGTTTTCTGCCTTGTTAATTTTTGCCATTCTAACTGGTGTAAGGTGGTATCTCAGTGTGGTTTTGATTTGAATTTCTCTAATGGCTGATGATTTCAAACATTTTTTCATGTGTCTGTTAGCCATTTGTATGTCTTCTTTGGAGAAATGCCTGTTCATGTTTTCTGCCCATTTTTTGACTTGATTATTTGTTTTTTGGGTGTTGAGTTTGAGAAGTTCTTTATAGATCTTGGATACCAGCTCTTTATCTGTAGTGTCATTTGCAAATATCTTCTCCCATTCTGTGGGTTGCCTCTTTGTTTTGTTGACTGTTTCCGTTGCTGTGCAGAACCTTTTTACCTTGATGAAATCCCAAAAGTTCATTTTTACTTTTGTTTCCCTTGCCTTTGGAGATCTTTCTTAAAAGAAGTTGCTGTGGCTGATGTCAAAGAGGTTACTGCCTATTTTGATGGATTCCTGTCTCACATTTAGGTCTTTCATCCATTTAGAGTTTATCTCTGTGTATGGTGTAAGAGAATGGTCGAATTTCATTCTTCTGTATATAGCTGTCCAATTTTCCCAGCACCATTTATTGAAGAGACTTTCTTTTTTCCATTGGATATTTTTTCCTGCTTTATCAAAGATTAGTTGACCATAGCATTGAGAGTCCATATCTGGGTTCTGTTCCATTGATCTATGTGTCTGTTTTTGTTCCAATACCATGCTGTCTTGGTGATCACAGCTTTGTAATATAGCTTGAAATCAGGAAACGTGATACCCACAGCTTTGGTTTTCTTTTTCAACATTTCCTTGGCGATACAAGGTCTTTTATGGTTCCACACAAATTTTAGGATTGTTTTTTCCAGCTCTTTGGAAAATGCCATTGGTATTTTGATCGGGATGGCGTTGAAAGTGTAGATTGCTCTGGACAGCATAGACATTTTAACAATGTTTATTCTTCCAATCCATGAGCATGGAATGTTTTTGCATCTTTTTGTGTCTTCTTCAATTTCTTTCATAAGTCTTCTGTAGTTTCTGGAGTATAGATCTTTTACCTCTTTGGTTAGGTTTATTCCGAGGTATCTTACAGGTTTTGGTGCTATTGTAAATGGAATCAATTCCCTAATTTCTCTTTCTACAGTTACATTGTTAGTGTATAGAAAAGCAACTGATTTCTGTGCATTGATTTTGTATCCTGCCACATTTACTGAATTGCTGTATGAGTTCTAGTAATTTGGGGGTGGAGTCTTTTGGGTTTTCCACATAAAGTATCATGTCATCTGCGAAGAGAGAGAGTTGACTTCTTCTTTGCCAATTTGAATATGTTTTATTTCTTTTTGTGTCTGATTGCTGATGCTAGGACTTCTATTACTATGTTGAACAATAGTGGTGAGAGTGGGCATCCCTGCCGTGTTCCTGCTCTTAAGGGAAAGGCTCTCAGCTTTTCCCCATTGAGAATGATATTCGCTGTGGGCTTTTCATAGATGGTTTTATGAACTTGTGGAATGTTCCCTCTATCCCTACACTCTGAAGAGTTTTAATCAGGAAAGGATGCCGTATTTTGTCAAATGATTATTCTGCACCAATTGAGAGGATCATATGGTTCTTGTCTCTTCTTTTATTAATGTGTTCTATCACACTGATTGATTTGCAAATGTTGAACCACCCTTGCATCCCAGGAATAAATCCCACCTGGTCATGATGGATAATCCTTTTAATGTACTGTTGGATCCTATTGGCTATGATCTTGTTGAGAATTTTGGCATCCATATTCATCAGGGATATTGGCCTGTAATTCTCCTTTTCGATGGGATCTTCGCCTGGTTTTGGGATCAAGGTAATACTGGCCTCATAGAATGAGTTTGGAAGTTTTCCTTCTGTTTCTATTTTTTGAAACAGCTTCAGAAGAATAGGTACTATTTCTTCTTTAAAAGTTTGGTAGAATTCCCCTGGGAAGCTATCTGGCCCTGGACTCTTGTTTTTTGGGAGGTTTTTGATCAGTGCTTTAATTTTTTACTGGTTATTGGTCTATTCAGATTGTCAATTTTTTCCTGTTTCAGTCTTGGTAGTTTGTAAGTTTCCAGGAAGGCATCCATTTCTTCCAGGTTGCTTAATTTGTTGCTGATAATAATTTCTAATAATTGTTTCTATTTCCTTGGTGTTAGTCGTGATCTCTCCCCTTTCATTCATGATTTTATTGATTTGGGTCCTTTCTCTTTTATGGATAAGTCTGGCCAGTGGTTTATCAATCTTATTAATTCTTTCAAAGAACCAGCTTCTAGTTTCGTTGATCTACTGTACTGTATTTCTGGTTTCTAATTCATTGATCTCTGCTCTAATCTTTATTATTTCTCTTCTCCTGCATGGTTTAGGTTTTATTTGTTGTTCTTTCTCCTGTTCCTTTAGGTATTAGGTTAGCTTGTGTATTCGGGATTTTTCTACTTTTTTGAGTGAGGCTTGGATGGTTATGTATTTCCCCCTTAGGACCGCCTTTGCAGTATCCCATAGGTTTTGGACTGATGTGTTTTCATTCTCATTGGTATCCACGAGTTGTTTAAGTTCTTTAATTTCCTGGTTGACCCAAACATTCTTTAGCAGGATGGTCTTTAGCTTCCAAGTGTTTGAATTCCTTTCAAATTTTCTCCTGTGATTGAGTTCCAGTTTCAAAGCATTGTGGTCTGAAAATAGGCCGGGAATAATCTCAATCTTTTGGTATTGGTTGAGACCTGATTTGTGACCCAATATGTGGTCTATTCTGGAGAAAGTTCCATGTGCGTTCGAGAAGAATGAGTATTCTGTTGTTTTAGGGTGGAATGTTCTGTATATATCTATGAGGTCTATCTAGTCCAGTGTGTCATTCAAAGCTCGTTTCTCTGTTGATCTTCTGCTTAGATGATCTGTCTGTTGCTGAAAATGGAGTATTGAGGTCTCCTTCAATTAACATATTGTTATCAATATGTTTCTTTATTTTGGTTAACAATTGGCTTATGTAGATGGCTGCTCCCATGTTGGGGGTGTAGATATTTACAATTGTTAGATCTTCTTGTTGGCTAGACCCTTTAAGAATGATATAGCGTCCGGGCGCCTGGGTGGCTCAGTCGTTAAGCGTCTGCCTTTGGCTCAGGTCATGATCCCAGGATCCTGGGATCGAGTCCCACATCAGGCTCCCTGCTCTGCGGGAAGCCTGCTTCTCCCTCTCCCACTCCCCCTGCTTGTGTTCCTGCTCTCGCTATGTCTCTCTCTGTCAAATAAATAAATAAAATCTTAAAAAAAAAAAAAAGAATGATATAGCGTCCTTCTGTATCTCTTACTACAGTCTTTAGCTTAAAATCTAATTTGTCTGATATAAGAATTGCTACCCCAGCTTTCTTTCTTTTTTTTTTTTTTTGTTTTGGATCGTTTTTTTTTCTTTTTTAAAAATGTTTTATTTATTTATTCATGAGAGTCAGAGAGAAAGAGAGAGGCAGAGGCAGAGGGAGAAGCAGGCTGCCCGCCTAGCAGGGAGCCCGATGCAGGACTTGATCCCAGGACTCTGGGATCATGACCTGGGCTGAAGGCAGACACTTAACCATCTGAGCCACCCAGGTGCCCCTTCTTTTTTTAATTTTTTTTAATTAACATATAATGTATTATTTGTTTCAGAGGTACAGGTCTGTGATTCAACAGTCTTACACAATTCACAGTGCTCACCATAGCACATACCCTCCCCAATGTCTATCATCCAGCCACCCCATCCCTCTCACCCCCACCACTCCAGCAACCCCCATTTTGTTTCCTAAGATTAAGAATTCCTCATATCAGTGAGATCATATGATACTTGTCTTTTTCTGATTGACTTATTTCACTTAGCATAATACCCTCTAGTTCCATCCACATCTTTGCAAATGGCAAGATTTCATTTCTTTGATGGCTGCATAATATTGTATATAAATACCACATCTTCTTTATCCATTCATCTGTTGATGGACATCTAGGCTCTTTCCATAGTTTGGCTATTGTGGACATTGCTGCTATAAACATTGGGGTGCATGTGCCCCTTTGGGTCACTACATTTGTATCTTTGGGGTACCCCAGCTTTCTTTTGAGGTCCAGTGGCATGAAAAATGGTTCTCCATCCCCTCACTTTCAGTCTGGATGTATCTTTAGGTTCAAAATGAGTCTCTTATAGCCAGCATGTGGATGGGTCCTGTCTTTGTATCCAATCTGCAACCCTTGCCATTTCATGGGAGCATTTAGGCCATTCACGTTGAGAGTGATTATTGAAAGATACGATTTTATTGCCATCATGTTGCCTGTTAAGTCCTTGTTTCTATAGATTGTCTCTGTAAATTTCTGGTCTATATTACTCTTGTGGTCTTTCTTCTTTTATAGAACCCCCTCCCCCCTTAATATTTCTTGCAGGGCCAGCTTGGTGGTCACATATTCCTTCAGTTTCTGCTGGTCTTGAAAGCTCGTTGTCTCTCCATTCTAAATGACAGCCTTGCTGGATAAAGTATTCTGCATGTTCTTCTCATTTAGTACCCTGAATATGTCTTGCCAGCCCTTTCTGGCTTGCCAGGTCTCTATAGACAAGTCTGATGTTATTCTGATGGTCCTCCCTCTGTATGTAAGAAATCTCTTCCCCCTAGCCGCTTTCAGGATTGTTTCCTTGGATTTAAGATTTGATAGTTTTACTATTATATGCTGAGGCATTGATTTGTTCTCTTTGATCTTGGGATGGATCCTCTCTGCCTTTTGGACACAAATGCTTGTTTCCTTCCCCAGATTAGGGAAGTTCTCAGCTACGATTTGCTCAAATATATCTTCTAGACCTCTCTGTCTCTCCACCCCCTCAGGGATCCCAATATTCTGACATTGGAACGTTTCATGGCGTCATTAATCTCTCTCAGTCTGATCTCTTGGGCTTTAATCTGTTTTTCACAGGTCTCCTCAGTTTCCTTCTTTTCTATCATCTTATCTTCTAGCTCACTAATTCATTTTTCTGCCTCATTTACCCTGGCAGTCAGAGTATCCAGTTTAGACTGCATTTCATTCATAGCATTTTTAAGTTCGGCCTGATTAGATCTCATTTCTGCCCTTAGAGATTCTATACTGTCGCTAATATTTTTCTCAAACCTAGATATTGACTTCATAATTTCTACTCTGAAGTCTGTCTCTGACATCTTGCTTATATCCTTATCCATTAGGTTTGTGGCAGAGGCCACAGTCTCTGATTCTTTCTTTGTTGGGGGTTCCTCCTCTTAGTCATTCTGTTGAGGCGTGGTTGAGGGAATGTACAGAGTCTAAAGTATTAACCAGGACCCAAGCAAGACACACCTGTTTTGTAGGGACCTTAGGGCTGTCTGCCTGTTGTTCTTCCAGCCTGTCTTCTGGGGGAGGGGCCTGCCGCGATGTTACTCAGGCAACTCTGCTTGGGCAGAGTTGTCCTGCCCCCTGTCAGGAGGGGGTGGGCTCAGTTAAAACTGGTTTTTTGGGCTTTTGTTCTCTTGCGGCTTTTCCTGGCGGCTTTCCACGTCTCCTCCGTCTCTTCCGAGAGTCAGAGCAGAATTAACTGCATCCAAACCTCTGTCTCAGAACAGAGAAATTGCAGTCTGCTCTTGCACTCAGCTCTCCAGGACTCATAGTCTCTGTTTCTGTCTGCACTGCTAAAAACCTTAGCCTCCCCTGTTGTGTGCCCCACAGCAGTACCCCCATAGGTTGATCCCAGGGCCGGGTACGTCTCTGCCCTTTGTGCTTCTAAAACCATGAGCCGCCCCTGGGTCCTACGTGCGCACCTGCAGCTCCTGGATCCTGTCTGAGGGCTGGACTAAAGTCCTTTCCCTGCTGTTACCTGTCTGTGAGTCTGTGCCCGGTCCCCAGTGCAGGATGCTTTTGCATTCCTGTGTTATCTCACCTTCCCAGCGCCAGCTTATGGCAGCTCCCTCCCCTTTCTGTTTATCTTCTGATATCTGCCCGCAGAATCACAGCTCTGCGCTTCATACCTGGGGACAGGTCATGTTTTTCTGCTTGTAGAGATCCCGATGTATATTCTTACATCTCAGGCTGATTTTGTGGCTGTTCAGAATGGTTTGGTAGATATCCAGCTAAATTCAGGGGACTGGTTGGAATAGGGTCCCTTACTCCTCCGCCGTCTTTCTAATGCTGTGTTCTTCTAAGTGAAAGAAGTGGCATCCAATTCAATTTGTCCATTAATAATTATGTCATTGGATTAAGGTGGTGTCTGCCAGGTTTCTACACGGAAAGTTACTTTTCACCACTTTGTATTAATGATTATTTTGTGGGGAGGTAGTTTGAAACTTGATAAATATCCATTATTTATCACACTTTCTGATTATTCATTTATGAATTTATATTAATATGGATTGATTCATAGCTTCTTTTTTAATTAAATGTATTATCTATTTATTTTGATATTAAAATTGTTTCATATTTGATTAGTGGGGACCTTTTTATTGCTAGCTCTTGTGTCATTTAATCATATTTCCATTATTCTTTGAGCAGTTCCTTGCTTTCCAGCATAAACTGGTTTGTGTTCATTGTGTGCTTTCTCTGTCTCAGCTGTGCACTTAGCCATTTCTCCAAGGAGCTAAGGTTCATTTAGTGGTGAATGTTTTTTTTTTTTTTTTTAAATTGAGATATAATTGACACATAACATTATATTAGTTTCAGATATAGTGTAATGATCCCATATTTATATATATTGTAAAATGATCATCACAATAAGTTAATACCTATCACCACAGTTTTTTTTCTTGTGATGAGAACTTTTAAGATCTCTTAGCATCTTGCAAGTATATAGTACAATACTAGCTGTTGTTACTATGCTTTAGATTATATTTCCATGACATTATCATTCCAGTTATAATTGGAAGTTTGGACCTTTTGACTACCTTCACCTATTTTGCCCACCCCCTACCCCCTACCTCTTACAGCCACCAGCCTGTTCTCTGTATCTGCTCAGTTTGTATCTGTCAGTTTGCTGGGGTTTTTTGTTTTTGTTTGTTTGTTTTTTAGATTCCACATATAAGTGAGATCATGTGCTGTCTGTCTTTCTCTGACTTATTTCAGTTAGCATAACGCCCTCAAGGTCCACCTATTTTGTTGCAAATGGTAAGATTACCTTCTTTTTTATGGCTGAATAATATCCCATTGTATATTTATGTCACATTTTCTCTATCCATTCATTCATCAGTTGACACTTAGGTTGTTTCCATGTCTTAGTAAATAATACTACAGTGAACATGAGGGTGCAGATATCTTTTTGAATTAGTGTTTTCATTTCCTTTGGATAAATGCCCAGTAGTGGAATTGCTGGATCGTATGGTAGTTTTAGTTTTAATTTTTGGAGGAACCTCCATATTGTTTTCTATGGTGGCTGCATCAGTTTAGGTTCCCAGCATCAGTGCAATAAATTCTATTTTGATATCAAGGTTTGTACTCTAGGTGTGATCAATAAAGAGATCTAGGAATATGTGTATCGGAATCTGTGTGTGTGTGTATGTATGTATGTATGCTGTAGTTACCACATGTGTTTATCACAATAGATCATTGAGTGAATGATAGAAAAATAAGTAAAGGTTCAGTTGAAAGGTAAAGTTTTTATTTATTTATTTGTTTGTTATTTAAATTCAATTAGCCAACATATAGTACATCAGTAGTTTCAGATGTAGAGTTCAGTAATTCATCAGTTGCATATAACACCCAGTGCTCATCACATCACGTGCCCTCCTTAATGCCGGTCACCCAGTTACCCCACCCCCCACCCACCTCCCCTCCAACAACCTTCAGTTTGTTTCCCAGAGTTAAGAGTCTCTCATGGTTTGTCTCCCTCTCTGATTTCTTCCCATTCAGTTTTCCCTCCCTTCCCCTATGGTCCTCTGTGCTGTTTCTTACATTCCACATATGAGTGAAACCATATGATAATTGTCTTTCTCTGATGGGCTTATTTCACTCAGCATAATACCCTCTAGTTCTATCCATGTCGATGTAAATGGTAAGATTCCATCCTTTTTGATGGCTGAGTAATATTTCATTGTGTGTGTATGTGTGTGTGTGTGTGTGTACCACATCTTTGATAAAGTCTTTTTTTTAAGATTTTAATTAATTTGTTTAGAGAGCGAGAGAGAGAACATGAGCGGGGGGGAAGGGCAGCGAAGGGGGGAGAGAGAATCTCAAGCAGACTCTGCGCTGAGCATGGAGCCCAATGTGGGGCTCAATCCCACGACACTGAGATCATGACCTGAGCTGAAATCAAGAGTCAGACACTCAACCAACTGAGCTACTCAGGCAATCCGAAAGATAAAAAAATTCTTTAATGACCAAGGATATGGAAATACAGAAATGGAAATATAAAACTAGTTCTGGAGAGAATATAACATGGTCCAAATTCCCAGATGCCCAAGTCCCCTCATAGGCATGTAAATATGGATAAAACCACCACAGGGGAGAAGCTTCTGCTTATTGTAGGAAGCTTTCTTTGCCATATTCAGGGGCTAGGTAGTGGGCGGAAGGAATCTCACTCTCCCACACACCTAACTCTGTAGAGATTCAGGCCATGTGCCTGCTTACTCATAAGGTGCAAGAACAAGCCCACCCCATTCTGCAGTTTTCTGTGAAGCTGGGATAAGCAATGGCCAATATCCCAGGAGCACCTCCCAGTGTCCCAGATTTCCCTCTGTGTTTATGTGAAAATACAGATCTTAAACACACTTTATACTTAATCACAAAATAGTTCTTAAATAGATATTTTCTCCAGAGAGGGTATCGGCATGGCCAGCAGGCATGTGAAAAGATGCTCAATGTCACTCATCATCAGGAAAATGCAAATAAAACCACAATGAGTTATCACCTCACACCTGTTAAAATGGCACGAAAAAAAGAGACAACAGGTGCTGGTAAAAGGTGAAAAGGATAGTCCACATACATTGTTAGTGGGAAACAATATGGAGATTCCTCAAAAAATTAAAAATAGGTCTACCATACACTCCAGCAATTTCACTTCTGGGTGTTTATCCAAAGAAAATGAAAATGGGATTTTGATAAGATATATGCACTCCCACATTTATCACCACATTATTCACAATAGCAACAACCCAAATGCCCATCAACATGAATATTTTAAAAAGATGTGGTACATACATGAAGTGGAATATTCAGTTATGGGAAAGGAGGATGTCCTGCCATTTACAACAACATGGGTATATCTTGAGCAAAATATGCTAAGTAAGATAAGTCAGAGAAAGACAAGTACAATATGATTTAACTAATATGTGGAGTCTAGAAAGTCAAACCTGTAAAAAGACCCAATGAAATTGTGATTAACAAGGGATAGGATTTGTGTGGGGGTAATATTTATAATGTTTAAGGCTACAAACTTGTAACAAGTAGTAAATAAGCCATAAAGATATAAAAATAAATAAATAAAAATGGAAATGCTAAGCAAAGCATACTTGAACAAAAGAGCTTTAATTGTGCTTTAAGTTTTTCTTGGTGGTTTTGTTTTTGTTTTGTGGACAAAACAAAAGAGGTCAGTAATATGGGGGGAATGTATATGAAAAAAATAGACATGTGAGACTAGTTGAGAATAAAGAGCTATCAAAGAGGGGGAAAATAGTTCTGGTACTTTGTGAAACTTCTAGCCTAGATAAGAAAAAACCACCAGAGCAAAACTTTTTAACAGCTTTATTTTATAATCCAAAATTTTGATTATGAATATATTATTTATCCTCCCTTCAGCCTGGGTAATTTGAGAAAAATCACTTGGTTCTTCCAGTTCTTTGAAATAAAGGGTCTAATTTTAGCTCCTCTCCAGTCCCGACAGTTCCTAGTCTTCTCCGTGTGTTTCCTAGATTTTTATGCTGCGCTGTCCCCTTCTGGCTAGAAGAGAACTTAACACTCGGCTCAGACACTTCCCTGATCTCATCTTGCCTTTGGGGCAGGTGGATGCCATCTGGCTTTCTTAGATTTTGATTTCTGTTGCAAGCCTGGCCCTGGCACCACCTTCAGCTGGGGTATGTAAGGGTGCAGGGGTACCGCGGGTGGTTCTGCGGTCTCTGTACGCTGTGCTGGGGGAAGACAGACCTAGAATCTGGGATGCACGTCTATACACAGCCGGTGATGACTGCCTTTTTCACTCCCATTTTTTGTCATGACAGGGAAGGTCTTGCATGAGGAGCATGTTGAACTCTTGATGGAGGAGTTTGCATTCCTGAAAAAAGAAGTGGTGGGGAAAGAACTGCTGAAAGGGTCTCTTCTCTTCACAGGTCAGTTTGAGGTGGGATCACGGGTCATGTGGAACTGGGGAGGCTGGTAGGCTAACTGGGTTCTTTCCTGGTTCTCTAGGATGTTAGTTTGGATTCATTTTCGCTAAAGACTCTCTGACTGAAGGCCAATTTAATATTATCTTCCCATGCTGCCACAAACAATAAAAATACCTATTTTCCTTCTTTCTTCAAATGAGATTTAAGTGCTTTGGTGGGTCTTAGGTAAAAAGTATGTTAGAAATCTTAAATTTACTAATGCTTCCGTCCCAACCTATTAGGTGTAGAATTTTCCTCATTAAATCTTAACAAATTGGAGATTATTTTTCCGTAGGAAGTTCAAAATGGACTGAGACAGGTTCTTGAGGAGGAGAACATTTTTATCCTCTTTGCAGAGCAAACAGAATATGCATAGCCCCTTTCTTCCTCCAGTAAGTTACAAGGACATTGGCTGCAGCCAGAATATTTGACCTACTGTATATTTGATTATTTATGTTGGTCATTATTTGAGTAGCTCCATTAGCAATAGGAAATGAGCATCCTTGAGGCTCCTGCTCTTGGGGTGACCTTTGTATGGACTCCTTATCTGGCTATACCCTAGGGTATCTGGGCCACCTCTCCTGAGGGCTCTCCTTATGGAAGCAAAACCCTGACATGGCCAGGCATTGTTAAGTGGCAAAACCATTCATCTCATGAACTTCCAGAAAATAACAGTGGAACGTCATTTCGAAATCTACCTTCATCGTTTAAACTAATGATAGGGTTGTTGTAACAAATAATAACCATTAATCTATACAAGGAACTGTGCTAAGTATGTGACATGCATTCGTTCATGTTAATTCATATGACAGTCCTATAAAGTGGGTATTTATACCCCCATTATACAGGAAAAAAAGGAAGATCAGAGACGTGAGTAGCTTCACAGAGTTGACAAAAACAGCCAAGTGGCCAGGCCAGGTTGGAGCTCAGGCCTCTGACTTCATGGCTCAAACATTTGATGGCTGCTGTGTCCTCTCTGAACAAGAGCAAACAGTAACCAGCTGAGAAGGAGAAACCCTTCTTTTGTGAGTTTGATACCTAGGTCCTAGCGATTCCAAACCATGTTGCCTATGAAACTTATAATTTTGTTGGCTTTTATTTATAAGTTAACCTTTTTTAAAGCATAGGCATAATTATGAATTTGAAGTCAGTATCAAATTTGTAAGAAATCATTGGTTTATAAACAATGTAACAGGTATGTAGTCTTTTAAATTTGGATTATGTTTAAAATTTGGGCCGGGGACTGTCAGGAGCAGTATCTTAACCACACGTATTTCTCACACAAATATTCTATTGAATGTACTTTGGTGTAGGAGATTATGAAGACTGAGAAAACACTTAACACTGTATCACTTTTCTTGATATTTACATAGTTTGTAGGTATCGCTGTTTTCTTCAGAGCTATCATGGTGCCTTTACCCTATTGTCATTTATATAGATAGTTATATGGTATTTATCGGAATGTAGACTCGGGGGCTAAAATACCTTGATTCTTCTTTTACAAGACTTCTTTAAATCACTAACTGAAGAGGGTGTAGATGTTTGTATATGTAAGTGTATATATGTTTACTATATGTAAACTATACATCCATATACGGATATATCTAATATTATATATATATATAATATATATTAGATATATATTATATTAGATATATAATATCTATATATATATATGTATGTATTAGAATAGAATATTAGAATAATATATATATATATATTAGAAGCCTGAAATATTTTTATTATCCTGTGGGCTAGATGGACTACTGTTTCCAATGAAATGTCTTATTTTCCTAACAAAATTGAATTAAATAAACAAGATAAAAGATGCTTTTATGAAGGTTTTCATTCAGGCACCTAAATATTCAGAGTCATCTTGCAAGGTCGCGGGGAGGCAGGGTCGTCCTGCCACGGCCACCCTGCCCACAAGCCCCCTCTGCCCTCCACCTTACTTCCCAGTTCCCATGGTATTTGTGATTCTCCACAGCTGGCCCGTTGGAAGAAGAGCGGTTTGGCTTCCCTGCATTTAGTGGCATTTCTCGCCTGACCTGGCTGGTCTCCCTCTTTGGGGAGCTCTCTCTTGTATCCGCCACTTTGGAAGAGCGAAAGGAAGATCAGTATATGAAAATGACTGTGTGCTTGGAGACAGAGAACAAATGGTAGGTTGCGAGAAACCAAGGAGCAGGAAACTTGAAGACATTGTCGTGTGTTCCCAAAGGAGAATCTAGACAAAGCCCAGAGGGCCTAAACCCCCCCACCCCTGACTCTGGAAGGGCTGTCTGCTTTTGTAGACAGAAGACGTGCTGGGATTTCACTTATGTTGCTTCACTTCATCCTCGCAGCAGCCTTGGGAGGTAAATAAGACTAACGTGAGCCCCTTTGCCAGGAAGTAAATAGAGGCTTACCGAATTTGGGCAGGTTGTGTAAGCCACACAAGTAAGCAGTACCAGAGGTGGTAGCAGAAATCCAGTTACCTCTGTGGCCCGAATGTTTTCCAGCACTTCATTATGAAAGTTTCAGACATACAGTGGAGTTGGAAGAATTTTGCAGTGCATACCCAAACTACTACCTAGATCTTGCCATTGACATTTTACCCTGCTTGTTTATTTTCACATGTCCAATTATCTCAACCCTCAGTGTGACCAAAATTTAAAGTTTTGTTTCTCAGTTTTATATCATACTGTCATACTGTTCCCAAAATGTTCTAGTTCTTTATTTTTTATACCAGTCTTTTAAAACAAAAGCACATTCATAGTTTTCCTTGAAAAGCACTTAGGCTCTGTAAAATATTTAAAACAGCAAGTGTTTTGTAGTGTTTCTGCATGTGTTCCCAGGTAGGTGGGTCTCTTGGTAATAAAAGAAACAGGTGGGTATTTACAAAAAGAGAAAAGTATTTGAGTTCCTGCATGAAGCCTGATCTATGTCCATTTGAGGAGTTTTCTCTTTGCAAGGGAAAGGCAGAAGTCACAGATGAAGGTCAAGTATGCAGAGCTTCGAAGTGCTGCATTTGGAGGAATCACACTGGTAGACCCTGGCTCTGACACCAGCATTGTAAGCGTTAGAACTGCAGCTGTGGTCCGACCCTCCCCACAGACAGGTGCAGTCTCCTACAGGCAGAGCTAAAGGTCGCTCAGGGTGCTGCAGGAGCACAGGAAAGGGGACCTTGGAGAGGTCAGGTCATGCTTCTCAGAGGAAAAGGTGCTTTGCTCAGTCTTGAAATTTGAGTAGGAGTCAGACAGGAAACAAGATGTGAGGGAAGTAGAGACTGACTCGCATTATTGCAAAGGGGAGGCAAGCATCAGGTGAGGGGTTGGGGCAGATGGCAAACACTATGTTATAATAAATTCTTAATTTCATGTAATACTTTCTACTTCACAGATTGTACTTTTATTTTTATTTATTTATTTATTTTTTAAGATTTTATTTATTTATTCATGAGAGACAGAGAGAGAGAGAGAAGCAGAGGGAGAAGCAGGCTCCCAAGGAGCAGGGAGCCCGATGCGGGACTCGATCCCAGGACCCTGGGATCATGACCTGAGCCAAAGGCAGACGCTTAACCGTCTGAGCCACCCAGGCGCCCCCAGATTGTACTTTTAATCTCAACACGACCACAACTGCATAGGGAAAATGATACACTTCTTATTCATGTTCACTGATTAGGTGGATCAGAGTATTTTGAATATCTCAAACTTACTGTATTCAGTGTTAAAGCAGTGAATAAACAGCATTAATGTTAATTTTTGTCATCACATTATGAAATGTTTTAAAGCCTGTGTGCTTTTAAAACTAGCTGTGGGCTGGGCGCCTGAGTGGCTCAGTCGGTTAAGCATCTGCCTTCGGCTCAGGTCATGATCCTGGATTCTGGGATCGAGCCCCGCATCGGGCTCCCAGCTGGCTCAGTGGGGAGCCTGCTTCTCCCTCTCCCTCTGCCCTTCCCCCTGCTCACGCTCTGTCTCTCTCAAATAAATAAACAAATAAATAAAAATCTTAAAAAAATAAACCTAGCTGTGGGCTGAAACTAGTACAATGTTAAATGTCAACTATACCTCAGTTAAACAAAACTAGCCATGGCAATGAATATTTTAGAAGAGAGACCAACTTTTTGATAAGAGTTTGTAAAGATCATTTATTTATAAAAATCTGAGTCATAACCAAAAATTTTTAGATGATAGATTGAACACCTTCATTTTAGTAGTTTACCAATTTAACTACTGTCTCTTAGGTTCTTTGTCTGACCTGAATATGAATTTTTGATTTATAGGCTACAACGTGTTCATACATGAATCATTTTAATAACTTCCAGAATAGAAAACTTGGCCAAACTGTAGCTCTTCAAAGCAAATGGGTCCCTGCTCGGCTTACAGGGCCCTTGGTATAGGGTGCCCTGTGACAAAGAAAAGCTGTCTTACCCTGTGAATGCAGTCTTGGCTCCTGACAGTACCCGGGAGGAATGCTTGGGATCTGTGGGCTTCTTTTCTCTCTCCCCCAAACCTTGTCTCAGTTTTTAGGCCACATTTTCTTAAAGCTACAAGAAGATGTCCTTCTAGGGTTATTACTACGCATTAGGAAACTCTGCCAGTTGTTTCCAGACACATTTTAAGTTATAACTACCTTCAAACAACACAGTAGAATAGAGCAGAACCATAGCTGGGGTCGGGGAGGAGAGGAGGCATGATCTTGAAAAGTTACAATAAAAGGACTCGTAAGACCGAGATCATTACTTGAATCCCTGTTGTGCCAATGCTAGGGTTAGTGAATGTTTATTGAGTGCTTACTGTGTGTGAGGCACATAGCCCTTTAACAAGGATTTTCTCATATAATCTGTATACCAACTCTCTGAAGTGGGCATTATTACTATCACCTGGGAAACTGAGGCTCAGAGCGGCTAAGAAACTTGCTAAGGGCACGGAACTAAGTGATTGTGTGAGGATCACACTTAGGCAGCCTGTCTCCTGTCCCCAGATTGCCACAGCTTCTCCCCAAAAGTGCATGGGAAGGGCACAAGAAAGTTGTATCCTAGAAAACACACCAGGCCTTGTCTGTCCCTTACGGTGGTCCTCCCCTGCCGGCGAGGCAGGTGTCTGTCTTAGATCCCAAGGTCATCCAGGAAATCCCCGTGCAGCTGATTCTCCAGCCCATGTTCTTTCCATCTTACCAGCAGTTTTCACACTTTGTAAAAATAACAAAAATACTTTTTTAATCCAAATCTTATGTGGCTAATCAGTGTATAGGAGAGTTAAAAGTTTCAGCTCTCCTGTTGAAGCCAGCTGCTAGGAATAGTGTCGAAGCCATGCAGTCTGCTGCCTGCTCATCCTTCAGGGCCTGGTGAGAGCAGTGTTAGAAATCACCACCTCCCCCGGGCTTGCAAACACGTGCTGATACTAGGGATGTGGATGTGGCTGAACACCTCCCTGGAGAAGGTGAGCTGTAAGAGGCCTTTTTTGTAGGTAGTCCATGCCCAAGCTGACAAAGGCAAATATTTGCAAATGAAGGTTTCACAGAGAGGGAGACTGGAGAAGTTGTCTGTGAGTTTAAAGCTTGTGTTTTTGTTTGGGATGTCTGGAGCTGAGTGTTGTCCAAGCTCAGAACTTGCGTGGACCAGGACCATCCTCAGCCCTACTCCATTCATTTGGCAGTACAGTGCCAACATTCAATATCCTCACTTAAATACATGACTAGGAGGTTAGGAAACCGGGACTCCTCAGGTTTTTAGCAGATAGGACCACAAAATAAGGAAGTTATTCTATCAACATTTCCCCTGATGTCTCCGTACATATATGGCTATTGGCCTGGCTCCCCCTTTATGTACTTCAGATCTTTTCCTCTTAAACATACACCTCCACACTCTAGTGTAGGTCTTGGTGAGCTAGGTTAGCCAAAGGGGAGGATTCCTTTACACAGGTCGAAGGCAGCCCTGAGCTCCCTCCAACACCCAAAACATTCTTAAGGGACCTGCTTGGGTCCTTTTCCTGTAACCTCACACCTAAATCTTAAGCTTGATCAGGGACCATCAGTCTACAGGCAGAAAAACCCAAAAGGTAGCTTCCCTTCTTCCTTAGCGACACTGGTCTAACCTGCCCACCCCAGGCCTGACCTATTGCAGCCCAAAGGAAAAGGAGAGAGGAAATTTGAGGAATGGTGGCAGGGGAGGAAAAGGCTAGAGAACTTTAAGTGTACTCAAGATTTAACACCTTCCGTATTCACACTGAAAACTTTATCCGTTAGCACAATAGTCCAACAAAATTGCTTTGTTCTTCACCCTGACTCATCATCCCTTTAGGAAAAGAAAAGGGAGGGGAAAGCAAAGAGAAGTAGCCAGAGGCCAACCACAAGCCATCTCATTCCCAGAACTTTGTTCTAAGAAGAAGAGGGGAAAACTATATATGCGAGTATATATGTGTGAAAATGTTGAATCCAGAGTACCCATATTAATTTAAAATTGGAAAGAGGCTTAAATATTTGGCAGTAATAAAATATTAAATTATATAATCAATTGTGCATGGTATGCAGACAATAAAACAACACTATAGGATCATACATATATTTTAAAATAAGTAAAAGCAGCATAATCAAAAACTACCCATACTTTGATTTGTATGCCAATAGGCAAAAATCCAAAAGGATTGTCTCAAGTTGAAGATTCTTTTATTTAGGTGAAAGGACTGTGGAATTTTTTTTCATTTAGAACATCCCTAAATTCAATGCCGTATTGCTTTTAGAATGTGTTTTTAGAAGCAGATTTTATGTTTTTTCTGTCATGTTACTCAGTGAAGCTTCTTACTTTAGGTCAGAGCCTACCTAGGAGGTTTCCCTGTGTTTCACTAAGCAGATACCACGGCTCTGACCGGCTAAAAAGACAGAAAAGATAATCCTAGAGAAAGGGGGGACTTTGGAGAAGTGGAGTCTGTCCTCTTTGGATTTTAGATTTTTGTGAGTGCTGACCTTAGCAGGAAGTTGGAGGGAGGCAGATTTTGAAACAGAAACAGGTGCTTTGTTAATCAGCAGGGTTAGACTGGTGTTTTCTGGCATGTGCGTTGGACCATAGACTTCTTTGAGAATGTGATGAAAGCACTTCTTTCCATTAAAATGCACATACACATGGAAAAAACAGTTTTGCACACAAATCTCAGGTGGTGCATGGACTGCCTGTGGCCCTTATCTGGCTCTCTTTATCTGTGAGACTCAGAATAAAAACAAATGAGAGAAAGAGAGAGAAGAGGAGGGGGTTGGGGGGATGGGTTAAACAGGTGATGGGGATGCAGGATGTTGTGATGAGCACCGGGTGTTGTATAGAATTGTTGAATCACTATATTGTACACCAGAAACTAATCTAATACTGTATATTAACTAACTGGAATTAAAAACTTTTTAAAAAGTTACGGATAAGCCAGTCACAAAAGGAAAAATCAAACAAACTGATGTTCACACAAAAATCACTGAATGAATTCCCTTGCCTGATGGCAAAATTCGATGAAGGACTGTTTGGCAGTAAAGTTGGGAACAATCACCCAAGGCCTTTGGGAGGCTGGTGGAGGTCCAGATGCCACCTGAGCCACTCCATTGAGCAGCAGCTTCAGGGAAGATGGGTGCACAATGAAAGCCTGTTACCAGATTCTCGGTGCCAGCAAATATCCACTTGCCCTCCCTTGTAATCTCTGACATTTATGATTTTTGTCTTCGCAGTCCGCTCACATGGATTGAAGAGAAAGGGCCCGGTCTAAAACGGAACCGACATTTAAGCTTCCATTTTAAATCTGGGTCTCTGGAGAATATGCCAAATGTCGGAGTCAATAAGAATATTTTTCTGAAAGATCAAAATATATTTGTCCAGAAACTCCTGGGCCAGTTCTCTGAAAAGGAACTAGCTGCTGAACAGAAGCGCATCCTGCATTGCTTGTGGCTCGCAGAAGAAATCCAGAAGTACTGCTCCTCAAAGAAGTAAGAGAAGAACGCCCGTGGCACCTCTCAGATGGGAATATAGTTTCCTTTCATGAAGAGTTGACCTTTATCTCGATTCTTACAATTAAACATATCCTGGGTAAACAGGCTTTGTTTACTGTCCCGAGCTGTGTTGGGAGTGTTATTTGGGAGTTGGGGGCAGGTGTTGTAGGGAGAACTACGCTTGGTTGAACTGAGCTAAATGCTTCATATGCCTGATTTCATTTACTCTTCCCAACAGCCCTATCAGATGGGTATTACCAGGTTTGTTTTCATTAGTACATTGGAAAATCTTGTCTGAATCACCCAGATAGTAAAGAGCAGAACCAGCCTTTAAACCCACTCGTGCAAAATACTATATTGGAGCCTCCCTGCTTTAAGGAAATTTATTTCCCTCAGCAAACGTTCACTGGGCGACTATGGTAGGTGCTGGGGATTCTAAAAATGAATAGGACGTAGCCACTGCCCTCGGTAACTCAGTGTCGAAAGGAAGCAAGTCACGCCAACTAGTCATTGTAATGTCATAGGTCCAATAAAAGAGATACGCCCCCGGTCACCTGGAGGAAGGTTGGGGGAGAAGCCTACAAACCAGATCTTGATAACTAGGTTAGCTGTGTAACAGTCAGAGGAGGGCTTTTCTGGCAGAGGACTGACCTGAGCAAAGTGAAGGAAGGCAGTGAGAAACAGCCTGGTGAGTACCCTGGAACAGTGTTCCTGGAGTGTTGTGTCTGGAGGAGGGAGTCCCAGAGAGGTAAATCCGATTGTGGGATCCCTAGAAGTCAGATGAAGGAGCTGGCGTCTTATTTATTAGGCAGTGCAGAGGCATTGAAGAGTGTTATTTAAAGGGGGAGTGGTGTGGTCAGGTTTCCAGTTTAGGTAAAGCACTCGGAAGGCTGCCAGGAGGAGATGGTACTGGAGACCAAGGAGGAGGCATCCAGTTGAGACCCAACAAATGTGTTCATACTGGCAGCCCTTGACTTATCTAGACTCACTGCTCCTGTTTAGAGAGTGCTGACCTTGACGCAGACCTGCTTTTTCCTTTCAGTGGTGGTCCTGTTGCGTTTTCTTCAAAGCCTGTGTTAGATTTCTTGCCTTTGTAAATGTCTCCCTCTTGCTTTTTGCCTACTGCCACCCCATTGTGAGGTTTAATCAGTTCAGGAGCTAGGCAGTCATTGAAGTCAGCACTCTGTTTTCTACCTCGATTTCCATTATTCTATCACCATATACCACAAGGTAAAGCAGGCAGATATATTAATTTAAATATAAAAAACAAAAATCCTTAAGGTTCTTCCTTTATTTGCCATGTAAAACAATTTAATAAATAGTGGTCAATTGGTTCTCTTGTTTTATTATTCACATCAAATATCCCTTGAGGCCAGGAAATATTATATCTATTTTTGTACAGCATCTAGCGTGAGGCATATATCAAATATGATTAAAGTGTAGTGCAATAGCATCTTCCATTTGGGCCTGATCACTCTGCTGTTTCAAAAATACTGGCCATATTTGATATTAGAGGTGGAGATGGGTATTAAAACCAGAGCTGTAAAGTGGTATAAACCAGTTTTATTCAAGATTCCTGCAATAGAGGAAAACAGACCTCAGTACAGAACCAGGCCCAATTCCAAATACAACAGGGAGAAGTGAGGGATTTATAGCCAAGGGGCAGGGTGGGGGTCAGGGGATGGAAAATTACTAAGAGGAAACGTCAAGGGTGAGGGGATTCTGTCTAAACCACCTTGATGAGGTTCTTGCTGAAGGCAGGTCGGCATGATCAGATACCAGGGGTGCAGGATGAGGGATTTGGTCAGATATTGAGGGTAGGGATTCTTACAGAACGGACTTAGTAGGATTTTTGCTAAATTAGGCGATGCAAAGACAGACATGGAAATCCAAAGGTCAAGGCCTAGTTGAGAAGAGGGTTCAGAGGAGCCTGACTGAAGTTTGGTCATAGTCTTTGTCATGGGATATGTAGTTACTAACTGATGACTACTCATCTCAAGCTTGTTTCATGAGATTAAAAATGAAAACATCCATTAGTTTTACAAATTGGCAAGAGTTGCAGAAGGAGAAGGAAGGGGAGCTAGGAGAAAACAGAACCTGGAGAGATGGAGCAGCAGTCCTTTCTTTAAAAAAATATTTATTTATATTCAATTTAGGGGCGCCTGGGTGGCTCAGTCGGTTGAGCATCTGCCTTCGGCTCAGGTCATGATCCCAGGGTCCTGGGATCATTCTCAGTGGGGAGTCTGCTTCTCCCTCTCCCACTCCCCCCGCTTGTGATCCCTCTCTTGCTGTCTCTGTCAAATAAATAAATAAAATCTTAAAAAAAAAAAATTCACTTTAGTTAACATACTGTATTATAGTTTCAGGGGTAGAATTTAGTGATTCATCAGTTGCATACAACACCCAGTGCTCATCACAACCAGTGCCCTCCTTAATGCCCAGCACCCAGTTACCCCATCCCCCCCCACCTGCCCTCCAGCAACCCTCAGTTTGTTCCCAGTATTTAAAAGTCTCCTATGGTTTGCCTCCCTCTCTATTTTAACCTTATTTTATTTTTCCTTCCCTTCCCCTATGTTCATCTGTTTTGTTTCTTACATTCCACATATGAGTGAAATATGGTAGTTGTCTTTCTCTGCCTGGCTTATTTTGCTCAGCATAATACTGTTTAGTTCCATCCACGTCATGGAGCAGCAAGCGGTCCTTCTTACTCTGCTGTTTACAACTGCCCTCCTTTTCCTTTGGGGCTGCTGGAGCCCTCTTGGCTCTACCCCACTGCAGCATTTCCCGAATACTCCTTCCTCCGAAGGCCAGCAGCCCCCCAATCCTAACTCTCTTCCAGGGTTTCACTGAAATAAAGAAGCCACAAGCATCCATTGCCATTTGTATAAAGTATCCGAAAGATGGTGACCTTTGCTTTCTCCCTTGCCTTAAGGCTATCTTGACTTCCTTGGAAAGCTTAGTGGGAAAGGGGGGATTTGAGGTCTGAGATTTCAGAACAAACTTGGCTTTCTGTCCAACTAGAAAAAGCCCTTTATCCCACTGTACTTGTACGTGCTAGAAGGTCTTGTACTGTACCTGTACTTTATCCCACTATGTTTGTAAGTGTTAGGGGGTCTTCCAGGAGGAAAATAACAGTAGTGCCCTTGATCCTTCTCTGCTCCTCACCCACTTCTGTGGTAGGAGCAACCTGCCTTAGTGGTAAAGCTGAAAAAGAGACTAAGCAACAAAGCCCAATCACCCTCTAGGTGCCCCTGAGTTCTCTGTCCATGTGGTAGGTGACGGGTAGGCTGTTCCACTGCAGTGGGGTGGCCTGAGGCTTTGAAAGAAAGTTGAGTTACTCTAAGAGAGGGCAGAGTAGCAAACCTTTTTGGCTATAGATCCCAGCCACATTCCCCAATCAGCTTTATTATAGTAAAACTGACTTTTAAAAAAATTTCGTCTTTCTCCTGCATTTATAGCTGAGTTGGTCCCCAGAATTGGAAAGGAGAAAAAGGGATATTCCTTGCTGTCCTTGCTGGTCCCTTAAATCCCAACAGTAAATTCCCTCCTTATGGTCTGAAGGAATCAATTGGAAAAAAAAGAGAAGAAAAAAAACATTTTAGTCAATGACACTAGAGTTCCTCAAGAGGAGGCTTCTTTTGGGAAAGTCCCTGCTAAGCCAGTCTATTAATAGTGTTGATGTTGGAGATGGAGGAGGATAGGAGGGGGGCTGTAATAGAAGAGGAAGCCTTGGGGACCTAGGTTGATGGGTTGAAAGGAAAAAAAAACATAGACACATCTCTCCGCAAAAGTAATTAACAGGGATTTAATGGGAAGAGGGGAATAAGAGGTTCAAGACAACTAAGTCCTTGATACTCAAAATATGACATGTTGACCAGCACCCTTGGCTTTGCCTTGGCCTGGAAACTTGTTAGAAATGTAAATTCTCAGGCCCACCTTAGACCTACTGAACCAGAATCTGTATTTTAAGAGGATTGCATAGTGATTCATGTGCATATCAGTCTCTTGGAGCTTGTGGACTAGTAAGGAAGAAAAATGTTACTCAAATAATAAATGTTAAAGCACAACTATGAAGAATGCTAAAAAGTGGATTTTAAAATCTTGTACTAGGGAGGGTTTTTCTAGGCAAGAAGTTAGGAAAGCCTTCCTAAAGAATGCACTGAAGTCCTGATCTACAGGTTTGTGAAGGGGTTTCTGAACTTTAAATGACTGGTCAAATGCAAGACATTGATATGAACTTAACTTCCTAAATTCCTTTTGAAGTCTTGTAACATTTCTCTGGTTTCTTCAGCTGCTTATAGACCTGATATCATTGCAAATTATACTTGGGAACAAATAGAAATGTTTTGGCATAAACCACCTCACACAGAAAAGTTGCTGTTATTTTCAAATAACAAACTCAATGATCAGCCCTGCTGTTTAATGTGACAAAGATATGTTTAGTAATTAAAAAATACAGATCTGGTGGAAGAGTAGGGGACCTCATTCATCTGGTCCCTCAAATTTAGCTGGATATCAAACCATTATGAACACCCACGGATTCAGCCTGAGTTGCAAGAAAATAATCTGGAACTCTACAAGCAGAAAAATGACTGCTTTTTGGAAGGTAGGAGGTGCAGAGTCAAGTAAATCTGCAGGGAGATATTGGAAGATAAATGGAGGAGGGAGGGAGCCTCCATAAGCTGGCTACCGGAAAGCAATCAACACCGGAGTGCAATTTTGGAATCCTTAGAAATCTGCTCCAGTGAGAGAGATCCCTCTCTGAGAGGGGCTCAGGGGATGAAAAGGGCAGAATTCTAGGTGGGTCATGGTGGTCTCAGGATCCCAGGAGACACAGAACAAATGGGGGTGCCTAAACCGGTAGAGTGCCTGAGCAGTGGAGCGGGGAAACTGGCTAAGGTCAGACAGCCCAGGAGGGGTCACTCAGCTCGGGTCGCCATAAACCGTGAGCCAGGCCAGTAGGGAGACCGCTCTTTGCCTGAGCACCCTGAAAAGGACTGGAACATGCAGGCCATTTACCATCCTGTGAGAGGGACAGAATGGCTGTGCCCAAGACTGGACAACAGCTCTCAGGGTGGCAGTGGCCCTGGAAATGACAGTAGGGCGGCACCCAGCCGTAACCTGGGAGCAGCGGAGAATGATGCGAGTGCGAGCCCACAACCACTCGCGGTCACAAAGACACAAAGCACAGTGACACTCGCAGGTCCCTGGGACTTCCCCTGGAGGATTGCAGTGGGTGCAAACCGTGGGAGTCTGCAGAGTTTGGTGCACACAGAAATGGAGACTGTTTGACCCGGAAGGTTTATTGAAGAAGGGGGACCACGATGTGGCTCTGGGCTGGAGATACAGACACAGCCATTTTTGCTCTGACCCTCTGAAGAGGCATGGAAAGCTGCCAGGGAACAAAAGCCACACAGAGGACCAGTTACACTGAGCCCATCCCCCAGACAGGGGGTGTGGCAACTCCACCCAGGAGAAGACACCTGAGAAGCAGCAGAGCAGGCCCCTCCTCCAGAATACAGACTGGAAGAACAAGTGAATGACAAGCTTAGGGATCCCACAAGACTACAAAACTCCAGAGCCAGGGAAAAATAGTATGTTGAGCTCCAGGTGTTTCCTCATGACTCATTTTCCTTCAGTCTAAAATTTTCCATTTCTTTTTTCTTTTTTTTTTTTTTACCTTTTTCCCGTTTCAACTATATTCTTATTTTATCAACTTGTGTTTTTAAGTTGTTTTTTAACTTCCATTTTTTCACGTCTACATTTTATAGATTTATGCTTCATTCTAGTCCTTTTTTTCACTCTATCCAATTACATATATATACAAGTCTTGCTTTCTTTGCAATTTTCAGATGTAGCCTCTTCTAACACACAGACCAAAATTCAATCAGGAACAAGTGGATCACTTTGCTTTGTCCACCCTGTGAGATTATAGTCTCTCTTTGCCCACCCCTTTTTATTTTGTTTTTTGTTTTGTTTTGGTTTGGTTTTGTGTGCTTTTCTTTTGCGGTTTCCAACTGCTTCAGATTTGTGTAGGGTGTATTTTGCTTGGGTTGTGGTTGATATTTTGGACTCTGCTCACTCGCTCACCCATCATTCTCTGGGCAGAATGACTAGAAGGAGGAATTCACAACAAAGGAAAGAACCAGAGGCAATATTCTCTGCCGTAGAGCTAATCGATATGGATATAAGTAAGATGTCAGAGATGGAATTCAGGATAGCAATTATAATGTTACTAGCTGGGCTTGAAAAAAGCATAAATGACAGTAGAGAATCTCTAAGGGTGGAAGTAAGATCTACTCAGGCTGAACTTAAAAATGCTATGAATGAGATGCAGTCTAAATTGGATGCTCTAACAGCTAGTGTAAATGAAGTAGAAGAGAGAATAAGTGATCTAGAGAACAGGCTGATGGAAAGGAAGGAAGCTGAGGAAAAGAGAGAAAGACAACTTCAGAGCCCATGAAGAAAGGCTTCAGGAATTTAATGATGCCTTGAAATGAAACAATGTTAGAATTATCGGGATCCTAGAGGGGGTGGAGAGAGAGAGGGCTAGAAGGTATATTTGAGCAAATCATAGCTGAGAACTTCCCTAATCTGGGGAAGGAAACAAACATTCCTGTCCAAGAGGCAGAGAAGACCCCTCCCAAAATCAATAAAAATAGATCAACACCCGACAAATATATAATAGTGAAGCTTGCAAATTTTAGAGAAAAAGAGAATACTGAGAAGCTCAAGACAGGAGGTTCCTTACCTACAGAGGGAGGAATGTCAGACTAACATCAGACCTATCCACAGAAACCTGGCAAACCAGAAAGGGCTGGCATGATATATTCAGGGTATTCTATGAGAAGAACATGCAGCCAAGAATACTTTATCCAGCAAGGCTGCCATTCAGAGATAAAGAGCTTCCAGGACAGACAGAAACTGAAAGCATATGTGACCACCAAGCCCTGCAAGAAATACTAAGGGGAATCCTGTAAGTGAAGAGAGAGCCCAAGAGTCACATAGACCAGAAAGAAACAGAGACAATCTACAAAAACAGGGACTTTGCAAGCAACACAATGGCACTAAAGTCATTACTTTCAATTGTTACTCTGAATGTAAATGGGCTTAATCTTCCCATCAAAAGACACAGGGTTTCAGATTGGATAAAAAGCAAGACCCATCCATATGCTGTCTAGAAGAGACTCATTTTAGACCTAAAGATAGCTCCAGATTGAAAGTGAGGGGATGAAGACCCATTTAACACACTAATGGACCTCAAAAGAAAGCTGGGGTAGCAATCCTCATATCAGACAAATTAGATTTTAAACCAAAGATTGTAGTAAGGGATGAAGAGGGACACTATATCATACTTAAAGGGTCTATCCGACAAGAAGATCTAAGAACTGTAAATATTTATGTCTAACTTAGGAGCAGCCAATTCCATTCACCAATTAATAACAAAATTAAACACATTGATAATAATACAATAGTAGAAGATATCCATGTGTAATATCCATACACGGCAATGGACAGATCATCTAAGCAGAAGATGAACAAGGAGACAAGCGCTCTGAATAACACCCTGGACCAGATGGACTTCACCAATATATTCAGAGCATTTCATCCTAAAGCAACAGAATATGCATTCTTGAGTGCACATGGAACATTCTCCAGGATAGATCATATATTGGATCAAAAATCAGGTCTCAACTGGTACCAAAAGATTGGATTATTCCCTGCATATTTGTAGATCACAATACTTTAAAACTTGAACTCAATCACAAGAGGAAATTTCGAAGGAACTCAAACACTTGGAGGTTAAAGAAGACCCTACTAAAGAATGAATGGGTCAACCAGGAAATTAAGGAAGAATTAAACAAATTCACGGAAACAAATGAAAATGGAAACACAACAATTCAAAACCACTGGGATGCAATGAAGTATATAGCAATACAAGCCTTTCTCAAGAACCTGGTGTGAGGTGGTATCTCATTGAGGTTTTGATTTGGATTTCCCTGATGCCGAGCGATGTTGAGCACTTTTTTATGTGTCTGTTGGCCACCTCTTGTTTGTTGGGAGGAAGAGTCTCAAATACATAACCTGACCTTACACCTAAAGGAGCTGCAGAAAGAAGAGCAAGTAAGCCTCAATCTTGCAGGAGAAGAGAAATAATAAAGATTAAAGCAGAAATTAATGAAATAGAAACCAAAAGAACAGTAGAACAGATCAACAAAACTAGGAGCTGGTTCTTTGAAAGAATTAATAAGATCCATAAATCTCTAGGACCCAAATAAAATCATGAATGAAAGAGGAGAGATCACAACCAACACCAAGGAAATTAGGCAATCTGGAAGAAATGCATAAATTCCTAGAAACATATTCTACCATAACTGAAACAGGAATGGAAAACTTCAACAGACCCATAACTAGCAAGGAAATGGAAGAAGTAATCAAAAACCTCCCAACAAACAAGAGGTGGCCAACAGACACATGAAAAAGTGCTCAACATCACTCAGCATCAGGGAAATCCAAATCAAAACCTCAATGAGATACCACCTCACACCAGTCAGAATGGCTAAAATTAACAAGTCAGGAAACGACAGATGTTGGCAGGGATGCGGAGAAAGGGGAACCCTCCTACACTGTTGGTGGGAATGCAAGCTGGTGCAGCCACTCTGGAAAACAGTATGGAGGTTCCTGAAAAAGTTGAAAATAGAGCTACCATATGATCTAGCAATTGCCCTACTTGGTATTTACCCCAAAGATACAAATGTAGGGATCAGAAGGAGCACCTGCACCCCAATGTTTATAGCAGCAATGTCCACAATAGCCAAACTGTGG
>NC_138380.1:86402170-86421756 GCF_054177405.1 Leptonychotes weddellii
GACAAAGCAGGAAAGAATATCCAATGGAAAAAAAACAGTCTCTTCAATAAATGGTGCTGGGAAAATTTGACAGCTATATACCGAAGAATTAAACTGTCCATTGACAGATGAATGGCTAAAGACACACACACACACACAGTGGAATATTACTTAGCCATCAGAAAAGACAAATACTATTTATATCAACATGGATGGAACTGGAGGGTGTTATGCTGAGCACAATAAGTCAATCAGAGAAAGACAATTATATGGTTTCACTCATATGTGGAATATACGAAACAGCTCAGAGGACAATAGGGGAAGGGAGGGAGGACTGAATGGGAAGTCATCAGAGAGGGAGAAAAACCATGAGAGACTCTTAACTACAGGGAACAAACTGAGGGTTGCTGGAGGTGAGGTGGGTGGGGGGATGGAGTAACAGTGTGATGGACATTAAGGAGGGTACATTGTGTGAGGAGCACTAGGTGTTATACAGAACTAATAAATTATTAACACTACATCTGAAACTATGTATATACTATATGTTGGCTAATTAAATTTTAAAATAATAAAAAAATAAAGAATGAAACTGGTCCACTTTCTTACACCATACACAAAAATAAATTCAAGATGGATGACAGACCTAAATATGTCACAGGAATCCATCAAATTCCTCGAGAAGAACACAAGCAGCAACCTCTTTGACCCTGGCTGCTGCAACTTCTTGCAAGACATGTCTCCAAAGGAAGAGAAACAAAAGGAAAAATGAACTATTTGGACTTCAGCAAGATAAACATCTCTGCACAGCAAAGGAAAAGGTCAACAAAACTAAAAGGCGGCATATGCAATGGGATAAGATAGTTGCAAATGTCTTATCAGATAAAGGGTTAGTATTCAGCATCTATACAGAACTTACCAAACTCAACACCAAAAAAACCAAAAACTCCAGTGAAGAAATGGGCAGAAGACATGAACAGACATTTCTTCAAGGAAGACATAGTAATGGCCAACAGGCACATGAAAAGATGTTCAACATCACTCGCATCAGGGAAATATAAATCAAAACCACAATGAGATACCAGTTCACACCAGTCAGAATGGCTAAAATTAACAAGCCAGGAAACAACAGATGTTGGTGAGGCTGTGGAGAAAATGGAGCCCTCGTACACTGTTGTTGCCAGCTGGTACAGCTACTCTGGAAATCAGTATGGAGGTTACTCAATAGGTTAAAAATAGAGCACTGGGTGTTACACGCAAACAGTGAATCATGGAACACTACATTAAAAACTAATGATGTATGGTGATTAACATAACATAATAAAAAAAAATAGAGCTACCCTATGACCCAGCACTTGTACTACTGGTATTTACCCAAAGGATACAAACATAGTGATTTGAAGTGGTATCTGCACCCTACTGTTCATAGCAGCAATGTCTACGATAGCTAAACTGTGGAAAGAGCCAAGGTGTCCATCAACAGACGAATTAATAGGGGCACCTGGGTGGCTCAGTCAGTTGTGTCTGCCTTTGGCTCAGGTCATGATCCCACAGTTCTGGAATCAAGCCCTGGTTGGGGCTCCCTGCTCAGCAGGGAACCTGTTTCTCCCTCTCCCTCTGCCTGCCACTTCCTCCGCCTGTGCTCTCTCTCTCTATCAAATAAATAAATAAAATTTTTAAACAACCAGATGAATAGATAAAGAAGATGTGAGATATATATATATGTATATATATATATATATATATATAATGGATTATTACTCATCCATTAAAAAAATGAAATCTTACCATTTGCAATGACGTGGATGGAAGTAGAGGGTATTAGTCTAAGTGAAATAAGTCAACTGGAAAAAGACAAATGTCATATGATTTCACTAATATGTGGAATTTAAGAAACAAAACAGGAACATAGGGAAGGGAGGGAAAAAATAAAATAAGACGAAATCAGAGAGGGAAACAAACCATAAAAGACTCTAAACTAAAGAAAACAAATAGGGTTGCTGGAGGGGAGGTGGCGGGGATAGGGTAACAGGGTGATGGGCATTAAGGAGGGCAGTTGATGTAATGAGCACTGGGTGTTACATGCAAATGATGAATCACTAAACTCTACCTCTGAAACTAAGTAAATGCTATATGTTAATTGAATTTAAATAAAATGAAATAAAAATTTTAAAAAGATGTAGTATATTATATACATATATATACCATCTTTATGTAAGTATATAGTGGAATATTATGCAGCCATCGAAAAAATAAAATCTTGCCATTTGCAATGACGTGGATGGTACTAGAGGATATTACCCTAAGTGAACTAAGTCGGTCAGAGAAAGACAAGTACCGTATGATTTCACTCATATGTGGAATTTAAGAAACAAACATGAACATAGGGGAAGGGAATGAAAAATAAAATGACAGGAAAACAGAGAGGGAGGAAAAGTGTAGAGACTCTTAACTATAGGGAACAAACAGGGTTGCTGGAGGGGAGGTGGGTGGGGAAATGGGGTAGTTGGGTGATGGGCATTAAGGAGGGCACTTGAAATAATAAGCACTGGGTGTTCTATGTGACTGTTGAGTCACTGAATTCTACCTCTGAAACTAATAATACAGTATACGTTAATTAAATTGAATTTAAATAAAAAATTAAAGTTACTTATTAAGTTAAAAAATAGAAGTGTTTTCTAATGTATGTATGGAAAGAAAAAAATGTCATATAATTAACTCAATGAAAGAACATTGTGTACAAAGCATCTCTCAACTAACATCTTCCTTCATGAAGATAGAAGGGTTTTCAAATGTATTTATGGAAAATAAGGAAAATGCAATATACTCAGTGAAACAACACTGTGAAGAAGATCTTTCAACTAATATCTCTTTATGTGAAGTGATGTGTTTTCAGACATCTTACATGAAGAGATGTGTTTTCAGACATCTTACATGAAGACAGAAGTGTTTTCTAAAATAGGTGTGGAGATACAAAGAAAATGTCGTAATCTTACATCTGTAAAGCAACACTGTGTAGAAACTATCTTTCAACTAAGATTTTCTTTCCTTAAGATAGAAGTGATTTCTAATATACGTATGGAAACATTAAAAATGCCATATAATTAACTCAATGAAACACTTTGTAAAAAAAACATCTTTCTTTTCTTTTTTCCCCAAGATTTTATTTATTTATTTGAGAGAGCAAGAACACGAGCCTCGTGAAGGGCAGAGGGAGAAGCAGACTCCTGGCTGAGCAGGGAGCCTGATGCAGGGCTCGAAAGTGGGACTCCATATAATCAACTCAACGAAAGAACATTGTTTACAAAGCATCTCTCAACTAACATCTTCTTTCATAACAATAGATGGGTTTTCAAAAGTTTATGTGGATACATAAGGAAAATGTTATATTCTCAGTGAAACAACAGTGTAGGAAGGATCTTTCTACTAACCTGTTCTCTCATGATATAGGTGCGTTTTCAAACACCTTCTCATATGAAGATAGAGGTGTTTTCTAATGTATGTGTGGAAACTAAAGGAAAATGCCATATACTTAATGGAACAATACTGTGTAAAAGCATCTTTCAACTACCCCCAATGTTTATAGCATCAATATGCAACTAAATCCTACCTCTGAAAATAATAACACAGTATATGAAAATTGAATTTAAATTTTAAAAAGTAGAAGAAAATAAATGGGTTATGGGAATTAAGGAGGGTACTTGTGATGAACACTAGTTTTTATACATAAGTGATGAATCACTAAATTTTACTCCTGAAACCAATATTACAGTATATATTAAGTATCTACAATTTAAATTAAAACTTAGAAAAAAAAGGGCGCCTGGGTGGCTCAGTTGGTTAAGCGACTGCCTTCGGCTCAGGTCATGATCCCAGGGTCCTGGGATCGAGTCCCGCATCGGGCTCCCCCTGCTCTGCGGGGAGCCTGCTTCTCCCTCTGCCTCTGCCTGCCACTCACCCTGCTTGTGCTCTCTCTCTCTGTCAAATAAATAAATAAAATCTTTGAAAAAAAAAAAACTTAAAAGTAAATTATAAAGTGGTAATTAATTTGAAATTTCTTATTTATTTATTTTACATAGATTTTATTTTTTTAACTTAAATTCAATTAACCAACATATAATTTCATCGTTAGTTCTTATTTATTAATATAAGCCTTATGGCTATAAAGTTCCCCTTGCCAGCAAAACTGCTGCATCCCATAAGTTTTGGTATGTTCTGTTTTCCTTTTCATTTATCTCCAAGTATATTCTAGTTTCCCTTGTGATTTCTTCTTTGATCCTTTGGTTAGTTAAGTCTCTTGTCTAATTTCCAAAATTTTGTGAACATTCCAGGGTTTTTTTGTTGTTGTTGTTATTTATTTCTAACTCACCCCATCATTGTCAAAGATACCATGATAGCATCTTTCTAAATCTATTGAGATTTAATTTGTGACGTGACATATGGCCTATTCTTGAGAACCTTTCAAGAGCTTCCCATTTGTAATATGAAAATGGCCACCATGAGCAGAGGGCAGGAAGAGGTCAAAGAAAGAGACAGGCCACTCCAGGTTGGTAGGTGGCAGTTTCAATAAGCAAAGTGAACTTACATATAAGGCTTGTCTTGAGTGGCAACAAGAGAAAAGAATTCCCACACCTGCCTACCAAATATTAGAAGTTAAAAAGAGGCCCTACCTGACCTCAGTCACATATACTGTGCAAGTATTTTCAACATGACATCACCATTTCAAGGCTATGTTCTTGGAGCAGCCTCTAGGAGTGGTAAAGGTAAATGGAACCCACATTTAAGGACAATAGATGCAATGAGAAGCCTGGATCTGGCTTACAGGTCATTTGGTGGTCACATCTTTTTGATGATGTTCCCCAAAATGCCACCCCTCATGACTGGCTTTTACCATCTCATCTGCTCCCTTTCCTGCAATGGGCTCTGAGTGGTCAGCAAGACGTCTCACTAGCATGGAGGCGGATCTGTGGTTGTTGTCTGGTTGCATTGGAGGCTGATGCTAAGCAACGGTACAGACATATGAAAGGGAAAACACAGCTTAAGAAAACAATTCCCCAAATTAGTGAAACTTTTTCCATCCAGAGCCCCAGGATCCAAACCATACACTTTTTAAATCTCCTAGGCTGGGGGTTGGATAACTCAGGGATAACTCAGGATAACTCATGTGGTTTAATAAAGATGATATATTAGCAGACGCACCAGGTATTAGCCTACACCACTGTTTGGATAATGCACAGGTACCTACTTGTGAGGCAGTAATAATGTCTAAGACCATTTTATTTTGGAGGACAGCTTTTCTCATCAGAGGCTTTTCAGCGTTCAGTAAGAACAGGATTTGTTGGCTATTATTTAATGCTTGCTGAATGAGTTTAGTAGGTTTCTATGTGTGCTATAACATCCCCCTGGCCTGTGGAAGGAACAAAGATAGTGGCCAAATGGTCATACCAGTGAAAAATTGTTTCTATCTGGCCTTAAGGAGAGAGAGGTTGGCAGCTTTAGAAACTTGACTTGATTGTATAAACCATACATGCTGGCCAGGCTAGAGAAAATCGGCAAGCATGAGAAGATAAACTGGGGATGGGCTATGCCAGTCTGAGATGCCCACGTTCTCCCCTCTTTCAGGGTGTTTCTTCCATTTCAAGCATAGGGTATTTCAACAATCCAGCTTGCAGATGGGCGATGAGATCCAAGCAGGGGGTTGAGCAGTTTCCCTTCACCCAAGGGTGCAAAGTAGCTTACCCATCCCAGAGGAATGTCCCCTTGTAAATTTCAACAGATAATTCATTTTCCAGATAATTCCTAGGGCTTGGTATTCTCAACAGCATAACATGTTGATCCTAAGTGAGAGTCAGGGTAAAGGCTGTTTCCCACAATTTTTACTTCTTTATTGTGCTAGATATTTCATCGGGGGGGCGGGGAGGGCAGTCTGGTATATGGAGCAATATGCCCTACTGGTTCATTACCTAAAGGTATTAAAGCCTGAGACAGTACTTTAGTACACCAGCCAAGATCATTTTTCTTGTTAGTAATTTAATTTGTTACTTTAATATTCCTTTTTTTAATTTTCTACTAACCCTGCCATTTGTGGGCTATAGGGGAGGTAAAACTTCCATTCAGTGTCATGTTCTTTTGCCCATTCTTGCATATTATACCTTTGAAATGTGACCCCCCCCCCCATCACTGTCTATTTTATGAAGGTATCCATATATAGTACTCAGTTTCTCTAATTCCCTAGTGGTGGCAGCCTGGATTGTATGGCAGCAAGGGAAAGCTTGGGTTAGGCCAGATGCAGTGACCACAGAAACCAGGGCATATTTAGAACATTCACTAAAGGACAATCAATCTGCATTGCAATCTCTTACTGGTTAGGAATTCCAGGGAATGGCTCCAGATGTTTTTGGCAGTTTCTTTGGACATTGTTTAGAACTCCCAGGACAGGCTGTTACTGCATTAACCAAGTCAATATACTTCAAGGGCAGTTCAGCATGCCTGGCAAAATGCCATTTCATCTGGGTATTGCAGTGGCCATTCTTTCTATGCACCCAATGATGTATCTATTGAAGGGCCAGTAGTTAAAGCTTATACCCAAGCTAGGGCATCAGCGTTCTGATTGCCGAGAGATGTCAGTGTCTTGTAAGCTTGTACAACGAAAACAGTGAAGGCTGCCTTAGGCTCCTACAGACAGACCCAACTATCTTTCCACATATCTTGACTCCATAAGTGTTTATTCATAATCACCCAAACATTCAGCTTTCCATTGTCTGAACCATATGGTTAATCTCTTTAGACAAGCCCAACTACAGTGCAAAGAGTTAACAGCCAGACTGCTGCTTTCCACCGACTGCTATGGTTTTTTCCTGTTTCCATCCAGATGGTGTCAGTATTGGGCTGAATAGTGATTGCAGTCTTTGTGAGTAGCTTCCCTTGACTAGATCCAACAGTATACCAAGTATCAGTGGGAATCTCCCCTACCCACTCTTTATAGGCTGCAGAGGCCACCATCAGGTACAGGTGTGGGGCATCTGGAGGTTCTATATACTCCATAGGGCCTGATAGTGCCTGTATTTCTAGAGACAGGGGGCTGGTGGACAGGGTGCTCCTCTGCTGAAAATGGGCATGCCACTTACTCAAAGTATGGGTTTGAGCCATAGCAGGGATGGGTTAGTGGACATATTTTCAATCCTCTCCTTGATAGGCATAGAAATTCTCATCACAGTGCTTTCTTTAGTGAGAGGCTCCATCTGGAGGAGTGCTGTGAACACTGCTAGAAACTGTTGTTCTATGGTGGTATGTAGGATTTTCACCAAAATCCTAAAGGTATTCTCTCCTTCTGTTGTCCCTGCCACCATGCCCAACCCATGCCTTCTGGAGTCAAAGACCTATCTAACTCAAATAGGAGCCTTGCTTGACAGAACACAGAGCTTTAATCTGCTTTACTATTACTTTTACTTTCTCAAAGTTGGCTTGCTTGTCTGATCCCCCATCCCAGATATATATATATATATATTTTAATCAGGTGATATAAAGTATGGAGACACTGTGCCAGGTGGGGAATAAAAGTCCTCCAAAACCCCCAAATCCCTACAGAAGCTCGTACCTCTTTCACATTCTTAGAGTTTGGGTAGGCTTGCATCTTATAAATCACATCTTTTGGAATAATATGAGTCTTGCCTAGCTAAAACCTTAAGGTAGTGACTGTGCCTTGAATTTTCCATGGATTTATTTTACATCCTTTCTCTTGCAGATGTTCCAGCAAAGACGGCAATGTGCCCTGGAGGAGAGGCAAATCTTTACATCTTAGAATTATGTCATAAATATAACGGTCCCTTCTCACCGATGTGGAACAGGAGAACAGAGATAGATCCCCAGATACCATCCATGACATATGGGGGGGTGCTATTCAGGTACCTGTGGGGGGAGAGGGGATTGGAAAGCTCATCATTGTCCCTTCCACTTGAAAGCAAATTGATCTTAGTTATCAGACCTGTACTCACCAAAGTCTTTTCTATGGATTTCCTGAAAGATGAAGCAGTTTGGCAGAGAACGTTTTTCTTGCCAAAGCATCAGAACAGCAACAACAGACGTTTAAGGAAAGACTTAAAAATGGCCAGAGTTAAAGATTTTATAAGAGTTCATTATAATGCAGTTGACAAGGTACAGTCATCTGTGTGTTAAAGAGTCTTCCTCTACCCCTCTTTTATTTTCTTCAGCCTCTGTGGGCAATGTTTTGATTACCTGCTGGGGCTAAGTTTACATTTCAAAGACAAAAGATTTACAACTTCAAAGGACATGTTCATGTACCTTCTTATGAATTTTATTTAACTGTCTTTCTGAGTTTACTTGTAGCTTGTCGAGTTTCTTCAGTATTGCTATTTTGAATTTTTTATCAGCTGGATTGCAGATTTGTTTTTTTCCAGTTGCTGGAGAAATACTGATAGCTTTTGACAATGACATAATTTCTTGACTCAGAAATTCTTTGTATTACTATATTGCTGTTTTCACATTTGAAGTATCTTTACTGGTTCTTCAGATAAGGAACTATGTATTGATGCTGCTTTCAACGGAGATCATAAGTTTATTATAGATAGACTTGTTCTATTGAATGGGAGAAAATATTTATAAATTATATATCTGAGGGGCACTTGGGTGGCTCAGTCAGTTAAGTGTGTCCAACTCTCATTTTTGGCTCAGGTTGTGATCTCAGGGTCATGAGATCAAGCCCTGCATCGGGCTCTGTGCTCAGTGGGGAGTCTACTTTCTCTCTCTCCCTCTCTCTTCCTTTCTCTCTAGCCCTCCCCCAACTCATGTGCTTTCTCTCTCCCTAAAATAAATAAATAGGGGTAACTGGTTGATGGGTATTAAGGAGGGCACATGATATAATGAGCACTGGGTGTTATATACAACTGATGAATCACTGAACTCTACCTCTGAAACTAATAACACACTATATGTTAATTAATTGACTTTACATAAAATAAAATATTTTTTAAATTACATATAAAAAATTAAAAAAATATATATATATCTGATAAGGGATTAATATACAGAATATATAGAGAACTCCTAAAACTCCAAACAAACAACCTAATTAAAAATGGACAAAGTACTGGAATAAACACTTCTTCTAGGAAGATATATAAATGCCTAATAAGCACATTAGAAGATGCTCAATATTACTAATTGTGAGGGAAATGCAAATCAAACAACAGTGAGGTATCACCTCACACCTAGTACAATAAATATTATTAAGAAAAAATAGAGGGGCACCTGGGCAGCTCAGTCAGTTAACTCTCTGACTCTTGGTTTTGGCTCAGGTTATGATTTCAGGGTCATGAGATTGAGTCCCAGGTTGGATTCCACACTCAGTGGGGAGTCTGCTTGAGATTCTCTTTCCCTCCCCACTGTCCCTCCCCCTGCTTTCTCGTGCACTCTCTCTCTCTTAAATAAATAAATAAATCTTTAAAAAAAAAAGAAAGAAGAGAAAAAATAGAAAACAACAAGTGTGGCTGTTAGCAAGAAAGTGGAGAAATTGGAATCTTTGTTCAGTTGTTGGTGATGTAAAATGGTACAGCTTCTGTGAAATCAATCTACCATTTTCACCAAAAATTAAATATAAAATTACCCTATAATCTAGCAATTCTACTTCTAGGTATATCTAAAAGAATTGAAAGCAGATTCTCTAAAAGATATCTGTACAATTATGTTTATAACAGCATTATTCATGATAGCTCTAATGTGGAAGTAACCCAAGGGTCCACTGACAAACAAATAAACAACATGTGCTCTATACCTACAGTAGAATATGATTTAGCTTTGAAAAAGCAGGAACTTTTGACATATAATATGGATAAACCTTGACGACATTATACCAAGTGAAATAAGCCAGTCACAAAAAGATTATTACTTTGTGATTCCATTTGTACAAAACACCTAGAATAGTTAGATGCATAAAGATAAAAAGTAGAATCATAGTTGCCAGGTGTTGGGAGGAGAAGGAAAAAGGGGAATCATTGTTTAATGAGTACAGTTTCAGTTTTGAAAGATGAAAAGCATTCTGGAGATGGATGGTGATGATGGTTTCACCATATGAACATACATAATATCACCAGACTGTACACTTAAAATGATTAAGATGGTAAAGTTATATTAAGGGTATTTTACCGAGGTCAAAATATGTTATTAAAAGAAAATAAAAAGCAATGGGAAGAAATTCGGGAGTTTTTAAGCAAAGAAGGAGATGATTTTTCCCCCTGTATTTTAGAAAGATTATTTTGTCAGCAGCATGGAGAACAGATTGAAAGCAAGTAACACAGAAAATATTGAGAAAAGATGTAAAGACCTGAACTAGGAATATTTTTTTGTGTAAGATAGAGTAAAGGGCACACTCAAGAGACTCTTATGCAATATAATTAATAAGCACCTTGAGAGGTAAGAGACAGAGGAATAGATGGAAAGCTCTCAGGATTTGGTCTGGTAACCTTTACAAGGTGGAGAAAACAGGAAAAGGGGCTGACAAAGAAGATATAAAGTTCAGGGTTTTACCTGAGCTTGAAGATATATTACCCAAATGAAATTCTCTAGTAGGACACTGGATGTGGCTATGTTAGTGTCATGCTCAGAAATACCGTGGATTGAGATAACGATTTGAGGATCATGACCATATCAATGGTAAAGATCTGAAAACGAAAGAAATCATCCACAGAGGCTCCACAGATATTCCACAGGAGGTAAAAGGAGTATTTCATCTTCCCAAAGGTACAAGTCCCTTACTAAAATTTTTCTTATATATTAACTTGAATTAAACCTTTAATTTGATGTGAAATAATGATTAATACTTTTCTAGGAATTATTTTTCACACTATAAATCTGCAAGTAACTATAGTTTTTGATAAGAAAATAAATCTTCTGAGGGGGTAAGAGTTATAACATTAATTAAAAAAATATTCTCAACACAAGAAACAACAGGTGTTGGTGAAGGTACACTGTTGTTGGGAATGCAAACTGGTGCTGCCACTCTGGAGAACAGTTTGGAGGGTCCTCAAAAAGGTAAAAATAGAACTACCCTATGACCCAGCAATTGCAGTACTAGGTGTTTACCTAAAGGATACAAAAATACTGATTCAAAGGGATACTTGCACCCCAATGTTTATAGCAGCATTATCAATAATAGTCAAACTATGGAGAGAGCCCAATGTCCATCGACTGATGAATGGATAAAGAAGATGTGAGATTTATAGATATAATTATATATATAATGGAATATTACTCAGCCATCAAAAAATTGAAATCTTGTTATTTGCAACAATGTGGTTGGAGCTAGAGTGTATTATGCTAAGTGAAATAAGTTAGTCGGAGAAAGACAAATACCATATGATCCCCCTCATGTGGAATTTAAGAAAGAAAACAGATAGATGAACATATTGGAAGGGGGGAAGAAAAAAGGGAGAAATGGAAACAAGCTATAAGAAACTCTTAACAATAGGGGACAAACTGAGGGTTGATGGAAGGATGGGTGGGGGATGGGCTTGATGGGTGATGGCTATTAAAGAGGGCACTTGGGATGAACACTGGGTGTTGTATGTAAGTGATGAATCACTGAATTCTACTCCAGAAACCAAAACTGCACTGTATGTTAACTAAAATTTAAATTAAAAAAATAGTCTATTAATATCTGTGGATATTGCATGTTTGGAAGTAGTGCAATAACGTCATAGCACATATTCTTAGAAAACATACACTTGCAATTTTTCTACTTAGTCCAGAATTTAATAGCTAATTATTCTAATTATTAGAAACATCTAGTTCTATGAAAATGGTAGGAACTGGTAGAATATTAGCTGTATTTATGATGAGGAGTTTAGGCAGCCTGAAGGCAAAGTTATTGAGGAAGACATTTTCTCTCCTAACAAAACCTTTGCAGAGCCAAACACTAAAATGTTTTGTTTTGTTTTTGCAGAAACTATTCTGTAGTAAGCAGTCAGCAGTTCTTCAAGGAGGGTGTCAATATTGGGAAAGGTTTCCTGTTGAACACCATGAAAAGGTAGTGATTTTCCTCCTTGGATAGGAATTAACCATCAAGTAGTCAATAAATATTCTTGGAGTCAAATCTGTAGAAGGAAAGTAAGACATACCCATAGCACTATGGTAATTCATGGTTTAGAGAAGGCTATGATAGTGGGGGAGAGAATTATCTCTGAGTTTTGGGATGCAGAAATTGGCAGTTCACTTTGGCAAATACTCTGGGAGGACTCATCCCTGTAGTTATCCAAGATTTCATTCAGGGATAAATACCACATTGAACATGTTGGGCAGAGCTTTCCAGAGAGACCAGTGTGACTGGAGTGTCCAGAGAAAAAAACCTGATGGAACTTTGGAGGCCAAAAGTAGAATAAAACATCTTAGGAGTCTTCATATATCTAAATGCTATCAGGAGGGAGGGAGGCAAGATGGTGGAAGAGTAGGGGACCTAGTTTTTATCTGGTCTCCAGAATTTAGCTAGATAACTATCAAATCTTTCTGAACACCTGTGAATTCAACCTGAGATGTAAGAAAAGAACTGCTGGAATTCTACAAATAGTAAAGCAACCACTTTTTGCAAGGTAGGAGGTGTGGAGAAGTGAATCTGAGGGGATATATTGGAAAACAAATGGTGGGGGAGGGAGTTTCTGTAAGCTGGCTACCAGAAAGTGATATAGCCCTGGAGCACAAAATTAGAACCTATAGAAATCTGCTCCAGTGAGAGACATCCCTGCCTGAAAAGTACTCAGGTGGTGAAGTGGGGCAGAATCCTAGGTGGGACAGTGTGGTCTCAGAATCACCAGGGTCACAGAAAGAACAGGGTGTCTGAGCCAGCAGAGTTCCCAAGCATTGGAGTGGGGAAACTGATGAGGTTCAGTGAGCCTGGGAAGGATACCTCAGCTCAGTTTGCCATAAATTGCAAGCCACAGCATAATCGGCAACTGCTCTCCATGCAGGAGCCCTGCAAAGGACAGAAACTCCGCAACCTTCCACTTTCCCTGGGAGAATCAGTGTGGGCACCAACCACAGGGGTCTGCAGAGTTTGACACACACACAAAAGTGAAGACCACTTATCCCTGAGGATTTACTTGAAGACAGGGGACTGTGATCATTCAGCTCCAGAGCTGGAGACTGGGGCTGGCCATTTTTATTTTCAACTTCTAAAGAGGCCAGGAAAGCCTTCAGTGAAGAAAAGCCACATAGAACAACCTGAAGCACCTTATACTGAGCCTCAACCCCTAGCAAGGGGTGGTGCAACTCTGCCCAGACAAAAACACCTGAGAATCAATGCAGCCGACCCCTCCCCAAGAAGACCAGCTGGAAGAACAGGGAACACCAAGTTTACAGAGCACACAGAACTGCAAAACTCCAGCACTAGGGGAAAATAGTATATAGAATTTGAGGTTTCTTCTCATGATTCATTTATCTTTCAGTTCAAAATTTTCCTTTTGTTTTTTCTTTTTTTTCCTTTTCAACTTGTTTCTTATTTTACCAACTTCATTTTCAAGTCCCTTTTTTTAACTTTCACTTTTTGCATTTATATTTTATAGATATATTCTTCATTTTTGGCTTCTTTTCACTCTATTCAATTTTATTTTTGTATATATTCAAGTTTTGCTTTCTTTGCAATATTGGGATTTAGTATCTTCTAACACACAGACCAAAATACACTCAGGACCAAGTGCATCACCCTGTTTTGTCCAGCTGGGAGATTATATTCTCTCCCCACCTTTTTTCTTTCTTTCTTTTTTCTTTTCTTTTTTACCTTCTGACCTCTTAGGATTTGTCTAGTGTGTATTTCGCTTGGGTCGTGGTTTATATTATTTATTTTATTCTCTTACATCCATTCTTCTCTGGACAAAATGACTAGAAGGAGGAAATCACAACAAAAGAAAGAACCAGAGGTAATATTCTGCCACAGAGCTAGTCGATATGGATATAAGTGAAATATCAGAGCTGGAATTCAGGGTAACAATTATAAAGTTACTAGCTGGGTTTGAAAAAGGCTAAAAGAACCTAGAGAATCTCTTAGCAGAAATAAAATCTAATCAGGCCAAAATAAAAAATGCTTTAACTGAGATGCAGTATAAATTGGATGCTCTAACACCTAGGATAATTGGTTCAGAAGACAGAGTAAGTGACATAGAAGACAAATTGATGGAAAAGAAGAAAGCTGAGGAAAACAGAAAAACAACTAATGGACCAAGGTGGGAGTCTTCAAGAAATCAGTGATACCAATAAAGCTAAACAATATTAGAATTACTTGGGTCCCTGAGGAAGAAGAAAGAGAGAGAGAGAGAGACAGAAGGTATATTTGAGCAAACCATAGCTGAGAGCTTCCCTAATTTGGGGAAGGAAACAGGCATTCAAGTCCAAGAGGTAAAGAGGACCCCTCCTAAAATCAATAAAAATAGATCAACACCCTGACATATAATAGTGAAGCTTGCAAATTTCAGAGATATAGAGAAAATCCTAAAAGCAGCTCAGGACAAGAGGTTCTTAACCTACAGGGGGAGGAACATTAGGCTGGCAAAAGACCTATCCACAGAGACCTGGCAGGCCAGAAAGGGCTGTCATGATATATTCAGGGTACTAAATGAGAAAAACATGCAGCCAAGTATACTTTATACAGCAAGGCTGTCATTCAGAATGGAAGCAGAGATAAACAGCTTCCAGGACAAAAAGAAACTAAAGAATTTGTGATCACTAAACCATCCCTGCAAGATATAGTAAAGGGGATTCTATAAGCGAAAAGAGGGCCCAAAAGTAACAGACCAGAAAGAAACAGAGACAATCTATAGAAACAAGGACTTTACAGATAATAAAATGGCACTAAATTCATATCTTTCAATAGTTACTATGAATGTAAACAGGCTAAGTGTTCCAATCAAAAGACACAGGGTGTCTGATTGAATGAAAAGCAAGACCCATCCATATGCTGTCTACAACAGACTCATTTTAGACCTAAAGACAATTTGAGACTGAAAGTGAGGGTGTGGAGAACAATTTATGATGCCAATGTACCTCAAAAGAAAGCTGAGGTAGCAATCCTTATATCAGAGAAGTTAGATTTTAAACAAAAGACTATAGTAAGGGATGAAGAGGGACACTATATCATACTTAAAGGGTCTTTCCGCAAGAAGATCTAAAATTAAAAATATTTATGCTCCTAACTTGGAAGCAGCCATCATATAAACCTATTAAAAACCAAATTAGAGAAAAACATTGATAATAAGAGAATAATATTAGGAGACTTCCCTCCCCACATACAGCAATGGACAGATCATCTAAGCAGAAGATCAAGAGGGAAACAAGGGCTTTTAATGATATATTGGACCAGATGGACTTCACAGATATATTCAGAGCATTCCATCTTAAAGCAACAGAATACATATTATTTTCAAGTACACATGAAACCTCTAGAATAGATCACATATTGGGTCAGAAATTAGGTCTTGACTGATATTAAAAGATCAGTATTATAATTAGATTATAGTTGGGATTATTCCCTGCATAATTTCAGACCAAAATGCTTTGAAACTTTAACTCAATCACAAGAGGAAATTTGGAAGGAACTCAAACACTTGGAGGTTAAAGAGCATCCTACTAAATAATGAATATGTCAACCAGGAAATTAAAGAAGAATTAAAAAAAATTCATGGAAAACAATGAAAATGCAAACACAACTGTTCAAAACCTTTGGGATACAGCAAAGGCAGTCCTAAGAGAGAAGTACATAGCAATACAAGCCTTTCTCAAAAAATTAGAAAAGTCTCAAATATGCAAGCTAACATGACACCTAAAGGACCTGGAGAAAAAACAACAAATAAAACCTAAGCCAAGCAGGAGAAGATAAATAATAAAGATTGGAGCAAAAATCAATGAAATAGAAACCAGAAGAACAGTAGAACAGATCAACAAAACTAGAAACTGGTTCTTTGAAAGAATTAATAAGATTGATAAACTTCTGGCCCAAATTATCCAAAAGAAAAGAGAAAGGACCCAAATCAATAAAATCAAGAATTAAAAGGGAGAGATCACGACAACACCAAGGAAATACAGATAATTTTAAGAACATACTATGAGCCAAAAATTTGGCAATCTGGAAGAAATGGATGTACTCCTGGGAACTTATAAACTACCAAGACTGAAACAAGAAGGAATAGACAATCTGAACAGACCAATAACCAGCAAGGAAATTGAAGCAGTAATCAAAAGCCTCCCAAAAAACAAGAGTCCAGGGCAAGATGGCTTCCCAGGGGAATTCTCCCAAACATTTAAAAAAGAAATAATACCTATTCTTCTGAAGTTGTTTCAAAAATAGAAATGGAGGGAAAACTTCCATACTCATTCTCTGAAATCAGCATTACCTTTATCCCAAAACCAAACAAAGTCCCCATCAAAAAAGAGAATTACAGACCAAATTCCCTGATGAACATGGATGCCAAAATACTCACCAAGATACTAAAAGACCCCAAATCACTGGGGAATGTTGAAAAAGAAAACCAAAGCTGAGGGCATCACAACGTCTGATTCAAAACTCTATTACAAAGCTCTGATTAGCAAGACAGCCTGGTACTGGCACAAAAACAGACACATAAATCAATGGAACAGGGTAGAGAGCCTAGAAATGGACCCTCAACTCTATGGTCAACTAATCTTTGACAAAGCAGGAAAGAATATCCAATGGAAAGAAGACAGTCTCTTCAAGAAATGGTGCTGGGAAAATGGGACAGCCACATGCAGAAGAATGAAACGACCATTTTCTTACACCATACACAAAGACAAACTCAAATGGATGAAAGACCTAAATGGGGGACAGGAATCCATCAAAATCCTCAAGAGAACACAAGAAGCAACATATTCAACCTCGGCCACAGCAACTTCTTGCTAGACATGTCTCCAAAGGCAAAGGAAAGAAAAGCAAAAATTTACTATTGGTACTTCATCAAGATAAAAATCTTCTGCACAGCAAAGGAAATAGTCAACAAATCTAAAAGGTAACCTATGGAATGGGAGAAGATAGTTGCAAATGTCATATCAGATAAAGAGCTGGTATCCAAGATCCATAAAGATCTTATCAACTCAACACCCAAAAAACAAAGAATCCAGTCAAGAAATGGGCAGAAGACATGCACAGACATTTCTCCAAAGAAGACATAAAAATGGCCAACAGACACATGAAAAAATGCTCCACATCACTTGTCATCAGAGAAATAGAAATCAAAACGTCAATAAGTTACCACTTTACATCAGTTAGAATGGCTAAAATTAACATGATAGGAAACAACAAATGTTGGCGAGGATGAGGAAAAAGGGGAACCCTCTTACACTGTTGGTGGGAATGCAAGCTGGTACAGCTACTCTGGAAAACAGTATGGAGTTTCCTCAAGATGTTAAAAATAGAGCTACTCTATGACCCAGCAATTGCACTACTGCGTATTTACGCCAAAGATACAGATGTAGTGAAAATAAGGGGCACCTGAACACCCCCCCCCAGTGTTCATAGTGGCAATGTCCACAAATAGTCAAACTGTGAAGGAGCCAAGTTGTCCTTCAACAGATGAATGGATATAGAAGATGTGGTTCATATATACAATGGAATATTACTCACCATCAGAAAGAATGAATACCTACAATTTGCATCAACATGGATGGAACTGGAGGGGATTATGCTAAGTGAAATAAATCACAGAAAGAATTATTATATGGTTTCACTCATGTGGAACATAAGAAACAGTGCAGAGTATCATAGGGCAAGGAAGGGAAAACTGAATGGGAAGAAATCAGAAAGGGAGACAAATCATGAGAGACTCTGGATTGTAGGAAACAAACTGAGGGTTATGGAAAGGAGGTGGGTGGGATGGGGGGATGGGACAACTGGGTGATGGGCATTAAGGAGGGCATGTGATGTGATGATCACTGGGTGTTACAGGCCACTGATGAAATATTGAACACTACCTCACAAACGAATAATGTAGTATGTGTTGGCTCATTGAATTTAAATTTAAAAAAATAAAAGGGAGGCAGATTGAAGGAATGTCTGCCGGCACTTTTTTTTAAAAGATTTTATTTATTTATTTATTTGAGAGAGAGAATGAGAGACAGAGAGCACGAGAGGGGAGAGGGTCAGAGGGAGAAGCAGACCCCCCGCCGAGCAGGGAGCCCAATGTGGGACTCGATCCCGGGACTCCAGGATCATGACCTGAACCGAAGGCAGTCGCCCAACCAACTGAGCCACCCAGGCGCCCCCTGCCGGCACTTCTGCCACAACACTTCTACGAATTCACTGATAATCACCGTGCTTTCCCCTCTGTGTATATAATTCTGTGTAAGGACCGAAATCATTTTCCATACATGTCCACTATCTCATTGCATACTACATCGAAGGATCCTTTTTCTTGATGTATAAAAAGAGACCCAACTGAATAACATTTAAGCATAACTTTAGAACATAATAAAATAAAAGCTTTTCTCCAGAAAAAAAATTTAAAAATTAAAATAAAAACCTAAGGCACTGTTTTCCTGTTGACTTTCTGTTTGGATATTCTGTCCATTGATGTAAGTGGGGTGTGATGGTCCCGTACTATCATTCTATTACTTTCAATTACTTCCTTTGTGCTATTTAGCTGCTTTATGTATTTGGGTGCTCCCATGTTGGGTGCATAAATATTTACAATTATATCTTCTTGTTGGATTGTTCCCTTTATGATTATATAGTGTCCTTCTTTGTCTCTTGTTACAGTCTTTGTTTTAAAGTCTACCTTGAACAATCTAAGTATTGCTACTTTGGTTTACTTACCACTTCCATTTGCATGATAAATGCTTTTCCTTCCTTTCACTTTCAGTCTGCATGTGTCTAGGTCTGAAATGAGTCTTTTGTAGGCAGCATATAGATGGGTCTTGTTTTTATCCATTCTATCACCCTATTTCCTTTGATTGGAATGTTCAATCCATTTACATTCAAAGTAACTATTGATAGGTATGTATTTATTGCCATTTTGTTACTTTTATTTTTGTTTTTATAGTTCTCTGTTCCTTTCTTTTCTTGCTCTCTCCTTTAATGGTTTGTTGGCGCTCTTTAGTGATATACTTGAATTCCTTTCACTTTACTTTTTGCACATCTAGTACCAGTTTTTGATTTGCAGTTCCATTAGGTTTGTTATGTAACATCTTTTGCATGTGGCAATCTATATTGAGTTGATGGTCACTAAATTTCAACCCATTCTTTACTCCTTCCCCCCCGCCACGTTTTTGGTATATGGTGTTACACTTTACATCCTTTTATTTTGTGAATCCCTTGATTTCTTTTTATAGATATACTTAATTTTACTGCTTTTGTGCTTTCTACTTTTTTTTTTTTACCCCTGTTTATGGTCTTTCCTTTCCACTCAGAGAATCTCTTTAACATTTACTGTAAGGCTGGTTTAATGGTGGTGAACTCCTTTAGCTTTTGTTTATCTGGGAAACTCTTTTTTTATTTTTTATTTATTATTTTTTTTTATTCTTATGTTAATCGCCATACATTACATCATTAGTTTTAGATGAAGTGTTCCATGATTCATTGTTTGTGCATAACACCCAGTGCTCCA
>NC_138380.1:86422256-86478205 GCF_054177405.1 Leptonychotes weddellii
TAACAATATGCCCTTTCTTATCATGGGGAGTCCTTTATACAACTAAAATCCATGGCCAACATTTTATATGACAAAAGAAAAATAAACTAAACCTGTAAATTCTCAGAAAAGGAGCAAGGATATAGGAAAATAATGTGTTTTATATAAATTACAAAAGACAGTTACATAAATTACATAATCCATTACCTTCCTCTGACTCCATTTTACAAAATAAAGTCAACATGTATTCTGTAAACTGCTAAGAGCGCAGGAACACTGTGGCCCTTTCAAAAGACAGTGGTCAAAGACAAACTGTTATCTTGATGCCATATATTGTTCTTAGTTCTTAACTGGAATTGAGCTTCCTTTCATAGTCTTCTCTAAGTGGTGGTAGTTTGGCAAGATTTTCATCAGGAAATCCAACAGTAGTGTCTGGGGCTGTGGTCGCCCAGTCTGTACCTGATGAAGGCAGTCTGCACCATAGATCACTGTGTTCTCAGGGATGACTTCAAACGTATTCAGGTTGCAGCAAACCCCACTTGTCAATATTACATTTCTGCCTCCATATGCTTTTGATTCGATAACATTATTATCTCCCATTTTCATGGCTTGGGAATAACAGCCAGCCAATGATCGTAGGTTTCTGTTCTGGATCTTCAGCCTCAGGGGTGATATTATCAGGGTGAGCATTTATGATAAGCACCTGTTTTTCTATGAGGTTACCTTGAAAAATCACTATCGGCCCAGCTTCTGCAATAATTCATCCTTTAGAGTGGATCACCGTCCTAGGTCCTACAGTTACATCACCCCGGATTTCACTTTCTGCACACGCAACTGCTCTAGGAGCAGTCTTCACACTCTTTTGAGCCTTCTCCCCCATGGTTTGGACCATGAGTGGTGCATATTTTAAAATCATCAGATGAGGACATGTGATGAAGGCTAGAAAGTGTCTGGGATTAGCGTTAGGTGATACGTATTTCCACGACTCCCTCCTCTACCTCCAGTCATCGTTTATGTCCTTTATGCTCCTTTATTACCCTTGACCCCTTGGTCTCCCCACTCAGCACCCTGGATGTGTCATAGTCTTGTAAGTGACTATCCCTTTAAACTTCCAGCATTAAGTTTTCAAGAAGCCCACCTCTACATACTGGCCCTCTGGCTCAGGGTCTGGTACATCTTACAAGTTCAATAAATGCTTGTTGAATAACTGCACTGATGAGTTGAGATCTGAGCCACGTTGTGAAAAATAAATATGGTGGGTGCTAGGTAGTGGAGGTGGAAAGGTGAGTCAGCAGAGTTCAAGGACATCACAAACTGAGCAGTGGGAGGGTGGACTTGAACGTGGGACCTATTGCCGTGGAGTCCAGGTAGGACCAGGGGAAAAGAATGCAGACATAAAAAGCACCGACATCTTAATGAGAAGTGAGGTGTAAGGAGCCTTCTATTCACAGTCCGTCTCCCTCTCCCTTTGGCTGTCCTTTCTGTCACACGTGGGTAGGGGGCACGGCTGCCGGCGCCCGCGGTTTGTAGGAATAGGAGGGAGAGTGAAGAACACAGAAGCACAGGATGCAAGACGGAGCGACAGGTTGATCTACAGCCACCTCCCTCCGAAACAAGCTTCACCACGCGAAGACTTGGCTCCTTTTCCAAAACCTTCCTGGGTCTATTCGAGGGTGACAGGACGGTCTCCATCGAGGGAGAAGAAGACACCCGATAGCTCCTCTCCCGCTCGCCTGGCCCTGCAACCCCTATCCCCGCTCCCCGCGGGCGCCTCGAGGCGTTGCGGACCCGGGCGCCCAGCAGCAGTGTAACCGCCTGGGCTTGGATCCCGGTGCCCGCGGGCGCGAGCCCAAGCGGGCGTGCCGGGAGCGCGCGCGAGTCGGGGGCGGAGCGCGGGGCGGAGCGCAGCGAGGGCAGCGCGGCGCGTCTAAGGTTCGCCGCCGCCGGCCGCCCCGCGCCCCCAAATCCGGCTGGCGCGGGGTCCGAACCCCCGCCCTGTCGCCCGCGCCACTGGGGACGTGCTGCTGACTCGCGCCCGCGACTCGATAGCAGGGCACACCCGGAGACGACACGGAGCCATGAGCCGCCTGCCCCGGAGGGTGGCGGCGCTGCTGCTCGGGCTGCTCGTGGAGGTAGGGGCCGAGGCCCGGGCCGCGCTTCCCCCGGCGCCTCTCAGATGCGCTAGCGGAGCGCGAACAATGCCGGGGGCTGAGCGGGGTGCAGTGCCGAGACGCCCCCGAAAGACCATCTGGGAGAACCCGAAAGGTCGAGCGGCGGAGAGCCCCAGCCTCGCGGACCTAAGTCCGGGTGCTGACTGTGTGGGGATCCTGGTGACAAGGTCCCATCCGGCCTCCCCCCTGTTCCCCTCTGCCCTCCCCTCCCATCCCCACCCGACACCGCCTCCCCTTCCCCACCCCCCTTCTCCCGCGCTCCGGGGTTGCTTATTTCTCTCGCTTCTCGCGGCGGGCTCTGGAAGACTGAGGAGTGACCTTTATGCGTTGTACCCCAAGTTCCCTCAAGGAGGACGGGAGTGGGGAGGGGGTCTTGCGCGCGGGGGGGGGGAGGGGGGGCGGTGGTCCCGGGTGCGGCGCAGGCGCAGAATCCAGGCCGCGTGCGGTTTGAGGTTGGAGTGGGTTGGCCGCTGGAGGGTGGAGGTGCGAACGCGCGGACTCGTAGTTGTGGGAAAATGTCACGGAATGCCAGGGAAGTAGCAGCAATGAGCGGGAGGAAACATTCCTGCGTGTGAAAATGAAGCGCACAGTCTTCAGTTTCGAGAGAAAAATTCCACGGAGAGTTTGGGTGGTGGGCGTGATTTGCTGGAGCCTAGAGAGGGAACTTGTTGAAGCGATGGAGGGTGGAAGCGCCGGGTTGAACGCAACGCTCCTGCCCTCCCTCCAACCCACCCCGCCCTGCCCGGGGCTGGAAAGTTGCGCCCCCTGATGTGGCGGGGCGGCGGGGGAGTTCCCCCTTTTTGCTAAAGCGGGTTCTTTAAAATGTGAGCTAGTAGGATTTTGGGGTGTGGAGTCTGACTTAGGGTTTGTCCGATTCCCTGCTCATCTTCATTATTTTGAAGGAAATTTGCATTAAATTCATGAAATCGGAGTAAATGGGTGATGAATACTTACACTCCTTTCTATCTTCTATTTTAGAGGGCCGTAAAACTCTTTCATAGTTGAGAGTCTGTGCTGGAAATGACTTGGTTTTCTTAGTTGATTAAAAAATAATTATTAGGAAATGATTGGATGGGAACGTCTTCTTAGCCCTCGAAAATAAGGTTGATGGAAAACCTTCTTGCGCCAGGCCGACTTTTTGTTTTTCTTTTCTTTTTTTTAAGATTATTTATTTGGAGGAGAGAGAGAGAGAGGCGCAAGCGTACGAGCGGGGGCAGGGGCAAAGGGAGAGGGAGAAGCAGACTTCCCTTTGAGCAGGGAGCCCGATGGGGGACTGGATCCCAGGAGCCTGGGATCATGAACTGAGCTGAATGAAGGCTGATGGTTAACCGACTGAGCCACCCAGGCGCCCCTGTGTTTGTTCTTAATATCCCTCTGCCTTCTTATTTAATATTTTTGTGTGGGGTCTCCTCACTTGCATTCTTTGCATTTGTTCAGAATTTTAAGACCTTAGGAATCGCATCTCCTCTGTGACTCACTAGACAGAACGAAGGTGAAGTGAGTCTGAGAGGACTGTTTAGCTAAAAACCAATGCATCCGTACTTAGGCATGCAGTGCCCGCCTCTGAGCCACCTTTTAAAATCAGCTCTTGATAAAATTATCTAGCATTCCATTGTCGTGCCTCTCCCAGGTCTTTAGTGTGTGTGGTGCTGTGCCCTCTTAGGTAGCTGAGACCGCTTCAGGGACCCAGTTCCTTCCAAAGAAGCTGTTGCATAAGAATTTATCCTCTTAATAGAGTGTTCAAATCATGTCTGAAAGGTTGACACGATCTGAAAGGTTGAAACGATCTCAAAGGCAAAACGGTGACAACAGTGAAAAGGAAATGACTAAGCTGATGTTTTCCCAAAGTCAGGTATCTAGATGATTGGTAATTTGTGTTTTCAATAGGATGGGGTGGTGTGGCCCACTTTTATGAGATGATTATCCTAAGCACCTATTTTGTCTCTGGTGGAGAGGTGTCTCTCTGCAGAATTAAGGAGATTTTTTTTTTTTTTATTCAACACATGGAATTTTATACATGAGATAGATACTGAGATGCTTTCATCTTAAATTGGTTGCTCTGAATTTCATCTAAAATTGGTTGTTGTCAGAGCACCTTTGACGCTCTTGAAGTCCTGAATCACATACATTAAGTGTGAATCACAGTTGCCAAATATGTGAGGAGGCAGAGTTCTCTTCACGTTAAGCACATAAAAGTACTGACGGAGATATTTGGTGACCTCTGACAGCCAACTGCAACCCAGGAGAGTTGCCTCTGATTCTTTGTTCTGCTTGAACTGGTTTAATTGTGGTTGTAGTGTAGTTGATTATATACTGTCTGGGAAAAGGGCACCCTCCTAGCAGCAGTTACTCCATTCCAAGCCCGCAGCACTCTGTTCCTAGCCAGCACCACCCAGGATCGGGCAAGGAGGTTTTATTTATGTCAGCAAGAAGTCCTTGAGTAGGGAGGGGAACTAGAAGCTCACCATCCCTTTATAGAAATTCACTTACCTATTAGACATAAAGACTACATATTTGTTTTTTACTTATCAGACATTTATAGAGTGTTTACCCTGTTTCAGGCACTGCTCTAAGCACTTTACAAATATTAACTGATTACGAATATTCTCTTAGCAATTACTTTTATCGCCATTTTGATTTCAAATGGAAGCTGTTAGAAAGAACTTGTCCACGGTCTCACTGCTGTTAAATGCGAGGGACTTGAGATACAAACCCAGGCAGCTGGGCTCCACCTCACCCTGCTGTTCTCCTGGCTGGGTCTACAGAGACGTGGAAAGAATTTGCCCAGAGTATGTCCTGAAACCAGTGGTGGACTTGGAGAGGTATGTGTTCCATGAAACAGGTAAACCTGCAAAATATGCTCTAGAACTCAGTCACACTTCCTTAGGGGACCCATATAATTTAGCATCCAAACTACGACACTTAGGAGAATGAAATCGGGAGCTCTTAATAACTGGGCTCGCACAGCAAGCATCCATCAACAGGGCTGTCCTAGGAAACTTGGTTGTGTGCTCACCCTGCAGCCTGGACAGGGCTTTAAGTAGGAACAGGCTGTTGAGAGCACCAACCCTTCCCCAGGGAGGCTTCTTGGGAGCTCATTACTGAAGTGACCTTTCCTTTCTATTAACCGAGAGCTTCCTACGAATTGCATGAGAAGCTGAGGAGGGTCTCTTACTTGATCTTCCCGACTCCCCTGTCACTTTGCCAGAAGCTTAGGTCCCAGGCACCCAGGTCATGAATGTGGTCACAGACTTGGGAACCCCCCCCCCCAAGCCTTTTTTGGGTAGTAAAATTCTAAAGTTCTATGCTTCTGCCCTGAGAATAGTGCCTCCAGGAAGACTGAATGTGCTAAGCTGTCTCCTAGTAGCCCTGATAAAGTAATTCCCAGGGGCCTTTGCTGAGCTGCAACAGCACCTTAGAAACCAGAAGAAAAAAAAAAAGTTTCAAATCTGATTGTGCTTTCGTTGAACCTGGGGAGTAATTATGTCCTAAGGGTATGTGCCTCCCAGGGGCTTTTTATCACAGTGCCTCATTTTCCAGATATTGTCATTGCAGGCTCTTTCTGGAGGTCAGGTTGTGGACACTTTTATAATAGGCTTAGTAGTATTTGTTCTACGGGCTCTGAAATGAGCCTAGAAATATGTATAACGTTCCCCAGTGCAAGTGCTGGGTGTTCTGTTGCATCCATTCACTGGTGGTGGTTGGGGGGGGGGGCACGAATTCTACTGGGTTACTGTATTGGAGGGTCTGGCATCAGTATCTTTCTGTTTCTCCCCTGGAACCCCAAACTGGGAACCTTTAAGTGAGGCTGCTCCGTGTGTTTCAAAGTTGTTCCCACAAAAGAACAACCCTTCTTAGGCTAGGGTTTTTCTAAAGGAGAGGTCTTCTCCTAGAGAGAGAGGTTTGGAAGGTGAACATTGTCTTTTTTTTTTTTTTTTTTTTTGACTTAAGGACAGACTTTAATAGAATAACTTCAGTTTTATGGAAAAATCTTCCAATTATCCATTCATTTCTTTTTATTTTATTTTATTATGTTATGTTAATCCCCATACATTACATCATTAGTTTTGGATGAAGTGTTCCATGATTCATTGTTTGCGCGTAACACCCAGTGCTCCATGCAGAACGTGCCCTCCTCAACACCGACCACCAGGCCAACCCATCCTCCCACCCCCTCCCCTGTAGGATGGGGTGGCTGGGTGATAGACATTGGGGAGGGTATGTGCTATGGTGAACATTGTCTTTTGCAACTAAGGAAAATAAGAGGATTACTGAGTATTTTTCTAAAGCCCTATGTATTTTGGTGCCTGGGAGTCTTGAAATTAGAACCAAGTCATGTTTAAGAGTGTTTTTTGTTTCTTGCCAAATGTTTCTTGTGCCCTGGAATGCCAGCGATTGTGGCAGCTCTTGGGTGCCAGTTCTCTGAAATAAACCTTTTCAACCCTCCCACTTCGTAGAGCTTTTGGAATCTGAGCAACATGCAATTTGAATGAAAAAGAAGGCGATAGGGAGTTTGTTATCTCTAGAGGCTCCGTGGGGGGCTGGGTGCTGATGGATGAGCTTTGGCAGTGATGAATGAACCCAGGGGCAAGCACTTGCTCTGCAGTAGGGAAAACCTGGCTCCAGGTATGTGAGGAGGGCCAGCTTGGGGCTCTAATTGGCCCTTGACCTCTTTTGTCTTGTGTGCAGCTATAAAGGCCAGCTGGGGGCAAGTGACTCTAGAAGGTCATGGATTAGGCTGGTGGTCACTTGATCTAGCCATAGGATGACAAGTAATTTTCCTAGAACTCATGTTTGTCATCGCTTCTTGATGAGGCCTCCCACATGTCACCTTCATTGAGGCCTATCTTGATCACCCTGTATAAAATTCCAGCCCAATTCCCCTCCCAGCCCCCTTGCTCAGACCAATTCCCTCCCTTCTCTGTATCTATTACCTCTAAAATGTGATGGAATTTACATTATAGGGGCAGAGGTTTGCTCCATTTTGTTACCTGAAATATCCCCAGCTCCTAGAACAGTACCTGCCACAGAATAGGACTCAGTAAATATTTGAATGAGTAAACAGATTAGTGGGTAATGACCATGGGTGAAGGAGCTGAGTAGATCTATAGTAGGAGAGGGGAAGGTCATTGATTGGCTGTGGACTCTGAAGAATGGAGCACCTCTACTAGGACTTAGCTCTAATCCGTTTGAACACCTGTAGTGATGGAAACTTACTGTCTGTCAACAACAATGCATCAACTTTTTGGACAATTTCATTTGTTAAAGTTTTCTGTTATATTGAGGAGACGTGTTTGCATTGTTTTTACCTGGTTCTAGTTCTGCATTCTTGGGCTTTTCAGGAGAAATAGAATCACAGTGTCAACCCTTCAGTATTTGAATACAGCTATTATAGTCCCCACTGTGTTCTTCTCAAGGTTCATTCTCTTCTTCCTCCAAAGATGTGGTTTTGAATCATCTTACCATCCTCACAGCTGCCCTTTGAAAACTCTGGAACTCCGTCAAGCTCAAGAAATTCTCACTGTCTGAAAATGATTGGTCCTAGAAAAAGTCAAAGCGAATCCACTTAAAACAAGGACCAAAATTTTGTGGTTAATAGTGGGGGAAAAAACAAAGCCCAAGTTACAAAAATAAGCCAAGTTTATCTAAGTATTTTTTATAATTATGAATCAATTTTGGGGGTGGGGAGAGATTAATTTTTCTGACAAAAATCTATGATGAATAATAGGATAGTCTTCACTTGACATTGGAAGTTAGAGACATGATCAGAGTGAAGTTTTTTTTCTTTTTTTTCTTCAGAATTATGTGCTCTAGTAATCAACCCTTCACCCCCAATTCCCACCTGTAGCTTCTCATGGTCTTTTTTATTCATATCGTTCTCCTTTGGTCATTACTAATGACTTAGCTGCCAGATTCTTTTGTCCCTTCCATAGGCTTTATGACATACTGCATCTTCGTGAGATCTACAAGGGCATTTTGTTGTCCACTTGTGTGGTAGATGTGTTGTACTCTCCTGTGATCCTGTCATCAGAGATGCGCTGTGCTTAGCTGGGTTGATGGTGCACTACTTTAGAAGGAATGAGTTCAGTGGTGAGTATAGTTTCTCATGAAGCCTTTGGCTTGCCTCCTATCTCTTCCCCGGTGTGACTTACTTGAACAATAAGGACACTCTGTTCTATAGGTGTGACTGACTGGCTCTGTCATAGCCCTAGTGTGGACCTTGTCTTATGCAGATAAGATGAGCCGAGAGCTTCACACTGAATTTTCAGTGGCACTTCAATCTTTTTAATATGTGCTCCTGGTAACCCACAAATCCTCACAGCAGTTGTGGAGATGTTTATTATAATTTATTATAATTTTAAAAACTGAAATTGTGGCCTATATATTTATTCTAATTATATTTCACATTACATTCTTCATCTCATCTTGTGAAACTTGCCAACATCTGGATGATGTCTCAGTCCATTTGAGCTGCTATCACAAAATACTAACTACTCGTATAAACAACAGAAATTGATTTCCTATGGCTCCAGAGGCTGAGAAGTCTACGATCAAGGCTTGGGCTTGGGTGAGCATGGTTGAATCCTAGTGAGGACCCTCTTCCTGATTCATAGTGAAGCACCTTCTGGCTGTGTCCTCACTTGGTGGAAGGGGCAAGGGGTCTCTGTGGGATCTCTTTTATAAGAGCACTAATCCCATTCATGAGGGCCTTGCGAGGTAATCACTTCCCAGAGGCCCCAGCTCCCAATACCATCACATCAGGCAGTAGGGTTTCAACATATGCATTTTGAGGGGGCATGAACATTCAGACCATAACAGATGATTACATGACCCATGTGTTGGAGAATCTCATCTCTTTGTGTATTGGCTGGGAGTCTTTGAGTAAATTACTTAAGCTCTCATTGACTCAGGTGATTCACCTGTAGAAAGAGAAACGCCTCAGTGTTGAGGGAGGCCCTGGGAAAATCCCCCACTTGAAACCTAACTCTTTGTGTAGGCTGGATCAGCAGATTGTGAACACTGTCTCTAGGCAGGCCCCAGGCATCTTTATTTTTTAACAGATGCACAGGGTTTCTGATGAGATGATGAGATGACAGTCTTTAGTCAGCCCAGCCAGACTAAACTGTTTGCCGCAGGTCCCTGAAGGCACCACAGGATCTCTGCTTGTTTCCCTTCCCTCTTACTTTTCCATTTGAACTCCCACCGTTGCTGAAGAGGATCAGGTGGCCTAGGAAGACTATGCTATTTGTCCCCTCAGGTATGAGTTAAGTGCCGAACCTGGACAAGCCGCTTCCAGGACCTCCTAGCTCAGGTACTTTAATTGCCTGTTTGTGGTCTGTGAACCCATTAGACCTTGAGCTCCTAGGGGACCTTGGTCCCGAAAAGTTGAGCGGATGTGGGGGAAGCGGGGGGGAGCGGAATGAGATTAGGAGCTTGGATATAGAGGTTTACCTCAGGAAAGAGAATGTGGTTTGAGTTGGGGAATGAGGAGGTGAGCAGGGGGGAAGGTGCAGACATATTTTAGGTTTAGTGGGGCAACTGTGGTGAGATACCTTGTTGTTGTTGTTGTTAAAGTAATCCAAGAAGGTGAGTTGGAAAGGATCCGAAATTTAAGTAACGGCAAAGGTCTGAGAGAGCCATTGTGGGAAGGGCCACTCAGATGCTGTATACCTGTGCATCGCAGAGCATTGATGGGTGAGATTTAAATGAACATTTCTCATAGTCCTATGGATACAGCCAAGTGTCCTGACTTGCCTCTGAATGGCAAGGGAGCAGAGGAATGAGAAGGTAGCTACTAGAGTTGGGATTGGCCCTGGGACCATAGTAGTATGTCAGGAGTATGAGAGTTCTAGGAGGTTATCGTTAAGATGGCTGATTTAGGGTCAGTCCCGAAGCTATAAAATTAGAAGGGGGTTCATGGATTGGAAAATGAAGAAAATTGGTCATATGGAAGTGAGATGAGGGTCTGGGGCAGATCCCCGTAAATGTGAGCCTTTGGGAGAAGAGAGTGAGGATATTGTGCTAAGGAAAAAGAACTTGCTATGAGGTCTGTATCAGTTTTCTGTTACTGCTGTCACAAATTAGCTCAAACTCAATGGCTTAAAACAACACAAACTTATTATCTTAAAGTTTTGGAGGTCAGAAGTCTTAAATTGGACTCACTAAAGTTAGGGTGTCCGCAGGGCTGCTGGGTTGCATGTCTACCGGAGGCTCTCCTGGAGAATCTGTTTCCTTGCCTTTTCAGTTTCTAAAGGCTGCGCCCATTCCTTGACTGCTGGTCCCTTCTTTCATCTTCAAAGAGTAGCATCTTCAAGTTTCTCTCACTTCTGTCTCCCTCTATCACTTATAAAGGCTCTTGGGAATACAAGGTGCCTACCCAAGTTAGCCAGGATAATCTCTCCATCTCTAGATCCTTAACTTTTTTTTTTTTTTTTTAAGATTTTATTTATTTACTTGACAGAGAGAGACACAGCGAGAGAGGGAACACAAGCAGGGGGAGTTGGAGAGGGAGAAGCAGGCTTCCCGCCGAGCAGGGAGCCGAACGTGGGGCTCAATCCCATGACCTCGGGATCGCGACCTGAGCCAAAGGCAGAGGCTTAACGACTGAGCCACCCAGGCGCCCCATCAAGATCCTTAACTTAATCACATCTGCAAAGTCTTTTTGCCAAGTAAGGTGACATACAGATTCCAGACATTAGTTTGCGGACATCTTTGGGGGGGAGGAAGAGGCATTATTTTGCCTAACACAAGGTTGAAAAAAGTACTGCTTAAGATAAATATTGGAGCTAAATCACTGTCAGTGAAGTTTTTTAGAGTCCATTACCACATTACAAGGTTATTCTGTGGGAAACTGACTTGTGCAGTCCAAAGCCTTGCTGAGATGGTCAGTGGAGTGAGTGAATGAGTGTGTGCCACAATTCACTGCACTGGGCTGACGTGAGGATTTATTAATATAAGTCTTACGTCTGTTTCATGCTTTGAGTTCTTGGTAGAAAGAGTAAAAAAATCCGTGGTGGTCACCCCTGTGGAAGTTGAGGTTCATTTCCCACTTTTCTGAGTTGCCCAAGAGGACAAATCACAGATAGGGAGAAGGTTTCTGTAATAGCGGAATTGAGACCACAGGTAACTTGATGCACTTGATGCTTTTTCCACTTCCTTGAAGGAAAGGAATTGGTCTTCAGAATTACGACACCTGGGCACACTGGTCACCTGAGCTGGATGTTAGGGGCCATCACTGTGGTGGCTGCTCAGGCTGCCACATGATCATGTCTGTGGGCAATGGCTGCCCTTGGAGACTTCCTTCTGGACAGGAGTCATACTACTCCTGTGAGACTAAAGGGGTTACCAAGGAGTCTGGGAAGATGGCAGAGTAGGAGGATCCTAAGTTCACCTCTACAACAGATATACCTAGTAACAGCCACACTGGTGTAACTAACCCAGAAAATGAACCAAAGGCTGGAAGAACAGACGCTCCACAATTAATCGTAGAGAAGCCACATTGAAAAATGGTAAGAAGGACAGGGTCCTGGCCAGTCAGGAGCCAAACTAACCAGTGAGACGAACCATAAATGGGAGGAATACCATGGAGCCTGGAGCACGGAGAAGGGACAGGAACACACCCCACACCAGGTACCCCCGACACAGGGAACCTGCACTGGGAAGATGAATCTCCATAGCATTTGGCTTTGAAAGCCAGAGGGGCTTAACTTTGTGAGTTTTTATAGTCAGTGAGCCTTTTCTCCCAAGAATAAAAGAGCTGGCGGAAGCCATTTCTCACACCCGCCCCCTGCCTGGGCTAAATACCCAGACACCTGCAAGAACCAGCTTGAACACTCTCCATATAGCTTGTTAACACCATGTGTCCTACCCTGGGTTGTCCTTTGAATTTGCCCTGTCCAGCCTACCCTACCTGAAAGAAGTCCCACCAAAGCAGCCTGGTCAGATCTCATCCTTCAAGCAGTACCAGTAAGCACCTGCATAGACCTTGCTAATAAAACATGCCCTGCCCCCATGTTCTATGGACTTGCCCCATCCAACTAGCCCCACTTGGCAGGAGTCCCTCCAAAGCAACTCCATGTCCCATCCTGCAAGAAGACCAGCATATATCTTGCTAACTAACACCATGTGTCCTGCCCCTACATTCTGCAGACTTCCCTATCCAAGCAGCCCCACTAAGGCAGGAGTCTCTCCAAGGCAGCTCCAGAATCTTCTCGTTCTTCAAGCAGTCCCAGCAGTGGCCAACACCACTCCAAAGTGACTCCTGTCAGGGAGAAGAGAAGATAACCCCACACACCAGTTCCACTGCAGCCCCAGCAGTGGGCTGGGGTCACACATTCAGTCTGACTGCCACCCCCACACACCAACAAAAACTTCACAGAGAGCAGCACAAAGAGAGAGCCCTGTAGTCACTGCAACCCCAAGAGATGGACTGGGGGCAGACACCTAGTCTGACTGCAGGCCCTGCCCACCAATGAAAGCCTTTCAGGGAACAGCTCAGTGAGAGCACTCTGCAGTTAAGTGTGACTGCAGCCCTGGCAAATGGGCTGAGGGCAGGCATCTGGTCTGACAGAACTACAAGCCCAGTGTGGCCCCAGACTGACCCCTTAACAGTGCGGTGACCAAACACAGACCACAACAAGCATAGAGAGCTGTTCTAACTAAGTGGACTGAAGGCAAACATGGCTCAACCACGGGAGTAGGGTGCATGCAGCACACATAGGAGACACTCCTGAAGTGCCAGGTTCTGGTGAAGCGGGAACACTGCACTGTCGAGCACTATAGGACCTCTTCTCCATAAGGCCACTACTTTTAAGATCAAGAGACATAAATGACTTTCCTAATACATAGAAACAAACACGGAGGGTTAGACAAAATAAGGAGAGGACTATGTCCCAAATGAAAAAAACAGGACAAAATTACAGCAAAAGAACTAAATGAAATGGAGATAAAGCAATATTGCTGATAGAAATTTCATCTCTGATTGTTCTTTTTTATGTTTTCTACCTCTATTTTTTAAGAACCAATCAGAGATGAAGAACTCAGTAACTGAAATTAAAAACACACTAGAGAGAATAAATCATAGACTAGAGGAAGCAGAAAAACAGATCAGCAAGCTGGAAGACAGAGTAATTGAAAGCAATCTAGCTGAACAGCAAGAAGAAAAAAAGGATAATAAAAAACGAGACTAGGTTAAGGGAACTCAGCAACATCAGCAAGCTTAATAACATTGGCATTACAGTGATCCCAGAAAGAGAAGAGAGAAATTGGGCCAGAAAATTTATTTGAGGAAATAATAGCTGAAAACTTTCCTAATCTAGACAAGGAAACAGACATTCAGATTCAGGAGGCACGGAGAGCCCCCAACAAAATCAACCCAAGGAGGTCCACGTGCTGTAGATTAGCTGTCCAGACCTTACACATCATGCGTAACTGAATTTTTATACCCTTTGAACAATATTTCCCCATTTCCCCCCCTCTCCCAATCCTTGGTAACTATTATTCTATTCTCTGCTTTTGTGAGTTTGACTTTTTTAGATTCCATATATAATTGAAATAATGTAGTATTTACGTGTCTGGCTTGTTTCGCTTAGTATAATGTCCTCCAGGTTCATTTTTGTTGTGAAAATGGCTGAATTTCTTTCTTTTTTAAAGATGATAGTATTTTTTATATATAAGCTTTTTTTTTAAAATCCATTCACCCATTGACACTTAGGTTGTTTCCTTAGCTATTGTGAGTAATGCAATGAACATGAGGGTTCAGATATCTCTTCAAGATAGCGATTTTAGGGGCGCCTGGGTGGCTCAGTCGTTAAGCATCTGCCTTCGGCTCAGGTCATGATCCCAGAGCCCTGGGATCGAGTCCCACATCGGGCTCCCTGCTCAGCGGGAGGCCTGCTTCTCCCTCTCCCACTCCCCCTGCTTGTCTTCCTGCTCTCGCTGTCTCTGTCAAATAAATAAATAACATCTTTAAAAAAAAAAAAAAGATAGCGATTTTATTTCTTTTGGATTTCTACCCAGAAGTGAGGTTGCTGGATGATATGGTAGTTCTATTTTTAATTTTTTGAGGAACCTCTGTAGTGTTTTCCATAACAGGTGCACCAATTTATATTATCACGAACAGTGTAAAACAGTTCCCTTTTCTTCACGCCCTCGCCAACAGTTGTTATTTCTTGTATTTTTGATAATAGCCATCCTAATAGGTGTGAGGTGACATCTCATTGTGGTTTTGATTTCCTGTCCTTTTAGTGATGTTGAGCATCTTTTCATGTACTTGTTGACCGTTAGTATGTGTTCTTTGGAAAAATGTCAACTCAGATACTTTGCCTATTTTTTAATTGGGTTATTTCTTTCTTTGCTATGGAATTATTCCTTGTATATTTTACAGATTAGATACTATGGTTTGCAAATATTTTTTTTGCCATTCCATAGGTTGCCTTTTCATTTTATTGATTCTTTGCTGTGCAGAAGTTTTTTAAGTAAAATACAGTCCCACTTGTTTCTTTTTGCTTTTGTTGCCTGTGCTCTTATTGTCATATTAAAAAAAATAATTGCCAAGACCAATATCAAGGAGCTTTCCCCCTATATTTTCTTCTAGGAATTTTACAGTTTCAGGTCTTACATTTAAATCTAACCTTGGGGCACCTGGGTGGCTCAGTTGGTTAAGCGTCTGCCTTCGGCTCAAGTCATGATCCTGGGGTCCTGGCATCAAGTCCCACATCAGGCTCCCTGCTCCGTGAGGAGCCTGCTTCTCCCTCTTCCTCTGCAGTTCCCCCTGCTTGTGCTCTCTCTCTCTCTCTCTCTTTGTGTCAAACAAATAAATAAAATCTTTAAAAAAAAGATAAATCTAACCTTGAAATGATTTTTCTCTGCTTGAATTTGTTGAGACTTGTTTTGTGAAATAACATGAATCTATCTTGCAGAATGTTCCATCTGCACTTGAGAAGAATGTCTGTTCTTCTGCTGTTGGTGGGAAGTACCGTATATGCCTGTTAGGTCCATATGATCTATAGTGTTGTTCAGTTCTGCTGTTTCTTTATTGATACTCTCTCTGTGATCTATCCATTATAGAGAGTATTATTGTATTGCTATCTGAGTATTATTATATTGCTATCTATTTTCTCCTTCAGATCTATCAGTGTTAGCTTTATATATTTACATGCTTTGATGTTGGGTGCAGGCATATTTATAGTTGTTATAGCTTCATGTTGAATTGACCCTTTTATCTTTATATGATGACCTTCTTTGTCTCTTTTGACAGTTTATGATTTAAAGTATCTTCTGTCTGTATAAATATAGCCACCCCTGCTCTCTTTTGGTTACCATTTGCATGGAATATCTTTTCCCATCCCTTTACTTTGAGCCTATGTGTGCCTTCAAAGCTTAAGTGAGTCTCTTGTATGCAGCATATAGTTGGGTCTTTTTTTTTTTTTTTTTCCAAAATCTATTCAGCCACTCTGTGTTTTTTGTTTGGAGAATTTAATCCATTTATATTTAAAGTTGTTAGTGATAGGTAAGAACTTTCTCTTGCCATTTTGTTCATCATTTTCTGACTTCATTGTAGTTTTTGTCCCTTTCCTCCTTTCTTATGGTCTTCCTTTGTGATTTGATGATTTTGGGGGTATGCTCTGAATCATTTCTCTTAATCTTTTGTGTATCTAGTGTAGGATTTTGCATTGTGGTTGTCAGGAGGCTCACATGAAACACCTTATAGTGTAAGCTATAAACTTACCTGCAGTTGCTACAAAAACTACACTTCTACTCCCCCCACCAACACATTTTGTGCTTTTGATGTCACGTTTCTTTTTATGTTGTTTATCCATTACCACACCTATTGTAACTATAGTTATTTTTAATATTTTTGTGTTTAACTTTTTACACTAGTTAAAAATTACTTACTAGCATTATGGTATTGGGAGTATTCTAAGTTTGACTTAGAATACTTCACCTCTACCAGTAAGTTTTATGTTTTGTATGTTTTTGTGTTACTAATTAGTATTCTTTCATTTCAACTTGAAGAGCTTCATTTAGCATATCTTGCAAGACAGGTCTGGTGGTGGTAATCTCCCTTAGCTTTTGTTTGTCTGAGAAAGTATTTATCTCTCCTTCATTTCTGGAGGACAGCTTTGCTGGGTATGTTATTTTTAATTGGCAGTTTTTTCTTCAGCACTTTGAATATATCATCCCACTCTCTCCTGGCTTGCACAGTTTCTGCTGAGAAACTTGCTTATAGCCTTATAGGGGTTCCTTTATATGTGACAAGTCTTTTTTTCTCTTGCTGCCTTAAAAATAGACTATCTTTGGCTTTTGATCATTTAATTATAATATGTCTTAGTGTAATCTTTGGGTTGATCCTATATGGGAACTTTTGAGCTTGAGGAGCCTGGGAAGGTCTGGGAGATTTTCAGCCATTTTTCCTTTAAACAAACTCTCTTCTTCTTTCGTTTGTCCTATTTTCCTTCTCCAGGTCCCATAACACATACATTGATTCACTTGTTGGCATCCTATAAATCCTATAGGCTTTCTTCACTCTTTTTCACTTTTTTTTCTCTCCGACTGAATCATTTCAAATGACCTGTCTTTGAGTTTACAGATTCTTTGTTCTGCTTGATAGTGTTGAGGTCTCTATTGTATTTCTCTTTTCTTTCGTTGTATTCTTCAGTTTGAGAATTTCTGTTTGATTCTTTTCCTTTTTGTTGAAATTTTCATTTTGTTCATGAATTTTTCCCCCTGATTTTGTTGAGCTATTTGTATTTTCTTGAACCTCACTGAGCTTCCTTAAGACAATTATTTTGAGTTCTTTTTTTTTTTTTATTAAAGATTTTTTTTTTTATTTATTTATCTGAGAGAGAGAATGGGAGACAGAGAGCATGAGAGGGGGAGGATCAGAGGGAGAAGCAGACTCCCTGCCGAGCAGGGAGCCCGATGCGGGACTCGATCCCGGGACTCCAGGATCATGACCTGAGCCGAAGGCAGTAGCTCAACCAACTGAGCCACCCAGGCACCCCTATTTTGAATTCTTTGTCAGGAAATTTATATATATCCATTTCTTTTGTGTTGGTTCCTGGGGTTTTTTTAGTTTTCTGTAGTGCTGTCAGTTTGCCCGATTCTTCATGATCCATGTAACCTTGCGCTGACGTCTGTGTATTTAAAGCAGTAAACACTTCTTCCTGTCTTTACAGGCTGGTTTTAACAGGTAAAGGCCTTCTCCTTCTATGTCCCTGTACTGATGGGATTGCCTTCAGGATTGCAGTTGAGCAGGGTAACCTGGCTGCTACTGGGTCTGCAGTTGGGTCCAACATTGGCAGGCCTGTGACAGGGGCATGGGTGGTTATGGATCCTGCCTCTATCCCGGGTAGACAGGGCTGACTCTGGAACTGTAGTTGAGTAGGTCTCGAGGCTGGTCATGGGGCCATTTTCAGGTCTGCAGTTGGTGAGCCTCTCACCAGGGAGGATATGGATGGGTGTGGCTCCAGCTATATCCTGAGTATACTTGTACCAGGTTTCTGGGTGGGCAGCACTGCCTTCTAGAGCAGGGTTGGAGTAGGGTCACAGGGTTCTTCAGGATCTGCAGTTGGGACTGAGGTTGGCAGACCTGCCCTTGGGGGGGCCATAGAGGCATGTCTCCTCTAGTTCCATGAGTGCACAGTATTGCCCTCAGGCCACAGAGATCAGTCCTAGAACTGAGTCGGAGGGCTGCCACAGATTCCACAGCTAGGAGTGAGGTCAACGGACCTGCTGCCAGGGGAAAAGATGGGTGTTTCTGGGTCCCTGGGCCAGTAGGAGTGTCTCTAGACCTCCTTCTAGTGGGGTTTGGGGTCAGGTCACAGGAGGTACAGTCAGGTCTGGGGTTGGCAGGTGTGATAAAAGGGCCATGGGTGGATGTGGCTCCTCTGGGGTCCTCTGGTAGTTGTAGCTGGTTTCAGGACCATGGTTAAGCTGGGTTGGAGCCAAGTCCATGGGGACAGGGCTGCTTTCAGTCTGTAGCTGGGATCCCTGCCAGTGAGCATACCACTGGGGCATGGGCCTGCCTTCTCCGAGAGATGCTTCTTGGTCTTAGGCTTCATTGAGTTTTGCAGCTTCCTGCTTAGATCCCAAAAGTCCCACAAAGAGACTTTTGTCCGTGGATGGCTGCCAAGTGGTTGTTTGTGTTGGGGCATGTGAGCTGGGCACCTGCTCTTCCACCATCTTGCTGATGTCCTGCAAGCACTGTTTTAAGCACTTGACATTTCCTCTCAACAACCTACAAGTTCAGTCCATTTTTCAAATGAGCCAAATGAAGTACAAGTGATTAAGAAGCTTAACCAAGATTTTCTAGCTAAAGCCAGTATTCTCCCCCTGCATCAGCTTGACCTCAGAGTCTTTGTTCTTAAATACCGTGCTTCACCTCTGCCTCATGTTTATAAGTTTATATCATGATAGCATTTTCTTCCATGCAGGTTCGTTGGGGCCTGGCCTGGAAAAGGTTCCTGCTGGATGGCTCATGTTTTGGTCTTTTGGGTTGTTAGAGACTGAAATTCAGTCTTGTTTTCCTAAGTGATGTGTCTTTATTGTAAAAAGGAAATGAAAATCTAGAAGATGGTAATTTTGGCTCATGGTATCCAGAAGCAGATAAGTAAGCTTAAGAACTGAATGGTGGCTCAGAAAACAGTATGCCTCATTGGGTTGTCTTGGTGGCCTTTGAGTCCTGTGCAAATTATCATCTTCCGCTGGGTTGCAGTCAGGGGCCCAGCCTGTTCATGATGGGAGGTCCGAAGGGGCTTGGCAGACTGTCTGGCAGCTGATGACTCCAGACAGAGCCTGCAGAGGTGCTCGGTGAATGCAGTGGCATTCTGCTTCATAAGTGTGAGTGCTTGGTCCCCGCACAGGTAAACGGAGAGGCTCCTGGCACACAAATCCATTTTCTCATTGCCATGTACAAATTACCAGGAAGGGAAAATCTACTAGGAAATTAGAATACATATGAAAGAAAACAAAAAGTCAGTTTTGGTTCATGGACTATTTTGAGTATTTTAAAATTTATATTTATTTTCTCTATTTTATTTTCATTAGTAGACCTCATTGGAAGAATCTGGTGTAAGTATTCTTTATTTCCTTAGGATTATAGTTCTTGAAAGGTCTTTGTAAGAAATTATGTGAATGGAGTTTGGTTTTCTTTTTTAAAACTTTTCATAAGGAATTATATTCTTAGCCAAGGGCATGCTGCTCACATGAAGATAATTGACCGCTATTACTATAATTAATGAGGTGAAGGGCACAGAAACTAGGAGAAGCCTGTACCTAAAGAGCTTTTGGTACTTTGAAGCTTAGAAGAAGGGCCATCTAGACCCACCAGTTATAGCTGGACCTTACCTGGCACCTGGTATTGTTCTAGTTGTATACCTTACCTGTGTTCCCCACAGTAACTCTGTGAGTCTTGTCACTCCACTTTACAGATGCATAAACCAAAGTCAAGAAGTTACGTGATTTATCAGAGATCCTGTGGGCAGTAAAAGGAGGTAGTAGGAGTTGCTTTTTTCCAGTTTTTGTGTGTGAGGCACTAAAGGTTAGGGACTGTCACAATGTCTGTGCAGTATTAGCCTTCAAGGGCTGGTGTTTGGGTTGGGGAGAAGGGAGGGAGCAGCAGTGCTGATGGGTGGGATGCAGTTCATCGTGGCAGCTGGGTGTGTCAACACAGCCCCCTACTCTCCGTGTCCCCTCCTGCCCTCCTGTCCCAGCTCCCATGTTTTACAGCTTTCCTTCTTTTTCTTTTCTGGTACTTCTCCAAAGTCTGCAGACAGATGGATAGTTTTTTAAGAGACTTTTAAACGCGTATGTCTCTGTGGAACTTAAGTTTCAGATGGATTTGTCTTTTGGCTTAGAAGCGTGCTTTAATGTCACGGTTTAACTTGGAAGGAGCATCTCTTCAGGAAGATAGCCTTGCACCTGCTTTTCTCTTTTCCAGCACACAGCGGAGCATCCCCTCCTCCATTACCTTCCCAGACCACTCCTTTGTACCTTAGATGTTGGTGTCTCCGCAGTTTGGTTGAGGACTTTCTACCCTCCTCATTTTCTGAAAGGTCCTGGGGAATCTCCTCCACGGCTAAATCTTCAGTGATCGTGTTTATGCTCATGTCTCCAAAATCTATGTCTCTAGCCCAGGAATACCCTGCTGAGCTCCAGCCTCTGTTAATCCAGTTGCGTAACAGAAATCTCTGCCAGGACAGCCGACGTCTCAGATCCTGTACCTGAAACAGCTTATCCTTTCTCCCACGTGTCCCCTGTTTCTATCTCAGTGGCCATACCACTCACCCAGGATGCTGCCCCAGAAACCTAGGGCCATTCCAGCCCCACCCTTGTTGCATCCTCTACAGTCTCTGAGTCCTATTGATTCTTTGTCCTTCCAATTTGGAGAATGCTCCTCCCCCAGGCCTCTCGTTTCTCTATACCTGCCTCATTCCAGGTTATTCTGCCTGCGTATAGTCCTCCTCCTTCTACCTGCGTGATCTTTTGAAACTCGAATGCAACCTGTCACTTCCCTAACTGAAAACATTAATGGACCCAAAATTCCAACCAATCTTAAGTCACGGTGCCCTTCAGTGCCCTGTTATCTCCTTAGATGCTATGTGGTTGAGCTCTCCTGTCCCAAGCCTCTGTGACTCCATGCTCTTGCCCTAACCAGGTGCTGTGTCCAATGGTGAGGTAGCAGGCATTGCACGTTTGTTTCTTTCGAGAATTAACTGATCACTTTACAGGTTTTGGAGCCTATCTTATCAGCAGGAAATAGGTAAGGAGAAGTACCTTTGTATGGGTGGTTCTCTCTGCCTCTCCTTTTTACCCTTGATCACATTCCGGGCTAAGCTTTTGCATTTTGGAAATGGCAAAAGATGGGAGGGAAAGAGACCCAAGATTATAAATTTTGAACAGGGGGAGTAGCATCCAGCGTTGCCAAGATGCATCCCTCTAGGGTGTGCCTGTCACAGCGTAGTCTCTCTGAATGGCATTCCCCGAGTTGCACAGTGTACAGTCTGTGGTGCCAAACAGGGCAGACCTGGGAACAGCCCTGCTGTGAGCTCCAGGGTCTGGACGGGGACGATGCCCGGCTGCTAGGCCTAGGAAGAATGTGAATGAAGGTATGGGTGCACAGGTACACGTCTACACAGGAGTGTGTGTGTGGGGGGGCGGGTAGGGTGGAGAACAGGCGCGGAGAGACTTAGGTAGGATTGAGGGAAGTAATCTACCTCTGCCCCTACTTTGTTTCATTGGTTTCCTTAAGGGAAACATTTAAACCAAACCCACAATTGTTAGGCCTAGATCTATAATCTAACTATTATCTGTTTTGTAGTAGATGAATTGGAGCTTACAACCAGACCTAGTAACCCTGTCTTAGGGTCTGTATCATAGGTAAACACCCTGCGTGTCCCTGGCTAGTCTTTTCTTTTCCTCACTTTGGAAGCGGGCCCCTTACAGAGATTTGTATTTGTGAAAATTCCATTAGCACATTCTGACTCCTCCTCCCAAGTGGTGCAAAAGTAGAAATGAAAATACATCCCCATTAAATTCTGCAATGCGGTGGAACTGATTGTTAGGAATTACATTTAAAACTGTCCCCCAAACCCCTCCTTTTTGAAAAAACAGATTCTTGAATCTAAATTTTAAAAACAGGCAATATAACAGATGAACTGCAGGTCTTTTCTAACAGTGCCTCCTGGTTGGGGGACACAAATATTAGGAGCGAGGTTATGAAATATTTAAGTTCTGCTCCCTGAATGCTTCCAAGTTTACTTTATTTTAGGAAGATTGGCAGTTGTAATTATGTTGTCAAGCATTTGTCAGTTTGCTGTAGCAAGAGCATTAAAACCCAGACAAAACGCTCCACCCTGACTTGGATTAGAATAGCGCAAGGCACAGATCTTGGTTGCCTGTCTTTTCTAAAGTGTGTGAGCAGCTGTTGAAGTCTGCAGCCAGCAGTGTGAATACTTTCTCCTTTGGGTTCAAGGGTAGAGTCTAGGAAATCCTGTGTCTTGTCTCCATGGTGTTCTGTCGCCTTTCTGGATTTGGCTGAGTTGAGCGACTCAGGCACTGGGAGGTCTCCTGGGAGAATCGGGCTCCCTTGGCTGCATTCTTGCTTCAGTCTGTGAATATCCTGTGTCATTGATCTGGTAGATTAGACTCCTGCTTTAGGAGGGACGTTGGTCTACATGACCTGAGATCTCCCTTTTTTGGGTGTAATGTGGTAGGAAAAGGGCAGCTTTGGAGCCAGACAGATCTGTTTTAAATTGATTCCAGCATTTTCTTTTTGGGCATGTCACAGCTTTTCTGGACTTCATTTGTAACACTGGGGAGGGAAATCATGCTTGTATCGCAGGGTGTATGAGCTTAGAGATCCTGTGTGCATGGAGAGGTCTGCCAAATAATAGATATCCAATAAATGGTGGTTGCTGTCCTTAAAATGAGTCATGTGTTTTTTGATAGGGACAGCCACTTAATTTCAGATGGTAATGAGAAAATCTTTGCTAACCCCATCCCCAGAGTCAGTGTGACGAGAACAGCTTTTTAAAAAGTCCATTTAGGCTGCTTGGGAGGAGGCATCAGCTGACTTTTGTTCCTTCTCTCGGTGGTGTTTCTAAGTCCAGAAGGTGCCTGTATTGGTCATCTTGCCTAGTTCTTTAAAGGACTGCCTTCCCCATATAGTGCATAGTAAAAACCAGCAGAGGGCACAGACCTTGACAGTAATGGGCCCCACTACTTCCTTTCCTCCCCTTTCACTGGTCCCTAATCTGGCTCCTAACACGGTCCCCCCACCTCTCCACCCATTGTCATTTCAACACCCATGTTTTACTGTTTTTCTGCTTTAACTCTCCTTTTTTCCTTCAGTGTTTTCCTGTTTACCCTCCTACTGTGTGCAAAGAGAAACACAGACCCTCTTTCTCTGCCTACCTGACTCCCTCACCACTCCATGTTTCCCTTAGGAGAAAGGAATAAGACCTCCTTTCTCTCTCTGTTTTTGTGCATTTAGACATTTCGCTTGGATGGGACAGTTGACCTTTGGGATATGCCTCGAGGAGTGCTCAGATTCAGAGTTGGCACTAAACAGTAGGAAATTTTCACCAGCACAGATATTCAGAAGGGTGTGCTTACTGTAAACACTGGTTTCTAAAGTTTCGTATCGTAATATGCTAGGGCATTACTTTGATCTAACGAAAACTTACATCAACTGTAGAAGTGGCCAGACTACAGCAAGCATGGCAGCTAGTTGGTTGCATCCTGTAAGCTCCGGCTAATCTTGATGGTAGCCCCAGCCAGCATTCACCAAGGAGGACCTTGCTGAAAAGAAGTCTGAAGAAGCGCTGCCATGACTGAGGGGTGGAGTCCGCTCTGGGGGAGGAGGAGGGCATGTGTGTTTTCTGTTGGTAATTTACCAGCCAAGCCAGAGTGCTGTGTTTTCATACTGGAACCTACCCACTTGCTTTCGCTTATGCTGTGTCCTCCTCTGGGAATGCCCTCTCCCTCTGTCTGCCAGTTCTCATTTCAAATACGACCTTCTCCAGGAAGCTCGTCCGATCCCTCAAGCCAATGCAGCCTCTGATTTTCAAAATTCATGGTTGAAACATTGCTTTATTCACTACGAAAGTGAAAACGATGCATTCTAATTGTGAAATCATTGGAAAAGAGAGAAATACACAAAGAGACAAGAACAAGTACTCCTAATTCACCATTCTTAGCAACTTAGCATTGCATAAGGTTTTCTGTCCGGCCGTTTTTTGTGGGGTTTTTTTTGCATTTTTCACATAGTAGTTGTAACGTGTGTATGCTGCTTTGCATTCTTCTCTCATGAGCACTGCCGTTCCGTTAACAAATACTCCTAAACATTTTAGTGGTCATGTAATCTTTTATGATACGGCTATTGATTGACTCATCAGTTCTGATGTTGAGTATTTAGCTTGTTGCCTATTTTCCTCTACTTTAAGAATACCAAGATCAACATCTTTGTGCGTTTGGGATTTTTTTTAAAGGATAGATTTCTAGAAATGGAATAACCACACCAGAGTCTGTTTATTGACAGATTTAAAAATTTGCCTGATCTGATTTGTCTTGCTAGACTGACTTTCAGAAAGTTTTTTTTTTTAATCCAAATTTATACTTCTAGCAGTGTACATGACCACAGGGTCAAATATTATACCTTTGCTTATTTGGACAAAAACTATGAGATATCCCTATGAGATACAGAGGTTTAAAATCTTAGCACTTCCTTGCGTTTACTGGGTGTTGGCAGATATTCTGTCTCAGAGAGAGGCTGACAAGTCTACCCCCTTGCCCAGGTTCCCGTGCCTGGTAGATGGGCTGTCTCAGCTGATGTTGGACCTTTGGTTCTCATGACTGACTTATGCAATGCCAGGAAATGGAGCTCTGCCTGCCAGGAATTCTTGGGTTACTGTAGCAAATGAAATGCTGTGTCCTCTCCCAAGCAAGGGCATTTTCTGGGAAGTAATACCTGCTACTCAGTGGTTCAGGCTCCTTGACCCTGGCCATGTGGCTCTGAGGCATCCTTGCTCTTGAGAGTTGCCTGGTCTTGATGTGGATGGTCCAGGGACTATATACTTGGTCAGGGCAGTCAGTCTCTGCAGTGACCGTGATGGGAACAAGGTAAAAATGAGCCTTTTCTTCATTTGAGAGCAGTATGTTTTTTTCTTCAGAAAGGAGTGGAGTGTAGGCTTTTTAATACATAGGATTTTTTTTTTTTCTTTAGTAGAAAACTTCCACACTCTCTTGTCTGGAAAAAAGGTAAAGTGTTGTTCATACAGTTGAATATGGAGATGGTCTGTTTAGAGGGTAGTGTTTGGGGTAAAGGAAGTAGATCAAACAGTACGCATCAGCAGATGCTTCCTTCTTTTGTTTTTGCTCCCAGGGAAAGTTTACACTCAGTGCCCAGAGTGTCAGCCAGTGTGGCCCTTCTTCTAACAGTCACCGTAGGGAAGATGGAGAATAGGGAGCAGACCCTGTTTCTGAGGATGGAAAAAAGGGAAAAAGTCCCTAATAACCTGGTGTTCTGCTTCAGGCCCTGTTGCAAAAGTGATGTTTGAGGGTCATTGCCTTCCTCAGCTTTTGTCCAGATGAGCCACAGATTTGGGCATTTTAGTAGAAATTAAGGCATAGGCCATATGCATCTGTCGTCAGTCTACTGTTCCGAAAGGAGTATGTGTGCCTGACCTTAAGGGTCACCTGCCCTGAGTGAAGAACGAATGGTTAGGGGACTTGGGTCACTTGCTAACCTTCTTGTCCTGTGACTGTCTGTATAAATGGGCCTTTGCTTAGCAGCCTGGGTGTCTCTAGTGCTTGGGAATCATTTATGATGAACTGATCCTATCTTCCTTGTTAGACCAGGAATAACTGGTCTCCACATGCCTGGACTATCCATTATCTACTGGCAGATCTCTTGGATGTGTTCTCGTGCTAGGCAGGACTTCATGTGACCTTCCCCTTGTCCCTTCACGTCCTAGCTGTCATGCCTCACAGGTGGGTCTATCCCAACCCCTGTATCTCCAGGTGGCCAGTCCCACTGTGATCACCCCCGGCTGTTCCTAGACAAATGGTGATCCAACAAGATCCCTCCTTCCCCAAAGACTGTAGATTTTGTTGGGTATTGGAGATGCTGGGATTTTATCATCATGAAGTACCTATTACAGAACCCATAATGTTTGCCATCTTTCCCCCATCTTTCATGTATTATCATAGATTATCAAAGCTTCATAGATTAGAAATCTATCATGATAAGGGTGCTGGTAATTATGGACTATGTTTCTTAGATTTCTATATGCAGTCTTGGGCCAAGAGGAATATAGTAAATTCCAGCACAAGGCTGATAAAAGTAAAGATGGTTAAAGCCCATTAGAGAGAGTACACATGAAAGAGAGCTTTATAATTACCAATAGCAAACTTGATCACCCACATAATATATATTATTAGCCAACCAGCACAGAGATGCCGGTCTGTTTGGGAGTGTGTGTGATATCTGAATGCAAAATATTAGGTTTGCTGCAAATGGAACTACTGTAGGTCTCTGTGAGGGATGACAAAGATACATTTTAAAGCCTGTATTTTGAGAAAATGAGCAGGGAGGCTTGGTAGGCACCCTCCTAGGTATTCCGAAGTCCTGAGGGACAGACAGGCAACGTGATACCCCCAGGTTTGTTTTTCGTTTTCAACATTTCCTTGGCGATTTGGGGTCTTTTCTGGTGCCATACAAATTTTAGGATTGTTTGTTACAGCTCTTTGAAAAATGCCATTGGTATTTTGATCGGGATGGCGTTGAAAGTATAGATTGCTCTCTATATGCTTTCAACACCATCCCAAACTGGAGGAGATTATGCTAAGTGAAATAAGTCAAGCAGAGAAAGTCAATTATCATATGGTTTCACTTATTTGTGGAACATAAGGAATAGCATGGAGGACATTAGGAAAAGGAAGGGAAAAAGGAAGGGGGGGAAATCGGAGGGGGAGATGAACTATGAGAGATTATGGACTCCAGGAAACAAAGTGAGGGTTTTAGAGGGGAGGCGGGTGGGGAGATGGGTTAGCGTGGTGATGAGTATTAAGGAGGGCACGTATTGCAATGAGCACTGGGTATTATACGCAAACAGTGAATCTTGGAACACTACGTCAAAAACTGATGATATACTGTATGGTGACTAACATAACATAATAAAAAAAAAAAGTTTGAATTCCACTGAGGAGTGTGATTGAAGACCACGTCTCCATTTACTTGCTTCCATTCCCAGAATCTTGTCTCCATGCTCTTGGGTACTGTCAGGGTTACTTTGGTGAAAAGGTTTGAGAAGTATTGACAAGGAAATGAAGCAGTCACTGTGAAACTGCTGGTGTGCTTGTGTGGAAGAATGAGATTGTGTGTGTGGAAGACACAGGGCCCAGGAGGTAAATGAACTTGTGTGGCCGACTAGCTCCATCTAGTAGGCAGTGATAGGGAGGAAGTGTAGATAGTTAGCAAAGGTCTCATCGTGGGAGAGGTGTGGGCGGGCAGGCACCACTCAGAGCTAGCTGACGTTGACAGGTTTTTGGATTTTTCACAGGTTGGAAATGGAGATTTTTTTGTGAACAGGTTTCCCTATCTTAAAACTACTGTGGGCCAAACAGAACCACACCCATGGGTGGCTAGTGGAGACAACCATTCTCAGCTCAGTTTCTAGTAAGGGCTTGGCACATTCAGTTCTCTGTACACAGAGGTCTCTGTCAAGGTTTTTCCCTACTCTTTCTCCAATTTGCATGATTCTGTAACTCCCAAGAAGCAGGCAAGATTTATTGGTATATAGAGACTTAAGTTTAAATTACAGATTCCTGTATCAAGGAATTCCTAAACGTCAGAGAAGAACAAAATTTCGTTATAAAATCAGCCAAATGCCCTGCCTAGTGTCAGTGCTTTTATACGGCATCCTCGTTAGAGAGAAGCTCAGAGGTCACCTTGCTATTACTCCCCAGCCTCAGAGATGTGGTGGGGTCTGACCTGGATGTTCGTAGGCATTAGGTGTGCCTAGTGGAGTGCCATGGAGTCATACCCAACCCACTAGCTCTACAGAACTCAACAAAAATTTCCTAGAGCCGTGCTGGCACCTTTCACAGCCTTACAGCTGACCTGGGGCTGCTAAACATCCAGGTCAGAGGGATGACGAATTGCCTGGCCCTCTGCCAGATTGGGCAGTTGGCATAATGTGGGTCCAGAGAGCTGACTCTTCCCTCACTTCTCTGCTCGCACGCTGAGTCATCTCTGCTCCTGCTGGTTCATTCCTCTACGCTGAAGGCCGCCCATCTCCCCATGTCCTGGAGGCATGCTGAGGAGAGTGCCCAACAGTAGCTTCCAGGAATTGAGTGACTTTCTGTCAGCCTCTGGAAAAAGACTGTAGTCCTTACAAAGGTGGCCTGCAAGGCCCTGGCTGACCTGGCCCTTCACTTCTGCTGCAGCCTCTTCTCCCCGGCTCCTACCTTTGCTCTCTGTATTTCAAAGCCAGAGCGTCTGCTTCAGGTTTTTGTTGTTGTGTATTTGTTTGGGGTACAATATGTACCCCCAAAATAAACATATTTTTAGTTTTGGAATAATTTTGGATTCATAGAAAACTTACAAAGCTGATACAGAGTTCCTGTGTGTTCTCTTACCCAGTGTTCACTGATTTAACATCTTACAGTGCCATGGTATATTTTCAAAAAGAAGAGACCTACATTGATATATTACCCTTAATTGAACTTCAGGCTTTGTTTGAATTTCACCATTTTTCCCAATTTTTCTATTCCAGGATCCACTCCAGGACCCCATACTGAATTCAGGCATAATTCCGTTTTGCCAGAACTTCCTGCTTCCTGCCATCACCTTTCCCTTTTCATTAGGTGTTCACTTTGTACAACCATTCTCAGCTTGATGAACGCCCTGGGGATAATTACATATTCATTTGTGGGTTAACTTTTGAACGCAAGAGCCTTAACCCCCCTGCCAAATGATAGGTCTACTGGCTTAGAAGGCATAGCACCCAAAACCAATGTGAATGGTGGCTTCTCAGGAGCCTTGGGGACAGAACAGGGGCAGGTGGTACTTGGACACACTTTATGCATCCCTGAGCTCTGTGGGAAATGTAACCAGTGTGACTCACAAGCTGGGACTCCCCAGCTGCAGTCGTGTCTGTTTTATCTTTTTCAGTCATACCAGAGTATGATCATACCTGTGTTATTCTCTGGGTGAATTCAGTGATGCACGCCAGCCAGAAGGGGTGGGGATGGGGCAGGAAAGAATACACTTCTCCCGCCCCAGCTGGGGCACTTGGACTGTGCCCAGGCCTGACATGTGTTGGCTGTGTGCTACTCTGTGTTGGGGGTGCTGGGACACTGTCTGGGAGCCGCGGGCTGGCCCCATCGCAGCACCAGGGGCTGGGATGGTCCAGAGGGATGCCCCTCCTGGTGACAGTATTTCTCTCCCAACCTGGTCTCACCTGGTACCTTCTTTGATAGAAGTAGTGATCATGGGTAATGTTGACTGTAAGTGGTTTTTGCTGTAAGCAACAAGTTGATTCTGTTTTTCTAAATTATGTTTTTATTTTTAAGAAAGTAATAGAGTAATATAAATTGGAAAGGTTAATAGGGCCAGAGTTTAAAACTAAAAATAATAACTCCATCATACTTCTACTGTTACGGTCTGCTTCTCAAAGGCAACTGTTTTCAACCTTTTTAGCTGGTTCTTTTAATATTTGCCTTCAAATTTTAAAACAATACACATATATCTAGCTCTTGATTCAGTGGTGTTAGCCGTTATCTGTTCCATCTTTCCTCCTCTCTCGGTGTGTTTGGTTAAATCAACACACACACACACACACACACACACACACACACACGGTATTCAGTTAAATCCATACTCAGTATCCTCATTATTATGACTGTTTAAATGTTGCGACTCTTGCCATGCAGGATACTAATACTTTACTTCTTTTATTGTACAACTTTTTTGTTTTTCTTTGAGTTCAAGCTGGCCTCATGTTTTCATTAGCTTAGTTTATTTCGAATGTTTGGTGGAGTTCCCAAGGTCTCCACCAGCTCTACAGAACTCAACAAAAATTTCCAGAGTTAAATATCAGATTATATCTTTCAATCCCAGTTGACTCCTGGGGAGATTCTCCCAGAACCCCCATTCTCCCGTGCTGATCACGACTGTTCTCCTTGGGAAGACCCAAAGGAAAATTTTCATCACATTCCAATATCAGAAAGACTATTCTCTTGAGAAGGACTGTCTCTTCTCTGAAATTTTTTTTTTTTCCATCTGATGGCCCCTGCAATACTGTGGCTGATCATGTTTCTGTCTGTGTGTGTTGGCCTCTGAGAGCTGAGGGGGGCCATCCCCCCCTGCCCCTGCTGCCCCAAACTGACAACTCCACGCCATCTTGTGTATTTATTTTATTCCCGTTTGATCATATTTTCCTTCCCTTGTTCCCTTTCACTCAGCTGTCATCTTTCTAAAATTGTATTTTCCAAACCAACACAAATTCATACATGCAAATTTTTCTTGTATTTTTAAAAACAGCTTTATTGAGATGTAATTCACATACCATACACTTTGCACATTTAAAATATACAGTTCAATATATTTTAGTATTTATAGCATTGTGCAGTCATCACCATGATCTAAATTTAGAATATTGTTCATGTCCTAAAAGAAACCCATACCCATTAGCAGTCATTCCCCATTCTAGGTGAGGGTAGGCCCCTCACCTAGCCCTAAGCAACCACTAATCTGCTTTCTGTCTCTATAAATTCACTCATTCTGGTCAAGTTGTATAAATTGAATCATGCAACACGTGGTCTCTTGTGATTGGCTTCTTCCCTGTTACAACATGTATCTTACTTCATTCCAGTACATTTGAGTTTATTCCACTTTTGGCTATTATGAATAATGCTGCTACAAACATTTGGGTATGTTATAATTTCTCTTGAGTATATTAATACCTAGGAGTGAAATTGCTGAGTCATAGAGTAACTCTGTTTAGTCTTTGAGGAACAGCCAGACATTTTTTTAGAGTGGTTATACTCTTTTATATTCTCACCAGCAGTGTATGAGGGTTCTGATTTCTCACATCCTTGTCTACACGTGTTATTGTCTGTCTTTTTTAGCATAGCCATCCTAGGGAGTGTGGAGTGCTATCTCACTGTGGTTTTGACCTGCTTCTCCCTAATACTAATGCTGCTGAGCATCTTTTCATGTGCTTATTAGCCATTTGTATATCTTCTTTGAGAAATGTCTGTTCAAATCCTTTGCCTCTGAAAATATAGTATCTTTATTGACATATAATTCACATACATGTAATTCACTTATTTAAAGTGTACAATTCAGTGGTTTTTAGTATAATCACAGAGTTGTGCAAGAATCACTACAGTCAGTTTAAGAACATTTTCATCACTCCCCCGCAAAAAAACCCTTTTCAGTAGCTTTTCCATCACATGGGGGACTGTGTGTGTGTGTGCACGCATGTGCGTGTGCAATTTTGTGTGATATATGCATATACGTATGTATGTGTATAATCATGCTTATCCATTTATCCATATAGTTGGTTCAGCAACCATTTCTTGAGCCTGCCTGAGGCTGTTGCTGTCTCAGGACCGTGGCCAGAAGGCAGAATACCGAGACTTCTGTCCTTCAAGAACTCACAGTCTGTTGTGGGAGAACATGAACTCTCCCCACAGCAGGGTCCGCTGTAAGCAGTGGGTCTCCCCCACGAAGGAGCTGATTATGCAGTTGTGAATCCCTCAGAGCCTTTGTCTTCCTTTTGGCCATTTCACAGCTCATTAGTTTTGTTTTAAGGATGGGTGGAGAGAGAGGAATAGGGAGAAACTGAATTCAGTTTGTTTGAAGCTTTGTTGTAAAGGGGTGAATACCAGTTGAAATGGCATTCTTAACTTATCTGGGGATTTCATCTATGTTGATCTTGCTCTTTATAGATAATTGATTTGATGGTTTTAATTTTTTAAACAAAATGAATGTGTGTATATGGTTAAAAAAGGTATTAGGCAGAAGGTGAGGGCTTCTCTTCTCCCTATTACCTCCCCAACCCTAGACCTTCTCTGCACAGGGAGCTACGACTAGTCTCTTTTGCAGCCCTCTGAATTTTTATTTTCTAATTTATGTACTCAGATACTTTGTTAAAAGTACACAGATCATATTAGACACAGTGTTCTGCATCTTGTTTCTTCTTTTTTTCTTAAGAGATACTTCTTAGAGATATTTCTATATCAGTGTGTATAAACCCACCGCATTCCCCTTAGAATTAGAGTGCTCCTTTATGTGAATGATGATGACTCACTTAATCAGCTCTCTTTTGATGGAATTTAGGTAGTTTCTAGCTTTTTGCTGTTACACACAGTGCCCTGTGAAACTTTTGGAAAAGTGTCTATCTCATGCTCTTCTGCAAGTTTGCATTAGTGGATTATTATGTATGTCATTAAACCATGAAAGGTCATAGTTTAAGTGATTTTCAGCTGGCTGCGGAATTGTGAGGATTCGGGTGGTAGTATGATTAATTGTATGTGGTTTGGGTGCAGCTCGGTAGGAAAAGCTCATACTCAGATTTTGAGAAAATACTTGAACATTAGTTAGAAAAGAACCGAAATAGGGGCACCTGGGTGGCTCAGTCAATTGAGTATCCAACTCTTGATTTTGGCCCAGGTCATGATCTCAGGGTCGTGAGATTGGGCACTGTGTTCCTGTTTTGGGCTCCATGCTAGGTGTGGAGCCTGCTTAGTCCCCCCGCCCCCCCCTGCTGCATGTGTGCTCTCCCTCTTAAAGAAAAAGACCCAAATATATTGTCCATTTCAGGGTGTTGAACTTATTCTTTGCATCTTTGTATTACTTTGGAGGCTGGATGGATCATGACTAAGTTTTGCTTGGGCTTAGAGACAGACGGAAAGACCAGTGTAGCTTAGTTAGAGAAGATACTTCCAAGTAGGAAACAGGTAGCTGTCCCAAGTGTAGATTGTGTTAAGAGATAGCATTTGTGAATAGCACCTACCCATTCTGGTTTGTAGTAATAGACTTTTCAATAGTTCATGTTCTGGAAACACTTTTACAGTGAGCAGGTCCTGGAGACGGAATCTCTAGATTAGCAGTAAAAGTCTCCACCCTGGCAGCTGAAGAAGAGAGATGTCTTGAAGCCTGGGAGGTCTGAGGGCAGCTGAGGGGGAGGCAGAAGGCAGAGCGCGGTGACTGAGTTACGCTGGAGCTCATGTTTGGGTCCGGCTCACTGTGAGCTGCAGTTTCCCACGTGGGGCCCTCTCGCCTCCTCATCGGCTTGTGGAAAGGAGCTAAGGAGAGCAATGAAGGATGTGGGCAGATCACTGCTCGGGTGTATCCAGGCCTCCACCTAGGACCTGGTAAAGCCTGCAACACTTGCTAGTGCTTACTGAGTGGATTTTAGGAGAGTGAACTTTTGGGGGTGGTTTGAGAATTGGATTTTCCTTTAAATGCTTTGGCATAGTTTGAAGTGGGAAGAAGTGGGAGCTGTTGGGAGATGATTGTTTCTTACTGGCTTGGGCAAGCAGGGACAGCCCCATTTTTTTGTGCTTTTACAAAACATTGTATCCTCACTGAATCCTTATAATACCATCAGTGAGGTAGATATTGTTGTCTATATTTTAATGGATGAGGGTATTCCCAGCATTTTATTGATGATCATTCTGTAATTGGTTTCATCCGTGTGACCTAATCAATGGCAAGTAGCTGTGGGCCAGCCAGTGCAGCGCTGAACTGAACACAGGATATTCTGACATGTTCAGGTGGTTGGTTAGCTGATGGTTGAATTGGAGCCTGGCTCAAAGCTTGGGCTTCAGAAAGGAGAGCATTGTAGGGGGTGTTGTATGTTATCTTCCTGAAAACTCAAATGCGGAGTTACGTTGTCTGACTTACGTGCCTCCACTTGCCCAAAAGTCTGATAGCTGTGGGGTATCTGGGTGCCTCAGTTGGTTATGCACCTCTTGATTTGGGCTCAGGTCATGATCTCAGGGTCGTGGGATTGAGTCCCGCGTTGGGTTTTACACTCAGCGGGGAGTCTGCTTGAGGGTTTCTCTCCCTCTGCCCCTCCCCTTGCTCGCATGCTCTCTCTCCCTCTCTCTTTCTCTCTCAAATAATAAATCCTTAAAAAGAAAAAGAAAAAAAAGCCTAAAGCTGTTCCTACTGGGTTTGGCTCATGTAGATTTTCTCTTAGTAAAAACAGCCCTGGGTATAATATGTGAGCTAACGTGCCCATCAGACTTACTGAGGGGAGGGATTCAGTGAGATGCTTGGCGCAATCTTCCGTGAGACAGCCGAGCACTCTGAGTGCTCAGGATGAAAAGCATGTGGGTTTGGCCTGAGGAAACCAGAAGAAGCTGTCAGAGCAGCGAAGAGAGTATCAGAGCCAATTAGGAGCAGCCTTTCTTTCCATGGAGGTCCCGCTTGGTCTGGAGGAGGGGTTCTTACAGTCCTGCCCGGTTAGATAATTAGACAGGGTCAGTTGAAAAATTCTTGATTAACCATCTGCATTCAGTCCACTGCCAACCCCTTCCCTCTAGAAGCTTCTGACTAGAGTTTCTGTTGGACCTTCCAAATTTCTTAGACATAACCAGGCAGTTCTGCTGCAAGAGCCGTGGATTTCACACTGTCTGAATTTCATTCTGTTCACTTTCTGTTAACATTCGGGGTAGTTATAGTGAATTTCCTGTCCTGCTGAGAGTCAAGCTGGGTGCCTGCATTAATCCAGGTAGGTAACGCACGCCCTTTCCCTGTGGCCGATGCCCTGCCCCTGTTATCGCTCATCTCCGTGTTCCTCGACTACCAGTGCTTTGTTTTTCCAACCTTTTTCCTCTGCCACGTGTCATATGATTCCCATCATTCTTATCTTTTTACCCTCATGAAAACTTTCAGAGACAGTATGGCATTTTATCCATCTCTGTCTCCCTCAGCCCCTCCCACAGCATATGAGGTGCTTTCTAAGTTCTGGTGTCCTCGCTACGTGAAATCTTGCCTGGCTGGGTCTTACCTGGAAAGCAAGCAGGGCCAGTTTCCAAACTACCGTCTGTTTAGTCAAAGCGAATTAAAACTTTTGAGCAGGCAGAGGAAGAAGAGGCGAGCATTTCCTGAACCCCTACCCTGGCCCAGAAACTGGAGCTAATAGGGTGAACGAGGCAGGGCCCTTAAACTTCAGAGGCCTGGTCTGTGGGAGAAGAGGCTAGACACTGCGCAGGTGGGTGGGCAAGAGTGTGAAAAGTGCACTGTCACCAGGGAAAGAACAAAGGCTCTTGGAGACGGCCTCAGACCGGCTGCAGGATGGTGGCCACAAAGGGGCAGCCCCTTTCTGATCGAATCATGGGACAGCATGCACAGGGCTAACCATGCCTCCTGGCTGAGGAGCCTGCCCATTCATGCAACATTTTAGGACCAAATAAGATAAAGCACAACAGGGCGCCTGGGTGGCTCAGTTGTTAAGCATTGCCTTCGGCTCAGGTCGTGATCCTGGGGTCCTGGGATCGAGCCCCGCATCAGGCTCCCTGCTCAGCTGGGAGTCTGCTTCTCCCTCTCCCACTCCCCCTGCTTGTGTTCCCTCTCTCCCTGTGTCTCTCTCTGTCAAATAAATAAAACCTTAAAAAAAAAAAAAGAAGATAATGCACATGAAAACCCTTGAATGCCTAAGTGCTTATTGTTTTATGAAATCTCAGTCATAGCCCCAAGGAGAATAAGTAACATCTCATTTTCTGGAAGTTCAGGAAGTTTTCTTCCAAGCCCCACATAATGGAAACTCCAGGGAAGAGCATTGCAGGCGGAGAGAGAGAGGATCTAGACTTGCCATCCTTCAGGCGCTTGCCCCCTGGAGGCGGGTGGATGGAAGGTGGCTGAGGAGGGAGCAGAGATAGGAGGCACTGGTGAATGAGGGGGCATGGCCAGGCTGAGGCAGGACCTTCCCTGTGAGTCTCGAGCTTAATCTGCCAGTGAGGCATTTTCAGGGTTCGAACAGAAGTTTGTGCCGTAGGAGCGCCCCCACTTTTGTGTGTTTGTGTGAGGGAGCCCTATACAGGATAAAATCGTATTCAGAAGAAAGGGGTTTGTGACCTCAAGAAAAAAAAATGAAAGACACTGTCATGAATGGGGAGCCACTGGAGATTTCAAAGCAAGGACTTGATGTGCTGTGCTAGGTTCTCTTGGGTTGTCTTGAGCAGAGTGCTGTGTAGCCATCTGAGCGTGATCAAGTGTCATGAGAAGTGAGGGAGGCGAGGACGGTGTCAACAGCCGCTCAGCCAGGACTTCTGAGGCGTGGAAGGTCGAGGATGTCTGCCCAGCTTGGAGCTCTGCTCTCCTGTCTCCACTGGTCTCCTCCTGCATCCTCATCTTCTTCCTCCCCCACAGGCAAGCTTACACGCTCTTTCCACTCGCCTCCTGGCCTCGATTGCCATCAAGGAGAGAGGTGCTGGGGAGGGACAGAGCTTGAGGAGCACGTGGGGTGGAGTGAAAAGAAGAGGCAGAGTGGGCGCAGCCTTCGGCTGACTGTGCTGTGGTGGATGGCAGTGCTGTTCTTGGAAATAGGGAGCCCAAGGGTGGGGGGATAGGTGGGGGCTCTCCGTTCTGGATGTCTGAGTCTCACAGTCCTGCAGGCACATGGTCAAGATGCCAGGGGGCCACTGGAAAAAGGCCCCTGGCTTGTGACAGAGCCCTGCACAGCATTGTATCCTGGCATTTTGTTGTGGTCAAGACACGTGCAAGAGAGCTACCGTGGAGAAGTGTGGGGTTCGTTAGGTCAGAAATGGGGTAACTGCAGAGTGAGCTCAAAAGCAGAAGCCCAGTCAGTGGAAGTATTGAATATCGGGCTCTGAAGGATGGAGACAGAGATGCCTCCAACCAGGGTAAAGCTGTAGGCAGCCCCAGCTTCCCAGACACAGCTACTCACCATCGTGATTGAGAACTGGCACGTGCTGCTGGTGACCATCGCAGGACCGCGCACTTGCCGAGACAAGGGTTTAGAAAATTATACATGAGAAATGAAGCCAAGACAGACCAGTGGAATTTAGATATTTGAACTAGAAAACACCAAAGAATGTCTGTCTGCCACATGTTTGTAGAATGCTTTTTGCCATCTGCTTGCATTTGCTTTTTCACTATGCTACTGTGTCATGTTCCTTTTCTTTCTTCATCCCCGATCGAACCCCCAAAAAATCCCCACACAAAATGATATCCATCATAGATTTTATTTATTTATTTGACAGAGAGAGACACAGCGAGAGAGGGAACACAAGCAGGGGGGAGTGGGAGTGGGAGAAGCAGGCTTCCCGCAGAGCAGGGAGCCCGATGCGGGGCTCGATCCCAGCACCCTGGGATCATGACCTGAGCTGAAGGCAGACGCTTAACGACTGAGCCCCCCAGGCGCCCCTCCATCATAGATTTTAAAAAACAGGACACAGGGGCTCCTGGGTGACTCAGTCAGTTAGGCGGTTGTCTTTGGCTCAGGTCATGATCCCGGGGTCCTGGGATCGAGCCCTGCATCGGGCTCCTTGCTCGGCAGGAAGCCTGCTTCTCCCTCTCCCTCTCCCCCTGCTTGTGTTCCCTCTCTCACTGTCTCTCTCTCTGTCAAATAAATAAATAAAAAACAGGACACAGTGACAGCTATTAGAAATGATAGCTGACAGAGTTAGGAGACAGAGCGATGAAAAAATTTTCTGATATTCTTCCAGAAATGTGGTGTTTTGGATGGAATGCCATTGCTGTCTGCAACATTTAAAACAAAGAATTGTTTTCCTTGTAGACCAGAATTCCGCCATTCTCCTTCCTATTTTCATTCATCCCCCACCCCCACCCCACATACTCAACGGGAGAAAAGGTAAGGAGGAAAATTCTGGGACGGTTACACGTACCCAAAAACAGAGCATCAAGAGGATGAGGTAAAAACGCTCAGCACGAGTTGAGTGTAGCTGCAGGTTAGAGGTGCGTAAGGCAGGTCCCTCAGAGCACATACCTGGGGACTGTGTCGGCAGCGTATTGCCTTTCATTCTTTAAACACACGTGTTAATAAGTACCCTGTACGTACAAAGCAGTGTAGTAGCTAGCATTGGGGAACCAAACCTGAGTTACGCTGATATGTGCCTGCCTTTGTGTTTAGGAGAATAAGGGGTGGTGAGCCCCAGTTAACACCCAGTTACTAAAACTCTATGTAATTACAGAGGAGAAGTCCGGAATGTATAAATGGCAGGGTCAGACTGTATTGGGGGTGGTCCGCAGGGTTCTCCTTCTACATTCAGACTTAGGAAGAAATTCATATTGCAGTTGAGACCTGAAGGGTGAGTCGCTGTTTGGTGAAATTGCAGTGGGTGCCGGGGGCTTAATGTGGGGCTGCCCTGGTAACTTGAAGACCCAGGGAACAACGGTGTGGGACTTTCTGGGGACAAAGAATGGGCTGGAGGTGCTTGGCATGAGATGAGGCGTAAGTTGGACCGCCTTTTGAATATGGGCGACCCCACAGTCGTTCAGCCTCTCATTGTGCTTAGCCAAATCTCAGCTCTTTTTAGGCTCTTGTGCTCCTTACAGTTAGAATCCAGACTTTGAGCACTTTAAATGGTATCAGAGAATCCAACATACTTTCCGTCTAAAGTATAAGTCACACGGGGAGGCTAGGACACAGCCTAAGTTAGGAAGCCCTTATTTACCCTTGAAGCTGCTGTGCTTATTAACCTTTCTAGGCATTTCTGTCAACAAAAGATAAGAAGCTGATATTTTCTCATCAGTCTGGTGCTTAAGTTTTGGATCTGCTGGTAAATATTTAGGCCCAACTGGAGAAGAGTGGCCTTTTTAAGTGTATGTGTTATCCATCTGGGGGGCACTGTGTGATGTGGTTGGAAACGACTGAATTTCACTATGCTCAGTCACTTCCAGTGATATATGGCATCCAAGCAGGGTGCCCACGTTATAGATCAGGTCGTTGCCGAGCCGAGCTGTTGACTTTCTCATGACGTAGCTCTTGTCCTCTGCAGTCACGTTGAAAGGGGGGCCCTTCCTGGGTTAGGCCCTGAGGGAGAGTATCCAAAGGTTTCATCTCTGCTCCATGTTTTTTTTAGAATTGGGCCCATGACTAAGGTTGATTATATTCATTTGTTGCCAGCAAGTAACAGTAGCTCTACTATTTCCATCTGTTATCACTGCTTTCAGACCGTTCTAATTAAATCTCCCAGTCATCAGTTTTTTTGAATGAATGATGTTTCGTGGCATTTGGAAAATTTGTCACATAAACTTTTTTGGCTGCAGCTTGTGTATTCCCTTTGTGCTGTGCTAGCAAGTACCACCTCTGTGTCTTTTTAGCAGCTAAGAACACTTCCTGAGCATGACGGTGGTTGGTTTGGCCCCTGGACAGGCTTTGGGCTCCTTGGGTTTGTGGGGGTTCGTGGCAGGTTGGCCGAGTCTTGGCCACGCTGCTAAGTGCTCGTGTCTTTTATTTTGCTCTTGGAGATGCAGTCAGTGATAGTGCTGAGACTTGAGGGGTGTTCTAAGGTCTAATTTCTAATGACTCGGAAAGTTTATTTTGGGGAGGATGGAAGTGGGGTCTTTCTTTTTAAAGATTTTATTTATTTATTTGACAGAGAGATAGAGAGAGTGAGCACAAGTAGGCTGAGTGGCAGGCAGAGGGAGAGGGAGAAGCAGGCTTTCCACTGAGCAGGGAGCCGGACGTGGGGCTCGATCCCAGGACCCTGGGATCATGACCTGAGCCGAAGGCAGCTGCTTAAAACCGACTGAGCCACCCAGGCGCCCTGGAAGCGGGGTCTTTCATGTGGTTTCAGTCATCATTTTAGTTTTCTTCTAGGCAATGAAGTAATGCCTGAAATAAATTTCATTCCGGCTCCCTGAGAGAGATGTGACAGACATAACAAGGACTGGGATTATGAATTTTTGTGACACAGAAAATTGCAACATCTGTACAGTGCCAGAAAAAAATGCACAGATGTTAGAAACCGGCAGACCTTATCCAGACCCCAACTTTCTGCTCATTTCCTGTGTTACCTTGCCAGGGGAAGTCACCTATCTGAGACCTTCACGTACTTGCTTGTAAGTACACACACCGCCTAACTCCCAGAGTTGTCAGGCTGTTCAGTGAGATTTCATACGAAGAGTACCCGGAGGAGAATAGGCATTGCAGAAACGGAGCTAGAGTGAAAAGATGCTCTGCCTCATTAGTCATTAGGGAAGTGCCAACTAAAATCACAACAGGATACCAGTAGAGTATCAGATGGTTGAGCTCAAAAAGCCAGGTAATAGCAACTGTGGGTGAGGCTGTGGAGGAACTGGAGCCCTGACACACGGCAGGTGGGAATGGAAGATAGTTTAGCTGCCGAGGAAGACAGTGTGGAGATTCCTAAAGAAGCTAAACATTGAGTCACCAGATGGCCTGGCACGTCCACTCCTGGGTATGTGCCCAAGAAATCAAGACATACGTCCCCAGAAAGATCTGCATGCAAATATTCATAGCACCTTGTTCACAATAGCCCAAACAAAGAAACAGCCCAGATGAATGGATAAACAAAATGTGGTGCATTCATTCAATGGAATAGTATTCAGCACTGGCAGTGAGTGAACTTCTGATCTAGTTAACAACTAGATGGACAGAATCTAGACATAAAAGGCTGTAAGTTTATGATTTCATGTAATTGAGCCTTGTGGAAAAGAGAAGACAAAGCTAAAGGACTGATCACTGTGGCCTGGGGCTGGGGTAGGAGCTAGAATCGACTACAGAAAGAAAAGAGAACATTTTGGGGTGATGGAAATGTTCTAAAACTGGGTGTGTTGAATGCACAAAGTATATAAATTTCTAAAAACTCGCCAAACTGTGCACTGAAAATGGGTGGGTGCCTTTTATGGTTATGATACCATGATTTATACTAAGAAATACGTATTTGGTTTTCATCCCAGTAAAGGCACCTGTTGTCATATTGATGACTTGACTTTTGGAAAGCATCTAAGGATGGGGAGGCTGGTTGACTGGGGAACCAACCATATGATGGAATTTTCAGGCCTTCCCCTGATTCCCCAGGAGGGGAAAGGGGCTGGGGGTTGAATGATTACCAGTGGTTGATGATTTAATCACTAATGCCTACGTGATGAAGACTCCATAAAAACCCAAAAGGACTGGGTTCAGGGAACTTCTGGGTTGGTGAACACATAGAGATTTGGGGAGAGTGGTGTGTTCAGAGAGGGCATGGAAGCTTCACACCCCTTCCTTTTATCTTGCCCTGTGCATCTTTTCCATCTGGCTGTTCCTGAGTTATATCTTTTTATAATAAACCAGCGATCTAGTGAGTAAAATGATCTATGGGCCATATTAGCAAATTAATGGAACCTGAGGAGGGGCTTGTGGGAACCTCTGATCCATAGCCAGTAGATCAGAAGCCCAAGTGACAAGGGGGAAGGTGGGAAGGGGCACTCTTGTGGGACTGAACTCTTGACCTGTGTGATCTAATGCTGTCTCCTGGTACACAGTGTCAGAACTGAGTTAAATTGTAGGACACCCAGCTGGTGTCACGGAGTTACTTGGTGATGAGGGGAAAGCCCCCACACATCTGGTGTCAGAAGTGTTGTGAGTCATGGAGAGTAATGGAGAAACATAGGAGTGTAAGTTTTCCAACATAATGGTATATACAGTAAACCTCATGTTGAGCTAGAACTTGGATCCCATGACTGTCTCATAAATTAAACTTTATGTTGATAACTGTTTTAAAAAAATAACATGTTTTTCAGAACTCTTGTGTTAAATGGCATGACTAGGAATGCCTGTGTGCCTAAGGGTCTCGAGTCTTTCAGTGGATCCCTCTTTTAAACTAATTTAGGACTCACGTGCCCTTTGCATCATGCCGCAACAGCTTCTGAATATTGTTAGAAGAATTTAAGGCTCAGGTAAAGAGATTTTTGCAAAGTAACCCAAAAGAAAGCACACTGTCCCAAAATAACACTATAAATTTAGACTTGTCCCATTTTTCCTAAAAAATACATATTTTTTACATTGTTAAAATTAAATGTATATAATATGTTTTTAAAATGACTGCATAAAATGAACATTTTTCATGATGTTAAACTTTTTATAAATACAGTTTTAATTGCTGACTGTATGAGTATTTGTTTCAATACACCCTTTCTAGCTTTGTATATTATTTTTCACAAACTTTGTTCATTTTTATTTAATTTGTAGTAGAATAATGTTCACTTTTGTTAACCAATTATATTTCCTCATTTTAAATGTCTCTTTATGCCCACTGTCCACTTTATTAGGCTGTAAGTGATCTGATATCTATCATCTATCTATCTATCTATCTATTTATTTATTTATGATTTTATTTCTTTATTTGAGAGAGAGAGAGTATGAGCAGGGAGGAAAGGGAGAAGTAGGCTCCCCGCTGAGCAGGGAGCCCGATGAGGGGCTTGATCCCAGGACCCTGGGATCCTGACCTGAGCTAAAGGCAGACATTCAACTGACTGAGCCACCCAGGTGCCCCAGTGATCTGCTTTTTAAAGTAAAATTTAACAGAAATTTAGAAACAAAATGTTCCATACAGAAATTATGTAAGAAAACTTGGAAATTTGATTACCAAAATGAATAATGAAAAAAATCCTCTCTAATGCCACCAAAAACGTAACTTATTGTCATTACTTTGGCATATATCTATACATATTATTTCCCCTCTACTGTGATGTATACCAAATGTATGCTATCCCAGTTATGCTATTTTATTGGCTTTATTTTTCTTAGCAAAGTGCTCCCATACAATTGTATATTTTTCTAGAATTTGATGGTATATGCCTACTAATACATCTTTTGGATGTATTATAATTTTGTTAACCAAACCTTAAGTTAGGTGCATTTCAGGGTTTTTATTTTTTTAATTTAAATTCACTTAGCCTACATATAGTACATCATTAGTTTCAGGTGTAGTGTTCAGTGATTCATCAGTTGCGTATTATACCCAGTGCTCATCACATCATGTGCCCTCCTTAATGCCCATCACCCAGTTACCCCGTCCCCTCACCCACCTCCCCTCTGCAACCCTCAGTTTGTTTCCCAGAGTCAAGAGTCTCTCCTGGTTTCTCTCCCTCTCTGATTTCTTCCCATTCAGTTTTCCCTCCCTTCCCCTATGATCCTCTGTGCTATTTCTTATATTCCACATATGAATGAAACCGTATGATAATTGTCTTTCTCTGATTGACTTATTTCACTTAGCATAATAACCTCCAGTTCCATGCCCGTCAATGTAAATGGTAGGTATTCATCCTTTCTGAATGCTGCATAATATTCCATTGTATATATGAACCACACCTTCTTTATCCATTCATCTGTTGAAAGACATCTCGGCTCCTTCCACAGTTTGGCTATTGTGGACATTGCTGCTATAAACATTGGGGTGCAGGTGCCCCTTCTTTTCACTACATCTGTATCTTTGGGGCAATTGCTGGGTCATAGGGTAGCTCTATTTTTAATGTTTCGAGGAAACTCCGTACTGTTTTCCAGAGTGGCTGCACCAGCTTGCATTCCCACCAACAGTGTAAGAGGGTTGCCCTTTCTCCTCATCCTCATCAACATTTGTTGTTTCCTGTCTTGTTAATTTTAGCCATTCTAACTGTTGTGAGGTGGTATCTCATTGTAGTTTTGATTTATATATCTCTGATGACAAGTGATGTGGAGCATTTTTTCATGTCTTTTGGCCATTTGTATGTCTTTGGAGAAATATCTGGTCATGTCTTGTGCCCATTTCTTGACATTGATTATTTGTTTTTTTGGGCGTTGAGTTTGAGTTCTTTATAGATCTTGGATATCAGCTTTTTATCTGTAGTGTCATTTGCAAATATCTTCTCCTATTCCATGGGTTGCCTCTATGTTTTGTTGACTGTTTTCTTTGCCATGCAGAAGCTTTTTATCTTGATCAAGTCCCAAAAGTTCATTTTTGCTTTTGTTTCCCTTGCCTTTGGAGATGTGTCTTGAAAGAAGTTGCTGTGGCTGATGTCGAAGAGGTTACTGCCTATATTCTCCTCTAGGATTTTGATGGATTCCTGTCTCCCATTTAGGTCTTTCATCCATTATAAGTTTATCTTTGTGCATGGTGTAAGAGAATGGTCGAGTTTTATTCTTCTGTATGTAGCGGTCCAATTTTCCCAGCACCATTTATTGAAGAGACTTTTTTCTATTGGATATTCTTTCCTGCTTTGTCAAAGATGAGTTGATCATAGAGTTGAGGGTCCATTTCTGGGCTCTCTATTCTGTTCCATTGACCTATGTGTCTGTTTTTGTGCCAGTACCAGGCTGTCTTGATGATCACAACTTTGTAATATAGCTTGAAGTCAGACATTGTGATGCCCCCAGCTTTGGTTTTCGTTTTCAACATTCCCCTGGCTATTAGGGGTCTTTTCTGGTTCCATGCAAATTTTAAGATTGTTTGTTCCAGCCCTGTGAAAAATGTTGATGGTATTTTGATAGGGATGGCATTGAATGTGTAGGTTGCTCTGGGTAGTGCATTTCAAGGTTTTTTGATATGTATTGAAAAATTGTCTTCCTGAGACATAATATTTCCAACGCTTTTACGTGATATGTCTTTTCTCTCATGCCCTCATCAACAGTTGATACTAGGTTGTTTTTTTTTTTTTTTTTAAATTTGGTAGCGAAAACCGTACCATTATAATTTATATTTATTTTATTACTAGTGGATTTTATCTCTTAAATAGCTTTATTGACCTTTTGTGTTTCTTCTTTGAAGAATTGTCATATCTGTTACTTTTATTTTTTTTTCCTATTGGGATTTTTATCTTTTTCTTATTGAATTATATAAGCTCTTGATTGCTTGAAGATATTAACTTTATTATATTTGAATAGTTTCTTCTATTGTCTGCCTTTTAATTTGGTTATTGATTAATTTTCATTTCCTGGAGATGAGGATTTTTTCCTACTTGCATTAAGGACCTTGATGAAGCTGCCCTACCATTCTTCTGTTGAGTAGATAAAGCTAACAAGGAGACTGTATTCAGAATAAGTTATGAGAGTCTGCAGAATTTTCCCAGGGATATGCAGCTGGGCCTGATTTGTGTCTTGTCTACGTGCCCCTAGAATCTTTAGACAGTGCTACATCTCTAATGATTATTTGCTGGCAATATAGGAATGGCTGATTGACTTCTAATGTAAGACAGTAGAGGATCTTTTATTTCTATTGTTTAAAGAGTTTCTCAGCTTTCTTTCCTTTAATAAATGATGCTTGTGAGAAGCCTCATACTCTTATTTCTAAAAAAATCAACGTTCCTTGGAGATGAGATGTTCTGAAAAAGAAAATGTCCATATGCCAAAGGATTAAGTAATTAGCCCTTAGGAAGTTGATTAAAATTCCAATACAGGAATTTTTACTCCTGTTTTACTCCAGCATGTTTACTCCTATATATTATTTGAAATTCAGAGACCTTGCTATAATTACCTGGGTGATGGACACCGGGGAGGGTATGTGCTATGGTGAGCGCTGTGAATTGTGTAAGACTGATGAATCACAGACCGGTACCCCTGAAACAAATAATGCAATATATGTTACTGCCTCCATAAATTCTTTTTTTTTTTTTTTAAAGATTTTATTTATTTATTTGAGAGAGAGAGAGAATGAGAGAGAGCACATGAGAGGGGGGAGGGTCAGAGGAAGAAGCAGACTCCCTGCCGAGCAGGGAGCCCGATGCGGGACTCGATCCAGGGACTCCAGGATCATGACCTGAGCCGAAGACAGTCACTTAACCAACTGAGCCACCCAGGCGTCCACTGCCTCCATAAATTCTTGCTCTGACTTCAGCAAGGACTCTCCCTGCCCTCTGCCTCTGTCCCTGGTCCTGAGCACCAACACTGCCAGCATCCAGGAGGCTCCCTTTGTTCAGAGTCTGTGCTGAGTGGCAGTGCCCACTCCACTTGGGCTGGAACTGACTGCAGCCTAGATCCGGGGCGGGTGTCTCAAGTTCAGCCTTTGGTGAATGAGAAGGCAGCACCAGGGCGCAGCAGGGCATCTTTCCCCTTTGACAAAGAGACTCATCAAATTGATCCTCCTAGGGCCTTCCTCCCATTTTGAAGCAAGTTGTGAACTTATTTGCCCAGGACACACTTGTGAAATAAGTATTAAAAAAAAAAAAAAAAAAAGATCCTTGCTTTCCAGGTGTCGGTGGGATTCGTTCTGTTAGTGAAGCACTAGGTTACCAGTTTGCTACTCATTTAAAGATCCTGCTCCACCGTCCTTTGAACAGAAGGAGAAAGGGTGGAATTTTGATAAAATCCATAGTGTTTTGAATCCTTTCGTCCCTTAACTGTTCACTCGGGTGTGTCCCAAAGTCACAGACAGCTTCAGTTCTCTCAGAGTCACCCGTTTGTTATTGTAGTGCAACCTTTCTTTTACCTTGGATCAGGAAAAGGATGTGCCCTTTTATTAAGTGGTCGTGTCTGGGGCCTCCTATGTTCAGCACAGATGGACATAGAATAATTTATATTACTGTTGGGGATTAGCAAGGATTTGTTCCTTGGGCTTATTTAGATCCTGGCTAAATATGGATGACTATATTTAGGAGAGCTCAACTACATTTATAAATATCCTAGTCCTTGAATAATAGATCACTGGGATTCTTCCCTGACTACAGATGTCTTACAAGCCTTTCCAGGCTAACTCTTAGATTACCCTTGATTGAATTGCTCCTTACACGACGTGGTTTCTCACAATCCTGCATATATTCTACTTTGTTAATAGTTTATAAATTGTTGCTATTCTTTATGATCTCTGAGAAATAGATGGTTATGCTTATTATTACTTTCATTGTACACACGGAAGGAGTATTACGTTATGAGTGCACTGAGAACGTACTGTTTACCCAGAACCCTAGAGCACTCTGGCTGTTGAGGATGCCCCATCAGTAACAGAGAGCAGCTGACCTGACCTTTCCTAACAAATATATTTTCTGTTTCAGTAGATGGCCAATCCTTTAAGAACCCATGATAGCATCATGGCAGTAACTATGGTAGAATGGGTAGGCCTACTTTTAGGGTGGACATGACCCTGAAAAGATTTTTTTTTTCTTAGTTTATATACTTAGAAATTTTTTTTTTAGAGAGGGGCTTGTTTATTTTAGGGTGATTTTAGAAAACTTTCCATGCAAATGTAATGTACTATATACATAGAATCTTTGTTCTCAAGAGGCTTGGAAGCATTGCTTCTCTTTAGATGATAGGTAATCACAGTAAAATGAGTCTTGGAAGTCATTTGTTGCAGAGAATTAGGAAAACTTGACTCAGGACACACATTTAGAGATAGAATTGTTGAAAGGTCAGTAAACTATACCCTGATCTGGCCAGGCATTTGATGCATTCAATCTCAGTTACTTTATAAAGCCATCTTATAAATTCAGCACGGGAGTCTGTCCTGTTTTAAAAATGAGAAGGCTGAGGTCCAGACTGACTGGCACCATGGCTGGTAAGTTCTCAGCATGAGAACCCAGCTCTCTAGGTTTTGATTCGTCTTTCTTCTGTGGGACGGACCCATCCATTCCTCTTGACTTGGGTGTTTTTCCAGGGGACCCTAGCACAGTGCCTTTCTTCTGCCTCTTCCTATATCCACCCCTCTGCTTGCTCATGAGGTCACTTGTGAGAGCTCACCACTGTTTGGGAATGCTCTGGGAACCCCCCCCTCCCCCTTACGCATCCCTCACAAACTCCCATTTTGACCACATATCCGAAGTTCCAGCTCTCTGGCTCTGCCCTGAATCCTAGTGCTTATGCTAGATTTGGGGATTGGAATTTATAGGGTTTGCCGGTAGACTTCCACTTGGCAGAACCTGGCTCTCAACTCTGGGTGGTTTGTAGTAGGGATTTTCCTCTCCACCTCCTGTCCTATGGAACCTAATCTTCAGTCTTACTGTCAGGCTCTTGGATTGGTGTGCAAGCTGATTTTGACACCTGGGGTTCGGTTAACAAGCATTTAGCGAAGGAAAGGCTCAACAGTGAAAATTCCCAGGACTTCTTAGTCCTCATTCAGTGTTTTCAGTTGAGTAATGAAATATGTGACTCTGTGTTCTTCCTATTATCCAGCTATAAAATGGAATAATACCCCATTTTACCTTTACTGAAGTATAATATGTGTGTGTTATTACAGTGTTAACATTCCTTACTAAGAAAGCCGTTGTAAAAGTCCAGCTACCAAAAATGATGAGAAGTTGCGTGGATAGTTGCAAATTTCAAAAGCTTAAACTAATTTCAAGTAACGATAAAATGAAACTATGTTTTAGTGGTAGGTAGCTCAGTTCTCAAGGTGTTTTCTGTTTCAGGAAACGTGACCATAAAATTTTCTTTTTTTTTTTTTTAAAGATTTATTTATTTGAGAGAGAGAGAGCGGGCGCGAGAGAGCACAAGCAGGGGGCGGGGAGTGTCAGAGGGAGAGAGAGAAGCAGGCTCCCCACGAGAGTGTCTGGGAGTTGTACTGTACGTAATGATTCACTGCTTTTATATACCCTGTTGTAGTTCTGAAGCTCCTACATACATACATACATGGATTCCCATCGATCCCATACACGCCTCTCTGTATGTCCCATACCACCACCATGCAGGCAGCTGGGTGTTGAGGTCAGGGAGCGCTGCCTTTCCCAGAGTCGGTCAGCCTGGTCATGGCAGATCTGGGAGCAGGATCCTCTGTCTTGATTGGCTTTTCTTTCTGCCATCCTGTGGTCAAAAGACAGTCTGGGGAGAGTTGGGTGTCAAGTTCAAAGAAAAGTGTGCCTATCTCCAGTAGGGATGGAGAATAAAGAAGAAACATTTAACATGCTACCTGGAAGAACGACCTGGCTTCTCAGCTTATCATAGAGGACTCCAGTGAAATGAATTGTAATTTAGGGCAGAGACCTGAAATTGCTCTTCCTTGCCAAAATAAATTGATTTCTTCGGTTGTCTGAACTTCATTTCTTGAACTGGGCAGGAACTAACGTAGTCTAAATTAAACTCATTTTCCATTAATGAAACTGGGTCACTTCAGACTGCCTGAGTGTGCTTCTGAATGTCCTGAAGCACATTTTAAAAAACCCAGTGTTTCACGCTCTTTTCATAACCCATCTGATTTAGCCAGTGTAACACATAATATTTGCATTCACCTTTCCCTCGACACTCAGCTTTACACTTGGGGTCTGTTTCTGAAACTTCCTTGTAACTGTCAGGAAGACTGTTGCAGGAGGGCATTGCCATACATCTGCTAGGGCTGGAAAAGGCAGAGGAAGGATGCCCAGGGGTGGGGGTTGGGTGAGACAGCCCCTGCCTTCCCCAAAGAAAGCTTAGTTTTCATTATGCTTTTCCTTGTTTTCCTGTCGGTAGCTTTGCACTATAATATTTTGAAGCTACTGTTTATACATAGGGTCCAATGAACTGGATCATGAATGTGGGAAGTTGTGAATTAAAAAAAAATGATAGCACAAGCTGAAGAATTTTAGAGAAATCTTGTGCAGGTCCATGAGAGCATTTCCCCTTGGAGCGCTCACTCAGCACCTGGTGCACGTACTCTCGGTTGTTGGAGGTGTGTGAGGTAGTCCAGTCCACCGGGGTCGCATTACACCTGCTCTGCCCTCCATGTCCAGTGTCAGACTTCCTTGGAAAGCACTGGGGAGGCCCTGTTATCTTTCCTTGTCCTCCTCGTCCATTTCTCCTTCCTGGGAACGAGGGCAGGGGGCGCCATGGATGCTGGCAAATGAATCCTGATTTACAAAGCCCAGAAGATGTACATCCCCACCAGGAGATCCATGATTTGAATATGGCTTTTGGAATACTCTGAAATATAAAGATCTAGAAATGTTAAAACTGTGGGAAATACCTTTCAGAAATGACAGTTGGGGAAAATGGAAGTATTTGTCATACTTTACTTTTAGCATATTTTAGATATTTGAAATATGGAACCATATGAATTTAAAAAAATGGGTTGTCTTTAGTTTAGCTTTTTAATGAACTGGTCATATGCCCATATTTTTAGGGATATAAAAGACTAGAAAAATTATAGGGAAATTGATGTTTTCCTGTTTTCTTCCCTTTTAAAAAATTAAAGAAATTAAAGGCGTCATCGTGGGGACACCTGGGTGGCTCAGTCAGTTAAGTGTCTGCCTTCAGCTCAGATCATGATCTCAGGGTCCTGGGATCGAGCCCCACATCAGGCTCCCTGCTCAGCGGGGAGTCTGATTGTCCCTCTCCCTCTGCCCCTCCCCCTGCTTGTGCTCTCTGTTTTGCTCTCTCTCTCTCTCAAATAAATAAATAAAATCTTAAAAAAAAAAAAAAGTCATCGTGGGGATGGGTCTCCCTCTGATTCTTTGTCTCCCCTAACCCTCTGCTTTCCACACTTCAAGGTATATCAGTTCATCCATCCTTGTGCCCTTTTGTCGGATCTTCTTAACAATATGCAGATGACTTTCCACTGACAGTTTTTCTTCTATTTTCAGTGCACAGAGGCCAAAAAACATTGCTGGTATTTTGAAGGACTCTATCCAACATATTATATGTAAGTATTTGCATTTTTCTGTTGGTTTGATTCTGTGGTCACGTCTTTCTCTGGGAATTATTTCTTTCATAGGTAATAGGACTGGTTATAGGATGGGGAAAACTCAGTTTGTGGAGGCCTTCACCCTTGGTTTCACCTGCCTCTGCTCACGAATGTGCAGGTGTCCTCTCTAAGGACACTTTAGTTGGCTCAGATCACTTTCTCTGAGGACAGCATGAAATACCAGGTGCTTTGTTTTTGGAGACATGTCCATTCATACGTAATTGGTCAAAAGGGCCAGAGTTGTGTTGGTGTATACAAATTTTCCTAGGCAAAGGGAATGAGTGTAGGGGGAGTAGAATTCTGAACTTGAGTTGGATAGGAAAAAGGTCAGTTGCTGTGAGTGTGTGTGTGCGTATGTGTGTGTTGACAGTGATCAGAAGGATTACCTGGCCCTGGGCCCCCTCCCTGGTCAGGGACAGTCAGCCTTTCATGGCTCTTGGCTCAGAGCAGGTTATGCTTCTTCCTGTGCCTGGGTGTCTGCCAGTATTACTCTAATTAAAGCATTATTGTATCTTACCCCTGTTGTTTTTATTTTATTTATTTATTTATTTTTGATATTGGCTGAATTAGTCACTGGCTATGCTCAGCCACCTGCCTAGGTGGTCAGATTAACTCTCCAGGTTATCAGTTATTATTTTTTTGTGTTTTGAAGCTCCACAGGTTTTGAGAGGAATGCCCCAAACCAATTTTTTCTGAAACTGTTCTTTTTGGTAGTAAATTTTGTAAAACATGGGATCTTTCGGTAATGTATATAATTGTATTAGAGCAGAAGCACTGTATATTTTAGCATATAGGGAGATTGGACAGGAAATACATAATAGTAGCAAAGAATGTTATTTCTTAGCAATAATCGTGCCTCGGATAAAGCTCATTGGCTACGATACCGTCACTGTGCAAAGCTAAGAATGTTACTTCTTAATTGGCCAAGACGTGCATTTTTATTACCTGCCATTCTTGTGGAATTTCTGATCTGAAAGAGACCACTATAGGAGGAGAAAGGTTGCCTGCCTGTGAATGGGGATGTACTGACAAGCAGGGGTCCTCGATGCCTCACATTGGAGGGGTCCTGGCAGATGTCTCTGCAGCTGCAAAAAGACAAAACCCACTTGGAAAATAAAGCAGCACAAGGACTTTAATTACAGAGTTTTCAGCTTGAAGAAACATGGTTATGGGATAGCATGAAGATAAAATATTCTGGTTCTTAGAACAATGTATATTCCTTGGTAAACTTTAGTTCTTTTTTTAGAGAGAGAATGTGTGCCACAAGGGGGTGGGGGGGGAGGAGGAGAGAGGGAGAGGGAGAGAATCCTAAGCAGCCTCCACGCCCAGCACAGAGCCTGACACGAGCCTCGATCTTACGACCTGAGCCAAAATCAAGAGTCGGATGCTTAACGGTTGAGCCACCCAGGCGCCCCTGAAAACAGATCTTTCTGAAATTGTTTTGTAGATCAGCTAATGAATCATTTTCTGGTGGTTTTTAAAAATATTTATTTATTTATTTGAGAGAGAGAGCATGCACGCAGGTGAGCACGTGAGCAGAGGGAGAGAGAGAGAGAGAGAGAACCCCAAGCAGACTCCCTGCTGAGCATGAAGCCTGAGGCAGGCTCAGTCTCAGGACCCTGAGATCGTGACCTGAGCCAATACCAAGAGTTGGTCGCCTAACCCACTGAGCCACCCAGGTGCTCCCATTTCCTGGTCTTTTAGAGTTTGGGAGTTGGAGGTCATTGCTCTTCTTGTGTTTACTTGTTTATTTGTTCCTTTATTCATTTAGTTATTCCTTCCATATTTGGGAAAGGTTTTTGTATCGACAGAGAACACAGAGACAAGCCCTGTTCTTGTCTTTAGTGTGGTTTGTCTACTGGTTTGGTTTCCTCTCACCTCTCTTTACCACTGGTGAGGGGGGGTTCTAAAATTTAGAAAGTAAAGTCACTATTATTTGAGTGCTGAAGCTAATATAAAAAGTAATAATAGTAACATTGATAATTTACTATAGTCTAGGCATTGTCCTGTGCCCCTTACATGAATCAATGTCATTTACCCCACAGCCACTTGAAAACCCCAACCATACACACTACTCTTCCTGATCTGACCTCTGCTCTCTCTGTTGTTCCCACTGCTTCACCTGAATCCACACCTGTGTTAATGCTCTTGTGAACCATTGCATACACTTTGTTTTATCCAGCTTTATTGAGATATAATTGATGTATAAGATTGTGTAAATTTAAGAGGTACAGCGTGTTGATTTGATATATATTGCGAAATGATCACCACCATAGCTTTAGCTAACACCTCCATTATATCCCATAATTGCCATTTCTTTTTTTTTTTTTTTTGTGGTGAGAATACTTAGATTGACTCTCTTTAGCAACTTTAAAGTATATAATACAGTATTGTTAACTATAATAACCGTGCTGTACCTGACATCCCCAGAACTTACTCATCTTATAACTGGAAATTTTTACTCTTTGACCCGTATCTCCTCATTTCCCCCACCCCCAGGCTCTGGCAGCCACCATTCCACTCTCTTGAATTTGGCTTTTTTGGATTCCACATATAAGTGAGATCATAGAGTATCTTTTTCTGACTTATTTCACTTACCATAATGCCCTCGAGGTACATCCATGTTGTTACAAATGGCAAAATTTCCCTCTTTCTTGTGGGTGGTTCATATTTCATTTTATGTGCATATTACATCTTTTTTATCTGTTCATCTGTTGATGGACATTTTGGTTGCTTCAATATCATAGCTGTTGTGAATAATGCTTCAGTGAACACGGGAGTGCAGATACCTCTTCAAGATCCTCTTTTCATTTCCTTTGCATGTTTAGCTACAGGTGGGATTGCTAGATCATATATTGTAATTTTATTCTTAATTTTTTGAGGACTCTGCATACTGCTTTCCATAGGGGCTATACCAGCTTATAATTCCACCTGTGCACAGGGTTCCGGGTTCCCCTGTCTCCATACCCTGACTGACACTTGCTGTCTCTTACCTTTTTGGTGATAGCCATTTTAACATGTATGAGGTGATACCTCTGTGTGGTTTGATTTGCATTTCCCTGATGATGAGTGATGTTGCACACTTTTTCATGTACTTGTTGGCCATTTGTTTGTTTTCTTTGGAAAGCTGTCTATTCAGTTCCTCTGCCCATTTTAATCAGATTATTATTATTATTATTATTGTTATTTTCCCCTATTGAGTTGTATGAGTTCCTTGTGTATTTTGGATATTAACCCCTTATCTGATAAGTGGTTTACCCATATTTTCTCCCTTTCCATAGGTTGCCTTTTTATTTTGTTGATTGTCCCTTTTGCTTAGAGTAGCTTTTTAGTTTGATGTAGTGTCACCCTTTCTGTTGATGTTTGCTTTTGTTGTTTGTGCTTTTGGTGTCAGATCCAAAGAAATCATTGCTGGGACACACGTCGAGGAGCTTCTTCCCTATATTTTCTTCTAGGATTTTTAGCTTATCAGGTGTTGGGAGTCCTGGATCCATTCCAAGTTAATTTTTGTGAGTGGTGTGAGGTAGAGATCCAATTTCATTGTCTTGCAAGCATTTCTTTGGTTTTCCCAGCGCCATTTGTTGAAGAGGCCATTCTTTCCCCACTGAGTCTTGGCTCCCTTGTGAAATATTAATTGACTATAAACGGGAGGGCTTGTGTCTGGGCTCTCTATTCTGTCCTTTTGGTCAATGTGTCTGTTTTTCTGCTAGTACCGTACTGTTTTCATGACTGTATTTTTGTGGTGTAGTTTGAAATCAGGAAGTGTGATACATCCAGTTTTGTTTTTTCTCAGGATTGCTTTGGCTACTCCTGGTCTCTTGTTCCTTGCAAATTTTAGGATTGTTTTTTCTATTTCTGTGAAAAGTGCCATTGGAGTTTTGATAGGGATTGCATTGAATATACAGATGGCTTTCTAATGGGTCTTCTTTCATTCCTTTCTCTCATCAAATTCTCACTTCTTTCTAAGTTACTGAAATTTTCATGTCACTTTCCTGCTTAAAAACGTCAGGAACAAAGTCCAAATTTTTAGCCAACTTTAACAGTAGATTGATTTCCAAGATATTTGTCTGGTTTTATCTTCTTTCTTTATTGTGAGTCCCATGAGGACCAGGACCATGACTTTTGAGTATTTGAATTCCCAGTGCCTAAGATGGTGCCTGGCACCCAGCGGACATCCCGGAATGCTGAGTGGGTGCCTTTTTCTTCAGTCCCTACGGTAGGGCCCACGCTGACTTCTGCAGGCGGCCCTGCATCCTTCCTAGTTCTCTGGCTGGTGGGCTCTTCGCTGGCTGGAAAGCTTCCCTTCAGAATTCATTCCTCCTTCCTCATTTTGGCTCTGATGTCGCATCTTAGATAGTCTTCACACAGTGCTGTATGTCCTGTGGGTGCTTCCAGGATGGGCCTGTACATCTCCTTAACCCCGCAGCTTGACACGGTGTGTGGCATTGGGTGTTTACTGTCATGTTTGCACAGTTGATTTCCTACCCGCTTGGTTCTCCCCCTTTTTATTTCCCATGTTCTGCCACCTTTTCTTTTTCTTTTTAAAGATTTTATTTATTTATTTGAGAGAGACGGAGAACGAGCATGAGCAGGGGTGGGAGAAGCAGGCTCCCCGTTGAGCAGGGAGCCCGATGCAGGGCTCGATCCCAGGACCCCGGGATCATGACCTGAGCCGAAGGCAGACACTTCACCGACTGAGCCACCCAGGTGCCCCTCTGGCACCTTTTCCTTAATCATAGACTTTAAGCCTCCAGGGTCCCGATGATCAGGGTTCAAGTATTTGCTCTATGACTTTCTTTTTAATTGAGGTGAAATTCACATAGCAAAAGTCACCATTTTCAAGTGAACAATTCATTCAGCGGCCTGTAGTATATTCGCAGCGAGGTGAAGTCACTGCCTTTATCTAGTTCCGCACATTACAGCCGCTGCACTCCATTCTTTACTGGCCTTTCGACCTGATTCTCAGTTAGCTTCTTCATGAAATGTGAACGTGAGTGTTGACCGGGGTGTGTAGCATGTGGCGTGTGCGTGGTCAGCACTGAAATCGTACGCAAACATATACACCCCCACGGCCCGTTTGCTTCTCGTCTGTGTGCACACGGGGTTGGTTCTACAAGCTGAGCTTTCCACTCCGCTGCCCTGTGAGGATTTCCACATGAAGGTTCTCCTCCCTGCTGTCCATCCAGTTGGGGATGAGTGAGGAGCGAGGAGAAGTGTCTTAGATGTATTCTACTCCATCCAAGCTTATGCTGCTCGAGGACAGATTTGCTGCAGGCCAGATGAGAGGCCCAGAAAGATCACAACCCTAACTAGAAGCACTGGGGTCTGTGGAAGAACGGGGAGCAACTCTTGTTCCCCAAAGCCAACTCTATCATGGTTTCCATGGGGCTGACACAGGTGGTGGTACAGGTAAAGCTGACTTGGATCCAGCTTGAGCTCACCCTCCCTGGGAGCCTGGATGTCAGGATCTAGCATCCAGGCCAGTGCCATGTGGTCTCTCCACCGGAGAATTTTTTTTTTAATTTTTGTTGTTACGTTAATCCCCATACATTACATCATTAGTTTTAGATGTAGTGTTCCATGATTCATTGTTTGTGCATAACACCCAGTGCTCCATGCAGAACGTGCCCTCCTCAACACCCACCACCAGGCCAACCCATCCTCCCACCCCCCTCCCCTCTAGAACCCTGTTTGTTTTTCAGAGTCCATCGTCTCTCATGGGTCGTC